>NC_135578.1:29748860-30373860 GCF_965152235.1 Eretmochelys imbricata
TTAATGGTGGCAGCAGACGACTGAGGGGCTGGATGCCTGGGTTCTATTTCTATCTTTGCTACCGACGTTCTGTATGACCATGGGGAAGTCACTGCAGCTGGGATTTTCACTCTTGGGCTCTTTGAAAGTCCCACTCATGCCTCAGTTTCCCCATCTTTCAGCTGGGTAATGTCCATAGGCGCGCTGCCAGGCCAAAATATCCCCAGGCACCTCTTTGGTCAGGACTTCCCCTAATGGCAGCCTTTGAACTGCTCTGGCCAATTGGTTTTCTGCTTGGTATTTAATAGAGCCAAATGCAAGGTCACACATCTAGGAACAAGGAATACAGGCCATGCCTACAGAGCAGGGCCTGTATCATGGAGAGCAGTGATTCTGGACAGGATTCAGGGGTGATAGTGCGCAAATAATTGATCAGGAGCTCCCAGTGCCACACTTGGCAAAAAGGGCTAATGTAACCCTTGATTGTGTAAACAAAAGGGTTGTGGGTAGGAGTAGGGAGAGGATTTCACCTCCATATACAGCACCAGGGAGACTTGCCCTGGAACAGCCTGTCCAGTTCATGGGGGTCACATCTTAAAACAGATGTTGAAAAATTTGGAGGTGGTGTAGAAAGGAGGCATGGAAACGTCTGACTCCAGGGCTGGAGAAAATGCCTTGGAGTGAGAGACTTCAAATGCTCAAAGAGAAGATCAAAAGGTGACTCGATGGTGTCTCTTTATGAGGAGAAAATGCAGGATACTCACAGGCTCTTTAACCTAGCAGAGAAAGGCAGAACAAGAACCAGTGGCTGGAAGTTGAAGTCAGCCAAATTCAAATGGAAAATAAAGCATAAATGTTTAACAGCCCAGCTGATTAGTCATTGGAGCAACCTGCCAAGGGAAGTGATGGATTGTCTTCAAATCCAGCCTGGCTGCCTTTCTGGAAGACGCTATAGTCAAACACAAGTGCCTGGGCCCAGTGCAGGGGTAACATTGTCTGGCCTGTGCCATACAGGAGGTCAGACCAGATGATCTAATGGTCCCTTCTGGCCTTAAAAACTATTAATCTTGATATTTTAGGGTACCCAGTTCAATAGGTAGGAGGGGTACATGCTTCCTGCTGTGGAAGGAAAGGCATCGATTGGTCTACATTATGTCTGTCTGTGTAGCATATGGACACACCTTAATGCACGTAATCAAACTGGGATGCTCAAAGCAGCTCGCCAGCAGCCAGAGGACTGCACCGAACATGTGTAACTCTAGTACCGTAAATACTCGCAGGCCAGAGGAATTAATTGCAATAATTAGCTTTTATTGAATGGTGGCTAAACTGAGCCTCTCTCACACCTTTTTGTCACACTAGTTGGGATGTCAGAGTCCCTGCAGAGCTCTGGGGTGTAGCATTACTGGTGGATAAGTGGGGACATGCTGCAGCATGGGTTTCACCGGATCTAACACTCTTCTCCGCTAGCTAGAGGAAAAAGCATTTGAAAAGGAAGATTTCTAACCAGAGGAGTGTGGTTCTGGAACGGCCTTCCAAAAGGAAGGTTATTTGTCCCCGCTGCAACTAGTTTGAAGATGGAGCTCGACATGTTTCTGACCAGGATTCTCTGATGAGGTTGGCTGCAATAGCAAAGACTAGATTTGATGACCCTGTAGGCCCGTTCTAGTCCTATGTTCCTAAAAAGGTCACCTTCATACCAGGCAGTTTTAAACGAGCAAACTATTAATTTTAGAGCCTCTTCTGTTTACCAGTTCCATAATAATTAGCTTCTAGTGCATCTCACTGCTCGATCTCAAAAAGAAAGACAAGGACTGGCACCCTTGTACAGATGGGGAAACCGAGGCACAGAGGCTTGTTAGAGGTTAATGGTAGAACCTAGAATGGAACACAGGTCTCCAGACATCCGGTCAGGCTTCATGTCATCTCTAAGTCACCCACCACTCCTGAAGTAGGGAAGGATGAGCTATCCCTGTTTTATATGGGGGAAACAAAGCAATGATGTAACTGGTAGAAGTCTGTAGTAGGGCTGGGAATGGAGCCCAGACCTCAAGTCCTGTCTTTTAACCCCAAGATCAGCCTTCCTTTTTTGTGCTTAGAGAAATAAACAAAAAACAGACCAAGTTCAGCTTTGACCTAAAAAATATGTAAGCAACATACTTGTCTTCACACTTAATTAGGCCACTAGCTGGGGACAATCTTGGCACTCCGGCTATTTTCCTTTGAAAATGGTGAAACTGGTGCATGAATATGGAAGGGCTGGAATTCAGCCAGTAATGTTTAAGGGCAGCTGAAAGTTAAACAGAGCATATGCAAATCAGAAAAGGGTTTCAGGAAACCGCCACTCTCTATGAGAAACAAGCTAAATAGTGATGTACAAAGGATAACCAGAAGCAAGCTTCAGACACAGAGATTTCACAGGTTCCATTGTTACAACGCAGTGTATAACAATCATGCAGGGTGCACGAGCAAACTAGTATTCAGGCCTGGCTAGGAGGAATCTATGGTGGTCGGGTATAGGGGACATTCTGGTGCTCAGCTCCGCCCACCACCCCAGAACACCTAGATAGACAAACAAATCAACATGAGCTCCCAGTGCGATGCTTGGCAAAGAGGGCCACTGTGACCCGCAGCAGGGAGGGAGCTTTGGATAAGGCACTAGTGGGAACAATACTCGAGTACCGCAGCCAGTTCTGGGGGCCACGTTTTAAAAAGGTTGTTGAAAAACTGGAGAAGACACAGAGAAGAGCCACAAAAATGATCTGATGGCTGAAGAAAGTGCTTGACAGGGCGAGACTTACAGCTCACTCTTTTGGCTTATCAAAATGAAGACTGAGAGGTGACTATTACAGTGCATAGCTACCTTTATGAGGAAAACAGAGCGGGTAGCAAAGGGCTCTTTAAGCTAACAGAGAAAGGCAGAACAAGAAGCAATGGCTGGAAGCTGAAGCCAGACAAGTTAGAAATCGAGGCACAAGTTTTTAACAGGGACAGTGATTAACAATTGGAACAAACTGCTAAGGAAAGCGGTGGATTGTCCATCTGCTGGTGTCTTCTGATCAAACCTGGCTGCCTTGCTGGAAGATGCTTTAATCAAACACAAGTGACTGGGCTCAATAAAGGGTGAAATTCTCTAGCTTGGGCTATACACGAGATCAGATTAGAGGATATTGATGCCCCCATCTGGTAGAATTTAAGGCCAGTCTAGATACTTGAGGGGGTTTCCAAGCTTTTAATTCTCAGAGCTCCACATTCCTTCCCAACTCCACCATAACTCGCTCCTTATATTTTTCATTCTGCTGAACACACTTTGCAAAGCCCTGCTCTGGTTAAATGATCAGCAATAAGAGTTAATGGTGACATTCAACATTTCACCATTAGGCCCTTTAACTAACACCTGCCTTGAGATTAATGAGAGCATCATGTGGAGCTCAGAGCTACTGTCACCTACTAGCATGCGGAGACAGCACTATACCTGGCTATGCTCGGAGAGATGGGTGCCTGAGAAGTGCTGCTGTGATCTACCAGCTCTGTCTGACACACACATACTAGTAGAGTGCCTAGGATGGAAGGCAACAGATGTAAAGAACTCCATTTCCCCAAGGATTAGCCAACGTGATCAGAGAGAACACAGAGCCGAGAGGCTCTTGCCGTCGGAAGCCAGTGGGGTCTTGTGTTTGTTTGTTTAACTCAGTACAAGTGGGCACTTGTCCCATTCAGCCAGCTAAGGAAACCCACAGGAAAGTCTTCACACACTCCGTTGCTGGCGGTGAGCAGCCTTTTCGGTCCCATTTGCATGGAAAAAGGAGGTCAGATGTGCAAACTAAAATAACCAAAGTAAAGACAGACACTTCTGAACATCTTGATTTATGATTCTTGCTTTCTCTCTTGTGGTCATGCTGCTGTACAGAAGAGTAGAGGCGTGTGACTTCCTTAGTACTGCTATGGATGCTAACATATGCCAAGCATATAAAGATGACTGACATACAGAAACAACACCCACTGTGAAGGGTCCTATCTTTACCCCAAGAGCCTTTTACCCAGTCCTTCTGTGTGTCAGCAGCTACTGAAGACAGGAAAAACACTATGTTTATTATAATAATCTCATATGGCTCTTCCTTTTATGTTGATTTAACATGGTTAAAATGTTACTGTTCAGAAGAGCTACAGGTTTCAGCTTTAGCTTTGTAATAGGCTGTGTTAAAATAAATCTTCCCCAGCTTGATCATTATCTGGTGTCAGCAGGATGCAGACAGATTCAGTTCTTCTCAGAGCGAGCCATTGAGCAAAGCACACACAAACTCACTGGGGATTATCTGAAAATACAAGAAGAGCACAAAGAGAAACATACTGTTCCTCTGCAGGGATGCCCAGCTGCTGTATGCAGGCAGCATAAACAGAGCACTATGCAAGGACAAGAGTCACAGGAAACCATCACACATTGCTACATTCTGCTCTGCAAGTGAGAGAGCCCAGTGAGTGGTAGGGGTGCTTTTCTTTTCTTTCTTTTTTTTTTTTTTTTATTGCTAGGGAGAATTGAAAGATGCCACCAGTATGAACAAGCCAAACCAAGTCATTACTTCTCATTGGAAAGCGTTCAGAGATACCACAAAATTCCAAACAGAACAGTCACACATAAGGAACCTGATCTGTTTAAGAGAAGGGACCTGCACACTCCCTTTGTAGCGATTTGTACAAACAGTAGCAGTCAGAGGCCCCAGGCAAAGGGATCTAGACTCCTGAGTCACTTTGGTACTTTGGAAACATTTACTTTAAGTAAGTCAGGGATCGTGCCAAGCTAAGTCAATATAAGTCATTCTCATAACTGGCTGAAGAGTGTCTGCACAAGGAGTCTGCAGGGACTTTGTTAAACTGGTGCAACCTGTGTGTTTAGACAAGGCCTTTCATCTGAAGTGACCCCCCTCCGCCAATGTGGAAAACCACAGGGCCGCATTGGTAGCCTGTGCTTAGTAGTGACCCAGAGAAAACAGAAGCATCTATTGCTGGTTACGGCACCAAATAGTGAGTCAGGACCCACGGTTCCATTCCTCACTCTGCCACTGTCACTATGTGACCCTGGGCAAGTTACTTCCCCTTTCCTGCCTCAGCTCCCATCTGTAGAACGACACCTTCCTTCATGACATGCTTGGAGATCTCCAGATGAAAAGCACTGAACAAGCAACATGTATTATCACTGAATCGCCACTGACACACCCAGCAGGCCTGCATCTCCAGAGCCAACAAGAGGCGCAGCAATGTTGGATACGCCTGTTTTTCATGTCTCTCTCTGTGAAAGCTGAGGACGAGGCTACATATCCAAGATCTGACTGCTCTGAGACATCACAACTGCTCAACTCCATGGCTAAAATATTCCATGATCTCTGTGTGCCTTCCATTCATGCTACTATCCCTATTTTCTCCAGCCCATCTCTTATAGTCCTAACTGCCTTCTGCTGCTATGATCTCCAGTAGCAGCTAAACATAAAAAAATCCCCATATTACCTGTACACATCCTTAAATGCACAATGTCACAACTAGCACGGAAGAGATCATACTGTAGCAAAGCACCTGAGATAAAGAGAGGTGTAACCAGTAAATCTTTCCCCTGTTGAGGTTATTCTGCCAGGCAAAGCTTATTGTGTATATGAGTGACCATGCTGCTGTGGAAGTGTTTGTTTGGGGCTGTTCAGTTTCCTCTGAAATAATTTTAAAGGAATCCTCAAACAACAATAGTTGTGTATTCCATCTGTTTCCAGGCAAAAGTAATGGAGCGAAGGACAAGATAAGACATCACTTGCTGTCATCTGTGGCTTTATTAAGAATTATGCCAACTGTCTTCCCAGAAAAGAAACCCTCCTGAACTTGCAGTCATGGCAGCTGATCACCCATTTAGAAATCAAAGCCATTTTTGATATCTACAGATCATTAGCATAGTTGTTTTGCATAGTGTTGCTAACTCAGGATTTCATCATGCTATTCAATATTCTGGAGTCACGTTAGTTTGTGACAATTTCAGCTTTCAAAAAGCAAGGCTTCATGGTTATGGCAAAAAGCTTGGAAAATGTGACACCCTAAAGCAGTGTTTCCCGAACGGTGAGCCCTGACCTACCAAGTTACAGGAAGGTTCTAGATGGGTTGCCATAGGCAAACATACATTTGTCCCAGCTTGGTAAAGTGCAGTGGGTTAGAGAGCACATCCACCCTGTATTCACCCTGCAGCAGCCGTTTGTCCAGGCTCCTGGCTCTGGGAATTATGACCTGGTACACAAGGTTGCAGTGTCACTCAGGCCAAACCTAGTGGTGCTGTGATCCCAGGTCATAATGCCCAGGGCGGAAGGCTGGACCCAGCCTTGTGGGAAAGGAGCCACTGCTGTGGGGTAAACTCACTTTCCAACCCCACCGGAGGCAGGGTGTGTGTGTCATGTGGGGTCATGTGCCCACTCAGATTTGCTGCTTGGCTTGTACTGAGCATACTCAATAACACCACTGAAGCCAGCTGCCCTCACTCTGCCCCCACACTATTGGCAGGCCTGGGTCATCTCTGAACCCCACCATAACCCCAGCATCCCCTCCACACCAGGCCGGAGTTAAAATTTCAGTGCCAGAGCAGAAGGTGCATATATGTAATAGGGTGTTGCAAAAAATGACAAAATGCAGTTGGTGGGTTGCCTTAATACTGTTTGGGAGCCAGTGCCCTAAGAGAGACTACCATGTATTTTAAAAAGCCTCAGGAGTTTGGAGAGCCTGACTCATGATCTTTGAATGCTTGGTATAGGCAGGAGAGTGTGGAAGAGCACAGAGGCCCCAGTCTAGATCAGCACCCCATTGTCCTAGGTGCTGCACAATCAGACAGGAAGACAATCACTACTCAAAAAGTCAAATACGCAGAAGTCCAATGTCTGGGTATGGCAAGAAACAGGCACACCGAATGCAGACTGCAAGCAGCACGTGACTGACAACCAAGGCAGATGTACAAGAAGGACCATGAACAAGACAGACACCATTTTAAACTCGCTCCCCAGATCTGAAGGCAGCCTGTTGGAATGAAAGGGAGAGAGCTATTACAGGTTGGGGGTGGGGTCAACAAGCCATTAAATCCATAATTTTGTACGGATCATGAACAAAAACAGAGATTCAATTTACTTCGCAATTCCCTTTCATTAAGCAGCGTTTAATCACATGTGAAGAAGATACCCAGGACCCCACATAGAAGCCTCATCAGCTAATGAGGAGACTCGCTATTCACAGATCCCTTTTGCTTTGGAGGCCTATAAGGCAGCACCCATACAAACTGATGCTAGTAGCAATAGCGTCACGTATCCACCACTGGAATGGAATTTAATTAACTAACTCTTAGCTTCCAGTCCCAACCCCAGAAATCTGCACCACCACCATCTGCGTGGATCTCTCTCTGCTCTGCTTGGTGGTTAGCTATTTTTCAGATCTAGGGGAAAGTGAACCAGCAACTGTGAATGCTTATGGAAGCGCCCCAGAGACACCCTGCTTGGTTCTTTAGTATTATTTATTGGTACTGTGGTTGTGTCCAGGCAGCCCAGTCATGGACCAGGACCCCGCTGTGCTAGGCACTGTACAAACAAAACAAAGACATTCCCTGACCTAAAGAGCTTACAGCTACTCTGTAAATAAGAAATATCTTTATTGTACTATCAGATGTAGTCAGGTTTGGTTTGTGGTTGCAGTTAAAGCAATATGACAACAGACAAAGATCTAAAAAGATCCAATGGCTGGAAGAAGCAGCTAGACAAGTTCAAGCTAGAAACAAGGTGCAAATTTTTAACGTTAAACTTCCCGACCAACTTCCCAAGGGCTGTGGTGGATTCTCCGTCATTGGCAATTTTTAAATCAAGACTGGATGTTTTTCTGAAAGATCTGCTCTAGTTCAAAGAGGAATTAATTCAGTGAAGTTCTATGGCCTGTTTTACACAGGAGGTCAGACTAGATGATCACAATGTCTCTTCTTTATTTATAAATTAGGACTATATGACATACACAGAGACAGTGAATTTAGTTCTAGTCTAGCCTGTGTAGGTGAAGCTGAACTAATCAGCTTTGTACATCTTTAATTTCTCTGAAAAACAATTTTGTAGACTTAAAAAAATTCTGTAAGAACTACACCTTAGAGGTACATGTAATAACAGCCTTATATTTATATTGCTCCAGATACAAAGTCTTCATGAAACAGGAATCTGTTCAACTCAGAAAAGCAGCCAGTTCTGGGGTGGAACATGGCAGCTGTTTAATAGCTCAGAGCAACACTATGCAACAGTTTTTAGGCCAGGGATATCACGCACAATTCAACTGCAGGATAAATCGGGGCAAGTAGAACATAGTTCCCTGAATTTGTCCAGGACAGCACAGCTAATGCTGTAATGCTCTAATATCATGCCAGCCTCCCAACTTCCCAGTAAAGTTTTACTCAAGTGTTAGCTACCTAGAGGGCTGGCAGTTTCATGGTTTCTCTAGCACAGTGGGGGGGGGGAGGGGAATTCCCACCCCCTAAAGCCAGGGGAATCATGTTGGAAATCTGTTTGCAATGTGAGCATTTAAATACATAGCTACAGTTTGCACCCCGGGGTGGGTAAGGCACCTGCAGCCTTTGCAAGTGTTTAAAAGACCAGCCTTTGCTTTTTTATAACAGAGGCAGCTTGAATGAACTCTCTCTCCACCTGCCAGCCAATCTGCCTTGCCTGCAACCAACTTCTCAGTGCTGGGAGGAGTCAGAGGAAGTGCTGCTCGCCTTGATAACAGGAAGTCTGCCCTCTACCAAGGCCCATAGAAGAAAGGCTGTATAAATTCTTTGTCAATTTCCTATTTACCCCTCACAGCAACTCTCCTCCCTACCTATAGCTTTCATGGGGAAAACCTGAAAAGCCAAAGAACTCTCCAAGGAAAAAAAAGCTTTCCTAGGCATCATGAATTAACTGATAACTTGATCAAAACCCCTTTCACCTAAAGTAGCAGCATTGCAGAAGAGAATTCAGGAGTATAAGGTTTTATACTGAATAGACTGGAGTGGAAGGGGTGTGATAGACACACTTGGCCTTTGTCTAAGGTTAAAGCAGGCATCAGATTCAGGGTAACCCTGACAAGCGTTTAACAAAGGGGGAAACGTTATTTTTTAAGACTGCTGAAGGAAGCTTTTATATAAAAGGAAAATTACAGTCCAATTATCTTGTAAAACTTCAAACTGTTAGAGGGCGGTCACAGGAATGAGCTCTTCAACAGAAGCAATTTTAATAGCTGCATTAACTCTAGCAGCCAGAGGAAAGAGCTCGCAAGAGAGTATTTGCTAGAAGCAAGATTCACATCCTCAGGACCTTACGGTGCACCGAGGCTCTTTATTTGGAATAATTCTCCTCCCACAAACATCTAAAGCTGCCTTCTCTAGCAGACACCTGTCCTCACCGGCTATAAGGTTCTACATTTCCAACTACTCTCAGTAAAACACACTGGATTTTTGCAGAATGAAAATACATTGAGAAATGGAAAGGGGATGCCTAACGTGTGTGTGTGTGTGAGAGAGAGAGAGATTATATAACTAATTTACTACTCCCCTTGTAGCTACGAAATGTATATCAGTACTCTCCAGTTCAGCTCAAAGACTCATCACTGGGATTCTGAGTTGACAAATGTTCCCAATCTATTATTTTTCAAAGCATGCATCCTTTCACATGTCAATGTCAGAAATACGGAATGGAGCCAGTGATCAACACTGGGCTGGGAGAAATCCTTCTCAGGCTGCAGAATTATTTTCCAATCACTGGAAGTGGGACCAGGAGCTGGGCCTGCTCATTCACCTTGCTCAAAGACAGACTTCACTCTTTGTATTTGGGGTATTTTGTGCAGATCAACCAATGTAGTGGTTTTCAAACTGTGGTCTGTGGACCCTTGGGGGTCTGCAGACTATGTCTAAGATTTCCAAAGGGGTCTGCACCTCCATTCGAATTTTTTTAGGGGTCTCCAAATGAAAAAGAGGTTGAAAGCCACTGACTAATGTTTCCCTTCCAAACCAGGAAAGGAGAATACAGTCAGAAATCCCCTGGCTGGCTTGACAGGACTGATAGCCCAGCACTGTGCAGCCGGGCAATTGTTCACATGGGACTTTTTGTAGCAAGAACCATAAGGCACCTGATCAATAACCACTGTGAAGCAAAGGCATCATTCACAGAACAGACACAGCAAAGGTAGCAGCTGCCACACATCACCTACCCCCACCACTAGTCTACAGGAAGCAGATGGGAGTTCAGCCTTTGGCTCCTCTAACTAACCTGTGCCATTTAGCACCAAATATGTCTGCATTCCAAAGCTGCCATTCTCCCTGTTCAGAACCCCACCAGCTCATTCTACTCTGCCCACTGAACAGGGTATAGGCCTGCTTGCACGTTTTCCACTGGCAGGATCCTCTCTGTTAGGGCTGTGATTATTTACCCATTTATGTACAGCAGTACTGCCCCTAGTGTGGATGCAGTGACACCGGGATCAAAGTGCCTTATACCCGCACAGTTTATTCCCCTTCCCAGGAAAACACACACCCCTGAGCGACGTAAGTTTCGCCAGCATCAGTGGTAGTGTGCACAGTGCTATGTCAGCAGGAGAGCTTCTCCCGCCAGCACAGCTTCTGCTGCTCATTGAGATGGTTTTATTATGTTGACGGGAGCGCCCCTTCCCATCGGCAGAGAGCGGCTACACAGCAATCTCACAGCAGTGCAGCTGTGTTGGTCTAGCTGTGCCGCGGTAAGATCACTAGTGTAGACATGGCTTAGTGTTTGATAATTAGCTGTTGCCATAAAACCAAAAAAGGAAGCTCAGGACTAAAGATACTGGATTTTGGGCAGGCCCTACACAAACAAGTGATATAGTTTTGTTTGTTTACATTTCCTCAGCAACAGGAATGGTATATTTACACCCCCAGCCACCCTCACCTATTTAGCTTAACAAAAAGAGGAAGTTAAAAGGTGACCAGATTCCATTCGTAAATACCTAAGGAGGAGAAGATTTCTGGTAGCAGAGGGCTCTCAAACAAAGACCCAATGGGAGCAAGCTAGACAAAGTCAGGCTAGAAATAAGGTACAAATTTCTCACAGGAAAGGTGATTCCCACTGGAACAAACTCCCAAGGAAAGGGGTGGATTTACAACTGCTTATTCTCTTGAAATCCAGCCTGGCTTCCTTTCTGGAAGATCTGATTTAGTCAGACGGGTGAATGGGCTCAAGGTAACTGAGTGCAATTCTCTGGTCTGTGCTGTATTGGAGTCAGACTAGATGATCTAATGGCCCCTTCTGACCTTGAACTTCCTGAATCCATAAAGAAAGGATTTTGCGCTCCAGTGTGTTCAGACAGGCCAGAAGCCCAGTAGCTGTTTGCCTCACTGCCGCAACTCCAGAGCCAGAGCATGAAAAAGGAACAAGAAGTCAGACAAAAAAAGGCAGCTTCATGCTGCAGCTATGCAGGCCACAGCTCAGGAAGGAAACACAGCTCAGCCTTCCCACCAAGTCCACCTAGATCTCAAACCCTTCCAACGGCTCGGTGTGCAAGCTGCAAACATGGATGTAGGCTGCCTCCACCTAGCACACCAAGCACGGCAGGATTTGGGAGACAGCAAGATTACAGAGAGCAACAATCTGCAAGCCTCCATTAGCCTCCCTGATATAACTCATGGAGCAGGTAGGGGGGTTCATTGTAGGGAAATCTCATTAACTTGCCATCAGGAAAGTAACAACGGGCTAGTTTGTCAGGGCTGTCATAGTGGCGAGCTCCATCATTAATGAACGTGCAGCTTGCCACACCTTGAGAGATTCAGCGCCATTAGTTGTCATGGTAGATAACAGAGATTTTCCCGAAGACAGACCACCAGTGGCCCGGGAGGATAAGGACATTGGAATGACACTAGCACAGCACGTAGGGCACTGGCTGCTGTAATGACCTATCAAAGGAAACCTGCTCAACACTTTCAAAAGACAAGCCTGGGAGCTTAAATTCATAACTCATTCATAATTCTGATAGACACTAAAAATCAGGTCTGAAAAGAGACCCTGGATTTATGGCTGATTACCACAATCTGTAACCCACTAACCCCCCTTTTTATCCTATGACTACACGGGTGTTAATGGGCCACTTCATCCTGAATGGTCCCTTAGAATATGTGTTTCAGAGTAGCAGCCGTCTTACTCTGTATCCGCAAAAAGAACAGGAGTACTTGTGGCACCTTAGAGACTAACAAATTTATTAGAGCATAAGCTTTTGTGGGCGACAGCTCACTTCATCAGATGCATAGAATGGAACATATCTTCTTACTATAGATAAATATACACACACATGCTCTAATAAATTTGTTAGTCTCTAAGGTGCCACAAGTAAGGTACTGTTCTTTTTTTAGAATATGTGCTTAGCTACTTATGCTAAACTAGCCCTTCGATCTTGTATTTGCTGTGACACACCGTTTTCCAGACCTGAAGAAGAGCTCTGTTTGGCTCAAAAGCTTGTCCTTCTTCCCCACAGAAGTTGGTCCAATAAAAGATATTACCTTCGCCCCCATCCTGAGTCTCTCTAAATAATTCACATATTTTCACTGAACATTTTGGTTATAATTATAGTATCTCCAGTTCCTAACAGGACAGGGGCTTTAACGGCAGGCTCCAAGGACTGAATGGGCTACTGAGGCTTCACTCATCTCCCCCAGCCCCCTCCAGGGCAGTGCAGGCTCCAAGGACTGAATGGGCTATTGAGGCTTCACTCATCTCTCCCAGCCCCCTCCAGGGCAGTGGATGACAGAGTCATACCCTGTATCACCTGTTCTGGAGCCAGGAGACTGGTCTGCAGAGGCTGCCAATCCAGCAGAGTATTGGGGGGTTTTTTCAGTGCAGCTGAAAAGGAAGCACAAGCCCAAAGTGCGTTGACCAATTTAGCCAGCCAAGCTGAGCATTACAATTACAAATTAGAGTGTTTAGCCTCGGAGATTCCTTAATTGGACATTACTAGGCCAGATGAAGGGAACTCAGACTGCCACACCGCTTCGATGTGCCCACAACACACACTATTCTCTTCTTCTGCACTTGATGAGCTGGGCAAGACTCCAGACTTGCTTCCCAACCCGGCCGGGAAGGAGCGCACATTTCTGAAGTCATTTCACACCCTCCAGCACCTCAGCTAAGGGAAACGGGAAAGCACAGGAATAACAGCAATGCTCAACTGAAATGGAAGGGCCCGACCGTAGCAGAGCTTCGGTGTCACTGGGATGTGCATGTGGCCAGGAGAGGGACTTAAAGCACCTGCAAGTCCCTGCCACAGTGGTACTGGAAAGGCAGTTTTGGTATCTTGTTCTCTCCTGTTACCCAGATCTTTCTGATTACGTTTGATGCTGGCTATTAGGGAGCTCTCTTCGCTCCAAGATACTAAAACTACTACATTATTATTTGTATTGACGTGGACCAGAACCTCACTGGGCTAGGTGCTGCCTAGTCACAGAACAAAGACAGCCCCAGCCCAAAAAACATATACTATGTATGTGACAAGACAGCAAATGAATGCAGACAAACAGGGGAGGCTCAGGGAACCCAGTCAGCACTATGGCCAGTGGTCTCAGCACACCAGCTGCCTAACCCTTGTCTAGTGTTTTGTAGGCATCATGGCAAAGGAGAGATTTGAGGCGGGATTTGAAGGTAGATAATGAGGTAGCTTCGCAGATGTTTATAGAGAGCACCTCCCCAGTGTGTGGGGCAGCAGGGAGAAAAAACAAAGGGAGATTTTAAGAGTGGGCGATGAAGACAGGTGAGGGAGACAGGACTCAACATCTCAGTAGCATGGGAGAGATGACAGTAGGGTGGGGATGGGCCATGAGGGGCACGGAAAGTAAGGACAAGTAGCTGAGGTTTGATGTGATGATAGAGAAGGAGGAGCCAGCAGTGGGATATGCGAATAGGGGGACACGTAAGAGCAACAGGCTTGGAAAATGGATCTTTGCAGCAGCATTTTGAATGGACTCAAGCAGGGCAAGGTGTGAAGAGCAGAGGACAGTGCAGTAACCAAGATGCAAGATGAGAGCCTAGAGGACAGTTTTTGCTGTGCAGCCACATAGGAGAGGTCAGCTTAGAGATGTTGTGCAGAAAGAATCAACAAGATTCAATCTACATCAATCTTAAAGTTGAGACTTTTACAGCAGTATATACCCCGGCTGCCTTCCAACACACAGCTGGCTGCCATGAGCACTACTCACAACATTCATGGTAAGCCTGAAATTATATTAGTAGTAAAGCCCTTTACACACTGCACGGATGTTTAATCCTCACAACCTGGGGGGGGGGGGGGAAGGGGCGCAGACCAGTTGGCCATCTAATCTGGTATCCCATCTGACAGTGGCCAGTACCAGATGCTTCAAGAAGAAGGTTAAAGAAACCCGTACAACTGACCATCATAGGGCAAGCTGCCCACAGGAGAGACTTCCTGACTCTTCTGGGCCGTGCTGCCCCCTCCCTGGTCACCTCTGCAGGGTGCCCTCCTCCTTCACAACACCCCTGGGCAGGGCAGTATCCATTCTCTAATTGGAACTGCACTGGAGCGGAACGGGGAGACTAAGCCAAATACAATCACACACTGGAATTTGGCCAGGATGCAGGCTCTGGTACCCATCTCTTACAAAAACACCACAGGCCCTCATGTCCCAAGCAATCAGCATTCATATCTTACATCTCACCTGAATGATGGGCGCTCCACCAACACAGCACCCTCTACCACCACCCGGGGGACAGTGGTCCTAGCAAGTCTCTCCCACTGCTCCCTGCAAACTAGCACAGCCTCTGGGCACGGGGTTCAGTGCCATACTGGTTGGTATGTATCACCACCACTACCACCTGCAGTGCCATGGGGACCACTTGGGGAGTTCCCACAGCCAAGTATCAGTCCTGCCCCTGGGTAGCTTGTGAGCTCACAGTTCAAGTTAACCAGTTGCAGGCCTCACCCGACTCATCTGGGTGACAACAATAAGGTGTCTGGAAGCTGGCTGGACATGCTGCTGGAAGTACTGCAGTGCTGGCAACCGAGGACCATGAGAATCAACACATGTGCAATACACACCCAGATGAAATTCCACAGTCTCCCTTTAACAGCAGCAAACCCCTTTGCAGCTGCAACAGAATCATTCTGGGGAAATGACAAAAAGTAGCAACTGGAGCACAGAAGGGGTCTCCTCTGACCAGGCCTTGCAGGGGTAGAGCTTTCCTCTTTCATTCTCCAACCACCATCGCCCCCTCCCTCATTCCACCCCACAACCTCTTCCTTGGGTGGATGGTAGTAGCAGGGGATCTCAAAAAGCCAAAGGAGAGCTAGGAGTGTAATTAAAACTTCTCTTCTCCCTCCTCTCCCACTCCCCAATTTGGTCCAGTGCATCACAGCGTTCTGTTCATTCACCCACATTCAATCTCATCCAATTCATTCACTCTGCAATGCCTCTGTGTCTCTACCATATTTTGGTCTGTTTCAGCTATAGCTTGCATGTTGCATTTACATCTTCCAATATTTCTAGTGATCAGCTGCGCCATGCACAGAAAGGCGTGGTGAGCCATGCTTCAGTGTGGGGGCGGGGATCTCAAGAGACAACAAAAACTCTTCTCCAGGCACTGAAAAGCTTCAATCACCCTCTTCTGTTATCTTTGATCTTCAGAGAGTTACAGGCCCACCCAAGCTTTGCTCTTTTAGATTATGGAGTGATCCTGGTGCACCAGTATATCTAGATCCTTATTGTTTATAGTTGTCTCACTCAGTAAAGAAGCTCCACTCTGGAAAGCGGCATCAGGGGGTTCAGTTAATTTTCTCAGTTGTTCCTGATCAAGTCTGTTTGGCCTGAACAATTACTTTCCTTTACTTTGTAACCCGAAGCCCTGCACATTCAGCCTGGGATCTGAGAGCTGAGTTCCTTCTGGCTCACATATCAACAGTAAAAGAATCTGCAACGGACACACTTAGTTGGCAGATGGAGCTGAGAGTGCATCAGGCCAGGATGGAACACGGCGCCCTCTTCCACAGTTCCACTCACAGCACCATGTTAACAGTGGAAGTCACAACCCTAGTTTTGTCACTGCAAAGGAAATTCTGATCCCCCCGGCAGAAGTCAATGTTGGACTGACATTGATTAGAACTACATTTTAATATCTAGTGTCTTGGGTTGGGTTGAAGCAGTGGCTCTGGGAGCCAGCACTCCCAGTTATGATTCTGGTTCTGCCACAAACTCTTGCTTTGAAAACCTTACATGAAAAGATACTTTCAAAGCACTGTTAGCACCAAGGGGGAAAGCACAAGGCACCATTAATAGCTACATCCATATAATTTTTTTTTTTTTCAGATGGCTTGTTCTTGACCATATGCTCATTGCAGACAGTGCTACACAACCACCTCTCATTATACTGGCCCTAATGGAATTAATTGCCATCTAAATAATAAATCCCCTTTTGCAGCAATAGCTCTGCAAGGGTCCTCGAAACAGATGGCCTCTTCAATGAAACAAATTAAATCAGCCCAACTACCATGCCCAGACTGGAATCCTTGTTAATTTCTTCCCTTTGATGATTGTAAAAATAAAACATGGTGGCCCCAGGTGGAAAATCTGGGCTTGTTCAGAGCTCTTCCTCTGTCACTGCAAGCTGGGAATCTAGCAGGAAATACTAGTCTAAGACAGCTGGGCTAAGAAGTGGGCACTGCTTTGGAATCATGGGTATTTAATGCCCTAGGAAGAAATGAAATTCTGATGCAGGCACTCAGATATCAGGGGGAAGTTCCTTAGACACATCACACAAATCTGGAGATGGATTAAAAGGCTATAATGCAATAGAGGAGCTCTGACAGAGCCCAAGATGGAAAGCTTCAGTAGTTATTGCTCTGCTCCATCTGTTTGCTAAATAAAAATAGCAATTTAGAGTGTTTGATGCCAGAAAATTACTGTGCAAAGATTGGCACTTTCTTCCTTAACATCTCAGCTCCCTGTGTGTTTTAAATCATATCTCTGGGTTCCCTGAAAAAAGTTTGCTCGCAGGAGCAATGTGAGTAGGGTGACGAGATGTCCCAATTTTATAGGGACAGTCCCGATTTTTGGGTCTCTCTCTTATATAGGCTCGTATTACACCCCACCCCATCCCGATTTTTCACATTTGCTGTCTGGTTACCCTACAAGTGAGAGGCAATATAGCTAGCTTGAGCTAACTATCTGGACTTGTGAGTCATCCAAACGGACCGTAACTAGAGATTAGGGGACATCACTAACAACGGGGTGAAGACAGCTGTGTGTTCAAATCTTTTGGATGTATTAAACTGAGCACAACAGATTAGACAGAGCTGGCACAAAAATGGAGGGGCAAGGGGGAAAATCTCATGGAAAAAATTGACTTTTTGGAGAAATATTTAAATATTTTGGTTGAAAACCAAAGTATTTCATTTCAAAACGGCACTGTTGTGCCTCACATGAGTTGCAGTTTGGGTGCTTTGTTCTCATATTCTCTTCTGCGGGTCAAGCTCTGTGGCTGAACTTCATTTCCCATGATGCATGCTCTTGGCAAGCGGTGTTGGGGAGCGTCACCGGAGTCATGGAACTTGTAGTCTGTCCAAGGCGTCTGGCTCAGAGCAGAATGGAAGCATGGCAGTGCAATTTTGAATCAAAATATTTTGGATTTGGGGCATGTGTTTGTCTGGCTGAAAGCAGATCCTTTTTGCAAAAAATTTTGTTTAGTGGAAAACCCAGTTTTCTGACAAAACAGTTTAGACAGAAAGTTACCGGCCAGCCCCCCGTTGGATATGGATATCGTTGAGAAAGAACAATCAGGGAGCCTCACTGGGCCATTTTCCTGATCTACTGTAACCCTTCATACATCTGTGCGGCCACTGTCCCTTTGATCTATTCTCTTGAGCAGTAGCACTGCTATAGTTAAGGTTGATTTATTTAAAAAAAAAAAGGTTCCCAAGAATCTGCAACTCTCGCGTTGATATTCACTGTATTGTGCACCTCTCCTACGTCCCCTCTTATTCACCTCCTTCGTAGGCTATGTAAATCCTATTCTTTTTTAATCTCCTCTTGCATGGAAGCCTTTCAATGCCTCTAATCAGCTTTTATTGCCCATCTCTGGGCCCTTCTCACTTGATTTTTCACTTCACTGAAAATATTCAGTGCAAGGAAATTTGAGACAGCACATCTTGGATCCTGCCACATTCGGAGAGAGATACAAGCTCAAATGAAGATTAATGTTGCAAATATATACAGCTTTAAAAACCCTTTGATAGCAGCCAGCCGCCTTCAAAGCAGTGATGATGAAACAGCTCCTCTCCAAGCTGGTCCAACAGAAGTGGAGCTTTTCTATCTGTGCTGAAGCAGTTGTTCCAGCAATAAAGTTCTGAAGCAATGTTCCATACAGCAGAAAGGAAGATAGCTGCAGTTTCAAAGCTTTTAGCATTTTAACGGTCACCTGTACCAAGCCAGAGAAAGGCAATTATTCAGGCTTGAAAGAGGGCAGAACTAGCCTGAAGGTAGGCAAGGAATAGTTTAAAACTCTCTAGACAGTAAGGAAAGATTCTTAACAGCAAGAGCAATTATAAATCTTTCTCCATCACCAATTCTAGTAAGAAGTTTTAAATCTAACCATGTAGGTAGCTAGTTATAACTGATTTATTGAAACCTTAGCTACCTATGACGATACAAATTCTATCTAACAGGATTTCCCTGGGTTCAGCTTACACCAACACTGGGGTCATAGGCTGACACACAAGCCAATAATGCTATTTTAATTCAAGTGGTACTTTAATGAACTGTGGCTACCAATAAAAACATCCCAGACATCTAAGCCTGGCAACTCAATCTTCAACACCAAAAGCATGAGTCCATATCACTTCAGCTAAAGGAGTGAAACTCATTTAAGCTGCACGTAGAAGGCCAATATTGTGAGGGCCAGTCATCCTAGGGAGACATATGCACACGCACTATAACATGTTATGGGATCCTGTTTTGTATACCACTGGTGGAACTCCCTGCCTGAGGAATGGATATAGTTCCTAAAAGTTTATGCCCATAGATCAGCAAAATTCTAGAAAATTTACAGAGAACAAACAGTGCTTCTGTTTGTTGGAATACTGCTCAACTGGAGCAAGGAGTCAAAGCAGAGGTCGTTAAGGCTATGAACCAAAACCAAAAAGTCTTACTGCAAATTTAGAGAGGATTACACGTAAGGAATCATCCACTCCTAATAGCATAGAGGGCTCTGACATCCAGCCATTCATTCAGACATTCAGAAAGGCTAAATTCAACAGTTGTGAAATGTTGGAGCCTTGGGTTAGTGCTCCATCTGCCAGGCATATACCTGGGTTTGATACTAACTGTATTTTCTATCACGCCTCCTTTACAGTGATCATGACAAGTACCTAATTTATTCTCAGGCTGCTAAGCATCAACAGAACATATCCCATGTCCTTCCCTCCCTAGCACCAATCTTTCCAAAGCCAAGCAAGGTTTACTCAGTAAATAGCTGTCAACCAAGGTCATCTCAAGGACTCTTCTGCCCACTGCAGGAGTCTCCTGCTGAACGCAATGGACCGTGTTCCAAGCTCTGCCAGAGGCAATTAGCCACACTGACTCAGGTCAAAACCTGCTCCAAGTGGCAACCGGAAATTCACACGTCAGGATACTAGATGGAAACTTTGTTGAGACTTGCATGTTCTGACATCAGTAAAAGCGATGTCTTGACACCCTTGACTGTTAACAGCAATTGAAAATGATCCTGCAGGGTAATAGGAAGCCTATCATTCCTATACAACCCAAATAAAGCTTCCTCCTTCCTTCTCAAAGAGTTGGAGGAGCTCTGCTCTATGTACAGTCACCCAGTAGTATTACAGAACAGACACAGCAGTAACTAACTGGAGGGATGATCTGGCAAGTGCTGTACCTGGCAGCCATTTTAGCTTTGATAGGCTGCACTGTGCGTGTGGGGGGGCTGTTGATGTTCTCCGACGCAGAGGTACAGTAGCAGAGATATGCTCCTGGCCTCCTCGTCAGATGTGCAGGCAGCCTAAACCATCACGCTCCAGAATTAACAGATACATAGGTTTTAAGGCCAGAAGGAATTATAACCATCTAGTCTGACCTCCTGCATAACAGAGGCCAGAGAATATCCTCCCGGGGTTCCTGAGTCAAGCCCGTCACTTCTGGCTGAGCTACAGAGCTATCCAACTTTGATTTAAAGACTGAGTGATGGCACCGCTACCACATCTGCAGGTAAATTGTTCCAATGGCTAATTATCTTCACTGTTAAAAGTGTGCCACTTATTTCTAGTCTGAACCTGTACAGCTCCAGCTTCCAGCAGCTGGCTCTTAAATTTCAACTATACAGTTCCTCTCATGGCCCTGATCACACTCATATCTGAATGGCTCACAAACACTAATGAATTTATCCTCACAGCACTGCTGGATGATAAGGGCATATTACCCTGATCTGACATATGGAGAACTGAGACAGAGTACAAGACTTGTCCAAGGATAACACAGGGAGTTTATGACAAAGGCAGGACTTGATCCAGTCCAGCGTCATCTTCTTATCTAAGTATGAATGAATACCAGCTCCTGGGGGGACAGGAAGTGGGGAACAACATTCACCATATTGTTTTTTTTTACCTAGCTCTACCTAGCAGGCTTATTTAGTCCTCTGGCTATTGATGCCTGGCAAGTTTTCAAGCCCTGGCCATTTCAGCCAGTGCAAGTTTCCAGACTCATTAGTACAGAACAGAAGAGTCTCATCCATTCCACTCAGGCTTTCTTCCAAAAGGAAGAGCATTTGCGATAGCTCTCCAAGACTGATCCAGACAGCCCAGCACAATACCTCAAAATAGAAGTGAAACAGTCACCTCAACTTCTTATTTAGGCTGCACTGGAGAAAAAAAAAATTAAGCAAGTCAATATCTGAAGATAAAACTGAGTAATACACGTTCTATAAACAGTGCAAATGTTGGTTACAGAAAAGATCTTGAATCATAAAAGACCTTATGCTGCCTTCCCAACACACAAACCCCTCTCACCAGAATACAAATGTTTGTTTCCTCCTCCGGTCCCAGACCCATATTGACTTTTGATTAGAAAGCCATTTCCCGCCAATAATCCAGTTATCAGTTTAGATCAATTCTCTCGCCATGTCTGTATCAAGACACTGGCTTTGAAATGAGACATTATGTACAGGCAGAGAGCTCTAAACCACTACCAGTGCCCTGTTAATTTCATTAATCCTCCATTTCCCATAACTCCCCGGGACTCACATTGTCAAGTAACCTCTGTGTGAGTAGCTTCAGTGGCCAGGTAGCACCTTCACATGAACAGAGCTCCACTAGCATGGAAATACCATGTGGTGCTTTTAAAAATCAGATCATGTTTTCCTCAGCTCTAAGAAGTGCTCAGCTGTCTCGGGTGAATGAAAGAGGCCAACTATTAATTCTGGAATTTGACTGCCAGCATTTCCAGTAAGGAGTGGCCTGGCAGTCATCCCAAATCACACCTGCCTCAGAGATTAGAAGGATTTGTATGCACAGGTACCAATGTATTCAGTTCTCATCAGCGGAGCAGTTAGCACAGGTAGCTGCAGAGTCAGCAATGCTAAACAAGTGTCAACTGGAGAGCAAAGGAAGCCTCCTTGATGCAGGAGTGTAAGAATCTATGCAAAAGAGAAACCATCATCATGCATTTCACTGTCTTGCCACCCAAAGCTGTGTGCAAATTTAACACACAAGAAATGCTTCACCCACAGTAGAAAGGCAGCTGTTGGGAATGGAACACAGAGGCTCTCATTTCAACAGCATCTTCCAAACATCCCACCCACTCCCTCTATTTCCTTCACCCGCTCTCAACTTCGTGCCTTCTTTCCCACACTAACCCTTTATGCCAAACCAGCCTCCCTGTCACTTTCAAAGCATCGTGAGGCTTCTCCAAATGGACTTCTGGAGACCCAGTCAGGGCCGGATTACGACATTCTGAGGCCCTAAACTATGTCAAGTGTAAGAGCCCCATACGATTAAAAAAAAATTTATTATTTTCACAGAAAGGACATTGAATATATAAACATGAAAGCTTTATATTTGCATATATACAAAGGCGAAGTCGTAAAAATAGAATAATCTAACTGAAACATCTTTCAATATGCCTGTTTGCATTATAAAATAGTTTCAAACATATTTTCATCTATGATTTTTTAATTAGTAGATATAAAAACTATATCTACAGCAACACAAAAACAGTTACAGTTACACAGACCAGCTCACTTAATGGAAGCAGTTCAACCTGCAGTATGTCTGTTTGCACATCACATTCATTTTAACACTGAAATTTAAAGCATTTTCTTTCGTGATTTTTGGAGAGCAAAGTCTTTGATGATGTCCTCAAATGATAAGCAACAGAGTTTGTCACTTTCGATGCACAGAATTGTTTAGGGAAGATCGCTTTTCTTGTGGCATTTTCAAGGCAGACATCTCTCTTCACGTTCGCTTCTCAATCCTCCGTCTCCCTCAAGACCACTAATTAATCTTGAGTGAACACCTCGGACACACAGAGTGACAATAAGCTATATGCACAAAAGAGAAAAAGAATTTACCAGAAAAAAAAAAGACTGGCAATCTCTAGACAGGCACCGAGAAAGTGAGAAAATTTAGTCTATATTCAAGCAAATATAATGACTATTATAGGTTTTAATAGCCTATAAATTATATATGCATATAATTTGAAATTACTTGCTCCCCAAGTACTCAGAATATTTTGATATATATGTATATCTTCCTTCACTTCTCAAAACCCTCTATTTATCCTTTCGTCAGCACTCTCTGATATTTACTGTGAAGGCTCCTGAAACTGATGGAGGGAAGCCAACACAAATTAATCCTCCTCAAGATCGACTCAACCCAAGTCCATAAGATGATCACCAGCAAACTCAATCATGTGAAGCCCAGATCGTGCACGAAGCAGAAAGCCGTGTGCACACTAAAATACACAGTTGTATGTACCGATCAAAAGAAGAACACACTAACACTTAAGAAAATGAAGAAAAACAGGAGCGAAGACACTATAAGACTGAGCTGGATTGTAAACGAAAGACGGCGGCCTTCTGGCTATTACCAGCCAAAGGGGACACTATATGTGATGTCACTTCTAGGACGAGTCCCATACGAGTATGAACTTTGCGGGATGGCTTCACGGCACTGCCATCTAGTCCGACCTCACATTTTTCCCAGGTTTATTGGCAGTGAGATTATTTCTTTATTTAAATAAGTGATGATGGCACGGTCAGAATTTTACCAGTAGCACCTGGCCAACAAAGCGCCGCCTTAGAAGACTGATATAGCAGACTTACTTGTAGAAACACTAATTTTGCAAGTGCTTTGTTTTTTTTCCCTCAGCCCTGGCCTCCCACCTGTCAATAATGAACAATTAGTGGAGAGTAAGGGTATTTGTGTAGCCAGATTTTTGTCATATTTGAACGAAAATGTCTACATTTGGAGAGAATCTTCTTTTTCCCATATCTCCTTTCTTTATCAACCGACTTTGATGACATTTGAAATGGAGTCAGTTTTTTCATTTTTTAGAAGCCCCTCATAGTATTGCCAGGCCCTAAACTGTAGCTTGGTTAGCTTCTGCCCTCATCCGGCCCTGGAGCCAGCTGGGCCAGGAAGTACCCCAACTACAAAGACTATTCAATATTCCATTCAAAATGTTTCAGCTGTGAAAAACCAGTACTCCGGTGGCAGCATCCCAGCTCTGAAAACCACCACCCCACTCTAAAGTTCAACCCACTCCCTGCAAACTCTTCGGAGTAGATCTGTATTGCAAATTTAACCCTTTGCATGCTTCCGGCATGACCCAGGCATCCCAACAGGCCAAGATTCCTCACATCTCAATAAGAGGAACTGAAGCATTTGGTGAATCATCTGAATTTACTGCAATTAAGAGACTAACGAGATTTAAGCAATATAGAATGACAAGACTATTTGTGGGCAATCACCGCATGCCTCAGATGCTGACTAGAGGGAGGAAGCCGAAGGCTCTGTGGCTTCAGCCATGCGAGAAGTGCCAAAGCCCCCTACAGTCACACTGCCAAGTGGAATGAGTGGCAGCAGGTGGTAGCGGTGGTGGGCGCAGCATTCCCTGGGCCTTAGTGACTCCAGCAGGACATTAGCTGCAATTAAACAAGAGCCGCCATTTGTGACAAGCATTCTAAAGCCATTTCAGAGCTGAGCAGTTAACACAGGGTGGGAACGGTTCTGCTAGGACTTTAGGTCTTTTAAAGAGATTCAAGCCCTTGGTGCTTTTCCATTTTTCAAAGCTAGCTAACTTTTGTCCTAACCACCCCTCTGGGAAGCAGCTGGGTGTTATCCTGATTTAGAGTGACCAGACAACAATGTGAAAAATTGAGACGGGGCGAGGGGGGTAATAGGCGCCTATATAAGATAAAGACCCAAAAATCGAGACTGTTCCTATAAAATCGGGACATCTGGTCACCCTATCCCAATTTTATAGCTGGGGACCCTGAAGAAGAGGGATTAAGTGACTCATCTAAGGCCTTAACAAGTCACTGGCAGAGATGGGATCAGAACACAGAAGATTTTGGCTCTTGGTTGAGTGAGCTAATCACTAGGCAAGAGGGATGACTTACAAGTGCCCAAGTGATTTAGGTGCAGGGTGGCATTACAGCCATGTTGGTCCCATGATATTGGAGAGAAAAGGTGGATGAAGGAATATCTTTTATTCGACTAACTTGGGTTGGTGAGCGAGACAAGCGATCAGGCTTACACAGAGCTCCTCAGCCCACTTTCAAATGTGATTTAGCAGCCTAAGATTCAAGGCCCCAAGTGCCTCAGTCACTTTTGAAAATGGTACTTAGGTACTTTTGAAAATTCTACCCACAGTTCCTTTCTCTGCCTCTGGCCAAAAGCAAACACTGTAGGCCCTTTCCCTGCTAGAAGAAGGACACATTCTACAGTACGCTCCCTGAATGGAAAGCTTCTGTTACTCTCCACTCACACCACCTCTTGGAAATTCTCAGTGAAATTTTGCAAAGACAGTATTTCAGAGCTTTCTGAGGGGGACCATATCTAACAGCCAAACTTTGTAAGTTCCCTTTAAAAAATAATAAGGCTCATCTCGATCTCTCAGACTTCACGTCTCCAAGGGCAATGGAGGACATTTGCTCATCGGGAATGACCTAACACCAGTGGCTCATCATGAATGTTAGGTCATTCTTGATGAATGATGGCAGGATGACTCTCACACGCACACCTGTCTGAACACATTGCCTTGTAAGACTCCAGGTATTTGTCACTGAATCAGGTAAGAATTAAATCGTTCACTTAGCTGCTGCTAAAGAGCATCTCTGACATCATCATTGGTCTTCCTAATATGTCAGTATGAATAACTGTCAATTAGTTTAATTAACTGACGTCTAAATATTTCGCTACTAATTAGACGAAGACTAAATATTTAGCTGCAATTGCCTGTGGCAATGAAATATTTAGTCATGAAGTTGTGGATGACTAAGTATTCCCATGTGCAGTTGCTGCTATTAACTAGTGTTCAAGGGAACTGAATTTGTTTGTAGATCAATTATGTTCAAAAGTTATCTTATGCATAGAAAAAAAAAAATTTAAGGACATGACAAGCTTGAAGCCGAAGGTTAGAATTATTCAGAAGACTCAGCTCAGAAATGCACTACAGTCACTTCACTAGAATCTAAGCCCTGGTCTACACTAGGACTTTAGGTCGAATTTAGCAGCGTTAAATCGATGTAAACCTGCACCCGTCCACACGATGAAGCCCTTTATTTCGACTTAAAGGGCTCTTAAAATCGATTTCCGTACTCCACCCCTGACAAGTGGATTAGCGCTTAAATCGGCCTTGCCGGGTCGAATTTGGAGTACTGTGGACACAATTCGACGGTATTGGCCTCCGGAAGCTATCCCAGAGTGCTCCATTGTGACTGCTCTGGACAGCGCTCTCAACTCAGATGCACTGGCCAGGTAGACAGGAAAAGAACTGCGAACTTTTGAATCTCATTTCCTGTTTGGGCAGCATGGCAAGCTGCAGGTGACCATGCAGAGCTCATCAGCAGAGGTGACCATGATGGAGTCCCAGAATCGCAAAAGAGCTCCAGCATGGACTGAATGGGAGGTACGGGATCTGATTGCTGTATGGGGAGAGGAATCCGTGCTGTCAGAACTCCGTTCCAGTTTTCGAAATGCCAAAACCTTTGTCAAAATTTCCCAGGGCATGAAGGACAGAGGCCATAACAGGGATCCGAAGCAGTGCCGCGTGAAACTTAAGGAGCTGAGGCAAGCCTACCAGAAAACCAGAGGGGTGAACGGCCGCTCTAGGTCAGAGCCCCAAACATGCCGCTTCTATGATGAGCTGCATGCCATTTTAGGGGGTTCAGCCACCACTACCCCAGCCGTGTTGTTTGACTCCTTCAATGGAGATGGAGGCAACACGGAAGCAGGTTTTGGGGACGAAGAAGACAATGATGATGATGAGGTTGTAGATAGCTCACAGCAAGCAAGCGGAGAAACCGGTTTTCCCGACAGCCAGGAACTGTTTCTCACCCTGGACCTGGAGCCAGTACCCCCCGAACCCACCCAAGGCTGCCTCCTAGACCCGGCAGGCAGAGAAGGGACCTCCGGTGAGTGTACCTTTTAAAATACTATAAATGGTTTAAAAGCAAGCATGTGAAAGGATTAATTTACCCTGGCATTCGCGGCTCTCCTGGATGTACTCCCAAAGCCTTTGCAAAAGGTTTCTGAGGAGGGCAGCCTTATTGCATCCTTCATGGTAGGACACTTTACCACACCAGGCCAGTAACACGTACTCGGGAATCATCGTACAACAAAGCATTGCAGTGTATGTTTGCTGGCATTCAAACAACATCTGTTCTTTATCTCTCTGTGTTATCCTCAGGAGAGTGAGATATCATTCACGGTCTCCTGGTTGAAATAGGGTGCTTTTCTTCAGGGGACATTCAGAGGAGCCTGTTCCTGCTGAGCTGTTTGCCTGCGGCTGAACAGAAATGTTCCCCGCTGTTAGCCATGGGGAGGGGGGAGGGGGTAGCCACGCGGTGGGGGGAGGCAAAATGCGACCTTGTAACGAAAGCACATGTGCTATGTATGTAATGTTAACAACAAGGTTTACCCTGAAAGACTGTAGCCACTGTTTTATAAAATGTCTCTTTTTAAATACCGCTGTCCCTTTTTTTTCCTCCACCAGCTGCATGTGTTTCAATGATCACAGGATCTTCTCCTTCCCAGAGGCTAATGAAGATTAGAAAGAAAAAAAAAAAAACACGCTCGTGATGAAATGTTCTCTGAGCTCATGCAGTCCTCCCACACTGACAGAGCACAGACGAATGCGTGGAGGCAAATAATGTCAGAGTGCAGGAAAGCACAAAATGACCGGGAGGAGAGGTGGCGGGCTGAAGAGAGTAAGTGGCGGGCTGAAGAGAGGGCTCAAGCTCAAATGTGGCGGCAGCGTGATGAGAGGAGGCAGGATTCAATGCTGAGGCTGCTGGAGGGCCAAACCAGTATGCTCCAGTGTATGGCTGAGCTGCAGCAAAGGCAGCTGGAGTACAGACTGCCACTACAGCCCCTGTGCAACCAACTGCCCTCCTCCCCAAGTTCCATAGCCTCCACACCGACGCCCAAGAACGCGGTGGGGGGGCCACCGGCCAACCAGCCACTCCGCCACAAAGGATTGCCCAAAAAAAAAGAAGGCTGGCATTCAATAAATTTTAAAGTTGTAAACTTTTAAAGTGCTGTGCGGCATTTTCCTTCCCTCCTCCACCACCCCTCCTGGGCTACCTTGGTAGTCGTCCCCCTATTTGTGTGATGAATGAATAAAGAATGCATGAATGTGAAGCAACAATGACTTTATTGCCTCTGCAAGAAATGATTAAAGAGAGGAGGGGAGGGTGGTTAGCTTGCAGGGAAGTAGAGTGAACCAAGGGGCGGGGGTTTTCATCAAGGAGAAACAAACAGAACTTTCACACCGTAGCCTGGCCAGTCATCAAACTGGTTTTCAAAGCTTCTCTGATGCGTACCGCGGCCTCCTGTGCTCTTCTAACTGCCCTGGTGTCCGGCTGTGCGTAACCAGCAGCCAGGCGATTTGCCTCAACCTCCCACCCCGCCATAAACGTCTCCCCCTTACCCTCACAGCTATTGGGGAGCACACAGCAAGCAGTAATGACAGTGGGAATATTGACAGGTTTCAGAGTAACAGCCATGTTAGTCTGTATTCACAAAAAGAAAAGGAGTACTTGTGGCACCTTAGAGACTAACCAATTTATTTGAGCATAAGCTTTCATGAGCTACAGCTCACTTCATTGGATGCGCATCTGATGAAGTGAGCTGTAGCTCACGAAAGCTCATGCTCAAATAAATTGGTTAGTCTCTAAGGTGCCACAAGTACTCCTTTTCTTCTAGTGGGAATATTGGTTTCGCTGAGGTCTAAGCGAGTCAGTAAACTGCGCCAGCGCGCCTTTAAACGTCCAAATGCACATTCTACCACCATTCTGCACTTGCTCAGCCTGTAGTTGAACAGCTCCTGACTACTGTCCAGGCTGCCTGTGTACTGCTTCATGAGCCACGGCATTAAGGGGTAGGCTGGGTCCCCAAGGACACATATAGGCATTTCAACGTCCCCAACAGTTATTTTCTGGACTGGGAATAAAGTCCCTTCCTGCAGCTTTTGAAACAGACCAGAGTTCCTGAAGATGCGAGCGTCATGTACCTTTCCCAGCCATCCCACGTTGATGTTGGTGAAACATCCCTTGTGATCCACCAGAGCTTGCAGCACTATTGAAAAGTACCCCTTGCGGTTTATGTACTCGCCGGCTTGGTGCTCCTGTGCCAAGATAGGGATATGGGTTCCATCTATGGCCCCACCACACAGTTAGGGAATCCCATTGCAGCAAAGCCATCCACTATGACCTGCACATTTCCCAGGGTCACTACCCTTGATATCAGCAGATCTTCGATTGCGTGGGCTACTTGCATCACAGCAGCCCCAACAGTAGATTTGCCCACTCCAAATTGATTCCCAACTGACCGGTAGCTGTTTGGCGTTGCAAGCTTCCACAGGGCTATCGCCATTCGCTTCTCAACTGTGAGGGCTGCTCTCATCTTGGTATTCATGCGCTTCAGGGCAGGGGAAAGCAAGTCACAAAGTTCCATGAAAGTGCCCTTACGCATGCAAAAGTTTCGCAGCCGCTGGGAATCGTCCCAGACCTGCAACACTATGCGGTCCCACCAATCTGTGCTTGTTTCCCGAGCCCAGAATCGGTGTTCCACAGCATGAACCTGCCCCATTAGCACCATGATGCATGCATTGGCAGGGCCCATGCTTTCAGAGAAATCTGTGTCCATGTCCTGATCACTCACGTGACCGCGCTGACGTCGCCTCCTTGCCCGGTATCGCTCTGCCAGGTTCTCGTGCTGCATATACTGCTGGATAATGCGTGTGGTGTTTAATGTGCTCCTAATTGCCAAAGTGAGCTGAGCGGCCTCCATGCTTGCCTTGGTATGGCGTCCGCACAGAAAAAAGGCGCAGAACGATTGTCTGCCATTGCTCTGACGGAGGGAGGGGCAACTGACCACATGGCGTACAGGGTTGGCTTCAGAGAGCTAAAATCAACAAAGGGGGTGGCTTTACATCAAGGAGTATTTCAGGCAGGACTTCACGGAGGGTTCCAATAAGAAATGGTGCACCTAAGTTATTGTTCTTATTGGAACAAGGAGGTTAGTCTGGCCTCTGATTGATACATGGCTAGATTTACCTCGCTGCACCTTCTCTGTGAGTGACTGCAGTGTGACCTAGAGGAATGAGTCCCCTAGACAGGAGAGGCGGGGGAAGCAAATGAGTACAAAACAAATCTGGTCTATTTCTTATTTTGATCCACTCCATCTATCTTTTACATCTTTGGCTGGCAGCAGACGGTGCAGAAGGACTGCATGCCATCCACATCTCATGGCTGCTCGGCAGAAGATGGTACAGTACGACTGCTAGCAATCCATATAGTCTGCCTGCTCACCATAAGACGGTTCAATAGGACTGACTGCAGGACTAAAGAGAATGACCTGGTCAAGTCACTCCAAATTTAGTCCCTGCACCCATGTCTGCTCAGGCGCTCCTGGCTGACGTGGCCAGGAGCATCTCAGACATGACGATGACGGCTACCAGTCATAGTGCACCGTCTGCTGCCAGAAGGAAATGGGTTGCTGCTACTGTGTAGCAATGCAGTACCGCGTCTGCCAGCACCCAGGAGACATACGGTGACGGTTACCTGAGTGGGCTCCATGCTTGCCGTGGTATGGCGTCTTCACAGGTAACTCAGGAAAAAAGGCGCGAAACAATTGTCTGCCCTTGCTTTCACGGAGCGAGGGAGGGAACGGGGGCCTGACGATATGTACCCAGAACCACCCGCGACAATGTTTTAGCCCCATCAGGCATTGGGATCTCAACCCAGAATTCCAATGGGCATCGGAGACTGCGGGAACTGTGGGATAGCTACCCACAGTGCAACACTCCGGAAGTCGACGCTTGCCTCGGTACTGTGGAAGCACTCCGCCGAGTTAATGCACTTAATGCACTTAGAGCATTTTCTGTGGGGACACACACACACTCGAATATATAAAACCGATTTCTAAAAAGCCGACTTCTATAAATTCGACCTAATTCCGTAGTGTAGACATACCCTAAAATGCATACAGCAGCTTGGGCATTTCTCTGCAAGCTTCCTGAAGTCTGGGACACAAGAATTTTCTGTGCAAAAAGAGGGGGTTGCAAAATTAAAGGGGAAGAGAGGTTAAAAAAAAAGGGGGAGGGGGTTTAATACTGACAGTACCCAACTACAGAATTAGAGCTTTCCCGTCCTGTGCTGTGGAGTGAATTCCATTCTGTAACAGCATTCCTCCATAGAAGACCATACCTCCTGTCCCCTAAGAATGCAGTAAAGGAGCCACGAGTGTATGCAGCCACATGGTCCCAAGTGCAATGTGAAGAAACTGAGAATAACTGATCAGAGACACTCAAGCCGTTTTAAGTGTTACTTATAACAAGAGGAGGTGCGAAATCTGCAGACAAGAGGGATTTTCAATTCAAGAGCATCCTTTTGAAATTAAAAAAGACAACTTCTGTGCCTACTTGAGCGGTGAAATGAGAATGACAAGCCTTGGATTTCTGAGCTAATCAGACCTTTCTGCGGTCCGTTCAAGCCCTCCTCCACCGCGAAGGCCACGGGCGGTTGCAACATGCCTAAGATAACGCTCTTTGATATTAATTTCCAGGAGCATTGGGCACTCACTTATCCAGCTGAAGTCAAGAGGAGCTTTGGGATATGGCGAGATTCTCATACAGCAACATCACTGCCTGCCACAGAAAGGGCCTCGCTAGCTGGAACAGCAATTAGCACCTTAGCTGATCAGGACTTTCACTCTCCACCACCTGCAAGTTCATTACACCAGCAAGTTCCGCTAACAATCAAACATGACAGCACTATGTTGATGAACTAAAGATTAGCCGCACTGAGTCACTGTCAGGAAGTTGTTTGTTGCATCCTGGTTAGTAGCTAGGCTCCCTAAAAGAGAAGTGATAGAATCATTATGCTTCAGGACAGCAGCTGACTGCCAAGAGGTCAGGAAGAAGTTTCATCCTCATGAACCCCACACTGTGCTGCTCTAGTGGCCCATGGGGATATGGGATTACCCCCCTCTAAAGCAGCATATCTCATCTGGTGGGTGGCAACCCTCAGGGAGCTCATGAAAGGCAATCAGAGGGGTCTTGAGGCATTGGGATTTTTATTTCACTTCTAAAGCAAAGCCATCAAAACATTTATAGAAATATTAAAATAATGATATAAAAGAAACTCATACCACCGCCCAGCTATTACCCAGTGCTGTTCATCAGTAGATCTCAACGCGCTTTACAAAGGAGGTCAGAATTATCACCACTACCTTACAGGGGGGAAACTGAGGCACCAAAAGGTCACCCAGCAAGCCAGTGGCGGGGTTGGGAGCAGAACCCTTACCATTGCTATTTTTGATATGTTTGTACTCATAGGAAATTAAGGAGGCTCTGAAATCGTTTGACTTTGAATAAGGGATGCCCACCTGACATGATTGAGAGACACAGCTCGGGAGGAGCAGGTAGGTCCCTGCCTGCTGTGCTTTGATCAGCAGTGAAATAGTTAATGCTGGCATCCAAACTCACCATTAGGCTTCAGAGTTAAGCTCTGCCAAGAGGCAGGAGCAGTTCCCAGCTCTTTCAGGGGCCAAGGAGTCACACCATTACATCGGTTATAATCTGTTGCCATTTTTAAAGGTGTTCTTTGCAGCCGTATGGCTAGAAAAGTCATTTCTTTTAAATGTCAGCTTCATTCGTGGAGCAGACAGCATTCTGCTGGGGGGCAGTGCACACTGGCTGGGCTGCTCTCATCTGATCCAAAGACACGCTGGCATGGGACTGCTGAAAAAAGCAGGGCACTTTCACTGCTGGGTGTCACAAGGCCCCCATGTGACTGATCAGCTGCCTCCCAGCTGGGGAAACAAAAGGCAGCTCACTCAAGGGGGAGGGGGAGCTGCAGGGGGGAGGGCGACCCCAGGTCAGGGAAAGGATCTGGAAGGGGGGCTCAACACTACCCAGGGGAAAGACCTGGCTTGGGATCCCTGCAGAGGCCCGAGAAGGGCCAGGAGGCAGGACCTGCTTTGATAGATTTCAAACAAACAGTGTTTGACCAATACACACACACCCCTGGGGAAAAGAGACTTAAATATCTACGCTGTAGGGGGCGCTTCACTGACACTTGCGAGTAAGCTAGCCTGCCACCTTACACAAGAGCAGGTGCCTGCCGGCCCTTCTCAAGGAGAACCGCTCCCACCCCACCGCCTGCCTAGCGCCTTCCCGGCCTTTCCCTGAGGAACCGCTCTCACCCACCACCTGCCTGGCATCCTCCCCTCCCTAACATTTTAGGAAAGATTTGATTGCAGGAAGATCCAGCACAGTGTCCATGGGCAACCTTGGAACAACAGCACAAACCTGACTGGGACTGTGTAATTGCACTGTTAGAGGGGGAAGGGCTTATTCAGGAGAGCCCCAGGGCTGGATTCAGATTGCCCTAACACAGGCTGGGCTGTGGCAAGGCTCTCTTGTACACCAGTGTAAGCAAGCCTAGCAGAAGGCCTCCAGAAAGGAAGCTCCCCTTAACTGGCAAGGGGACAGATGTCAGAGAACCAGCCTGCGGAAGATTAATCACAGCTTCCTCCTTAGCCTGCCCGCCTCCCTAGCCAGGAGTATGGGTTCTAGTCTGACCATGGAGTAGTTTCCAGGGGAAGTGCATTGCCCTACCCATTTAATGGTACCCTGCGCTTACACAGCAGTGTTTCAGGCCAAGCTCCCTCCCTGCTTTACAAAGAGAGCAAGGCAGGCCCAGAGAGACCAAACAACCATAGTCACTGAGGACTGGAACCCCATTTTTATTTTCACTGCAGCCAGCCCAAAGCAGAGCCTGGGGCTCCTTCGAGAGAGGCGCTGCACCAGTGCTTTGTCCACGGCACGCCCGGCTAGACAAAATACAGGCAAACAAACTGCAAGACGCTGATAAGCAAGCTGGCCAAGATGATCTCCGGGGCATTACAAATCTAATTGCAATTTACCAAGCCTGCTGAGACAACAGGATAGGACAGTAAAAATGCACAAGCCCTGTTGACACTAGATCTGGCCCTGGAAAGCATGCACCGGTGTGAATTATGGGTCCTGCTTATGCCAGTGTAGACACAGCCAAACAGGGGCATGAGGTGGCTAAGCACTGACTAGGTAGCAGATGCACAGTTACTGTTTCCCTAGGTCTGGGTGAATGCAGTTAGTTTGCAGTGATTAGCTGAGTCACATTATCTAATATCACCAGAGATATCAGCCTTGTCTCAGGCTTCACAACAATGAAAGGTCAAAATCCCTCTAAATAGTGCCTGCTCCATCTGTTATCTTGATACTCAGGGTGCTGGGGAGGGGACCCAGGAACAGAGGAAGGGGCCGGGGCTGGGTGGCAGGCTAATTACTCGAATTTGGGGTTTCCTGACAGCAACACAATATGCAAGATGGAAATGTTTATAGCTAAAGAGGAAAGCAAGGAACCACACCAAAGTCGTGTCTGTACAGAGCACCCTTGTCCCGAGAGCTTACAGGCCAAATGCACAAGACAGGCAATGCGGTGGGGAAGGGAAGAATCATCATCCCCATTTACAGATGGGGAAATAAGACAGAGAAATTAAGTGACTTGCCCAGGGTTACAGAGTCTGTAGCAGGGCAGATAGTTTAATGCAGGGCCGAGTCCCAACCCAGTGCCCTGATTCCATGTTAGGTTTGGAGCCATAGTGGGAACAGTTATGTTAACTGAGAGGCAACATGGCCCAGGGGATAGAGCACTAGACTGGGACTCAAGAGACCTGTGTTCTACTGCCTGCTAGATGATGCTGGGCAAGCCACTGCTCTTTGCTCAGTTTTCCCCAATCTGTAAAATGGGGCTAATGATACTGACCTTTGTAAAGTACTTTGAGATTTGCTGATGAAAAGTGCTACAGCAGAGCTAGGGATTAAGGACCCTCCCTTCCCCATCAAGTGAGACAGTTAGAGAGAAGAAAAGCCAACACTTACTTCCTGTTTTTGAAACTAAAGCCAGCATGTTGATATATTTACCCTACATATGGGGAAGTAAACAGCATGGTGTTACAGAACCACCTCTGTTACCCATAACTATGTGCTGTGAGCTGCAGAAGGCTCGGGGATCCCAGCAAACGAATGGAGGAGAAGCGTTCTACGCTGTGCTGTTGAAGACCTGCGGGATAGCCAACATTTCTTCAGTCACCTCCTGCTCAGGCAAGCTTTCAGAGCAGTTTAGCCAAAGGGAAAACTTACCAGAAGCAACTTAGTGTGGCGCCATCAAACGGCAATGAGTAAACAGAGAACACTGAAATCTCGGTTTAATTCCTATTTCCAATCCTCAGGAGCCCATTTCTGCAGAGTCATTCTTGGTGCCCAGTAATAATAATTTCATAAAATGTTTTAGTAATTGCAGTTTCATAAACAGTGCATTAAGGTTGGCTGAAGATCTGCCACATCATTTATTCATGACTGGGAGAGTTCTTCGACTGAGGACACCTTTGCCGTGACAGATAATGGAATCTGCAGCAAGGGAAGCATGGTAAATGTAGGCCAACATGCTGCAGAGGACCAACAGGGAGGGGTTATTCTGATTAGCCATGGAGGACTGAATGAGCTCGTAAGGACAGCAGAGGAGATTTAGGTTAGACATGCAGCACTGCTGATAAGCTTTCATGTTGATTTTGCAACAATGATATTAGTTTTGTGGTTAAGAAAAACTTCATAGGAAAATCACTGCTTTATTATTATAACTATACTAAAAGCACTTAAGCATGTGCTTAACTTTAGCTGCTTGAGTAATCCCACTAAAGACAATGGAATCCTCGCGTGCTTTGCTGGATTGGAACCAGAGCCCTCAGCACCTGCCATGACTGAGCCCTGTTTGTAGTAGATACCATAATAAAAATACACTGAAACAAAGCAACTCCGTGCCAGGCAATGGGACCAGCTGCTAAGGACGCTTGTGGAATGGCCAGCACTGGAGAGAATCAAAGCTCCAACTAGACATCTATGCATTGAGGATGGGTTAAGGAGGATTACACTGACTCTGTCCTGATGCAGACAGACTGGGCAAGTCCCCGAAGGACTCTCCCACTATACAGCACTCTGGGCTGTAACAGGTTGGGGGCACTACCAGTGCTGCAGGCGATTCAGGTCCCCAGCATCATTAGCAGGCAGAGGAAAGTGCAATAAAATGAAACTGATAATAAAGCTCAAATATATCTGAATATAGTTAGAATCATATTTGGTGTCTGAAAATGGAAGAGCCTCCCTCACTCCCTAGCCCATGCTAACTTTGCTAATTACATTCCCCAGCAGCTTCGATTAGCTATGGTATTAGTCTTCACTTCCTGTCCTAAATGGCTGTGCTCTGTCTCAACTCCTCCCACCTAGTTACAGGAGTTCAGATTTGGCGATATACAGAGTGCTACATATACTGTTCCTTTACTTACACAGAGACAAAACGTCGGTCACAGAATGCTCCACCAGTTCAAAGCAAAAGAAATCAGACTGGAACACTGTATAGGAATGCGACTCCCTCAAACACACACAAGGACAAAAAACACTTTGTTTGAATACAAACCTTATTACAGGCAGACTGTGTATTGGTGCTAATAAGGTCGGAGATCAGGCTTCTGGTGGCGTTGGAGCATGTAGGCACCATACCTGCTAGATGTGGCAACTATGAAATAGGTGACACACTACTTTTTCATTCTGTCCTTCCTGACAGCATGGTTGTTACAGAGTAACATGGGAGAGCAGTACATTCAGGATCCAGAGGGAGCCTCTGGCATTAATGGGGAGTAACCCAGCCTGGCTAGTCCTAGCAGCAATCTTGAGGGACCCCAGGGGCAGAGAGAGAGAGACAGACAGACAGGTGTACATACATAACAGGCACAGCTGGTACTGACACTGATATTTAGTGTCACTTTCCATTTAAGCTCTTGTTTTCTGTTGCTTATAACTTTACCAAAACTTTCACCAGTGAAGCTTTCCATACTTGTTCTCTGCCACAAGCTGAGTTTTGGAGGTAAGTCTGAGCACAAATGAGGTTAGGGAATAACTGTTAGTTTTGCCAAGATTAAACTTCCTTCCACCATCACTCCTTTAAAGAGCTATAGCACTGCCAGGGTTTCAAGCAGGAACTTGCAATCTCACAGGGGGACAGTGCTGTGCTCATAGGGGTCCTTTGCTGCCTCATGAAAATCTACCCAGATCTGGCAGCCTAACAAGCAGCTGAAGGAAAATCACCTTTTGCACATGCTCCATACAGCTTGCTAGAAGCTTGATGCTAAAAGTCTCTGAACTTTTCATCTTCCCAGGAGCACGCTCCTGGCCCCATGCTGAGCTCCCATGGAACAAAGCAGCCAATATCCCTATGGTCAGTGGGAAGAAGTGCTGGAGTGGGAGCCAACAGGAAGCCATGAGTTCTAATCTCAGCTGCTCCACTTGCTGATAATAGTTATCTGCACATCACAGCTCTTACTAGCGAGCAAAGCAGCTACCGTTCATCCTGTTACCTATGGGGGAGCTGAGAGGTCGCACACAAGGTCATTTCAGGCAAAACTGGGAACAGAATCCTGCCGCTATTAGAGCGAACCCACCTCTCATCCACAGGCATACTGCCTTTCAGACCTGACACATACATTCTGTCTGACTGTGCTGTCATCACACCACACTCCCCTTCAGAGCCAGAAAATTAAAACCTAGGATTCCTGACTCCTGCTGACAAGGTCTGTTACAGACAATGATGGATCCACAGAGGATTACACCCTACTACTGCTAGCAATCAGTCCTTTTGCCCAAGTGGTAGAGGTCCATGCTGTGAAGCTACAGGTCCTGGGTTCAAACCCTGCTGCTGACCCAGGCAGGGGCCAATATAGCTCTTTAGGATGGGTTTAGTTTTTTTTAAATCTAGGAAATTTCTTACAAAAAAACTACACGGAAAGAACACTGAAGCTGCAAAATCATGGACTCAAAAGTTAGGAAATGACAGAATTAAGGTTGTATGAGCAACCTTCATAAGCCCCCTTTGCATGTATGCAAGGTAGTCTTTAATGACATTCACATACTATTTGTTCTGCAGGACCTTTACTTCATTCAGGGCACAGGATGAATAGGAAATAAGGAAGGGGGCCGTAGGAAGTGAAGATTAGTATTAGAGCAATGGTGTTCTCTTGTGATGAAGGCACTAGACTGGAACCCAGGACAGCTGCATTCTACTCCTGACTGTGCCACAGACTTCTGTGTGATGCTAACCAAGACCGTCACAATGCATATAGATGATCCAGCACTACAGAAAGTGTGGCACTATGGAAAACTAAGACAGGCAGAGCATTATTTCTGATTGTCCTACAGGTGTCAGTTCACCATCATAAAAAGCAATGCAAGGCCTCCCGTCCTTTTCCATGTACTGCATTAACAATAAGATCACACGAACAAACTTGGGGGTGGAGGGAAGGGAATGGCAGCTCACTCATCACCAGTCCCAATCAGAAATTCAGTAACTGATTCACACCCATCTGATTTCATTCTGCATCTTCTATCCAAGAGGGATTCCTGACAGCCCCATTTCTGGGGCCTGGCCTTGGCCTTGGATCTTTAAGCTGAGATCCCACCAGTTCTCCTTTGCTAATCTCTGTGTGCAAATCATTATTTAGCTTTGTGACAAGGCTAATGAGTTCTGACCAGGTCATTCTTTAACTCACTGGCTAGCCAAAGTAAGCCTTTGGATTTTTTGGCCTACCTTGTGCTGTGCTTTGAATAAGGACTAGCATACGCCGTTGTGTGCACCTCCATTTATTTATATTAATAGAAAATCATTTCCATGAGCTCATCATGCTTCCAATCAGAACATCCTCCAGTGCTCTTTAAGACTCTACACGGTTACTGATGTCTGTAACATATTGATGGTAGTTTATGGACAGACAAAAACACTCAGTAAAAATGATAATGTTTACAAACTGGTGCCTCCTGAACGGTTTTTAGAAAATTGGGGGGGGGGGGGGAGGGGGGAGAGAATCACCTCCTACCATCACAGCAAAGCAGCTACCTTGGTCATGGAAAAGTTATCTGATTAACAGTTAAGTACAAAAAGACTGTATCCAATGGCAAAAAGCAAGGACATACTTGCTCAGGATAATGGAGTTAATGTACCACCCTTTGAAAATGGGATCTCTTCTCCCCCCCCAACTTTTTGGGTGGGGGGGAACACAGGGTGCCCCCTCAAACACTGACTGCCAGGGTACTGGGTTCAATACTGACTTTGGAGGAGGACCAGCTACTAAGCCACCCACTCTACTCCCTGCAGCCCCTATTTTCCCCCCACACAGATCCCCCTTCACTGTTTAGCTTGCAAGTACAGTGCTGACAGTTCCTCCATGCGATGAAAATAATTAACAAAATATATTGCATTAACAAGATCAGGCTGATCTGTGCCAGAGTTTACCTTCAAACACCCTGGGTTAAATCAAACCGTGTCAATAGGAAGCGGGTGTGGTGGCCGTCTAGCATTACTCGTTCCCTTTGAAGACAGGGGATCTTATCAGAAAAGCCATTGCCTCAAATGAATTAATTAAGCAGGTTGTTTGGTTACAAGAAGGGCAATGCAAGACTGCGAAGGGAACATAGGCAGAGAAGGAAGGTGGTGTGTCTTCAGCTTGTCCCACAAGAGACCATTGCTCTACCTTCTCCCCCCATCCATTGCCTACCCCAGGGGTTAACCTCCTAGCCCACCTGACGTTCCTATCCACACCCCATGACAGATTCAAATTCAGGCTGAGATGGGTTCATTTTCTGAGCCCTTCTTATTAAAAGACTTCTGACTAGAACCTGAACATTAGAGTTTTTAACAGCTCTCAAAGAGGGGTGAGCTAATCCCGTTCATATAAATGGGATGCTCATTCTGGCACCTAACATGACACAAGGGGCACATTTCTGGGTGGGCCACTGTGGTGTCTGCAGCTAAAAATCAGGTAACTGTGCTGACAAATGGTCTGATGAAGGATAGAAATAGCTTAAGGGCCAGGACCCCCTGGATAACTATGATGCATTGAAGCACTTCATGGCTTCGGAGAATGATTCCCCCTCACCTCACACTCTATATCACCATGTAGAAAAACAACTTGGGCTAGTTATGAACATGCACTGAGGCTTAGCCTATCCCAGCAAAGCCAGACGGTATATGAAATATAGAAACAAAACTTCTCTTCAAACAAAATCAGTCTGCCCCCTACACACAGTGCTGTAGTTTCAGCATTAATTTATGTCCCTAAATTGTACAAGAGGTGAAATGAAAGGGAGTTGGTCTTCTTTATAATGTAGAAAGAGCTCAAAACTGTTCCATACCCATTAAAAATTCAAGTCTTCCATAGAGACTCCCAGGACAAAAGACTAGATAAAACTAGGATATCATAGATAATTAGGAATAACTTTTATTCAGAGTATTGAAACCGTTGTTTGTGTTTGGGCCTATAACAGACATCTAGCGAACGCTTGGGAAAAGAGGGGTCTTGGTTACAGATCTGACACCTGAGAAACCTTACAATTCACACATCACACCTCCCAAGTGTCCTCCAGAAAACCCCAGTTAGTGCAGACTTGACATGCCTGATATTAGTTAGGGAAAGGCAAGTAGAGAAAAAAAAAAAAAAAAAAAACACTGAAAGGGATGGCTTTTTAAATACATTATTAATAAGGCACTAACCCAGGTTGCCTTATATTTGCAGGCCACTTATTTTCAAACATTTCAAATTTCAAAATTTGAACTATTTGACAACAGTGATTTTATAACAACTGATGGAACTTTGTTTGTCATTTCCCCTTGTAACAGTGAGAGGAGAGATGTGCTGATCAGGCCAAAGTGAAACTAAATGGAAATATTCCCCACATCAACACCAGAGATCTCCACGCTGTCAGCTTTTCCCTTGAAATGACCTTGCTCATAAATTCCATAGGCTGCATGTTTTTAAACACAAAGTGTCATTTCTGCACCATTTCTTGACAGACTTAAGCAGCTCAAGAAAAGCATCCACTCTGCTGCTCCTTTAATTGAGAGGTGTCACCTAAATCGCCAGAACCATTATAGCTATGTTAAAAAGCAAGCAACGGAAGTCAGAGGAGGTACTGCCCGAGAGGCGTGAAATGTTTACTGTAATAAGAACATATTTGGATGGCAGTTTAATATTCAGTTTCAAAAGCACACTGGTTACTTTTTTAGCACACACGGGACTAATCCACCAAAGGAAAAACAGTCCTTTTAAGCATTGATGCAGCAACCAAATTAGTGTGTTTCACACATTTTGCTATGCATCTCTCAGGCCCCATCAGCACATTTCAAGGTCTTTTTTCAGAACAAATGAGTTGCCACACTGGATCAGACTAATAGTCCATCTACTCCAGCTTCCGGTCTCCAGTTTCCAACTGTGGCCAGTACCAGATGTTTCAGAGAAAGATGCAAGAAACCCCTATAGTCATCAGTAACAGCCCTATGTTTCTTCCTAAACCCAGATCAGTGAGAGAGATTGGCTTATACTCAACATGCACCTTAGATGTTTTTAACCTCTCTAACATAGCTTCGGGTGTTATTCAAATAAGCATCTCAAACCTTCCTAAGATCTTGGTCTCAATATCTTGTGACAACGTGTTCCACAGGTTAATTATGCACTGCACTAAAAGTTATTACTCTTATCGGCTTTAATTTGCCACCTTTTCATTTAGGTCAGTGGGGTTTTTTTGTATTGGAAAGAGTCAATTAGGAGCATGTAATTGAACTTTTCAACACCACTCATTTTACACACTCATTTTACACATGTTTTCTCTTACTCATCCCTGTGAGCTAGACCTCTCTCAGGGCTCTGACATTCTCTTTTTACACACCCTAAGATCTTGTCAGCTGGTTTGATTTCCCCTGCACAGAAGGAGGTTTTTATTGAGCCTTTCACCAGAACACCTAGGGATCCTTTTCTGAATGGCTACAATTAATCTAGAAGCCATCAAAGTTAGCTTCACACTTTCACAATGCTTCATTAAATCCCAGTAAGTGCTTTACCACTGAAATATTTTTTTTAAATATACTAATACTCACACTCAGGCTTCTAAATTTCCCAGTGGATACTAGCTTCACTAGCCTATAAAACAATGCAAGAAAAGCAGCTCTCTGCAACATTTCAGATGTTAAATACAAGATCAAATATTTGTTTAAAAAACTTGTGTAAACATTGAAATCAATATATTTGTTGCCAATGACTTGAGATCTTAAGGAACACAATCTTAGAGTCTTACATTGTAAACAAATGTCTTAATTATTAAAAGGGGCTGTTTTCAATCTTAAAATAAAATTTACATTTGGGCCTAATTTAAAGGGACACAACCTGTTTTTCCCCCCCATTCCCTACCCTTCAAGGGCAGGATCTTAAAGGCAATTAAAAATCTACAATGATTTCTCTCTCCCCCCTTATTGATGTTTTTAGGAAAGAAGAAACTGACTAGCCAATCAAGTAGGCAGGGAAATAATGAAATTGAATATACACAACTCACTGTACATTGCACAAAGAAAAATATACTTGGTTACCTTCCTTCAGTTATAGGCCTTTTAAGTGTCACTTATCTACCAAAGGCACAACATTTTCAGACAGAAAGGAGCATTTTGAGTTCTTTGTAAACACAAAGATCTCCTCTCCCAATTGTTTGAAGTGTCCAAGTTCCTTGAGAAATTTGTATTTTCTTTGAAACCAAAGCTTGTTCAGGTTTGCTGACTAATGATACCTGGGGTCTGAGGTTGAGTTCGCTTGTTATCTAAGTTCCATGGAGTTTTTAAAAAAGAGTTTTGTCCGAGAACAGCAAGATTTAATTTACAGGTGTGCATGTACACACGCGCGCCCTAGAACAGCACGATTTTATTCTCTAATTTACAGCTGGTGTGTGGGTGTGTTTCTCATCTGTTCCTGTCTTATGAAGTAGCAGGGCAACGAAATATACAAGGATTCAGCTCAGGTTTTGCATGCTCAAATTCTGAGCATCTTATCACCACAGGAGGCTAAGACTTTCATGGCATCCTTCAGCATGGATACTTCCACAGCTCTGCATAAACATTACTCCTCACAATCTCTGGTAAATAGGCAAGTAGCCCCCCTTCAGAGCCAGAGAAAGAGAGACAAAGTGACTTGCCCCAGGTGATAGTTAGTGGCAGGGCAGGATTAAGACTCTGGAAATCCTGGCCTCCTTTCCTCTGCTTCTTAGTCCATTGGTGTTCTACCAATTAATCCCAGAACGTGCTGCTTGCACACTAAACTCAAGCCTTGACAATTCCTGCTTTTCCCACACATTTGCAGGGGTCTGCATTTTTCATAGCTATTTTCAGATTTTGTTCCCAGTCTGAAATCTGATCAGTCATGTTGCTGTTTAAAAATGATAATTAAGGCTCTAAGGCAAGGGCACATGTAAATTAAAGATGATCTTGTATACCTCCATACCCTCCCTGGCTGGCAGACACTGTGCAATACGAACGTGCTCTAGCAGGAGCCAGCCAGGACTCCTAGGTTCTATTTGCAGCTCTGGGAGGAAGGGTTAGAGCAGGGACCTTAGAATTTGGAGATCCTGGTTCCATTTCTAGCTCTGCTAGAAATTCATTTGATTTCTATAGGACTCCAATTCCTCCATCCATAAACTGTGGCAAATACATGAAGCACGTCACAAACATGGTTAAGTTGCTCAGGAACCAAACTCACAGACAGCAGAAGACCCCTCTCATCATGCCACCTCTGGAAGGTAGGAAACATGAAACAAGTTACCGCCAAGACACAGAAACAGGTTACAAAACCATGGAGGGCTTTCTTGTTACAAGATTAGGGAAGGAAGGGAGAACAAAACCACCAAGGTTGATAAATCCCTGCCTGCGTTTATTTCTTAATGCAACCATGACAAATCACCATGGACGCTTGCCAATGCAGGCACATTTTCTCACTTTGCCCTTCACCTCAATAATTGAGGATAATGGGGAAAACACATTTCTTGAATTTATATTCCCCCCCCGCCCCCCGAGGGCAATGGAGCGCTGCACGGCAGGTATAACAAACCAGTCTCTGGTACAACTGTGTTTCAAAACTGTCATAGGACTCTAACAGCAGCAGCCGCCGCCAACAAGAGGAGGCCTGGCCTGCTGCATTTCCTCAGGAACTCTCTGCATGCCAGTTACATCTACCAAAACACCAGGGATTAGCAGATGGGCAAGATACAAGAGACAAACAAACCCAAGCGGCTCAGAGTTTTATGTGAGAGACACAGGAGCCAGCCTCTCCACCAGAGCCATGCCAGCTACGGTGATGTACGGTAAATGGCGAGGCCATAAAAATGTAGTGCACAAATCACCCCGAGTCTATGGGGCAAAAAAGGAGGTCCTGTCAAAATTCGGGCTGAGATTTTATCTAGGAATGGTGGATCAATGTAAAAGTATTTCTGGAGTAATGACCACAAGAAATAGCCCTGGAGAACAAGCCCCCAGTTTAGCTACAAGGCCGTGAGCATGCAGTACCCACAACCAACATGCCTCAAACCTAGCTCAGATGGACTCCCTCTAGGGGAGAAAGAAACCAGGCTCCATGGTCCTTTGACTCCTGGGCCCCTAGAAGCTTGACTAGCTCAGTCAGTAGTGCCTCAGAGTCCCTGTTCAGGCTGTAGGTTTTCAATTTGCTTTGTACATGAGAAGCTAAATTAATCCTTGTGATATCCTCACTGACTTAAGGTTCCTTATCCAGGGAAGTCATATGGCCTGCAATAGACAGTAGGTCAGAGCAGATGATCACAAGGGTCCTTTCTGGCTTTATAATCTAGGAATCCGGCTAGTGACGGGGGGGATTACAGCAGGCTCTCTGCTCCCCCTGCCCCCTCCCCACCCGCTGTCCACTAAAATGAGAAAGGAGGCTTCCATCTTGTGAAGCCACTTGAACTAGCACTGAATGTTCAGCCACAAAGAGCCAAGATCCCAACAAAGGGGTGGTCCTGGGCAGCCAAAGCAGCATGCTGAAATGCAGTACAGAACCCTGGTGCAGAACATGGCTCTACATTCTCCTTTAAAGCTGACTAGGACCAAAACATCAGCAATCTGTGGGTACTGGGAAGGCCTACGCTAAGAGTCTGCTTTTCAGACAAGTGGCAAGTTTCCCAAGCTCCAGCTGAAGTGAATGGGAGCAGGAGCTGCTCACGACCTCTGGGGAAAAAACATCAGGCCCTAAATCTGCTTTCTTTTTGGATGGATGATGAAACAATTTAACTACCAGCCTGACAGGCTGGGAGGTGAGGCATGTGTAGCACAAGCCTGACCTTAGCAGTCCATCTGAAAGAGAAGCAACCACATGACAAAATGCTACAGGAGCTGATAATTGGCAATCAGGGCACCTTTCCTAGGAGGAAAATGTGGCACCTTAGAGACTGTATTTGAGCATAAGCTTTCGTGAGCTACAGCTCACTTCATCGGATGCATTTCTGTTTGCCAATACAGACTAACACGGCTGCTACTCTGAAACCTTTCCTAGGAGGGTTTCAGAGCTCTTCCTGAAAATGTCAGTGACTTTGACTAGGACATGCACAATGAGCTAAGTGCTGAAAGAGAGACAAACGGCAGCCTTTACAAAGAGGGCACATTCATCTGGAATGGTCCTTTTCTCCCAGGTAATCAACGTAACTCTTTGACCAGCAGAAACTGTGTGCACAGCACAGTTTTATAGCAAAAGCTCACAGGAGGGGAGAGGAGAATGCAGACAAGAAAAGTTTGCCATGTGTGGCAGGCCCAGAAATGCCTCAGGGAGGGCAAAGTAGCCCAAGGGGAAATATACTGAGATACTGAGCCAGTACTCAAATAGCGCTGAAATATGGACCTTAATGGCCTAGAGGTGTCTAGTTATAAAGCACAAAGAACAGTAGTTAGGTTTTAAAAACCAAATGCACCTTATTACCTCTTATGGAAAGGTCACGATTCAGTTTAGAGAGACAAGGTGGGTGAGGTAATCTCTTTTATTGGACTAACTTCTGTGGGTGAGAGGAACAAGCTTTCTAGACACATACAGCTCTTCTGTCCTGAAGATCTCTGTGTAGCTCAAAAGCTTGTCTCTCTCCCCTGCAACAGAAGTTGGTCCAATAAAAGAGATTACCTCACTCACCATGTCTCTCTAGTATCCTGAGAACCAACATAGCACAATACTGCATAGATTCAGCTCAGTCTTATAGTACTAACTTTCAGAGTGACAGCCATGTTAGTCTGTATTCGCAAAAAGAAAAGGAGTACTTGTGGCACCTTAGAGACTAACCAGTTTATTTGAGCATAAGCTTTCGTGAGCTATACGAAAGCTTATGCTCAATAAACTGGTTAAATTGGTTAGTCTCTAAGTGCCACAAGTAATCCTTTTCTTAGTACTAATTTTGTTAGTATTTTTATAAGGCCCTCCTGACCATCACATCCAAGTGCCTCAAATATTACTGAATTTGTCCTCAAAGCCTTGTGGGCTGGGAGGTTTAATTCCCTATGTCATGAATAGGAAACTGAGGCCCAGAAAGATGAAGGGACTTGCCCAAGGACACACAGGAAATCTGTGGCAGAGCCAGGAACTGAACTCACATCTCCTAAGGCACTTGCCCAGGACTGAATTATGAGACCATCCTCTCAAGTGAGCATAATTTAGCTTGGTATAATCACACACGCAAAACTTTCACTCCATTTGTTTTAGAAGTAGCTTTCTCCTAGAACAACCAAGGTCTGCATACACAGCACATTAAACCTGCCACTTCCTCAGAAATGGACCCCCATAAGAGAGACATGGAAGACAGGAGTGAAATTACAAACATTATATACCCCATCCAAGGCAGACCACAAGCTACCTGAGGCAGCCTGTCCCCTCTACAGTGAGCCTCACTCATCACTAGCTGCATAGTTTGACAGGACAATAAAATACAAGGGATTTAGTGTCTTGAGCAAACTGTGAAAAAAAATGTACACCAGTTACCTATTTAGACAGGGAAACCTGGAGGATCCACCGCTAAGAGTTCTCTGGAGAAGCAGGATTGCTTACTGGAGGTGGACCTCGGTGCAGGTTTGGTTCTGTGGGCTACACGCATTGTTCTTAAAGGGGTGTTGAATGCATTTGAATATAGAGCAGATCCTAAATGCACTGGGTGGAAAAAAACCTGAATTCTCATCCAAACGTCCAAGAAATCAACAAGAACAGTTGGCTGGTTTTTAAACTCTCCAGTGGGGTGGGAGGCAAGCCTGAGGCCAATGCTCTGTGCGCTGAGAAATGTGCAAGTAAGTGTGTTGTGCCGCCACCGTGTTTGAGATTGGGGTGCCCTTTAGCATGTGGGAAGTCGCCTTGGTGACCACAAATCGCCACAATACAGCAACAGCCGGATGTGTTGGAGGTAGCAGAAAAATATCCCAAACAACAGATAAGCACAGCAATTACAATCTCTGCCACAGCAGCAGCACGGGAGCAGAATGACAACGAGTCACCTGGACTCTGGCAGAATCGGAGGAACGGCGCTAAAAATAAACAATCAATGAACTGTGAGGGCTGATTATTTCCCACTAGCCACATGCCTCTCCCTAACCAGGCACAACCAGGCAGCAGCCCCCACCCACCAGCCCAACACCATCAATTGGGCTTTCACAACAACTAGCATTTTTAGAAAGGTGGTGTGTCCCTGGTTCAGGCACAAGGAGAAAGGGAACACAGTGGGCCCTTGAGCACACACCTGAGAGAGACAGAGAGAGAGAGAGAGAGAAGGGTGCTTTCCCCTGAGGTGGCTGTGGGCATGTTGCACGCACAAGATGGGGAAGTTGAGGGACGTGTGGGGCAGAGGAAGTTGATCTCTCTCCTGGATACTTGGGGGAAGAAACAGAATTGGGTTTCACCTAGCTTCCAGAGGGATGGTTCCCCTGGGGATGGATGGACACTGAGCAGGGAGTGGGTGCCCCATGCTGCTCCCTCTGGGCTCAGGAGCAGACATATGTTCCCAAGCAGGTACCGCGGTTCAGGTGGGCCGCCACAGCAGTGGGGCCCTGGTATCCTACAGAGCCCACTTCTGGGATAGGAGGGCCCGGAGGTTATCCCAAGGGGCTGGCCACTGCTAGGCTAAGCAGGGAGCTGGGTCCAGGAGCAGGGTCCCCTGAGGCCTCTCCATGGAAGAGCAGGGTGGTGGCAGGGAGGAAACAAGGGAACAGCAGGGCAGAGAGAGAGAGGAGACTCCCTAGGAAGGAGCAGCAGGGCAAGGCGGGCTCTGGGGGGAGATGTTGGGGAGACAAAGCAGGAGAAGGGACCAGGGGTAAGTGAAGGTGAGACTCTCCATGGGCAGGGGGCCTGGTCCAGCCAGGTCACCCAGCACGGGGGGCGGGGCTAGGGGTCCGGTCCAGCCGGGTCTCTCCGGGGAGGGGGAAGGGTCCGGTCCGCGCCCCACCAGCCTCTCACCTGGGCACGCAGCTGGGCGAGCTCCGATCCACCTCCCAGGTCGCGTACAGGTTCATCTGCACCGGGCGCCCCGCCGCCCCGCCCGGGGCCGCCCCGCCGGGGGTGAGGGGCCCGGAGCCCGGCTTGGGGGGCAGGGGCGCAGCGCCCGGGGGCTGGGCCGGGGGCTGCCCCGAGGGAGATTGCTGGGGGAGCGCGGCCGCCGCGGGCTGCGGGGCGGGGGCGCGCTGCCCCCCGCCCCCGAGACCCCCGCGCTCCGCCATGAAGCCGAGCCGGACCCGCACCGCTGCCCGGCCCTGCCTGTTGCCCTGGGCGCGCTCCCGCCCGTCGCCGTTCGCTCCCGCTCGCTCCCGAGGGCAGGAGGCGGGGCACGGGGGAGGGCTCGCCGACCTGATTGGTCACAGGGGGACTCGCGCCTCCCCACGGTTCCACCCCGCAGGAGCGCCAGGCTCGTGCCCATGCGGAGGGGCAAGAAACAGAATATGGGGGGGGGGGGCGCTGAGCCCTGCGAGGACCCGCTTCGGGGAGCGCGCCTCCAACTCCTGCGCGCTGCCCCCCACCCCACCCCACCCGCCTGTCCCAGCCAGCCCCCTTCCCACCCCCACCCTAAACCCTTCAGCCTCCTCCCCACCAACCCAGCCCCCCCTCCCACTAACCCCCTCTGCCCACCCATCCCACTGCCTCCCCCTCCCCACCAACCCAGCCCCCCCTCCCACTAACCCCCTCTGCCCACCCATCCCACTGCCTCCCCCTCCCCACCAACCCAGCCCCCAGCCCTCCCTCCCACTAACCCCCTCTGCCCACACACCCCACTGCCTCCCCCTCCCCACCAACCCAGCCCCCAGCCCTCCCTCCCACTAACCCCCTCTGCCCACCCACCCCACTGCCTCCCCCCTTCCCACCAACCCAGCCCATTCCTCCCCCTCCCCACCAACCCAGCCCCCAGCACCCCCTCCGCCCACTCATCCCACTGCCTCCCCCCTTCCCACCAACCCAGCCCCCAGTCCTCCCTCCCACTCACCCCCTCTGCCGACCCATCCCATTCCTCCCCCTCCCCACCAACCCAGCCCCCCTCCCACTAACCCCCTCTGCCCACCCATCCCACTGCCTCCCCCCTTCCCACCAACCCAGCCCCCAGCCCTCCCTGCCACTAACCCCCTCTGCCCACCCATCCCACTGCCTCCCCCTCCCCACCAACCCAGCCCCCAGCCCCCCTCCCACTAACCCCCTCTGCCCACCCATCCCACTGCCTCCCCCCTTCCCACCAACCCAGCCCCCAGCCCCCCTCCCACTAACCCCCTCTGCCCACTCATCCCACTGCCTCCCCCCTTCCCACCAACCCAGCCCATTCCTCCCCCTCCCCACCAACCCAGCCCCCAGCCCCCCTCCCACTAACCCCCTCTGCCCACCCATCCCACTGCCTCCCCCCTTCCCACCAACCCAGCCCCCCCTGCCACTAACCCCCTCTGCCCACCCATCCCACTGCCTCCCCCTCCCCACCAACCCAGCCCTCCCTCCCACTAACCCCGTCTGCCCACCCCCACCCCCTCTAATCCTCTGCCCACGCATCCCACTGCCCACGCATCCCACTGGCTCCCCACCAACCCAGCCCTCCCACTAACCCCTTCTGCCCACCCATCCCACTGCCTCCCCTTCCCACCCTCCCACTAACCCCCTCCCCACTAACCCAGCCCCCAGTCCTCCCTCCCACTCACCCCCTCTGCCCACCCCCACCCCCTCTAATCCTCCCCACCCACCCACCCCACTGCCTCCCCCCCAACCCAGTCCCCAGCTCCCCCTCCCACTAACCCCCTCTGCCCACCCATCCCACTGCCTCCCCCTCCCCACCAACCCAGCCCTCCCTCCCACTAACCCCCTCTGCCCTCTAATCCTCTGCCCACTCATCCCACTGCCTCCCCACCAACCCAGCCCCCAGCCCTCCCTCCCACTAACCCCCTCTGCCCACCCATCCCACTGCCTCCCCTTCCCACTAACCCCCTCCCCACTAACCCAGCCCCCAGTCCTCCCTCCCACTCACCCCCTCTGCCCACCCCCGCCCCTCTAATCCTCCCCACCCACCCACCCCACTGCCTCCCCTCCAACCCAGTCCCCAGCTCCCCCTCCCACTAACCCCCTCTGCCCACCCATCCCACTGCCTCCCCCCTTCCCACTAACCCCCTCTGCCCACCCATCCCACTGCCTCCCCCTCCCCACCAACCCACCCCCCAGCCCTCCCTCCCACTAACCCCCTCTGCCCCCCCACCCCCTCTAATCCTCTGTGCCCACCCATCCCACTGCCTCCCCCTCCCCACCAACCCAGCCCTCTGCCCATCTATCCCACTGCCTCCCCCTACCCCTTCAGCCTCCTTCCCACTAACCTGGCCCTGTCCACCTTCCCATCCTCCCCACTGACCCAGCCCACCCTCCCAGTAACCCCCTCTAATCCTCCCTTGCTGTCCACCCTATTGCCTTGCCCCCTTCCCATCCTACTACTAACCCCCTCCCCACTAACCGGTCCCCCAGCCCTCCCTCCCATTAACCGCCTCTAATCCTCTTGCCCCCACCCACCGCACTGCCTCCTCCCCCACCACTAACCCCCTCAGGCCCCTCCCCACTAACCTGGCCCGTCCCCCTTCCCACCCTCCCCACTAACTCTCTCTGCCCCAAACTGGCCCTCCTTCTAATCCTCTCCTTCCCTTCTCACCCTCCCCGCCTAACTAACCCAGCCCATCTCCCACATTAACCCTCTCTGCCCCCACCTGCTAATCCAGCCCCTGTCCCTCTTCCCACCCTTCCCACTAACCATCTCTGCCCACCCCACCACACTGCCCTGGCCAGCCTCCCCCTCCCCTCCTAACCCAGCCCCCTTCCCACTGCCCCCACCAAGCCTCCAGGTAGGTAGAGCACCTACTCAAGCACACATTTCTCTGCCCTCTACTGGCACCATCCACTGCCCCAGTTATGCTAGTGCAGGGGGGCTGGGCCCATGCTGGCTTGGGAGAGCCCTCCCCAGCTTGGGAGTCACTCAGCCCAACTCTGGGCCTCAGGACCCCTCTATGCCAGTAAGGGAATGGTGGGGGGGGGGAGGAAGGGCAGGAAACCAGACTGAGGGCACTGGCCCACTTTTCTCCCACTACCATAGGTGCTGGAACTAGGGGTGCTGCTGCACCCTCTGGCTTGAAGTGGTTTCCATTATATACAGGGTTTAGTTTAGTTCAGTGGCTCTCAACACCCCCACAACACAGATCATTCCAGCAGCCCCATCCACTGCGATGCACCAGCTCGGGCTCCAGCCGCTAGCCCCAGCCCAAGAGCTCCCCACAGCAACTGCAGGACTGGAGCTGGAAAAGGGAGCAGCCTCTGGAACAGAGTGGGGACAGGAGTCCCGAGGTCTAGGCCCAGCTCTTCATCTGTTTCCCCATTTGCAGGGGTAGAACGGAGAGCATGAGAAGGGTCATAGGTGAGTACTGGGGAACAGGGACCTGTCAGGAACCCAGTCTGACCCCTTGCCATGCAGCCAACCTGCTGCACAGGCCCCAGCTACCACTAAAGGGCAGCAATAGGTCACGGTGCTTACCTGGCCTCAGCTTTCCCTTCCCCAACTCTGGGAGGCCATGTAAAGAACATGGCTGGCAGAGCTCTGGCCTGCAGCCACCTTGGGCCAGGCAAGCACCAAGACTGTGCCACCCACCTGCTTTCCTCAGGGGGCAAGCCCCAGGCTGCAGCTGGCAAGGTTAGTTACTGCAAAGGGGTGGGGGTCCTCTCCCCAGTGAAAGAATGCCCCCAGCTTCTTCAGTGCCATCCATGCCCAAATGCTAGCTCAGCATCAGACAGCAAGACCTATCCACCCCTCTGCTCTGTTCTCAACCTGTGAGGCAGCTACTAGTAGTCCACTCTCCCAGGCACATGGCAAAGACCTGCATGCTTGCTGGCAATTGGGGGTGGGGAGGGGAGGAGGAGGAAGAGGAGGACAGCACCTCTTTCCTTGAGCAGCTTTAGAGACTCTCCCAGCCGCTGAGTAAGGCAGCCCCTAACTCCCTCCTCCCCGCTGTCAAGGTGATGGACAGTAGGAAGCCCAGTCCCCCTGCCATCCCTCCATGTGCCCAAAAGCTCCTGTCTAACCAGAGCAGAACCCCACCCCTGTGCCAGGGCTGTACTGTGCCCACTGCTCTGCATGGCAGTGAGTGTACCAGGATCACAGGCATTGCCATGCCACCATGCTGCAGCTGCTGGGCCCAACAGCAGGAAGCAAAGCGCAGGCATCAGGGCAGAAAGGAGCTAGAGTTTGGATCCCACCTACCCAGCCACTAGTGAGGACAAGGCTGTGGCTCTGACCTGGGGTGGGGTCCACACTGGGCTGACTGAGCTAGTTGTCCCCTGGGGGCACACTCCTGGCTAGCACCCTAGGGTGAAACAAGAATCAGGTTTCCCAGCAGGGCCAAGGGCACAGATCACCTGTGCTGAGGACAAGGAAAAGTTTCCCGTCTCAAACAGCCACAGCCAACACTGCCCCAAGCTCCAGGACAGCTGGTGCCTGCTGGGGGGCCAGCAGCCTACAGCTATGGCACAAAGGCTACAGCCTGATGTTTCTAGCTCGTTGCTGGTCTAGCAGGACTCCTGGGTTCTCGCCCAGCCCATGGTCACACAGAGCAATGGCAAGTCACTGCCTGCTGCATGGGAATGACTGGCAAGCACTTTAAGATGGCTGAGCGGCAGTGCTGCTTCATATGCAGCTGCCCCTTGTCCCCTCTGCCCAGGGCCAGCTCTTCCCAAAGCAGTGAGGGCTGAGACACTACAGTAGGGGCTGCAGCCCCGGGGGGGCAGTCAGTGACCCAGCTCACAGCAGTTTTGCTACAACAGAGGGGGCCCTGCCAGAGGAGAGTACGTCTCAAAGCACAGCCCTACAAGGCAACCTACTCCTTTGCACCCACTGGCGTTTTACAATAGACCGGGAGATCTCACCTGCCTGGCAGAGCCACACATGGAGCCAGCAGGGAACTGGAAGCACAGTGCACAGAGATCACTGTACTCCAAGGCCTGGCACCCAGGCAACAGAAAGCTCTACGTCGAAGTCTCCACAGCGTGGCTTATTGCATGAGGAGCACACCCCCCCTTGTCTGCAGTTGCCCCACAGCATTTGGCCAGAGGGGAAGGTGCAGCGGTTGATGGGATCCTGAGACAGCAAAGGGAGGAGGCAGCGCTCGCCTCCTAGAGACAAGATCAAAGGGGCCAGTCTAAGACAGAGCCCAGGCAGGGCCATTGCCCCAGCACCCTGGATTTTATTTACAAAAAAAACCACAAAACAATTGGAGGGGGCTGAGCAGCAGGGAGTGCAGTTCTCCCTACAGAACAGGAACAAGTGAGTTAAAAACAGAAGGGATGGGGCTAGAACTTGAACTCTTTGTACTTCTTGCCACCCCCACGCGTGTCCTGGGGCTGTGCTTTCCGCTTCTTCTGCTGCAGGGGGGGGAAGGGGGAGGGGAGAAAGAGAGAGAGAGAAAAAGTTCAGCCAGCAAGGGATCATAACCCCCTCCCTGACCCAGACTGTCCCCACATCCTGGGGCTGGACAGGAGCTATGGCACCCCCTAGAGGGGACAGGCTCTGTATCCCAATCAATCCCCCTACCCTGTGGGGCCAGATAGGAGCTGGCACCCCATATAGAGGGTTCAACCCCATATCCCACCCCAAACCCCTTCCCACAGCCCTCACCTTCTGCTTAGCTGCATGCTCAGCCACCATGTCACTGAAGTCCTCCTTCTCCACCTGGGCCTGCTGCTCCCGCACGTGCTCTTCGTACTTCTGGGTCATGGCCATCGGGTCAAGCTCCAACTCCTCAGGAGCCAGCGCCACCTCCACTCCCTGGATCTCTGGCACTGGCCCCTTCCGGCTCATCACCTGCAGGTGAAGGGAAGGGTGAGACGCCAGCACTATGGATGGGAGGGGGAGCCCCTGCCCCCCAGGGAACAGCAGCCAGGGGCCAAGCTAGCCTGGTTTATCTTATGGGGGGGGGCGCGACAACGGACGGATGGACACACAATCTCTCCCAGGCCGAGCATTTAGTATTCTCGCCTCAAATGCCCAGGGTTCCCACAGAAACACCCAGACCCTGCGTGGCTCACAGCCACCATGAGATCCTGTGGGCAGTGAGTCCCACAGGCCAACTGCAGTGGGGAAGGCCAGGGCCTTGCACTTGAACTGAGCTTGGGTGGTCTCACTGAATACCCCTTTGTTTGGGATGATGAGACAGGCCTAATCACTGCCCTGAGAGCAGCCCCTGAACCCCACTCCTCTGCCCCTGTTGGGCCCATCCTCTACCTCTCCCCAGCCACATGTTCCTTCCAGCCCCCCCAACAGCAGCACTTGACCAAGCCATTCTAAACCAGGCATTCAAATCCCAGCCCCGAGCCGTTCTCTGCTCAGAAGCAGGGGACTGTCTAGGCCCGAATGCCAGCCCACCTCCATTTCGGATAGGGTGCCCTGAATGACTCGCTGCATCCAGGAGTCCCAACTTCAGTTCTAGCCTGGCCCTTCAGCAGCCAAGGGCCACCTTTTGCCCTCCATGCTGCTCAACCCCTTTCCATAGCCCATCTAGCTGAGTCCTGCCCCCTTCCCCGCACCATAGCTTTCCAGCTCCCTCTGCTCCAATGCTGCCTGCTTCCCCCAGTACCCGATTCCCTGCCCAGCTGGCCCTCTCCCTGCTCTAGATCACTAGTGAACACAGAACAGTGGTTATGCCAAGGATGAGCAGCCCCATCCCACTGCCGGGAAGCCTTGTCACCACAACTGCTCCAGGGGCCCAGAGAACATAGGTGGGTTCCAGAAGTACAGGCCCCCATCCCGCCAAGCCGTTGGTTCTGGTCCCATAGCTCACCCGGCTGGCTGGCCTGTGTCACTCACCGTGGACATGTCATAGATGTGAGTGGAACCCATCATAGCACCCCCAACCGTGGCTGTTCGCTTCTCTGGCAGCACTGTGAAGAGCTGGGGCGTCTCGCTGCTGTGGGTAAAGGGGGGGCAGAGACAAGATCAGCACAACAGGCCATGAGTGCCAGGGAGACAGAAATGCAGCTACCTCGGGGGTGGGATGTTTGGTATCCAGACAGCAGTTTGGGACAAGAAGTGGAAAAGAGAGTCTGACCCTAATGAAACAGCAGGAGGGATTTGGGAAGCAGAATGGAAACAGCAGGGCTGAGACTGGGCCAAGAGAACAGTGCTAAGAGCCCCAACTGGGAAAGTAAGTGACTGAGAGCCCTCCAAAATAACAGAATCACCAATAGCACCCTACCCCACTCCCTGCAGTACAGCACCCCTTAGTGCCACATGGGAGCATTAGGGCCAGCACAGACTGCACAGGACGATGCCCCCTGGGGTTCCATGGGATTCTCCCTGAGTCCTGCTCACCCCCGCTGTCTCTGGGGGAGTGGAGTGGCCCAAGCAAGGCAGAGGCCTGACTTACCCATCCATGGCCTCCTCTATCTTCTTCTTCCTCAGCTCAATGAGCTCGGGAGTCTCCATGCCGGCAGGGACAGAGGAGAAGCCGCCTGGTGTGATCAGGCCACTGAGGGGGAAGGGCAAATGGTTAGAGACAGCACCTGGGCCACATGGCCTGGCTGGAATGGAGGAGCCCACACATGGCCCCCACTGACCATGCCCCCACCTGCCACAACCCCATGGCAGCCCCCACCCCGGATAGGCATCGACCTGTCAGCTGGGGTAATGAAGCCCGTCTCATCTGGCTTCTCCTCATCACTCTCCTCCTCCTCTTCCTCCTCTGAGGATTCCTCATCTGATGGCTCCAGCTCCCCCCAGGGTGTCCGGTCGATTTCCTCCTCTTCTGCCTTGGTCTGAAATGAGGGGAGATGGGTTGGACAGAGGAAGGTGTGGGGAAGAGGGGCCTCTCCCCACTGGAGGGTGCTGCTCCGATTCAGCTGCCTAGCAGGCAGACAGGCTGGCTCAGAGGAGTAGGGAATGGGCTTTCCTCCTCTAGGGGGCACCATTCCACCCCCAGTACAAGTAGGAACAGGGGGTTCAGTCTCCAAGGTTCAGGGATCCAATCTTTTCCCCAGCACCAGCCTTGCTGCCCCTTTGCTCTGCCTCAGCTCATCAGCCCCACTGAGGAGCACAGTTCCAGGGGTCCTACTGACACCCAGTGGGGAGATAATGGGTCAGTGCAGGCTGTGTATTCGTCTTGGTTCCCACCACCCTGGAAGAGCCCCAGCCTGGTTGGCAGTACCAAAGAGGGGGAATGCCAGCCAGTGGGTGGCCCCTAGCTCATCCCACTGCACCTAGAAAGCTACAGGAGTGGCATGTGACCCCAATACCTCAGGCAATGGCTATTCCCACCCCCCACATAGTCTCTCCAGGGCCATGATCACTTGGCTACCTACCTGGAACTCAGAAGCATTGGTCCCAAAGACGTCTCCATACAGGGGCTTCCCAGTCTCATCAACAGGAGGCTTCCCCCAGCCCCCGGCATGGTACCCGAACGAGCAGCCCTGGGACAAGAGGAAAGAGTTATTCAGGCTGCAGAGGACAGTGGAGTCCAGTGGGTTAGAGCACTGTTAGGGGGTGACTGGAAGCCAGGACTCCTAGGCTCTGGTCCTAGCCCAGCCACTGACTCTGGCTAAGTCACCTCCCATTTGTGGGCCTTAATCTGGGGCTGGGAAGCTGGGCCAGTGCTCCTCCCATCCCTTGTGAGCACGCTGGGTTCTAGGTAGAAAGGGTAGATTCCACCCCGGGATGGTTAATGCAGGTCTCTGGATGGTACAAGTGGGGCAGGGGGAAGAAGAGCATATAACCACGTGGAGTGTGGAAACACAGGAACAAGAAGATGCATGGAGTGCCGGATGAAAATGATGGGGGGGGGGGGCAGAGGGCGGCTCAGGAGTGGGAAGCAGGAAAGAGGCCATTGCTTCAGCTTGGTCTTTGCTAGGAAAAGGGAAGTCTCAGGGATAGAGTCACACTGCATTGGCAGGCTGAGCTTTTGGGGGAGCCCAGTGCCTCAGCTGCACAAGTCCCCCTTTTCCCACTAGTGAAAAGGGCCAAACAGGGAGGGGCTTCTTGGAATGGGACCACTCCAACAGACACCCTGGCACCAGTGACAGTGCCATAGGCCATTCGAGAACCCCGCAGACACTCGGAGCACATGCTGGGGTGAGGGAACATTCCTCAGCGCCCTGTAGGACAGACACAGCCACTCACCTCTGGGATGGGTGAATTGAGGCCTGGGATCTTCAGGTTAGGGTAGGAGGGGGGTGGGCCATAGCGCTGCATGGCAATCAGCCATGGGGGTGGCACTTTGTGGGCATTCTGGAACCAGGAGAGACATGGAATTAGCCAATAGGACAGACTTACTTGCCCAGCCCTGGCTAGCCAGCCCCCAGGACCATCAGCAAGGAAGTCCCAGGAGGGGACCAAAAAAAACTCATCTCTCGCTCACACAGGCATCCCTCAGTCCCAACCTACAGCCCCCTGCTACCTGCCTCCCCACCACCACAGCTCTGCCAGTGCCCTGCAATCCCACCCTACAGCTGCTCTGCTGTTCTAGCCCTGAGGTGCCCAGCCATGCAGTGGCCATGACTAGCTGCCTCCCAAAGGCTGGCTGTAGGATCAGCAGGTGAGGGTCGCACCAGCTTACGCCCCGCCCCGACAGGCAGCTTCCAAGAGCACTTACCGGGCCAACGGGCATCCCCAAGGCAATACGCAGTTCATCTGACAGGTCCCCCGGTTTCTTCTCTTTCAACCGCGTCTCAAACTCCTTGCCCTGGTGAAGAGGGGAGTCTTGGTCAGAGCACCAAGGTGCCCTAATGCTAGTGGGCTGATCACTGCCTAGCACCCAGCTTGAGGGAGAGGCTCCAGCAATCAGAAATCCAGGGTCAGAGAGAGCCAGGTCAGGATGGGTTTTCCTTCCCAGCCCACAATCCCCAGCTGTCTGCCAGAGATTAAGACTGCCCCCCTGAGTCGCAGCATGGGGCACGCCCTGGGCACAGACCCAGCCAGAGCCACTGCCCCATCTTAGGGAGTCCTGTAGGGACAGGGCTTCCCCTGGCCCTACACCCACCTCATAGTAGAGGTCTCCATGGATGGTGAGCTTGGGCTTGGTCTGCCACTTGAAGAAGGCGTCATGCAGCTTCTGGTAGTCAATGTCGATCTTGCCCATCTTGGGGCGAACCTTCTCCCGCATCTTTGACTTCATTGTCTTCTGCTCCTCCTACAGGGGGGAGGGAGAAAGGAGAGGGTGAGCACACCTCAGCCATGCCACGGGCCCCCTCCAGCTGCAGGGACAGACAGTACCACCAGACACAGCCTCCTGCCACCCCCTGCAGGGCCCAGGATGCAAAACCATCTCCAGGAGGCAGACCTGACCTACCAACAAATGGGGCGGGGTGTGTGTGGACGGGAAATATGACAATGGATAACGGGACCAAGTCTTGCAATCATCCGAGGCAGGGAAATGTAGCACCAGCCCCCCCAAGTCACCACACAGCAACTGAGATCAGAGGGGGAGCTGAGAGTAGGGACTGTTTATATAGAGGTCCCTCGACTGGCACCGAGATGCAGCTACCTCTGCAGTGTGGGTACCTTTTCCTGCAGCGCCTCTCGCATCTCCTGGATGCCCGTGCGCTTGATGAAGTCAGGCAGCTCGAAAGGCGGCTTCTCAATGCCCCGCTTGCCCTGCAAGTATTTGCGCTTGAAGCACCAGTGCCGGGGCACAGGCACCGAGTTGCGGGTGGCCTTGAGGTGAACCAGCAGCTTGGGGTCCTGGGCGGTCACATCATGCATCTCCACCACATCCGGACGTGCCACAAGCTGGGGACAGGACAGCAGAGGCTTAACCCTCCAAGTGCCCTCCCATTATCCCTACCCCAGGCCATCAGCTTAACTTTTAGAGCACCAGAACCTTCTCTCTTCCCTTCCCGCATTCCCAGCGACTGTATCAGATTCCCCCTGCTCCATCAGCCCCAGCCCAGCCAGACAGCAGAGGCCGAAGGGTCCCAACAGGACCCGAGGCAAGTTCATCCTGGGAGATCCCTTGCTGGTACCATGTCCCCAGCGAGAAAAAGCACGGCCCAACACCCAGCTGGGTCAGTTTCACTCTTGCTGCTTAAATAGTGCCAACCCAACTGGCCAAGCTGGGCCATCAGCCCAGAGGGCACCAGCCCCAATGCAGAGTCCCCTGAACCAGGGCTCAGCCCCATCCCTCCCCACAGTGTCTTGAGCAGAGCCAGCTCTGTTCCACAGAGGATGCCCCTTCAGAGAAGCTGTGACACCCACATGACCATCTCACCTGTTTGAGCTCTGCCACCGTGAAACGATTCATACGTCTCAGCTTCTTCTTAGACAGTTTGGGGGCCTCAGGTTTCTTCTCCTAGACCCAAAAAAGCAGCATAACAGGCCCGGCTCATCCAGCGCGAGTCCCCTACACCACTTCCACCAGATCAGACCCATGGACCCAGTACCCCCCCCCCCCCACACACACACACTAATACTGGCCAGTGCAAGCTGCAGATGAAGGATCTCCCACTCCCAATAAAGCACCTCCCTGCAGCACTAGCCCAGCTTTGTAGCCCCAGGGCCATGACACCAACTGGGGTCAATGCAGATGCCAGCTTAATTGATCCCTAGCAATACCTGCCCCCAAGTCTCTCCTGAGCTCTGGGCCATTGTGGTGCCAGGAAGTTCCACTGGCTAGCTGCCTGGCCCCACCCCCTAGCCCACCTGTTCATCATCAGAACTGTCATCATCGCTGCCCTTCCGGTCCTCCTCGAAGCCCTTCTTCTTGGGTGCAGCTGCGCTCTCTGGCTTGTCTGCCTTGTCAGGTTCCTTCTCTTTATCTTTCTTTACATCATCCGTCAGCTGTGGAGGCAAGGGAGGGTGAGAAGGGGCCGAGGCTGGAGACTCCATCCCCAGGGAGGGGACACTGACTGGATGGAGATTTAAGCAGGAGCACATGAGCTTGAGCAATTGTCCCCCAAGGAGCAGCTGGGAGCCCCACAGCGACAGAGGCACAAGACTTGGGAGGGGGGGAACAGAGTGAAGAAGGCTCCTTTCCCATCTCCTCAGAGGAGCTAGCAGGACCCCAAAGGGAGCAGATGGGGGAATACAGGCCATGTGGGGGTGCTCCTGCCCTGGGGGATGAAGATCTCCAAGCCAGGCCCTTAAGGAAGAGGAGGGACTTCTGAACTATGGAAGGGAAGGTTCCCCTCCTCTCACCACCAGGTCTCCCCTCCCGCCTACCCAGGGATCAGCCAAGGCTCCCAACTCAGCAGCAGATGCAAGAACCCAGCTTGTGCCCACTCCCAGGCTGCAGGGAACATGATGCTGGAGGGCAGACACCGATCTGTATCCTGATGAGGCAGGAAGCACTGCCCCCAGAGTCATGGCAGATGGAGCTTGCAGCTACTTCCCCTGCCCCATTGCAAACAGATCACCACAAGATTTGGGGCTCAGTGCAGCCTGTGAGTCTCCCCTTGCCCCACTGAAGAGAGGGGTTTAAAAGAGCTGGGGATAGAACTCAGGAGTCCCGACTTCCAGCCCCACTGTTCTAACCACTAGATCCCACTGCCCCACCCAGGAGTCCTGGCACCCTTCTATGATATAACCACTAGACCCCACTCCTTGGTCAGATGCCAGGACTTTAACCACTAGAGGCTCCTTTACCTGTGTAGCGCCAAAACCCCAGGGCTGCACCCTGAGCCTGGCTCACCTTGAAGGCATCGAAGATCCTCTTGAAGAAGATGAAGTTGGGATCATAGATCTCCGGCTCCTCAGTGACATACTCAATCTCCACCACTGACTCGCTGTCTTTGGGCTCAGTGCGTGGCGATTCCTTCTCCCCTTTGCCCTCTGCTGCCACACGTGCCTTCTTCTTCTTCTTCCGGTTACGGCGCTTACGGTTCCTCTGCCGACAGAAGTGTATTAATACCTACAGATCCCTCCCCTGGTGCTCAGATGCAGCCACCTCTGGGGTGGAGCAGAGGGGCTGTTTATACAGGGAACTCTCCCCAGTGCTGAGATGCAGTCACACTTCATCCTGTAAGTGGCAGCTCTTCACCTGCACATGACAGGGCTGCACCATATATGGCAGACATGAAAAAGAATTCTGGAGGAGGAACTTTATGGTGACGGCATGAAATGATTCTGACAATCATCCTGCAGGATGCTGGGCTTGGCACAGCAGCTCTCGTGAGGCTAGAGCCTCAGCTTTACGTGGCAGTTCCCAGCTGCTGTGAAGGGTTTTCAACCTAAAGCCCCCTGAATGCAAAGGGAAAGATCTCCCACCTCCTTTCACTCCTAGCATCCCTGTTGCAGGAAGTGGTAAGTTTCACATGCCACTCAGTCAATTTCACTCCCATCCCTCCCCACACTGGCAGCTAGGGAAAATTCAAACGCCTTAATTGGAAACATGGTTCATAGGAATCTATTACATTCCAAGCCAATGTTTTCAGCCTCAGCATCAAGGCCTGTGCTCAGCTGATGCAGTCACTTTAAATCTACCTGTTGCTAGCCAGGCTGAGGTTAGACTAGGGCAGGAGTTCTCAAACTGGGGGTCGCGAGCTGTCAGCCTCCACCCCAAACCCTGTTTTGCCTCCAGCGTTTATAACGGTGTTAAATATATTTTAAAAGTGTTTTTAATTTATAAGCGGAGGGGGGTGTCACACTCAGAGGCTTGCTGTGTGAAAGGGTTCACCAGTAAAAAAGTTTGAGAACCACTGGACTAGGGGGCAAGTGCCCATCTCAGCATCTAACAGAGCTCTCTGCTTCTGAAGATAGACAAGCCTCATTCAACAGAAGAAGGGAAAACCAAAGCACAGAGAGATGAAGGGGTTGACCAGACCTTACACAGCAAGCCAATGACAGACTAGGAATAGAATCCAGGAGTCCAGGCTCCCCTGCTCTCCTCCCAGAAGTGAGGAGAGAACCCAGGAGTCCTGGCTCCCAGCTTCCCCCCTCTAAGCCACTTGACATGCTGGAGCTGGGGACTAAAGTGAGGCACGCAGCCTGCTCACCTCTTTCTTTGATAGAGCCATGTCTTCCTCTGTCTCGGAAGCAGAGATACTGATCAATGCCTTCAAATCTGTCTCCATATCATCATCTACTGAAATACAGTGATATCAGCAAGGTGTGTGGGGGTCAGACACACTGCAGCAAGCTCTGGGGGAAGAGAAGGAGGGGACAGCCCTGCCAACCCCTCAGAACTGCATGCTGGGAGCAGGAGTGACCAACCACATTACAAGGGAGGCCAATTCTCCCACGCCCCCCCTTAGACACATGCCAACCAGCCCCCATTTGTCACAGTACAAGAGTTGGCTTAGTGGGGGGTGCAGCATATAGAAGGAACACAACCCAGGTGGGTTAGTTGCCTCTGCTTTGTGGGGAGCAATACCAAGGGACAGGAGATGGTCTCCCTAGGAGGCACCTGCCAATCCTGTCTTCTGGGGTATGGACACTGCAGAGAAGGGTTAATACTGGGGTGCGCCTGAAAGGCAGGATTCCACCTGCCTTCAGACAGCACCAAGCTCTTGGGTAAGTCCCAACAGCAGCTACCAATGCCAGGGCACAACTGAAAAACAGGGCAGGAGAAGCAAGAGGCTTGAGAATGATGAGGACACAGATCACTGGCATGCAATTCCAGGCTCTAACCTCTAGGCTCCATTCCCACATGAGCCAGTAGTACAATCCAGGAGTCCTGACTCCCAGTCCCCCACCAGCTCTAACACATTAGACTCTCCTCCCAACCCAGAGCTGGGGATAGAACCCAGGTGTCCGTCCTGACCCTCCAGAGCTCCCGCCCTTGCTCCCTACAGCATCTCCTGCTGGGAGAGGCCAGGGCTCTGCCTTCAGCCAGAGCTCCTGCCCCAAACCACACAGGAAGAATGGAAGGAGCCTGTTACCTGTGGTGCCAGGCACAGTTATGAGCTCCTCCTGCCGGATCTCCTTGAGTTGCAGGATCTTCTCCAGGGCCTGAGGGATCTTGGGGCCAACAGTGGAATCGTCTGTCTACAAACAGAGGCGATCACTAAGCAGGGGGATGCACCACAACAGGACCCACAGGCTGGCTTGGACAGGAACAACCCAGGAGTCCTGGCTCCTAACAGCCCGCCCAGACCCCATTCCCTCCCAGAGCCTGGTACAGAACCCACCCTGTGTGAGTGGATATGAATTCTTCTCTTTACCTCCAACACGTCTCAGAAAACTGCCCACCTGCAACAGGCCACCCTCCAGCCACCACCTTCTATATCCTTACCTCTCGGCCTTCTTCCCCAGGAGGCGGTGGTGGCCCCCGCGGCCTTGGGCCAGGGGGACCAATAGGAACTCCAGGCAGTGGGGGTCCTACAGGGGCACTACCTAGATGGACAGGAGAGACACACACGAAAGGGGTGAGTCCCCATAAGGAACTGATCTGAAGTAACCAGCCCCCTGCTGCTTCCTGACACCTGCTTCCAAAGCAGGGGCAGCATCCAGGGCCTAGATCAGAGCCAGAGCCTGCTAGAGGCAAAATCCCCAACTGTGGTATGGAATCTGGGGTAATAATCTCACCTCGTGGCACCATTGGGGGCCTTGGTCCTATGGGTCTGACAGGCCCCACATCCAGAGGGGGTCTGGGCACCGGGGGGGCCAGCTTGGCCATCTCTTTCTGTCGCTCCTGTTCTAGTAAGACTGCAGCCTGAGACAAGGAAAACACATGCAGAGGTCACTGATGGGTGGGAGCTGAAGATCAGCACCCTCCCCCTCAGCCTTCCCCACAGGATGTCTGAAGGTTATTGGGGGAGACTGTAGGCTGAAAAAGGGGACACCAGGCTGGGTGGGCCCTTGTTACTGGAGGGGCCCACTGAGTGGGGTACCAGTGCAGACAGGGGAGACATATGGCACCGGTAAGCAGCAACCTCACCAGTTAGTCCACCCCACCCATGTCCCAGCCCCGAATGCCCAGTGCGATGCCGCTGCATGGGGCTTTAACCGTGTCTGCTGCTCCAGCAATTCCTGCTCCTTCAGCTTCTCCCTGAATGAGTGCTCCCCCTGCAAGGAGTGAGGGGGAGGGCAAAGCGCTGGGAACCAGCTGTGAGCAAGTGGCACCCATCCCCTGCCTGCTCAGGGCTTTGGGAAAGGACCAACAGGAGACGCAACAATCTGGGAACGGGTCAGCAGGGGCGTGCAGAACTTTTTGTTTTTTTGGGAGGGGCTGGGAGGGCAGACAGGGAGCTGAATGGATCACAGCATCTGTTCTCTGCCAGAACAGGACAGCAATTGGGTCCAATTCAGTTCAATATTAGAGAGGAGAGAGCAGCGTCTCTTCTGCAACTTGAGGAGGGAAGGAACCGGATCAGGCTTCTTCAGGCCCCGATGCGACATACAGACCCCACTGCTCTGCTACCTGGTCGGTTTCACCCACATGTCTCTCCCTATTCCCTGGCTACAGGCAGACAGAACAGATTGCACAAGCTAGAATTTGAAGGCGAACTTTCCCTCACCCAGCGTTGAGAAATAGCTGCCACCAAAGTGGGGCACAAGGCTATATATACAGGGATCCTTCATATAGTGCTGAGATGTGGCCACCTCTGGGGCACAGAGGCTGCTCAGCATTAGCACTTCACAATAGTTTAGGGCAGGATGTGAAGAATCATATACACACCTAACACTGCACTTGGGAAGGAGGGATTTGAGGAGGCCAAATGGCCAGGACCCCAGAATTAAAAAGCCCAGACTCTTGGCAAACAAAGTGGTTGAATCTTCATTATACATCATCTGGCAGATATCCTGCAGCACAGGGCTAACCACACTGGGGCATTCGGGTCAGCACTCACTGCCAAGGGAGAGTGCCCCTGAAGATCCCTGCAGCATAGCACCTCCTCACACCACATAGGGGGCACTGATGTCAGCACTGACAGACAGGGAAGAGCACAAAGACTGAGCCCCGACAGCACAGCACCCCTTAGTGCCACCCTGAGGCCAGCACTGAGGGAGAGCACCTCTGACCTGCTGCCGGCAACACAGCCCTTACCTGCTTAGCCCTCTCTTCCTGCTGCATTAACATGGCTGCCTGCTGCTGTGCCAGCTTCAGACGATCTTCCTCTGACAGAGCCGAGGGGTCCACACTCTGCATGCGGAGGGGGGGGCCCATGCCTGGGGGCGGCGGAGGGGGCCCCACGCCCATGGGGAAGTTGAGACTGATGCCAGGGGGAGGAGGAGGGGGTGGCGGGGGCTGCATGGGTGGCATCCCCATGGGGGGAGGGGGCAAGGGGATCCCAGGGAGCTGTGAACGAGAAAAAAGATGACGAGATAAGGACCAGCACAGAGTGTGCAGGATCACAAAGCAATTCATAGGTTATTTATACCAAGATCCATTGCCCAGCACTGAGATGCTGTGTCCCACTGCAGAGGCAGCACTAACAGCCCAGGAGCCACAAAGCAACACTGAGCATGCTCAGCATAGGAAGAGGAGGTGGCTCCTGGATCCCAGACACAGTTGGAGGGACTTCGGAAGGTAGAACAGCATTGTTCTTCAGGATGCTGGGGTTAGCAATAGCTCCTGGCAGGAAGTCCCAACAGATGTCAGTCACCCTGAGAAGCTGCACAGCAGCTGTTGCATAGGAGAGCTATGGCAGGGCAGTCAGCCCCTGTGACCTAGCCAGGCCAGGATTCCTCCTCTCCATATCCCCCTCACTTACCTGTCCAGGTATCGGGGGTGGGGTGGGCTTGTCACCATCATCTCCCCTAAGAGACGGCCTGCTCAGCACGATGCCAGTCTGCGGAGGGAAGACACAGTAAATGCAGCTGCAAAGCAGGTGAAAGCCTATCCACTGGGGAGCCTCTCTCTCAGACTCCCACTGACTTGTGCTGGGTCAGGAGAGGAACTCCAGGCTCTGGGGAGGCCAATACACCACCATGGCAAGGAAAGATATTAGTGTGGAGCTCTCCAAGCAAGATGGAGCCTGGGGGCACTGCACATACACCCCCACAACACAGAATACCAGAGTCTCCATAGCCAAGACAGAAAGCAGGATGGGGATACTGATGCCCACAGGGCATGTGGCTCAGAGAGGGGATAGAAGTAAGGCCACCCCCGGCAGCCCACACACTAGCTTCATCCCCGCAGGTTGCACTATAATTGCCCTAATTACTATGAACACGAGCAGACATACTGGAAAGGTGAGGCCTCAGCAGAACACTTGCCATTAACCCTCTGCTGCTGGGCGGGTGGGTGGGCTGGCTAGTCAGACCCTACTGTCTTTTGGGACAGGAAGGAATACAGGAGCCCAGATGAAATCTCAATGACCCTCACTAGGACAGAGCTCCTTGCTGGCACCCAAACAGCGCTGGCTATGTCACTGGTGCCCCCAACTCCTACCCAACATGGCAGCAGCAACCACATGTTCCAGTCTTAAGATAAAGATCACAAGGTTCCTTCCACAGGTCGCTAGCACCCAAGATGGTTCAATCAGGTGATTGTCACAACCCAGCTTACTGTTCATGCCGAGTGGTACCTCTCAGGCCCCTGTTAACATAGTATCTGAGCGCCTCCCAGTTGTTAATTTGTTTATCCTTACAGGTATGGCATCACTATTATCCCCATTATACAGATGCCAAACTGAGGCCTAAAGAGGCTGGGTGACTCACCCAAGATTTCTCGGGGAATCTGTGGCACAGCAGGGACTAGAACCCAGATCTCCCGAGTCCCAGCTAGTGCCCTAACCACTACAGCAACCTTCATCTTCTAACGCTGCTCATTTACTCTAACACCAGTGAATCCAGGCTGAGAGCCTCCTGGCTCCTAGTCAATGTCACTAGACACAAGGCTGTTGCGTGCCATTACTGCTCACACTGTGTAGTTGGCATGGTGTGCATGTGGCTATGGGGGCGTAAAGGTGGGAGCCCTCTACATGCCCCCATGCATGTTTGGGGTGTGACACTACAGTACATGCCAAGCAGTAAGGTCTCCCACTGCCAGTTGCCAGCCCCAGGTTTGGGCCTCCATACGGATGCCTTTCATATAGAAGAGTTGGGATGTGGGTGCCAAGCAGGGGTGAAAGTAACTTAAGGGACTTACCAGTACTCAGGACTGCCGGGGTCCTGAGCAAGGTTGGGGTGGGAGGGGCAGCTCAACCAGAAGGGGCGGGGCTGGGGCCAGACTCCCCCAGCCAGCCCTTCAGCAGCAATTTAAATGGCCCAGGGCTCCCAGCCGGCGCTGCCTCTACTGCAGCAGCGACCAAAGCCCTGGGCCCTTTAAATTACTGCCAGAGCCCCGGAGTAGTGGCAGTGACTTAAAGGGCCCGGGGCTCCAGCCGCACGGTAGCAGCTTTTAAATGGCCTTGCCCCGGGGAAGCTACCCCTTTTGGCCCCCCTCATCAGCGGCCCTGCCGGTATGGTCGGCTGTGTACCGGCTCTTACTGATACGCAGCTGCGAACCGTACCGGCCTACTTCCACTTCTGGTGCCAGGGCTCAAGCTTGGTGCACTGGGGCGGCCGTTTCCGATGGCAGAGCAAGTCCCTCGCCCCATGTGAGTAGCGTGCGTTTGGCGGTGTGTGCGCACGGGAGAGAGGCTGTTCCTCACCTGCAGCGTGTATGTCTGCAGCCTCTCCACCAGCTCCTCACGGCTGCCTGGAAAACACAGGTGAAGGATCAGCGCTCACAGACCAACACCGACGCTGAGCCACCACCAGCTGCCTTCCCCACCCTAGGGCTCCCCCACCCCTCGCAGCCCAGTAGGCTCCCGTCCGCCCCCAAACCTACCCCACGTCTCTGGGCTGCCCGGGAAACGCAGCTCGGAGCCCGCGGGACGGCACAGAGCCTGCCCCCCTCACCCCCGCATACGGCTCCAGCTCGCCCACCGCCAGTGGGGCTTCCCGCCCCCCGGGCCCCAGACGCCCCCTGACAGGCGCCACCCCCACTCCCATCACCCCAGCAGCTCCCACCCCCTCTCCTAGGTGGGGTTCCCCTCCCCCAGCGGGGCTCACCGCTCCCCCCCCCCCCGCATGGGCCCCGGATGCCCCTGGAGGGAGCCGCCGCCCCCCACTCAGCCAGTTCCCCCCCCCGGTCCGGCCTCCACCTTGCACCGGGGCCCCGATCTCGGCCAACTTCGCTTGCAGCTCGGCGGGCGCCCAGGCCCCGTAGGCCGGCAGCGGCAGCTCCCCCTTCGGCGGCTCTGGGTGCTCGGTCGCCATCTTCCCGCCAGCTCCGACCCTGAACAGCCGCCGTAGGCACCGCCACCACGCAAACACGCGACGGGTGACCCACAGCCTTCTGGGTGTTGTAGTCCTGGGAACTTCCCCAGTAGGGTAACGTCAGCGCGCATGTAATGAAGCGACCAGTAAGGAAACAAGGTACCGCGCTGTCCACTGGGAGTTGTAGTTCTGAGGCATGCGGGCGCTGACCCCCTCCAGTAGCTTTGCTTGCTGGGAATTGTGGTTCTGAAGGGCTGGAGAGGCCAGCGCGGGACTGGTCGAGGCTTAAGGAAGAAGCCTGTGAATTAAGAACTGTAACATCCAGTGGGTGGGAAAACTGCTAGATCTAAATACTGCCTAGTGTAATAAGGTTTAAGATTTGGCTTGTGCCCTTATCTTTTATTTTCTTTGGTAACTAGCTCTGACCCCTTACATCTATCACTTTCCCAACAGCATCACAGTGTAAGAGGGAGCCCAGGTTGGTGAGACAGGGGACTCAGCAGTCCCACAGTTCAGATTGCACCCCAGGAACTGCAACATGCCTACACATCGGTGGAGCACCTCCACCACACAAGGAAGCGACCAAGGAAGAGCAAAGAGGACATGTTTCAAGGGTTGCTCCAATCCTCAGGCTGAAAAACAAGAACACAGGGCATGGAGAGAGACTTTAAAAGAAAATTATAAAATAGACAGGCAGGACAGAAAGGAGAGCCAGGAGCAAATTGTAATGGGCCAGGAGTGGATGATAAAAGTGATGGAGGAGCAAACAGAGTTGTTGAAGTCCCTAATCATGCTGCAGGCAGAATTCATGTGTGCTCTGCTCCTTCAGCCAATACAGAACTGCTTTCCATGCCCTCCCCAAATTCCTCCCACACATACCTTGTAACTTCCTGGCCCGTCTCAGTACCCCTTCACTCTACCCCTTCGGACAGTTTCCAGAATGATAGCTGGACTTACACACAGCTATAAGAGCCTACACTGCCCTTCATTGTTATCTCCCTTCTCACGAAGCCTTTTGTGTGTGTTGTTAATTGGTATTTAATAAAAACATACTCTCTGAATGATAACCAATCTTTATTTGTCTGCTACACATGGTGGTTGCTGCCGGAATTAATACACAGTTAATCATTTGCTGAGAACAAATCACGGTCAGGAATAATCAAGGTTTTCATGCATGGCGGCAAGTTAACAAAGCATGGCAGAGTGCTGTATAGAAAGACATCTTTCTGGATGCTTACTGGAGCTCATTGTCAAAATGGTGCCTTAAAGCCTCCCTGATTCAAATAGCACCCTCCACCCTTGTACCCTCCTAATAGCCCTGGCATCTGGCTGCTCAAAATCAGCCTCTGTGTTCCACCCTGGGGGAAACTTTTAACCTCAGTTCACAAATAATATGGAGCTCGCAGCAGGCTGCTGTGACCATGGGAATATTTTCCTCATTTAGGACTAACCTGCCATAAAGGCAGCGCCAGCATGCTTTTAATCTGCCAAAGGCACATTCTATGGTCATTCTGCACCTGCTCAGCCCATTGCTGAAGCGCTCCTTGCTGCTGACCAGGTTACCTGTGTAAAGCTTCATGAGCTGTGGGAGTAAGGCATACATTGGATCTCCCAGGATCACTATGGGCATTTCAACATCCCCCACTGGAATCTTTTGATCTGGAAAAAAAGTCCCTAGTTGCAGCTTTCTGTACAGGCCAGTGTTCCTGAAGATGTGTGCATTGATTTCAATGAATGGCCACGGTGATCCACAAGTGCCTGAAATACCGTAGAGAAGTATCCCATTCTATTGATGTACTCCATCGCAAAACGATCCAGGGCCAAAATTGAGATATGCATACCATCTATCACCCTGCCCCAGTTAGGGAATCCCATTGCCGCAAAGCCATCTACTATTTCCCGCACATTGACAAGAGTCACAGTCCTCTGTAGCTGGATGTGATTAATGGCCCCTGCACACTTGCGTTAAAGCAGCCTCAGCGGTGGACTTCCCAACTCCAAACTGATTCCCGACTGACCAGTAGCAGTCTGGAGTTGCCAGGTTCCATACAGTGATCACCATATGCTTTTCCACAGAGAGGGCAGCTCTCATTTTGATGTCCTTGCACCACAGTGCTGGGGCGAGCTCTCCACACAGTTTCAGGAAGGTGGCTTTGCACATCTGAAAGTTCTGCAGCCACTGGTCATCCCAGACCTGCATAACGATGTGATCCCACCACTCAGTTCTTGTTTCCTGAGCCCAAAAGTGATGGTCCACCATGTGCAGCTGCCTCTGTGAATGCCAAAAGTAATCCAGTGTTGTTGTTTGTTTGTTGTTTCTTTCCATAGCACACAGCAGATCAGGCACCTCTGATTCCTGTTCAGATTGGGAGCTCATGATATACTGCATGACCATCCACAATGTGTTCATAACAATGACCACAACAAAAGAGAGCAGTTCAGGATCCATCCATTCAGACAGAGATGGTGGGTGCACAGAAAACATGGACCCTTGAAAAATGCCACGAAACACAGTCAAAAGCCCATGGAATGATGGGATGGAAAAAACTGCATCATGGGACGTTGAGCCCGCACCCAGGATTAAGGCTACGTTTTAGTCATGGTTATTTTTAGTAAAAGTCATGGACAGGTCATGGGCAGTAAACAAAAATTAATGGCCCATGACCTCTCCATGACTTTTACTATATATCCCTGACTAAAAGTTGGGGAGAGCGGCTCCAGGGGGCAGCTTGGGGGTGCCATGGGTGCTGGAGGGGTGGCCCGGGGGACGCCGTGGGTGCTGGAGGGAGACACAGGGAGCACTGCAGGTACTGGGGGGGGGAGCCCAGGGGCACCACGGATGCTGGGGTGGGGGGTTGGTGGGGCTGGGGCAGGTTCCCTATCCCGCTCCTGGGAAGCCCCGACCTCCAGCTCCTAGCTCCATGTGCTGCCTCCATTCCACCCCAAGCCCCACTTCTGCAGCTCCCATTGGCTGCGGTTCCCAGCCAATGGGAGCTGGGGGGGCGGTACCTACAGGCAGAGGCAGGCCATGGAGCTAGGACAGGGGTAGGTAACCTATGGCACGCGTGCCAAAGGCGGCACGCGAGCTGATTTTCAGTGGCACTCACACTGCCCGGGTCCTGCCCACCAGTCCTGGGGGCTCTGCATTTTAATTTAATTTTATATGAAGCTTCTTAGACATTTTAAAAACCTTATTTACTTTACATACAACAATAGTTTAGTTATATATTATAGACTTATAGAAAGAGACCTTCTAAAAACGTTAAAATGTATTACTGGCCCGCGGAACCTTAAATTAGAGTAAATAAATGAAGACTTGGCACACCACTTTTGAAAGGTTGCTGATCCCTGAGCTAGGAGCTGAGGGATGGAAGTTCCTATAGCCTTTCTGGGGAGCCTACCCTAGGTAAGCACCACCCAGCATCCCAACCCCCAGCCCTGAGCCCCCCCCAAACTCCTGCTGCTGTGGGGTGGCAGAGGGGCGCCAAGACTGCCCCAGCAGTAGCCAGTGCGACTAGCCCAGGGGCTGCCTGAGCTGGTCAGGCGGCTCCCGGGCCAGCCACATGGGCCTCTGCAGAAGTCACAAAAGTCATGGAAAGTCACGGATTCCGTGAATTTCCGTGACCTCCCTGACAAACACAAAGCCTTACCCATGATACACTTCGATCCATTCTGCCTTCCCGCAACTCCTAGCTGCAGAAGGTGGTGAGTAGCACAGTGGGATAGCTATCCACAGTGCACTGCTCTCTCTGTTGATGCTCCTCTGCAGACAGAAGGAGCATTGTGTGAATATGCACAGGAGATGTAATTATACCGGGTTTTGATCATCGGCATAACTTGCATCAACAAAACTGTAGTGTAGATAAGGCCTAAAAATCATGGACTGAACAGAGACACTGGATTTATGGCTGATTACAATAATCTGTCACCCACTAACCCCCCTTTTTGTCCTATGACTGCAGAGGTGTTAACAGGCTTGAATGGTCCCTTAGAGTATGTGCTAACTACTTATGCTAAACAATCTGTTTCATCTTGTATTTATTTGTGACCCTTGGAGTACCTTTCCTGGACCTGAAGATGACCTCTATGTGGCTCAAAAGCATGTCTCTCTCACCAGGGCCGGCTCCAGGCACCAGCGAAGGAAGCAGGTGCCTGGGGTGGCCAATAGAAAGGGGCGGCACGTCCAGGTCTTCGGTGGTACTTCGAAATCGGCTCAATTGGGTTTTTCTTTTTTTTTTTCTTCGCCACTTGGGGCGGCCAAAAGGCTGGAGGCAGCCCTGTCTCTTACCCACAGAAGTCGGTCCAATAAAAGATATTACCGCTCCCATCTGGTCTCTCCGACTTCTGTACACATATGGAGCAGGCTTTTACGTCAATGCTCCTGCAGTCTCAAAGCCCCCACCTGAGGGCAGTACATGCACGGCATTGTCATGTCCCATGGCAGTGAGCCTTTTGTCTCTGTCCCGGCCTGTGCCTCGCAAGGGGCACTGACTAAAAAGAGGTGAATGAGGTCTAACAGGTAGGGCTGGAAGTCAGGACTCCTGGCTTCTGTCCCTAGCGCTGGGAGGGGAGTGGTGTCGAGTGGTTAGGCATGGGGTGGCTGGGAGTCAGGACCCCTGGGTGGTTCCCTGGTGTGGATCTGTGCCCGTCTTTCTGACATGGGAATGTCATGCAGACTCCCAGAGGGACGCTGCAGTGGGGGAGGGAGTGTTGTGGTGCCCCCCTGTCCCTCTGGAGAGATAGACCCAGACCTCACGGTGACCCTCATTGGCTGGCTCTCTAACGCTGGGGGTGGCCCCTCCCCTCGTATCATTTGGCGGCTCTCTCTGGAACTTGGTGGATACATCAAGGACTGGCAAAAAGAAAAGGAGTACTTGTGGCACCTTAGAGACTAACCAATTTATTTGAGCATGAGCTTTCGTGAGCTACAGCTCACTTCATCAGATGCATACTGTGGAAACTGCAGCAGACTTTATATATACACAGAGAATATGAAACAATACCTCCTCCCACCCCACTGTCCTGCTGGTAATAGCTTATCTAAAGTAATCGTCAGGTTAGGCCATTTCCAGCACAAATCCAGGTTTTCTCACCCTCCACCCCCCCACACAAATTCACTCTCCTGCTGGTGATAGCCCATCCAAAGTGACAACTCTTTACACAATGTGCATGATAATGAAGTTAGGCCATTTCCTGCACAAATCCAGGTTCTCTCACTCCCTCACCCCCTCCAAAAACCCACCCCCATACACACACACAGACTCACTCTCCTGCTGGTAATAGCTCGTCCAAACTGACCACTCTCCAAGTTTAAATCCAAGTTAACCCAGAACATCTGGGGGGGGGGGTAGGAAAAAACAAGAGGAAATAGGCTACCTTGCATAATGACTTAGCCACTCCCAGTCTCTATTTAAGCCTAAATTAATAGTATCCAATTTGCAAATGAATTCCAATTCAGCAGTTTCTCGCTGGAGTCTGGATTTGAAGTTTTTTTGTTTTAAGATAGCGACCTTCATGTCTGTGATTGCGTGACCAGAGAGATTGAAGTGTTCTCCGACTGGTTTATGAATGTTATAATTCTTGACATCTGATTTGTGTCCATTTATTCTTTTACGTAGAGACTGTCCAGTTTGACCAATGTACATGGCAGAGGGGCATTGCTGGCACATGATGGCATAAATCACATTGGTGGATGTGCAGGTGAACGAGCCTCTGATAGTGTGGCTGATGTTATTAGGCCCTGTGATGGTGTCCCCTGAATAGATATGTGGGCACAATTGGCAACGGGCTTTGTTGCAAGGATAAGTTCCTGGGTTAGTGGTTCTGTTGTGTGGTATGTGGTTGTTGGTGAGTATTTGCTTCAGGTTGCGGGGCTGTCTGTAGGCAAGGACTGGCCTGTCTCCCAAGATTTGTGAGAGTGTTGGGTCATCCTTTAGGATAGGTTGTAGATCCTTAATAATGCGTTGGAGGGGTTTTAGTTGGGGGCTGAAGGTGACGGCTAGTGGCGTTCTGTTATTTTCTTTGTTAGGCCTGTCCTGTAGTAGGTAACTTCTGGGAACTCTTCTGGCTCTATCAATCTGTTTCTTTACTTCCGCAGGTGGGTACTGTAGTTGTAAGAAAGCTTGACAGAGATCTTGTAGGTGTTTGTCTCTGTCTGAGGGGTTGGAGCAAATGCGGTTGTATCGCAGAGCTTGGCTGTAGACGATGGATCGTGTGGTGTGGTCAGGGTGAAAGCTGGAGGCATGCAGGTAGGAATAGCGGTCAGTAGGTTTCCGCTATAGGGTGGTGTTTATGTGACCATTGTTTATTAGCACTGTAGTGTCCAGGAAGTGGATCTCTTGTGTGGACTGGACCAGGCTGAGGTTGATGGTGGGATGGAAATTGTTGAAATCATGGTGGAATTCCTCAAGGGCTTCTTTTCCATGGGTCCAGATGATGAAGATGTCATCAATATAGCGCAAGTAGAGTAGGGGCTTTAGGGGACGAGAGCTGAGGAAGCGTTGTTCTAAATCAGCCATAAAAATGTTGGCATACTGTGGGGCCATGCGGGTACCCATAGCAGTGCCGCTGATCTGAAGGTATACATTGTCCCCAAATGTGAAATAGTTATGGGTAAGGACAAAGTCACAAAGTTCAGCCACCAGGTTAGCCGTGACATTATCGGGGATAGTGTTCCTGACGGCTTGTAGTCCATGTTTGTGTGGAATGTTGGTGTAGAGGGCTTCTGTATCCATAGTGGCCAGGATGGTGTTATCAGGAAGATCACCGATGGATTGAATTTTCCTCAGGAAGTCAGTGGTGTCTCGAAGGTAGCTGGGAGTGCTGGTAGCGTAGGGCCTGAGGAGGGAGTCTACATAGCCAGACAATCTTGCTGTCAGGGTGCCAATGCCTGAAATGATGGGGCGCCCAGGACTGGGGCAGGGGTGGTATCCATGCCTCATCCTGCCAGGCATGGGCATGGGCAGGATGCAAGGGCAATTGTGTGGCCATTAATCACAAGGGATCTTAGCCCAGTGGGCAGAGAAACCCCTTTGTGTGGGCCCCCTCACTCTCTTGTTAGAGGGGACAGAGGGGCACAGCCCTCCTGGCCTAGGAGGGGCCGGACCCTGCCAGCCCGCCCCAAGCCCAGCCCTAGGGAAGGAGACCCTGTAAACATTTAACCCTGTAATCACTCCCCCATGGGTCTTCAACACCCCCCGCCCCTCCAGGGTCAGCAGCTTCCAGCTCTGAGCCAAACCCTCCCATAATAGCTCCTCAGAGCAAATCCCCTGCTGGGATGCCTTCATCAGAGGAACACTGAGCGAATGGCTGAGAACAGAATAGAACCCAGGAGTCCGGGCTCCCACCCCCACTCACTGCCCTGGCATGAGGCAGGAGGCCAAGCTGCAGAAAACAGTCTTCTTCCCTGCAGCCTCACTGGCATGGAGATTTTTGGGGACGTCACTCCAGCATTGCTCATACCGTGCACTGTGGGGGGAGCTCGTCCGTCCCACCTGAGGGTGCCAGGTGAAAGGGGAGCTGCCAGGGCTGCTCGATCCCAGTGGGATGCGCAGCCAGCGTGCCACAAGCTCACATGTGTGCAGGGTGGCCCAGCTGGGCAAGCTGCAGTGGGGCTGGGAAAGCGGGGGGTGGGGAGGCAGCATGTGTGGGTGCTGCACCGTGTCCTGCCTGGAGACCGGGACAACTGCTTCTTGGGAGCCAGGCTGGAGTGGGTGGCTGGGGATCGGTGCCAAAGCTCATGGGCGGCGTGCGGAGGAAGGTAGCACTAGGAAATCGTCCCTCTGCTTCCTCCCGGGGCTGTGCCCCACTAGGGCTCCGGCACTGTCTGTATGTGAGCAGATCGCCCCAGCCCCTGGGGTGCCCAGGAATCACCCCCCAAGGCCCTAGACCTCGTCTGCTGCTGGCCTGGAGGGGAACCACTTAACTCTCTGTTGGGTGCATGAGACCACCCACATGGGAGGGCACTCGGCTCCCCCTGAGCATGGCAAAGACGCGGCCGGAGGGAGGGCTTGCTGGCTGCTGGCCCCTTTGCTGATCTGCTGAGTGACGGGAACAGCCTTAACTCAAACCATAATCGAGAGCGTCTGCCGGGGAGACACTGCTTGGACCTTGGAGATGGGGATCCAGGGCCTTTCGCCTCCAGGGGCACCAGCTCTAACCTGACCTTTCCCCTGGGGGAGCACTAACTCCAGCCCAGCCCCAGGGTGGGGAGGGGGTGGGCTGTCTGGTTCAGGGTAGGTGAAGAATGAGATCCAGGCCCTTTCCACTCTAGGGAGCCCTTGCCCCAATTCAGCCCCGGGGCAGGAGGACTGGCTGAGAGGGCCGCAGCCCCCATGGGACTGACTGCGGCAGGAGCCCCTCCCCAAGCACCAGTTCCCACATGCGCCTTCCCAAGATGAGTCACTGTCTGCTTCCAGCTTCTGCTGCAGAACAAACAGCTATTTATACTGGCCTCCTCTCTGAGGCTGCTCTGCAACCCCTGCCCCCCCCCAGCCCCTGCTTCCAGCACTGGGGGTTGGGGGGTGGGGAAGGGACCTGGGACCCCTGAGTCCAGTGGGGTCTAGGAGTTGGAGTAGGGGGGTCGGGAGTCAGGACTCCTGGGTTCTATCCCGGGGGAATGGGAGTGGGATCTAGAGGTCAGAGCAGCGGGGATGGAACGGGTTCTATTTGCTGTCCTGCCATGGGAACACAGATGAGTCCATTCCCCTCTCTGTGCTTCCGTTTCCCCTGTGGGGTGAGTGAGTGTGCGGGGCTGTGTGACCCTCAAGAGGCGGATCCCAGACTACTAGCTCGCTCTGCCGTCCTGCCTTGGATCCACAGCCCCCTAACATACCCACCCCTGTGTGGCAGACTCAGCCCAGCCCCAGGGATCCTGCAGAGACACCGCCCCCCGCCCCCCACATGGGTGTGATGATTCTGCCAGATTTCAGCCCAGCTCGCTATCCTCCTGGGCACATATAATTGGACCCTTGATCTGACCAAGGTGCGGGGGCCCAGACCCCTGGAGAGGTCCCTGCAGGGCAGGGGGTGCCAAGTTTGCCTGCCAGATAAAGGGTGGATTTACCCCTTGTCCTGTCAGGGAGCTGGTCCCTCACTCCCCATTCCAGACAACACACCCCATTGTCCTCGGCCCCAGATCCGATATCAATTCCCAGCTGCCCCCCACCCCCCCCCCCAGCAGGAGTCTCCAGCCACAATGACGGCTTTGTGGACCAGGTGGTAATGTGAGACAGCCCAGTGCCCCCGCCTGGCACCGTCCCCGGGTACCCTTCCCCCATGCTGCAGCCCTGCAAGGTGCACAACCCGGGGAGAGGGTGCCCGGGGGGTGTGCGTGTGCGTGTGCAGGAGGAAGGGTAGGTGTGCTTGCCTGAGTGTGCAGGTGTGATTGTGCGCATGCAGGAGCAAATGGGCTGTTGCGTGAGTGCGTACACGACAGAGTGTGTGTGTTGAAGTGTGTAGGGCAGACTGTGTGTGCAGGCCCCTGTGTGTGTTTGGGAGGGTGACAGAATGTGTGATGCTTGCTGTGCACTGACCTGCATGTGGTGACGGTGATGATGGCTGTGCTGAGGATGTGACGCTGTGTGTGTGTGTTTGTGTGTGTGTGTGCTGCCCTCCACTGAGCTGGTTGTGTGTGTAGCGGGGAGGTGTGTGTCTGTGTGAGCTCCTCTCCCCTCTTACTGAATTTTAGCTACAGTGCAATGTGGAGCAGCAGGGTGTGCACACAAGAGAGGGGTGTGCATGTGGGTCTGTGTGTGTAGGCAGCTGTCCTGGTGTGTGCATAGGTCTGTGTGTGTAATGGTGAGTAGGTGTGCAAGTGTGTACAGTGTGCATGTGTAGCTATGTGGTGTGTGTGTGTAGTTGTGTATGTCTATGTGCCGCGTGTATAGTGATGTGTTTGTAGCGGTGTGCAGTGAGCGCACACAGTGTGTGTGTAGTGTGGGGTGCAGCAGTGTGTGTAGCTGGTGCAGTGTATGGTTAGCGAGGGGTGTAGGAGTGTGCAGTTTGAGTGTAGTGGTGTGGGGGGGCACAGCAGTGTGAAGTGTGTGTGCGTAGCAGTGTTGTGTGTTCAGGTGTGGGTGTGTGTAACTGTGTGCAGTGTGTGTGCAGCAGTGTGCGCAGTGTGGGTAGCTGTGTGTATAGCAGTGTGCAGCTGTGTACAGTGTGTGTGTAACTATATGCAGCAGTGTGCAGTATGTGTATAGCAGAGTGTATCTCTGTGTGCGTAGCTGTATGTATGTGTGGCAGTGTAGTGTGTGTGTAGCAATGTGCGGTGTGCGGTCAGTGTGTAGCTGTGTGCAGTGGGTACGTGTAGCTGTGTGTGTAGCAATGTGTAATGTGTAGCGGTATGCAGTGTGTGTAGCTGAATGTAGCAGTGTGCAACTGTGCAGTACATGTGTAGCTCTGTGTGTGTAGCTGTGTGCACAGTGCAGTGTGTGTAGCTCTGTGTGTGTGTAGCTGTGTGCACTGTGCAGTGTGTGTGTAGCTGTATGTAGCAGTGTGTGTAGTTCTGTGTGCACTGAGCAGTGTGTGTGTAGTTCTCTATGTGTGTAGCAGTGTGTGTAGCTGTGTGCACCACGCAGTGTGTATAGCTCTGTGTGTACGTAGCAGTGTGCACTGAGCAGTGTGTGTGTAGCTGTGTGTGTGTACCACTGTGTGTTGCTGTGTGCACAGCGCAGTGTGTGTGTCTGTGTGTAGCAGTGTGTGTAGCTGTGTGTGTCTGTAGCTGTGTGCACAGTGCAGTGTGTGTGTAGCTGTGTGCACAGTGGAGTGCGTGTGTAGCTCTGTGTGTGTGTAGCTGTGTGCACAGTGCAGTGTGTGTGTAGGTCTGTGTGCGTGTCGCAGTGTGTGTAGCTGTGTGCACAGTGCAGTGTGTGTGTGGCTCTGTGTGTGTGTGGCTGTGTGCACAGTGCAGTGTGTGTGTAGCTGTGTGCACAGTGCAGGGTGTGTAGGTCTGTGTGTGTGTAGCTGTGTGCACAGTGGAGTGTGTGTGTGGCTCTGTGTGTGTAGCGGTGTGTGTAGCTGTGTGCACAGTGCAGTGTGTGTAGCTCTGTGTGTGTGTAGCTGTGTGCACTGTGCAGTGTGTGTGTAGCTCTGTGTGTGTGTAGCTGTGTGCACAGTGCAGTGTGTGTAGGTCTGTGTGTGTGTAGCTGTGTGCACAGTGCAGTGTGTGTGTGGCTCTGTGTGTGTGTAGCTGTGTGCACAGTGCAGGGTGTGTGTAGCTGTGTGCACAGTGCAGGGTGTGTAGGTCTGTGTGCGTGTCGCAGTGTGTGTAGCTGTGTGCACAAAGCAGTGTGTGTGTGGCTCTGTGTGTGTGTAGCTGTGTGCACAGTGCAGGGTGTGTGTAGGTCTGTGTGTGTGTAGCTGTGTGCACAGTGCAGGGTGTGTGTAGCTGTGTGCACAGTGCAGTGTGTGTGTGGCTCTGTGTGTGTGTGGCTGTGTGCACAGTGCAGTGTGTGTGTAGCTGTGTGCACAGTGCAGTGTGTGTAGGTCTGTGTGTGTGTAGCTGTGTGCACAGTGCAGTGTGTGTGTGGCTCTGTGTGTGTGTAGCTGTGTGCACAGTGCAGGGTGTGTGTAGCTGTGTGCACAGTGCAGGGTGTGTAGGTCTGTGTGCGTGTCGCAGTGTGTGTAGCTGTGTGCACAGTGCAGTGTGTGTGTGGCTCTGTGTGTGTGTGGCTGTGTGCACAGTGCAGGGTGTGTGTAGGTCTGTGTGTGTGTAGCTGTGTGCACAAAGCAGTGTGTGTGTGGCTCTGTGTGTGTGTAGCTGTGTGCACAGTGCAGGGTGTGTGTAGGTCTGTGTGTGTGTAGCTGTGTGCACAGTGCAGGGTGTGTAGGTCTGTGTGTGTGTAGCTGTGTGCACAGTGGAGTGTGAGTGTGGCTCTGTGTGTGTAGCTGTGTGCACAGTGCAGTGTGTGTGTGGCTCTGTGTGTGTGTAGCTGTGTGCACTGTGCAGTGTGTGTGTAGCTGTGTGCACAGTGCAGTGTGTGTAGGTCTGTGTGTGTGTAGCTGTGTGCACAGTGCAGGGTGTGTAGGTCTGTGTGTGTGTAGCTGTGTGCACAGTGGAGTGTGAGTGTGGCTCTGTGTGTGTAGCTGTGTGCACAGTGCAGTGTGTGTGTGGCTCTGTGTGTGTGTAGCTGTGTGCACTGTGCAGTGTGTGTGTAGCTGTGTGCACAGTGCAGTGTGTGTAGGTCTGTGTGTGTGTAGCTGTGTGCACAGTGGAGTGTGAGTGTGGCTCTGTGTGTGTAGCTGTGTGCACAGTGCAGGGTGTGTGTAGGTCTGTGTGTGTGTAGCTGTGTGCACAGTGCAGTGTGTGTAGGTCTGTGTGTGTGTAGCTGTGTGCACAGTGGAGTGTGAGTGTGGCTCTGTGTGTGTAGCTGTGTGCACAGTGCAGGGTGTGTGTAGGTCTGTGTGTGTGTAGCTGTGTGCACAGTGCAGTGTGTGTGTGGCTCTGTGTGTGTGTGGCTGTGTGCACAGTGCAGTGTGTGTGTGGCTCTGTGTGTGTGTAGCTGTGTGCACAGTGCAGTGTGTGTGTGGCTCTGTGTGTGTGTGGCTGTGTGCACAGTGCAGTGTGTGTGTGGCTCTGTGTGTGTGTGGCTGTGTGCACAGTGCAGTGTGTGTGTAGCTGTGTGCACAGTGCAGGGTGTGTAGGTCTGTGTGCGTGTCGCAGTGTGTGTAGCTGTGTGCACAGTGCAGGGTGTGTGTGGCTGTGTGCACAGTGCAGTGTGTGTGTAGCTGTGTGCACAGTGCAGGGTGTGTAGGTCTGTGTGTGTGTAGCTGTGTGCACAGTGCAGTGTGTGTGTAGCTGTGTGCACAGTGCAGTGTGTGTAGGTCTGTGTGTGTGTAGCTGTGTGCACTGTGCAGTGTGTGTGTAGCTGTGTGCACAGTGCAGTGTGTGTGTAGGTCTGTGTGTGTGTAGCTGTGTGCACAGTGCAGTGTGTGTGTGGCTCTGTGTGTGTGTAGCTGTGTGCACAGTGCAGGGTGTGTGTAGCTGTGTGCACAGTGCAGGGTGTGTAGGTCTGTGTGTGTGTAGCTGTGTGCACAGTGCAGGGTGTGTAGGTCTGTGTGCGTGTCGCAGTGTGTGTAGCTGTGTGCAGAGCTGTGTGTGCAAGGCCCGCGTGCTGCGTGCGGGGCTCGGTGCGGGGAGGACGCGGCCACCTGACCCCACAAAGGACGCGGCTCCGGCTCCCTCCCTCGCTCGCCTTCCCAATTTCCCCGGCTCCGCTGCCCGCGCGCAGCCGGCAACATGGCGATGGGGCGCTCCCCGGCCGGTCGCTAGCGCGGGGACCCCGCTCCGCTCCGCTCCGGCCCGCCCGGGGAGCGATGCTGCCGAGGCGCGCCCGGGACACTTCCCCGCCCCTCGCCGCCTGCGCTCGCCCGGCCGGTGATGGACTGAGCCCCGCCGGCTCCCCGCACTCCCAGCACGGGGTGAGTATGCGGCCCCGGCCGGGGGGGTTTCGCCCGCAGAGCCCCCCCCGTCCCCGCAGCGAGGCGCCGTGTGGCTTTCAGCCCGGGCTGCGGGCTCCTTCCCCCCCTTGCATTGACTGGGGGTCTCGCCCTGGGGGGCTGCTTTGAACCCCACTAATACCACTGCTGTTTTTAATAATCTCTTTCAGACCCCCCCCCCGTTAAACCTCCCCCCCGCACCCGCCTGGCTGATTGGGGCTATTCTGATGTGATGTTTCTTGGGTGGGGGGGGGGGTGTCACTGTGCTGGGCAAACGCGGCTGGGGAGTTCCCAACCCTTGGCACCCAGGCACGAAGTGTGGCAGGGGCGAATGGCCGTGCCCAGGGGGAGATGCTTATCCAGCCCCAGCGCTGCCTGTGTGCAAATGAGAGTCCCCCGGCCTCTGCGTGTGCCGCCTTGGTGCACCACGCAGCTGATCTCTGCCCCCTCCGTGCCCCAAGGCAGAGATGTGGGCACGTTTGCTGCCCTGCGGCTTCAGAGCGGCCCCCAGAATGCGTGTGCGCAGAGCAGAGAGCGGGGCAGGCGTGCTCTTTGCACCGCGACATCCATCACGCCACCCAAACTAACCTCCCACTGGAAACAACAGCGGCACCCACGGCAGAGAGAAAGATGGGAGAGGGATTCCGGCTGGCTGAGCAGCCACAGCTTCCCTGGAGCAGAGATGCTCAGGACCTTTGAAAATTGGGCCTGTCAATTGCCAGACATACCCCCACTCCCTCTGCGTATCTATCACTATGGCCCCCCCGCGCCTCTTTATCTCTATCGCCGTATCCCCAGGCTCCAGTATCCTCAGGAAGGGCCCTGGGGGTGGGACTGGGCCCAGTGTTTGCTGGCAGGATAGATCCCCTCCGAGATGGGGCGTTAGGAATAAAAGGAGAAACAAGGACGCCCTGAGTTAAATCAAGACACCATGTGCTTCAGAGGCGTGCGTGCATCTGCAGCCGTGTATGTGCAGCTGTGTGTTGGGTGTGCGTGTGAACCTGGGTGTGTTTGGCCCCAGGTGTGTGCACGCCTGTTCTGGGTGCACACGACTGTGCATGTGTGCACACACACATACACACCTGGCATGGGCGTTCACACAGACATGGCAGGGGCTGGAGGTGATTTCCATTGTTGGCCTGTTCAGCTTAAGGAGCAAATCAACCCCCAAATAACGTGGCGTGCCAGTGACGCCTGACCCAGCTGAGGGGTGGGGTAGGGGTTGCTGATCTGGAGACAGGCAGCACCGGGCCACGCTGACTGGGGAGTCTGCATTTCCAGAGTCACGGCAGAGCATGGCAGCAGCCTGCCTACAAATGCTCCTGCGTACCAAGGGGATGGAGACATCGGTAGATGTACAGCGATTTTAGATGGGGATAGATAGCTCGATAGCTAGACAGAGAAAGCAGGATTAGGGCTGGCAGTTAGATGGCTAGATAGATGGGTACGTGTGGAGAGAGAGCGCAAAGGATTGGGGCCTGTATCGCTCCATGAGGCCAGATCCCTCCTGCGCTCTCTCATCTATCAATCTGTGGAGCTGCGCACACGGGCGAGCAGTGCAGAGACACACACACGCAGCCTGGTTCTGCGTTTCAGTCATCCGCCTTAACAGCCCGGGGACCAGTGCGGGTGGAAGGTGCACAGGGTTGTGTGGATATATTAACACATATAGAGGTGTGTGAGGGGGTCTTTATATACACATTATCCAGTTGCCTGTCTCCAAACGCACCCCTCCATCCATCCATCCATCCATCCCAGGCCTTATGGGGGAGGGGGACACAGGTGGTCTCCCTGCTCTGGACGGGGCTCAGTGCCATTCCTGCCCTGTAGAGGGTGGGTTGGGGACACAGCTAGAATGCCCTACGCTGCGGCTATTCTCTGCTCCCAGGGTCTGGAGGTGCCAGGTGTAGTCTGGAGTAGCCCCAGGCTGTCCTTCCTAACCCTGCTGCCTGTGCATGAGCAGAGTCCGTATGAATCAGCCTAACAGCCTCTGGAACTCACTGCCACAGGAGGTGGGCGAGCGGAGCTGGAAAAGGGGCAGGTGCTGAATTACTCTAGTATCTACAACAATATCTGCCAAGCTGCTGTGCTCCCTTAGTCAGTAACAGTTACTCCAGGGCCTCACCCCGGGAAGCCAGAAGAGGTGCCCGCGGCCAGGGGAATGAGTTCTGTGAGCAAGGGGGGCAGGGGCACCTTGTGGGCAGGGCACTGGGGGATCCCGGGCCACGGTGACACTTCAGAGGAGCTGGACAGTGCAGGGTTGGCTGCACGGCTTTGTTATTGCAGGGCCTCTTGGGGGTGCTGGGGCTGCACAGGTAGATTTGTTACTCAAGGGTCTCTCAGGGGGGCTGGGGCTCTCTATCCAGCACTTCCTACCCCCTTAGGTCTGTTTCTCCCTTTACTGAGTCACAGGGGGCATCCACATTGAGAGACCAGGGAGGAGAACCAATCTTGGTAGCAATGAACAAGCTTTTGTTCTGGGGTGGGGGGGGTGGAGGGCGCTTGCTGAGCAGCCGGACTCACGCGTTCTGTCCCTGGCCTGGGACAGGCTGTGCGGCATGCGCCATTGCTCATCCCAGCCCCTTGTCCACAGCCCAGCTCCAACCCACGTGTCCTATTGATTGGGGCTGCCCTCGATAGCTATGTGCCTGACACAGCCTCGGCTTCTGGCCTGGGCCAGAATGCTAGTTAAGGGAGACCGGGTGGGGCTGGAGAAGGTTGCACATAGGTTGTGTGTGTGTGTGGAGGTCCGTGTTACCACCATCCTCTGCCTGCTCCTGCCCCCACCCACAGCTGCCCCCGGAGTCTCTCTCAGCTCTGTTCATTCAAAAGAGCATTTTGAGATGAGAAGAATCTTTGTGCCGCGAAGTTATGTGTGGAATGGACTCCAGGCCTTTCCCTTGAGGGGATACTGGCTCCAGTCCAGCCTCAGGACAGGGAGACGAGCTGGCTCAGGGGGAGGGGTAATGGGGCCTTTCCCCTGTAGGGTCCAGTGTAACCCTTCCTTTAACTGAGAAACTGCACAAGGTCCCTTCAGGCAGAGCTAGGATCAGAACCCAGCTCTCTACTATGCGACACCCACATCTCATCCACTTTGCCACAGTGCCTCCCACACTGGACATGCCAAATCTATGTGCTTGGCTGGACACAGCTGCTGCTCTAAGAGCACTCTCTTCCCTCCCTGAGTCAGGAATAGGAGCCAGCCCCTACCCCAGGGGTCACAACTGAGAGCGCGCCAAGGGGCAAACTTATCCCTGGCTTCTCCAAACCTGCAAGGGCTAGACTTTGCAACCAAAAGATTCTGTTCAAACAGACAGATGGGTACATACATAGCCATCACCTCTCAAGCCAGCCAGCCAAGAGAGCCACCTGCACCGTAAACCCTCATAGGGAGTGGTTCTGGTCCGGTGTGCCACACACCAGACATGATCCAAAACTGTGCATTGAAAAGCGTTTAAGGAAAATGCCTGGCTGAGCAAATGGAACATTTTTGATTGGTAGAAATTTGATTTGGTAGACAAAAATTTTCAAAACAAAAACTAAAAATGGTGGTTTCGTTTCAGTTCTTGACCAACCGACCAAACAAAGTAATCTTTAATTTTGGTTCTCTTTTGGGAGTCTTTTCCCCATTCTCTTTCTTTAACACCCCAGCCCCTATTTCCAGGGGCGGGGGAAAAGGTTTTTTTTTTAAAAAAAGAGGAGAGAAAAATAAAAATTGACACCATTTTTGTCTGTTTTCTCAAAAAAAGAAAAGTTTGCTTCCCTTCAAAGTGACTGTGTTTCCATTTTCCCCCAATCAAAAACAATAAAAAACTTCAAATTTCATTATTTTTTTTAAAAAGCATGAAAATTCCCAGTGCTGATTGTAGCGGCCCCTCTCCAGGGCCAGGAAGAGTCCAGCCGAGCCCGGCAGGGGTTAAAAGTCCCTCCCATCTGTGTGGGGGTCCTGTCTGAGGTGAGTTTGGGAGATGTTCCCCCGTGCTCTGCACTCACTCAGCAGAGGGGCCAAGAGCCACCTGGGCTGTGGGGACTGAACTGCCCCATGAACCTGTGAGGCAGTCCCTCCCCAGGCTGGGGTGAGTCTGGCTGGAAGCACAGGGTGGGACACTGCACCCAAGGCTGGCCAGACGGAGCATGGGGAGGCTGCATGTAGCTCAAAGTTCTTTCCACAGCCCCCATCCATCTGTTCATCCATCTGGTCAACACTTGGGGTTTCCAGATCCCTCCTCTACGAGGGTGCTGACTGCGGCTCCCTGGATCCCTCCTCAGGGAGGGCACTGTGTGTGGGGGCCTCTACGCAGCACCCTCCTTTAGCTGATACCTGCGAAACACCCTTCCCTGCCCCCACCATCCTGCTGTGTCTGTGGGTGGGGCCTTTGAAAGGCCCCACCCCCTCCACTTTGCACCAGGCCCCCCGCGACAGCTGAAGTCCAGCGGGCCTGGCTGGATGCAGTGCTGGAACAATGGTCTCTCTTGCACCAGTTCCAGCGGCTGACCTGCACAGAAACTAGGCTTGCCAATTTTGGTCGCACATTCTCCTGGAAGTTTCCTCACATAACATAATCCTTAACTCCTGGAGGCTCCAGGACTATCCTGGAGGGTAGGCAACTCGAGCAGAAACCCATCCACAATTGGTGTGGAAGCGATTCCCTAACTCAGGTTGCAGTGGTTGGGTGCAGTGCCAGGTGCATGGCCCAGGCTGTGCGCTCCAGCCATAGCAGGCAGGCAAGGGCAGGTCCACTGCAAATACAAATATTAGCTCTTGGGAGACTCAAACGTGAGGCCACAGAGAGCTGGCAGGGGACCCCAAACAGGCTGGGCCTGGGGACAGCTCCCATCGGCCAGGTGGGACTCAGCCCAGGATATTATTGTAGCACCCCAAGGCTGGGGTGCATCAAGGCAGCTGCTCCACACACCTACCTCACAACAGAGGCCGGGTGCTGCACAGACACCCCCCCTCCCCACAACTGAGGTCAGGGCCCCTGCAAGGTCAGGCTCTGCACAAACCCCAATAGAGATTGGGTGCCCCCATCCCATCATGGCAGGCACTGCACACACAGTGGGAGACAAACCCTGCACCGAACAGCGCATAGTCTCAACAGAGAAAGGGCAGGAGGGGAAACTGAGGCACAGGGAGGCAAAGGGACTTGCCCAACATCTTACAGTAGGTCAGTGGCAGAGCTGAGAACAGAACCCAAGATTCCTGGTCCCTAGTCTTCTGCTCTAACCTAGGCCCCACCACTCTCTCAAAGGTAGGAGTCGAACCCAGGAGTCCTGGCTCCCAGCCCAGTGCCCTACCCACTGGAACATGCTGTTCCTGACACCCATGCAAACCAGTAGCTAGATCAACACCTGTGCTTGCAGCCCCATCTGGGAGAGGTCTGCACAGGCCCCAAGGACTGAGTCCCCATCTGCCCCCTAAAGCAGTCCCTGTGGGGCAGGTGAGTCCCATGGGGGAGGAGATGTTGTGGGGGGCTCTCCCTGGAGGCATCCCTGTGGGGCCGGGTGGGAGAGGTCTGTGTGCTGACGGGCCTATCCCTGCACATGCCCCTGCTCTGGGATCACACTGATCCAACTCCTCCAAGTAGCCCTGTCCTTGGGGACGTGACTGTGCATACCAAGGACTTTTCCATAGCCTTTGCCAGACCATGCTCAGGTATCTGGAGATCTGCATGCCCTTGAGCAGTGTCACAGCCTGGCATGGCTCCCTGACGTTGCCGTGATATAAATATGCACTCAGCAGCCCAGCCACATCTTGTTGAGGGGGCCCAACCCTGGGATCCCGATCCAGAACACACACAGATTCTGATTCCAGCACCATCACAGGTAGGTTTTGATCCAGTATGGCCACACCAGGGGGTATTCAGTCTGAGCTGGGAGCCAGGGCTCCTAGGTTCTATCCCAGCTCTGGGAGAGGAGTCTAGTGGCTGGGGGAGGGCAGGTTTCCTAGGTTCTGTTACCAGTTTTGAGGGGAGTGGGGCAAGTAGGTTAAAGCAGAGGATCTGGGAGCCAGGACTGCCAGGTTGTATTCCCTACTCTCGTGCTATGGCAGGTTTGTGGTTGCAGGAGCTTTCAGAGGGAGCTGAATTGAGGTCACCTATGCTGTGTCCCAGCCTCGCTAATACCTGTAACTCTAGCCCGTTGTCTGAGCTGGCAGAGGAAAGGTTGCACTACAGTAAATCTATCTCTCGCTGCGCCAGGGTGGCAGAAGCCAACCCGGCAGCCTCATTGTGTTTCCATCTGAAAGGCTGCTCCCCTCCTGCATGTCACCTAAGCGGGTGGAATCTGTTAAGAGTGGGGCACACTCAGCCCTGCTGAACTGAGCAATCTGAGGGAATGGGAGCCAGGAGTGTGGGGTAGAGGTTACAACCAGGGGGCTGGGAATACAACCAGGGATCCTGGGTCCCATAACCTCAGCCCCTGCTCGAACCACTAGATCCCCCTCTCCTGCAAGAGGCAGGGAGAGAACCCCCGAGTCCTTATTCCCTGCTCCTCACAGCTCACGAGAGCCCTCTCCCCTCCCAGAGTTAGGGCTAGCACCCACTAATCTTGGCCCCCCAGCCCCTGGTGCAGTTCTGTAGCTCCCTTCTCAGTTCCCAAGCTTTGCCCCAGGCCCTGGGCTGAGGCACTAATTAACCAGCTGGCTCACTCTCTGCCGAGCGAGCAGGGACTTTAACAGCCGAGCAAGCTGGCTCTGCAGAGACTGGTGCTTGCCCTGGGGGACTGGCGCAGGAATCAGTTCAGCTGGTATCTGCGACTCATCCACCTGCTCTTCGTACCCCTGGGCAATGGGAATGGATTTATTGACAGTCGGGCAGCCATGGCAGGCAGCTCACCCCCAGGGCCGACTGACCGGTGGGGGAGCTGGGCAGCACCACTCACGTCTGGCCTGGATTATGTGAGTGGCACGGCTGGGACAGTGGCAGCTCTGTGCTGGTGGAGATGCATTGGGCTCCCACTCCGCTGCCCTAGTGCTGCGCTGGGATGGACTCAGAAGCCAGGGAGGTTGAAGGGATTGAACATGCATCACAGGATTTGAGGGAATTGTGCTGGCGAATCTAAGCGTTCTTCTTGTGGTGTCTGCATAGCCGTGGGCTCCCCTCTGGAGGGGAATCAGAGAGGCAGCAGCTAGGCACTGTCAGAGTGTAATGTGTTTATTTACACGCTATAAGCCAGTCCTGGGACGGATATGGTCACAACCCACACGTGGGCAACGCCCCTGCCCATCAGGGATCTCAGCTCAAGCCCAACTCTGTCCCCAGAATTGACCATAGGGAGAGAGAGTTGGACAGGGAGCAAGCTCCCTTGTTTGCAACAGCTTCCCCAAAAACAAGGTGCATCACAAATCAAACAACAATGCAGCATTCTTCCAAGGAATAACATCGTACCCTCAAGAAGAGAGCTGGAAGGCCATGGGTAACAGCACCACCTTGTGACTCCCACCACAACACATCCCCCGTGCCCTGTAGCTTCCTTTGGATACAGGACTCTCCTTCGCTTCCTGTCCTAAATTGTCACAGGGCAGTGGTGTGCAGCTGTTCACAGGGACAGATCATCAGCTGGAGTAAATTGTCCTAGCTCCATTGATTTCAACCAAGCTATGACAGTTTACACCAGTTGAGGATCTTGCCTGTAGAATCTAATGCCAAAAGGGCCTGTTCTGATCTTCCAGTCTGACCTCCGGCATCATCCAGGCCAGCCCCCAAGGACTCCCACATCCCTCCCATCATTTCTGTCTGTGCTGGAGCAGAGCCTAGAGATACATACCCCTGGTCTGGATTGAAAAACTCCAGGTGATGGACAATTTGCACATTAAACAGTCCTGCACCCCAGAGGCAGCTGTATCTCAGCACCGGGTGAGGAATCCCTGTATAAAACAGCCCACACACCCTACCTGAGAAGTGGTCACATCTCAGTGCTGGGCAAGGGGTCTCTGTATGAACCCAGTTTGTATGTTCATTAAAGGCTGTGGGTTTTCTGAATGCAAGGCCAGGTATAACCAACAGTTATTCATGCAGTAATTAATGTAAGAATGTTAATCCACCACTATTAAACATTTTTAGCTTGGTATCTTGCACCCAAGAGCGATCTCTGAACTGTTAGCTTTGCTTTTTAACAAATCTTGGAGCAGTGGGGAAGTTCCAGAGAACTGAAGGGAAACTAACACTGTGCCAATATTTGGAAAAGGTTAGCAGGACAACCCAGGTAATTATAAGTCTGTCGGTCTGACATTGATCCCAGGCAAAAATCATGGACCTCTGAGATGGGACACAACCAGTAAAGGATATAATGTATGCCAATCAGTATGGTTTGCTAGAACACACTTCTTGTCATACAAACGTGGTATTGTTTTTAGATGAGTTTGCAAGTCCGGTTGATAAAGGTGTTGACATAGCAGGGTTAAGTAAGACGTTTGGCTTAGTCCCATGTGACATTCTGATTGAAGTTATTAGCACTGAAATTGCAAAACACTGTCTTAATGCAGGGTTAACATTGCCCACTGATAGCTCGTGTCCTTCTAGAACATCGGGGTGAGCAACAAACGTCTGAAAACCCGGAAATTCCGAGTTAAGGTAAACGCCCACTCAGCCTTAACTCTGCCCCTGGAGCTGGGAGTAGCCATTGGGAATTATCTGCATGCACTCCAGCTGCCGTCATTGTGTTAGGTGTAGCCATACTGCAGGGGGGAGGAATGAGTTGGAACAACTGGGAAGAGCTCTATGATAGGAGGAGATCTGGGTGTGAGTCCCCCTGTGCGTGTTCTCAAAGGGGAGAGGTTCCAGTCTGCATTGTCACAGTACAGAATTGTGTAGGATGTGTTGGTTGCAGGGCACTGGGGGTATTGTCCACAGTGAGTGGGATCGGAGCGTAGTCTGGATTTCATGAAGGGTAAGGGTAGTACAGGGTTTGGTGGTATCCTGTGTGCAGCTGTGACCGGGTTATAAGAGGGTGGGGAGTGGCTGTTAGAGTTTGCAGCTGTGTACTCTCTCGGGGGAGTATTGGAGGCCAAGTGCAGCTAATACCTGTGCCTCCTGGTGAAAAGGCAGAGTGAGAGGGTGTGTGTTATGGGGCATTGCTCAAAGAGGGCAGAGCTGAGGCTATGGGGGCATTTACCTTAACTCTGTATTTCCTGGTTTTTACATGATGGAGTTTTGCTGAGCTTGATGTTCTGGATGGGCATGAGCAGTCGCCAGGCAATAACTCTGTGTTAAAGTGCTCTGCCATTTAATTTCCTAGGTTTGTAAACAGAAGGAAATGTTTGCTAGGAGCAAGTGGTCATCAGACAGCTCTAGCTCTTCCCTAGGTTTGCAGCTGATCTGCTTCTGTGGCTAGGTAACAATTAAGAGACCTAGTTTTTCTATAGTGCTTTTCATCAGTGGATCATTACATCATTATCCCACTTCACAGGTGGGAAACTGAGGCACAGAGAGATGAAGTGACTTGCCCAAGATCACTCAGCAAGCCAGTGGCAGGAGGTAGGAATAGTCCCAGATCAGTGGGCTTTCCTGTAGGCTACACAGTTGCCATATGATTCCTCAGTGCTCCTCCCGCTCCTGTACATTGTGGTCTAGTGCAGTCAGGATACTGGTGGTGCTTTAAGATGCTTGCCACCCAACTAATAGGGGTCCCATCTCTGGGCTGGGCCCCCGCCCAAGTTAATCCTTGGCAGTCGTGTTACACAGCGTTCCTGACATTCCCCATGAACTGGGCTCATCTCCCGTATACCGCACTTGTCAAACTGCAGTGCTCCCGATTTCCTCTGTCCTCGGGGCTGGTACGGCCTGGGCTCAGCTGGTTCCTCAGGCTCCACGGCTGCTGGGGGCAGAGGTAAGAGCAGGGACTGGAGTGGCCGCTGTGGTGCCTGGGGTCAAGCTAGGGAGCAGGTAGGAACTGGGGTGATTGGGCCAGGAGCAGCTATCCCCAGTGAGAGATGTGCACTGCTGGGACCCCCTTCCCAGCCTGCTCCCCCACACCCCACTGTATCATCCTTCACTCCCCATGCCAAGTGCCCCCCTCAACTCCCTGCCTCCACCTGGTGGCATGGTGGCTGCACCACACAATGGTGCCCTGTAGTGAAAGCATTTGACCCCCTCAGCTGGGGCCCTGTCGTCCTCCGCCCTGCCTCCCCACTCCCGCCTGTGCCCTCCCTCCTAGGGTGGCCAGGTGCCTGGTTTTCGACCGGAAAATCCAGTCAAGAAGAGGACCTGCCACTGTCCAGTCAAATCTATGACCAGACACCAAGAGTCAGGTTACCGTGGCCAGGACAGGTGCCAGGTCATCACCCGCGCTAGCCTCTACTCAGCCAGGGCCACCTCCTACCTGCATGGGGCGGCTGCAGCTCCCAGTCTTGGCTCTGCAGGCCAGTCCCGGGCAGGGGGAGAAGGGAAAGAGTAGCAAGTGATGCTGAGTGGGGGGAAGGGGTGGGACAGGGGAGGGTCCAGCACTCCTGCTGGAGTACTTGGTTTTTAAATATTACAAAGGTAGCAGCCCTCCCCTCCTCCCAGGCTCAGGAACAGCCAGCCAGCGACCCCAGCCTAGTGCTCAGTGGAGTTTGCAGCCTGCTCAGTGCAAGCGAGACTTAGCAGGACGGTTGGGGATTACAGTACGTTTAATCATGCGAGAGATGATTGGTGTCTCCCTTCCCCACCCTACAGCACTGGCCTCCCACCCACAGTTCCCTTCTGCCCCATTAAGCCACAGCACTGGAGAAGGTGTTTATGTGTAGGAAGTTGCTCCTTGCTGGCCCCTGCCCTAATCTGCTGCCTATGTACATCCCAGGCAGCAGCTAACTGTGGGCCACAAACTTACTTGGTTGTGTAGCCAGAGCATTAACTTCAATCCCCCTCCCCCCGCAGATGCCAGCTCACATGGAGGGCAGGTAGAAGGCCTCAGACACCCCAAGAGGAGCAGGGTCCTCCAGGTCCCAGAACACATTGCAAGGATCTCAGCCCCTCCCCCTGCCCAAAGGGCTAGGGCTCCCCCAGATCCCAGCTCACCCACCTGCTTGTTGGGTGACCTCAGAGCTGATAGGTCCCCCCAACCTCAACCCCCAACTTCCTCTGTTACCCCTGACATTTTTCAGCCCCTCATCTCTCCCCTTCCACCTCATCTGAGCACCCAACCACCCATTCCCATAATCCTCACATTCGTTGCTGCAGACCCTAGCCCCTCTTCCCCTATGAGGATCTCCTCTTGCACCCCGAGCAGTAACATGTGCAATTTAGTCTCTCTTCAGAAATAGTTTCAGCATCTCCTGAATTCTCTGCTGTGTTCAGCTTACAGTTCTCCACAATCAATAAATAAAAATATCGACCGAGGTAGATTTTCCCTTTCCACTTCCTTCTCAGATGTCTGCCCAGGGTGGCTCTCAGACTGAGCCCATTAACATAATGAAACGCTGTTGAGTTCTCCCCCAGGCAGGCAGTATCTCAGGAAACTCTGGCTCAAATAACCCCAAGTCCAGGTCACTAACCCTCCCCTATGCTCCCATGAGACACAGCAAATTTCAAGACAATCCATATAAGCAGGCGGGATTTTAGAGCATTTAAAAGAGGCATCCTTTAAACAGGAGGACTTCCCAGGGCAAGTTTACCTGGACAGCTGTGCCGCTGCTCTATGCCGACAGGAGAGTGTCTTCTCCACCATGAATGGTGGAAGGTGTGTCGGTGGGAGACGCTCTCTTGCTAGCCTAGCGCCGGGGGGATTATTCACACCCCCAAGTGACATAAGTCATGCTGCCAGAGGCTGTAGTGTACACATAGCGTTAGTTGGAGCAAAGCTGGCATGTGCCATGAGACTAACAGAGTAGAGGGAGAGTGGGGCGGGAGGGACTCTATACATCCATCAGTAGTCAGGCAGCCTCAGATGTGGTAAGTGGCCCCATTCATCTCAATGAGCTGTTTTCAGCTGAAAGAGAATGCTGAATGGAGCGGAGCACATCCTGAAGCGATCACTCAGAGACCTGACCTGCTCCATACCGGTCAGTGGGTATCCCTGTGCCCCAGCCCCAGGGCTGGACGCGTTCTCAGCGCCTCACCCAGTGTCAGCAGCACGTTCTTGGGACCCTAGAATCGGAACTGTTGGGCTGGAAGGGACCTGCAAAGGGCAAGTCCAGGTCCCTGTGCTGGGGCAGGGCCAAGTAAACCTAAACTACCCCTGACAACGTTCATCCAAGGTCTTAAAAACTTCCAGTGGCAGAGATTCCACAGCCTGTTCCAGAGCTGAACTGCCCTTAGAGTCAGCAAGTTTCCCCTAATATCCATCCTAAAGCTCCCTCACTGCAGATGAAGCCCTTTACATCTTGTCCTACCTCCACTGGGCACAGGGAACAATTGTTCACCAGCCTCTTTATAACAGCCACAGGTGCGAACTCTGAGGCCTCACAGTGCCAGGTAGAGCAGGACAATTCCCTCCTGTGTCTTACACATGACACTCTGTAACAGGGTTCACTCACCACAAGAGCACATCCTCTTGGCCAGGCATAGCAGAGCCGCTTCCTTCCTGTATGGCACCCCCTGCGGATGGTCACTCCATTGCTGCAGTGCCCTCTCTTCACAACTCAGCCCTCCTCTAGGTTACTAGATAGTCCCCCACTTCCAGGGGATCAAAGTCTCACCAGACCAGCTGTCCGGCTGGTGCCTCCAAGAGTCCTGCATGTCTACGCAGTGGCTGGTTGGGGAACCCAGCCCCCGCCCCTACACTGGAACTCTGTAACCAACAGCCAAGGTCTACAAAGGCCCCCCTCCTTGATGTGGTTTCCCTGGACTACTCCCTAGCCTGCCTTCTCAGGCTCTTTCCCCACAACACCTCTGGGGTTGAGCCTTCTTCCAGGGCCAGGATCCCAGGGCTTATTCTCCCCAGCCAGTTTCCACCTCCTCACAATTCTGCTCCCACAGAGCGACTACAGATTCTCATAGAATCATAGATATTAAGGTCAGAAGGGACCATTATGATCTAGTCTGACCTCCTGCACAATGCAGGCCACAGAATCTCACCCACCGACTCCTGCGAAAAACCTCTCACCTATGTCTGAGCTATTGAAGTCCTCAAATCGTGGTTTAAAGACTTAAAGGAGCAGAGAATCCGCCAGCAAGTGACCCATGCTACAGAGGAAGGCAAAAAACCTCCAGGGCCTCTTCCAATCTGCCCTGGAGGAAAATTCCTTCCTGACCCCAAATATGGCGATCAGCTAAACCCTGAGCATATGGGCAAGATTCAACAGCCAGATACCCAGGAAAGAATTCTCTGTAGTAACTCTGATCCCATCCCACCTAACATCCCATCACAGGCCATTGGGACTATTTACCATGAATGGTTAAAGATCAATTAATTGCCAAAAATCATGTTATCCCATCATACCATCTCCTCCATAAACTTACCGAATTTAATCTTAAAGCCAGATACATCTTTTGCCCCCACTGCTTCCCTTGGAAGGCTATTCCAAAAGTTCACTCCTCTGATGGTTAGAAACCTTCAAGTCTAAACTTCCCAGTGACCAGTTTATATCCATTTGTTCTTGTGTCCACATTGGTACTGAGCTTAAGTAATTCCTCTCCGGTATTTATCCCTCTGATATATTTATAGAGAGCAATCATATCTCCCCTCAACCTTCTTTTAGTTAGGCTAAACAAGTCAAGCTCCTTGAGTCTCCTTTCATAGGACAGGTTTTCCATTCCTCGGATCATCCTAGTAGCCCTTCTCTGTACCTGTTCCAGTTTGAATTCATCCTTCTTAAACATGGGAGGCCAGAACTGCACACAGTATTCCAGGTGAGGTCTCACCAGTGCCTTGTATAACGGTACTAAAACCTCCTTATCTCTACTGGAAATGCCTCACCTGATGCATCCCAAGACCGCATTAGCTTTTTTCACAGCAATATCACATTGGCGGCTCATAGTCATCCTATGATCAACCAATACTCCAAGGTCCTTCTCCTCCTCCGTTTCTTCTAATTGATGCGTCCCCAGCTTATAACTAAAATTCTTGTTATTAATCCCTAAGTGCATAACCTTACACTTCTCACCATTAAAATTTCATCCTATTACTCCTGTTTACAAGGTCATCCAAATCTTCCTGTAGGATATCCCAGTCTCTTTAAATTGGCAATACCTCCCAGCTTTGTATCATTCGCAGACTTTATTAGTCCACTCCCACTTTTTGTGCCGAGGTCAGTAATAAAAAGATTAAATAAGATTGGTCCCAAAACTGATGCCTGAGGAACTCCACTGGTAACCTCCCTCCAGCCTGACAGTTCACCTTTCAGTAGGACCCGCTATAGTCTCCCTGTTAACCATTTCCTTATCCATCTTTCAATTTTCATATTGATCCCCATCTTTTCCAATTTAACTAATAATTCCCCATGTGGCATAGTATCAAACACCTTACTGAAATTTACATAAATTAGATCCACTGTGTTTCCTTTGTCTAAAAAAATCTGTTTCTTTCTCAAAGAAGGAGATCAGGTTGGTTTGGCATGATCTACCTTTTGTAAAACCATGTTGTATTTTGTCCCATTTACCTCAATGTCCTTAACTACTTTCTCCTTCAAAAATTTTTCCAAGACCTTGCATACTACAGATGTCAAACTAACAGGCCTGTAGTTACCCAGATCACATTTGTTCCCTTTCTTAAAAATACGAACTATTAACAATTCTCCAATCATACAGTACAACCCCTGAATTTACAGATTCATTAAAAATTCTTGCTAATGGGCTTGCAATTTCATGTGCCAATTCCTTTAATATTCTTGGACGAAGTTTATCTGGGCCCCCCCGATTTAGTCCCATTAAGCTGTTCGAGTTTCGCTTCTACCTCAGATATGGTAATATCTGCCTCCATAGCCTCATTCCCATTTGTCATGCTACCATTATCCCTAACATCCTCTTTAGCCTTATTAAAGACTGAGGCAAAGTATTTTAGATATTGGGCCGTGCCTAGATTATCCTTGACCTCCACTCCATGCTCAGTGTTTAGCAGTCCCACTTATTTATATGGCTATAGAACCTTTTACTATTGGTTTTAATTCTCTTTGCAAGGTTCAACTCTACTTGACTTTTAGCCTGTCTCACTTTATCCCTACATGTTCTACCTCAATAAGGTAGCTTTCCATGCTGATCCCTCCTTTCTGCTTTTTCTTAATCACCTCTCTGAGATGCTTGCTCAACAACTCCTGCCTATGAAATTTTTCCCCTTTCTTGGGATGCAGGCTTCTGATAGTTTCTGCAACTTTGACCTGAAGTAATTCCAGGCCTCCTCCGCCTTTAAATCTACAAGTTCTTTAGTCCAATCCACTTCCCTAACTAATTTCCTTAATTTCTGAAAGTCAGCCCTTTTGAAATAAAAAACCCTAGTTGCAGATTTTTGTTAATCCTTCCATTCAGTTTGAACTGAATTAGCTCATGATCACTTGAGCCAAGATTGTCCCCTACAATCATTTTTTCTATGAGGGCCTCACTACTCACAAAAACCAAATCTAAAATGGCATCCCCTCTAGTCGGTTCAGCAACTACTTGATGAAGGAATCCATCAGCTATTGCATCTAGGAAAATCTGAGCCCTATTACTAGCACTCGTCCTCCAGTCTATATCTGGAAAGTTAAAGTCTCCCATGATCACGCAGTTTCCATTAGTATTTACTTCATTAAAAACATTAAAGAGGGCTCTATCCATAGAGAAATTAGATCCTGGCAGTCTATAGCACACCCCAAGCACTATCCCAGGGAAGGCTCTAGTAGTTTTCTTCCCCAGTGTAATTTTTGCCCAGATGGACTCTGTCTTATCCATTCCATCACTTCTTATTTCTTTACATTCTACCTCATCATTGATCTACAATGCTACTCCACCACCTTTGCTTTTATTTCTGTCTTTCCTAAAGAGTACATACCCATCAATACCCATAGTCCAGTCATGAGTACTATTCCACCAGGTTTCTTTTATCCCTATAATATCTGGTTTCACTTCCTGCACCAATAGCTCTAGTTCCTCCATTTTGTTACCTAGGCTCCTCGCACTGGTGTACAAACCATCTTAATTTTTGCTGTTTGGCCTCACTCACATTCTGTACCCAATTAGGTATGGTCATTGTACAGACAGTATAACCTATTAGACTGGTATCCACACTACCCGTCCTCCTTATATCCATTCTCCTACCCACGGCTGTATCCTTTCTTACTTCGTTTTCTTCCCTCTCAATGCTAAAATCCGGCATGGAGATTACCTGGCCATCTCCCAACCATCTCCCCCAAATTCCTAGTTTAAAGCTCTCTTAATCAGTTGTGCCAGCCTCCATCCTAGAAGTCTATTTCTTTCCCTACTCAGATGAAGTGCATCCTGAGAGAACGGTCCTCTGTCCATGAATGCCTCCCAGTGGCCATACATCCCAAAGCCCTCCTTATAGCACCACTGCCTAAGCCATCTGTTGATAGTCAATCTTGTCACACCTTTGTTGCCCTCTGTCAAGGCAGAATCCCACTAAAGATCACCTGAGCCTTGATTTCCTTAAGCATCTTCCCCAGCCTAGCATAGTCTCCCTTAATACTTTCCAGCGAGAATCTAGCCGTATCATTTGTTCCCACATGAAATAATAATTAGAGGATCCTTTTCAACCTCAGGTCTACATCCCGTATCTTAGCACCTGAAAGACAGCACACCCTTCTATTCTCTGGATCAGCTTTGGTTACAGGCCTGTCTATTCTTCTCAGTAAAGAATCCCCGATCACATAGACCTGCCTTTTCCTGGTGATGGTGCTATTCTCCAGTCTGTCCTCTGGCTGGAAGTTCTTTCCATTCCTATTCTCCCTTGCAATCCTCTGCAACCTATCTTGTATCCTCCTGGGGCTCATATTTGGTGTAGTCTCCATTGACTCTTCCCTTTTTCCTATAGGACTAGCCGCTCTTCTCTTCTTCCTTGCCCTTCCACCTTCAGTGACTACCTGCTGAGCCCCTTCTTCATCTTTCAACTCTACAAACCTATTCTTGAGCTCTATTTCTCCTTCACTGCCCATCTTTTCCTCTGCCTGGTTCTCTTAGTCACATGCTTCCACTGACCACTTTCCTCACCCAGCAATCTCCCTTCAGAATTCCCCAGTCCTGCCTCCATCTGCAAGTCTGAGCTATTCCCTTCAGATAGCTCATGTCTTTGCTCTATAATCTGCTCAAACCCCTTTCTAAACTCAACCAGATTTTCCACCTGCATCTCCAAACCTCAAATCTTTTCCTCCATCAGATGGTATTTCATGTAGACAAAACTCTTACCAGGTACCCCCTCCAGGATCATGTACATACCACAGCTTCCACATCCAGTCATCTTCATTGAGTCTTCCACAACATGGGTCACTCCCACTGCTGCCTCTGTATCTGTCATGGCCTTCCCACCTAAATCCTGTTCATCTGGGAAACACAAACCACACCAAACCCCCAACGAGCACCACAAGACAAACTCCCCCTGAAACACCTCTGTTTACTAGCTCCTATGCTGCTGGCTGGCTGCCTTTATAGGACCCCTAGTCAGAGAAACTCCACCCCCTAATCAGGGCTCAGCTTCCCTCCCAGCACAAAGCCCCTGCGAGCCTCTACACATACAAATAATTCTCACCCTGCTACCTCCTGCTACCACAAATGTCCCCTCACTATCATCCCTTCCCAGCAGAGTTTCATCAGCAATTAGTGTTTATAATTCCCTGGGCCTCCCATCAGGTGCAACTGTGAAGGTTAATTAATCCCTTCTTGGCTGGTGTGGGGAAAACACCCTTCACACACTCCTATTAATACACCTCAGAGTGATATTAGCCTTTATTGCAGCTGCATCTCATAGCTGACTCAAATTTAATTTGTGATCCACTATAACCCCCAGGATCCTTTCCACCAGCACTACCGCCTGGTCAGTTATTCCCTATTTCGTAGCTGTGCATTAGATTTTTCCTTCTGAAGTGCTGTACTTTGCATTTGTCATTACTGAATTTCATCTTGTTGAATTCAGGCCAATTCTCCAGTTTGTCAAGATCATTGTGAATTCTAATCCTGTCCCCCAAAGCGCTTGCAACCCCTTGCAGCGTGGTGTCATCTGCAAATTGTATAGTCATACTCTGCATTTCATTATCAAAGTCATTAATGAACATATTGAATAGTACCGGACCCAGGACTGACCCCTGCAGGACCCCCCTAGCTACACCCTTGATGTTTGACAATGAGCCGTTGCTAACAATTCTGAGTGCAGTCCTTCAACCAGTTGTGCACCCGCCTTATACTAATTTAATCTAGACCAGTGCTTCTCAAGCTATCTGATGAGGGGGACTGGCAATATGTTTTTCCAATGTGCGCGCAGACTGGCAGCTGATGGCACCGGTCCGTGGACCACCACTTAGAGTAGCACTGATCTAGACTATATTTCCCTCGTTTGCTTATGAGAATGCCATGTGAGACTTTGTCAAATGCCTTACTAAAGTCAAGATATGTCTGCTGCTTCCCCACTATCCACTGGGCCTTTAACCCAGTCAAAGAATGAAATTACATTGGTTTGGCATGATTTGTTCTTGACAAATCCATGCTGGCTATTCCTTAAAACTCTATTATCCTCCGGGTGCTTACAAATTGATTGTTTAATAATGTGTTCCAGTATCTTTCCAGCTATCAACGTGACGCTGAGTGGTCTGTAATTCCCCGTGTCCTCTTCATTCCCCATTTTAAAGACAGGCACTGTGTTTACCCTTCTCCAGTTTTCTGGGCCCTCACCTGTCCTCTATGAGTTCCCAAAGGGAATTGCTAATGGTTCTGAGGTTACTTTAGCTAGTTCCTTAAGTACCCTCAGATGAATGTCGTCAGGTCCTGCCCTCTTGAATACATCTACCTTATCGAAATATTTTTAACCCATTCTTTCCCTATTTCCTCTGTGTTGTTCATATTAATTGTGTTGAGTATCTGGTCACCATTAACCTTTTCAGTGAAGACTGAAACATAATAAGCTTATTATTATTACTCAGCTTTCTGGAGTCATCGCTTATTAGCTCTTCTTACCTACTAAGTAGAGGACCTGCACTTTCCTTCATCTCTTTCTTGCTCTTAATACATTCAAAGAACCTCTTTTTATTGCCTTTTATGTCCCTTGCCAGGTGTAACTCATTGTGTACCTAACCCTTTCTGATTTTGTTCCTATATGCACATACTATTCTTCTGTAGTCCTACTCAGCAATTTTTCCGCTCTTTGTAGGATTCCTTCAGGTCATTAAAGGGCTCCTTATCCAGTCCTATTGGCCTCTTACTATTCTTCCTATCTTTCTTTAGTATTGGGATAGTTTGAAGTTATCCCTTTAATACTGTCTGTTCTAAGCAGCCCACCCAGAGAGGTAAGGCTTCCCCAGATCACATTGGGGGAGGGGGGTGTAGAGAGTGGGTCTTAGGCCCTGCTCAACAGGTGAGTCCTCCAAGAACCCAGGACACACGCAGGGGCCATGAAAGGGGGGGTCAGAGCCCCATAGATGGGCAGGGAACCCCAGATCCTGGCACACACAGGGGCGCAGGGAGTGTGGCTCAGACATCCCTAGGAGGCAGGGACCCCAGGTCCCAGCTCAGATGGAGGAATAGGGAAAGGGCTCAGACCCACCCCTCCCAGAGGGGCGGGGGCCCCCTAGATTCTGGCACAACACTTGAAGGTAGAGAAAGGAGCTCAGACCCCTCCAATCCTAGCACACACAAATGGGAGAATGTGGGGCTGACAGACACCCCTGTTCCTATTCTCCCCAGCCCCCCACTCACCACCAAGTCCCCTTCCCAATGTCCCTCAACTGAGTCCCCCAAGCCCTCTCACTTCCTCTACCACCCATCTCCATTCATCCCCCTCCCCTCAATGCAGACACAACCCCCTCCCATCCCTTCCCCCTCTTTCACTCCCTAAAATGCCACTCCCTTGCCAGCAAGCGTTCACATGTCTAATTTTCTTTTCACAAAAATACTTTCACTGCAGATCCCCCCCCCCAAAAAAAAAAGAAAAGAAAAAGATTTAGTATTAAGGGTAAGATTTTTCTCGGCTATTTTCAGTATAAGTCAGGGACAGTCACAGGCAACAAACAGAAATCCATAGAAGCCTGTGACCTGTCCCTGACTTCTACTGAAAATAACTGTGACCGGGTAATGATAAAAGGGGTAAAAAGCAAGGGTGATTTCATGGTAGGGGTCTCCTACAGACCACCAGAGCAGGAAGAAGAGATGGGTGAGGCTTTTTTTAAACAACTAACAAAATCATCCAAAGCACAGGACTTGGTCGTGATGGGGGAGTTCAACTCCCCAGACATCGGTTGGGAAAATAACACAGCAGGGGCACAGATTATCCAACAAGTTCTTGGAATGCATTGGAGACCATTTTTTTATTTCAGAAGGTGGAGAAAGCTACTAGGGGAGAGGCTGTTCTAGATTTGATTTTGACAAATAGGGAGGAACTGACTGAGAATTTGAAAGTGGCAGGCAGCTTGGGTGAAAGTGATCATGAAATGGTAGAGTTGATGATTCTAAGGAATGGTAGGAGGGAGAACAGCAAAATAAGGACAATGGATTTCAAGAAGGCAGACTTTAGCAAACTCGGGGAGTTGGTAGGTAAGAGCCCAAGTCTAAGGGGAAAAACAACTGAAGACAGTTGGCAGTTTTTCAGAGAGATATTATTAAGGGTACAAGAGAAAACTATCCCCCTACGTAGGAAAGATAGAAAGTATGACAAGGGACCACCCTGGCTTAACCAGGAGATCTTCAATGATCTAAAAATAAAAAAAGAGCCCTACAAAAAGTGGAAAGTAGGTCAAATGACAAAGGCTGAATATAAACAAATAACACAAGTATGTAGGGACAAAATTAGAAAGGCCAAGGCACAAAACGAGATCAAACTATCTAGAGAAATAAAGGGTAACAAGAAAACATTCTACAAATACATTAGAAGCAAGAGGAAGACCAAGGACAGGGTAGGCCATTTACTCAATGGGCGGGGGGGGAAATAATAACAGAAAACGTGGAAATGGCAGAGGTGCTTAATGACTTCTTTGTTTCGGTTTTCACCAAGAAGATTGGTGGGGATTGGGGGTCTAACACAGTGAATGCCAGTGAAAATGAGGTAGGGTCAGAGGCTAAAATAGGGAACGAACAACTTAAAAATTACTTAGACAAGTTAGATATCTTCAAGTCATCAGGGCCTCTTGAAATGTATCCTAGAATACTCCAGGAGCTGACTGAGGAGAGATCTCAGCCATTAGCGATTATCTTTGAAAAGTCATGGAGGATGGGAGAGATTCCAGAAGACTGGAAAAGGGCAAATATAGTGCCAATCCATAAAAAGGGAAATAAGGACAACCCGGGAAATTACAGAGCAGTCAGCTTAACTTCTGTACCTGGAAAGATAATGGAGCAAATAATGAAGCAATCAGTTTGCAAACATCTAGAAGATAATAAGGTGATAAGTAACAGTCAGCGTGGATTTGTCAAGAACAAATCATGTCAAACCAACCTGATAGCTTTCTTTGACAGGGTAACAAGCCTTGTGGAGAGGGGGGAAGTGGTAGATGTGGTATATCTTGACTTAAAAGCTTATTAAAGCTTTTGATACTGTCTTGCATAACCTTCTCATAAACAAACTAGGGAAATGCAAACTAGATGGAGCTGCTATAAGGTGGGTGCATAACTGGTTGGAAAACCGTTCCCAGAGAGTAGTTGTCAGTGGTTCACAGTCATGCTGGAAGGGCATAACGAGTGGGGTGGTCCCGCAAGGATCGGTCCTGGGCCCGGTTCTGTTCAATATCTTCATTGATGATTTAGATCATGGCATAGAGAGTACACTTATAAAATTTGCGGATGATATGAAGCTGGGAGGGGTTGCAAGTGCTTTGGAGGATAGGATTAAAATTCAAAAAATTCAAAATGATCTGGACAAACTGGAGAAATGGTCTGAAGTAAATAGGATGAAATTCAATAAGGACAAATGCAAAGTACTCCACTTAAGAAGGAACAATCAGTTGCACACATACAAAATGGGAAATGACTGCCTAGGAAGGAGTACTGTGGAAAGGGATGCGGGGGTCATAGTGGACCACAAGCTAAATACGAGTCAACAGTGTAACGCTGTTGCAAAAAAAGCAAACATCATTTTGGGATGTATTAGCAGGAGTGTTGTAAACAAGACACAAGAAGTAATTCTTCCACTCTACTCCGTGCTGATTACGCCTCAACTGGAGTATTGTGTCCAGTTCTGGGCGACACATTTCAGGAAAGATGTGAACAAATTGGTGAAAGTCCAGAGAAGAGCAACAAAAATGATTAAAGGTCTAGAAGATGTGACCTATGAAGGAAGATTGAAAAAATTGGGTTTGTTTAGTCTGGAGAAGAGAAGACTGAGGGGGGACATGATAACAGTTTTCAAGTACATAAAAGATTGTTACAAGGAAGAGGGAGAAAAATTGTTCTTCTTAACCTTTGAGGATAGGGCAAGAAGCAATAGCCTTAAATTGCAGCAAGGGTGGTTTAGGTTGGATGTTAGGAAAAACTTCCTAACTGTCAGGGTGGTTAAGCACTGGAATAAATTGCCTAGGGAGGTTGTGGAATCTCCATCATTGGGGATTTTTAAGAGCAGGTTGGACAAACACCTGTCAGGGATGGTCTAGATAATACTTAGTCCTGCCATGAGCCCAGGGGACTGGACTAGATCAGTAGTTTTCAAACTTTTTTTCTGGCAGTTTTTCCAGTTGAAGAAAATTGTTGATGCCCACGACCCAGCAGAGCTGGGGATGAGGGGTTTGGGAGGGGCTCAGAGTTGGGGCAGAGGGTTGGGGTGCAGGGGTGAGAGCTGTGAGGTGGGGCCGGGAATGAGGGGTTCAGGGTGTGGGAGGAGGCTCTGGGCTAGGGCAGGGGGTAGGGGTGCAGGATGCGGTCAGGGCTCTGGGCTGGGGGTGCAGACTCTGGGGTGGGGCCAGGGATGAAGGGTTTGGGGTGCAGAAAGGGGCTTCGGGTTTGGGTGGGCTCAGGGCTGGGGCAGGGGATTGGGAAGCGGGCTTACCTCGGGCGGCCCCCAGTCAGTGGCGCAGCGGGGGTGCTAAGGCAGACTTCCTGCCTGTCCTGGCACCGCAGACCATGCTGCGCCCCGGAAGCGGCCAGCAGCAGGTCTGGCTCCTTGGTGGAGGTGCGCAAGCGGCTCCTTGCGACTCTCGCCCGCAGGCACACACTCCGGGTGGGCCCTCCCCACCTAGGAGCTGGACCTGCTGGTGGCCGCTTCTGGGGCCCAGCGCGATGTTGGAACAGGTAGGCACTAGCCTGCCTTAGCCAGGCAGCAACGCCAACGGGACTTTTAACGGTCTGTTCGGTGGGGCTGACTAGAGCCGCCGTGACCCAGTGCCTTCCATTCCGCAACCCAGTACTGGGTCTCAACCCACAGTTTGAAAACCACTGGACTAGATGACCTCCCGAGGTCCCTTCCAGTCCTATGAGTCTATGAAAAGGCTCAGAGCCCCAGCCCTGCTGCAGGGGATAGATGGGGGGAGGAGGTGCAGCACCCACCACTGCTGCGGCTGGGAGTTCTGGGGTCCCCCAGATACCTGCAGTGGCCTGGAGCTGTCGGACCCCAGCTTGGGGCTCCAGGGATGGCAACTAGGAGCTCCGGGGTCCCCCTGCCGCCTGTGGCAGCTGAGAGTTCTGGGATCCCTTCACTGCCCACGGCAGCTCGGCGCTGCGGGGTCCCCCCACTGCCTGAAGAGGCTCAGAGCTGCAGGTTCCCCCCACGGTGACTGGGAGCTCCGGGTCCCCCCATGGCGGCTGAGAGCTGCCAGGGCCTCCGCTGCCCACAGGTGCTCAGAGCTGCAGGGCCCCCACTGGCTGACACCTCCAGCCACACTGCCCTGGGGCTGAAGTGGAAAATGTCACGGAGGTCACACAAAGTCACAGGTGACATAATCTGAGCCAGAGTGATTATTATTAATAATAATTTTAAACATAACGGACAGAGGCAGATTTCAGCAATACACCTCCTGACCTTTTCCAGCTTGCTGCCTAAGGTGGGACTTTAACTGACACTTGTGGGTGACTGTGACACTTTTTGGGGTTCTCCGAGGTGAATCACTAGCACCTGCTTACAGCATGAGAGAGCCTTGTCTGTGCCCACAGGGGAAATCCTCTCAACTTGGCCAGCCATGGATCACACAAGTTCTCCGCTCTGGGCTCTACGAGCCCTGCTCTCTGTCTCTGCAGGCTAGTAACATACACACCCCACTTCGTTACACTCCAGTGCCTGGTCCCATGTCTTCTGGACACCGGTAATGTACGCCAATCTGCTGCCTCCATGGAGCCAGTGAACCCTTGTTTACCAATTTCACCTCAGTTCCACACCAGCCTTAGCACAAGGCACTCAGACGTGTCTCCAGTAAAGCCAAATTGACATTCATTATCACCCTGTAGTGAGGTGGTGTGACTTCCCTCCGACCCAGAGGAGGAGCCACGCTTCGTGCCCGAGTGGGCGGAGCCAGGCCTGCCTTGCTCCTCCTTCTAGAAGTGTGTCACCGGGATAGGGAGTATAAAAGGCAAGGCCGCCTCCTGCTCAGCTGGAGCGGAGGCACCGTAGGAGGCAGATGGACCCAGCTTGCTCCCGCCCACTGCTGAACCCTGCAGTGCCCTGCCCACCGCGGAAGCTGCTTCTGCCACAGACCTGCCGGGACTGCCACTGGCCACCTACTCTGAGGGGAGGGGAGGAAGTGGTCCAGAGGCAGCTGACCTTAGTCTGGCTGCAGCTTTGCCTGAGGCACTGCCAGCGTGTTGTGATTGAGACCCCCGCTGACCTGGTGGTAGACCACTCCGTCACTGTTAGGGCTCTGGGTTGGGGTCCAGTGGAGTAGGGTGGACCCGGACCGCAACGGCCACCCCACCCCTGGGATGGCAGCCTCCCCTCGCCAGGGCAAGTGGCCTCTGCCTGTTGGTTGTCCGCTGGAGCTAGAACGCCCGGCCCCTGGAGTTTTCTCTGGCTCTGCTACAAGAGCCCAGAACTACTTGACTACTGGGTTTGCTCTGTCTCTGCAACCAGAGACCAGAGCTGACTGCCTAGTGGATTCGCTCTGTCTCTGAACCAAGAGGCCAGAGTTAATTGACTACTGGCGTGTCCCTGCCCTGGGCTGGAGGGCTTGGAGCTACTTAATGCTGGTGTTGGCCTAGGCCCCTGCCCCAAGGGCCCCAAGGCCATAGACTAAGGTGGGCGCAGCCTCCACTTGAAGGGTCCAAGGGCCCTAGACAGTTGGACTGCACAGCCCGTAGAACCGATAGGGACGCTAATGCCTAAGCTAATTGCCCTGATACTAGGCGGAGACCCCAATGACAGAGTGAGGCAGTGTGTCCTCCCTCTGACCCAGATGGGAGGGATAACCGCCTCACCACTACACACAGCTTGAGTTAAAGATTCAAATAAAAGCGAGTAGAGGGATTTGGAAACATAAGGTAAACGAAACATATAAAGTACAAAAAGAAAAGGAGTACTTGTGGCACCTTAGAGACTAACCAATTTATTTGAGCATAAGCTTTCGTGAGCTACAGCTCACTTCATCGGATGCATACCGTGGAAAATACAGAAGATGTTCTTATACACACAAACCATGAAAAAATGGGTGTTTATCACTACAGAAGGTTTTCTCTCCCCCCACCCCACTCTCCTGCTGGTAATAGCTTATCTAAAGTGATCACTCTCCTCAGCAGGAGAGTGAGGTGGGGGGAGAGAAAACCTTTTGTAGTGATAAACACCCATTTTTTCATGGTTTGTGTGTATAAAAACATCTTCTGTATTTTCCACAGTATGCATCCGATGAAGTGAGCTGTAGCTCACGAAAGCTTATGCTCAAATAAATTGGTTAGTCTCTAAGGTGCCACAAGTACTCCTTTTCTTTTTGCGAATACAGACTAACATGGCTGTTACTCTGAAACATATAAAGTACAATCTCTAGCCTAGTTTTATTAACAAGTGACTTTCCTGTCTAACAAGGTATTTCTCACCCAATGGTAAGTCTTTACCATGCTTGTCCAATCCAGGGAGCTGGGACTCACTTTTCATGAGACACTCCCACTGGCAGAATGTGGCCTCCGAATAGATAACAATTTGTGCCTTCTTTCCTTCTCTCCAGTCCCAGGCCTTTGTCAATGCTCATGTCTACATCAGCCCCAGACTGTAAAACAGGGCTGCACTGAGTTGAAGAATGTCAGTTATTCTCAGTGTTGATTGAGTCAGCTGGGAGACCCACCCCACCTCAGGTGACATGTTTCACCTCCCCCAGTTTTGGAAACCAATATTCGACAAGTTACATAACTCGAAAAATGCTTCCCATACAAACATCCTGCGATAACCTTGACAACCAGCTAGCTACTAGCTTTTGGCAGAGGCCATATATGACCCCTTCAGTCAACAATTGAGAAGATGATTGGATGCAGATGTAGATCGTGCAGATCATCATGGTGGACGTCACATTTCCCTTTGAAATCAGAACCCCGGCCTTCCGCGATGCCTGATCTCAAAAGCTGGAGAAATATGCCCCTCAGCTGACACCTTGGGGCTACAGCTGACAGCTAGGGGCTACAAGGTTCAAACTCACACCCTGATCGTCGGAGCCCTGGGCACATGGGACCCCAGTAACAAGCGACTGCTGAGAGAATGTGGAATCAGTCAACGCTACGCTCAGTTGATGTGGCAACTCATGGTATCAGATGCCATCAGGTGGTCGAAGGACATCTACCTAGAACACATCACCGGACATTGGCAATACCAGGAGGGATGAGCTGGAGTGCTGATGTGAAGTGCAGTAGGGAAAGTAACTGAAATACTTCCTTGATGGATTGTGTTTTCTAATGGACAACCTACCCTCAATTCTCAATTACTGAGGGACAATCTTCACTCATTGCTATATGCGCTTTCCACAACCCACTCTCTGTGTAACTTTTTATGGGTGATGTACCCAAATACTTGGCTGCTAATATCTAAACTGTATTGTTAAATTCATTCACCTAAATTTGGGCTAGTGCTGATTATGCACCATATGTATCTTATGACTTTTAAAACAAACTTTGTATATTTGTGGATAATCTAAGCACTATACCCAGATGTACAGACACTCTTTTCTTAACCTGTGTATTATATAATCTTTTAACATTAGCTTTAATAAAATTTGTATACCTGCCAGGGCGTGCCTTGGCATATTTGTCACAGTGAGTCAGGTTCAAATGATCGCTGCTTATCTGCTTGAGCTATCCAGCTAGAAACCCTGTCAATTCCTATCTGTACATGCTTAGTGTAATCCATGGGGCAGCTCCCTGCACCTTGGAACTGCTTGGAGCATGCCTAACTGGAGAAGCAAACTCTTTTTCAAACAATGTTGTAATTTGACTTTCCCCAAAGGGCTGGTGGGTGCCATGCACTCTGTTGGGTAACCCTCGAGTTTTGGAGAGCATGAGCCCTGGTTTGATCTCTATCTGTGTGCAAAAAAAATGCAGGCAGAATGGGTCAACTTTAAGAAACACTGTTTGGGGAGGGGCTGTACCTCAGGAACCCATTGGCCAAATGGCCCCCAATTTGGATCACTGACCCGACCCTGAACCTCCATAAGACACACCAAATTTAAAGGCAACCCAAGTAACTGTACAGATTTTTGAGCACTTAGAACAGTCAAGATTAAAACAGAAAGTTGGTCTTAACTATAGCAAAGCTGCTGCTCTGCTATAATACAAAAACGCTGCAGCCCTGTGATAGGGTATGCCAGCCCCACACTGGGGCCCGGCCTATACTACAAAGTAAGGCTGATGTAAGCTGCCTTGTGTCAGTCTATCTGTGAAAAGGCTATAGTGAGATTTGTCTCTAGCTGAGGTAGGCACCCCGCAACAGTGACCCGGTGCAACCACCTCTCTGAATGCTGTGGAGCCAGGGCTGCCCTAATGAGGTCAATGTGTGACCTGTGTCGACCCTAGCAGTCCTCCAGCACCTGTCCTACAATGGCTACTCCCTGCAACAGTGACCATTGTGGTCACGATTATGAATTCCACAGCTCAGGGGTCACGGAGAGCAGAAGCACCCCTTTAAGCCCCCCACCTTTGTATTTTTGATATGCTTTTTCCTGATTGCCCAGTTCTGGAAGCACACCAAGCAGCTCTCCCTTGTGTGCAACTGCCCTCCTGACCATGCTGGTTCCAGGCACTAGACATGCCCTGCTGGAGTAGACAGGAGGGATTGGCTCTCTTGGGCCCATGGGAGAAGAGGCTGTGCGGGCACAGCTATGGATTAGCTGTAGAACAGTGGACATCTATGAAAAGATTGAACGGGGGCTGCAGGCAAAGGGGTACGGCCGGGATCAGTAGCCGTGCCCCGTGAAAATCAATTGCAGCAAGCACACACGAGGCCGGGAAGCACAGCCATCGATCTGCTGCTGAGGCCCAGTCCTGCTGCTTTCCCAACAAGCTGCATGACATACCTCATGGAGACCCCACCAGCACCCTGCAGACCACTGTGGGTACCTTGGAGGAGCCTGAGACAGAGACTCCTGCTAGGAACAGCGGGGAGGAGGAAGACGAGGGGTAGACGTAGCTGGGGGGCTCCAGCCATGCCATGAGCCAGGACCTGTTAGAGACTCCACCACCATCTAGCCAGTCCCACCAGTTGAGCACGCACAAGCCCAATCCAGGGGAAGGGACCTCGGGTAAGTGTATGCATGCATTTTTCCTTATGCTGTTTAAATTTAAAGATGGTGCCTGGCCTCTTCTATGCCCACAGGAGCCCCTTGCAGTCAGAATGACATCTCAGTGGCAGGAGTGCCCAGAGATTTCAGAGCTAGTTCAAGGTCTCCAGAACCAAGTGGCCCAGCTACAGTGGGAAAATATCTTCCTGCACTTGCAGGTCCCAGTGGTCCTGGACCCCCCACATCATTAGCTGAGCCAGCCCAAGTTGTATGCTCCAAGATCCTGCTATCAGAGCAGTTTGATGGGGACCAACAGATATTTCAGGGGCGTCTCAACAACGTCGCCTGTTGCTCCTATTGTTTTAAATGTACCTGAACGACCAAACCAAGGTAGGGGTCATCAGCTTATCGACAGACAAAACATTAGACTGGGTGATTTGATTCTCTACAACTTTGATGAACTCGTTGGTGTCTTTTTGCTCACATTTGATGACCCAGCCTGTGCCCATTCTGCCAAAACTGCCCTGCAGTTACTCAGGGCCCCGACCGATCACAGCCGACGCCACCCGTTTCCAGCACCTGGTCACTGACACTGCTGGGAACAAAGTGGTGCAGATTTACCATTTCTGCCTAGGCCTCAGTGATGAGATTAAAGATGAACTTGACCCCCCCCACTGCATTTGCACCTCTACCTTGAGTTGTGTATCCAGATTGACAATCAACTGTTTGAGTGATGGCAGGAAAAAAGGAAGGCTCAGATCGAGAGAAGAAATATCGTTGTTCAAATGGCCTCTGCCTGTACTGTGGGGAATGAGGCTACTTTGAGTCCTGTTCTATGGCTAGTCTAGGAAGACGGGAGGGATCACCCTCACTAGAGGGGATGTGGCTGGACAGAATGGCAACATCAGGTTCCCTGAGCAGACTCCCTCTGCTTCCCTAACGTGTACCCTAACCATCGTGGACAACAGCCAATCCCGCCTCCAGATCAAGTGTCAACTTGGGCCCTGGCTACGCCCAAAGCGAGCTGGACTCTCAGGAACGTCTAGTAATTTCATGGACACTGGCTTTACTAAAACAAACCAGTGCCAGTGCAAAGGAAGCTCCCCTGTGGTGGAAGCAATTCATGGCAGCTTGCTGTCCTTGGGCCTGGTCGTCTAGGAGGCTCCACTGCTTTGGGCTGTAATCCAAGGCCACCAGGAAACCCTGCAGTTCAACCTGATTGACTCACCTGACTTCTCGATCATGCTTGTCATCCCCTGGCTCTCCCTCCACAATCCAGACATTTCCCGGGGAGCACGAGAAGTGCAGTTCGGGTCTGATTTTTGTCAGCATCGGTGTCTAGTCCAACCTGGTGTTGAAGACACTAGACACTATCTGGGCAAGGCCACCATTTTCTGCTCACAGCGGGCTCTGAGTGAGGATAACTCGCCAATTCCTGTGAAATACTAGAACTTTGTGGACATAGTCAATAAAAGAAACAATAATGCCCTAGCCCCACATAGGCCTCACAACTACTCCATAGAACTCCTTCCAGGGGCCAAAATCCCCTTCAGGCAAATTTATGCTTTGTCAGAACCTGAACTCACGGCCCTGTGGGAACACCTCAATGAAAAATCTAGCGAATTATTGTATCTGTCCTTCTGTGTCTCCTGCCAAGGCCCCAGCCCCAGTTGTCAAGCAAAAGGATGGTACCCTGTGCCTTTGTGTAAACTATCAAGTGCTGAACAATATCACCGTCAAGAATAAATATACTTTGCTGTTGATCAGTGAACTACAGGAGAGGGTTGGGTTGGCTAAGCAGAACCTATAACCTGGTCTGCATCCAAGAGGGCAATGAATGGAAAACAGCCTTTCATACGTGGTATGGACATTTTGAGTACCTGGTCATGGCTTTTGGTCTCTGTAATGCCCCTGCCACATTCCAGCACTTGGTAAATGATATCTTCAGTGTTGTTCTGCACAAGTTTGTTGTAATCTGCCCAGACAACATTCTTATTTTTTCAGAGGACCAAACCCTGCATGACCAGCGTGCCTGGTTAGTACTCGAACGTCTTCAAGCAAACAGTCTGTATGGGAAATCTGAGAAATGTGAATTCAGTGGCACCTCTGTGGATTTCTTGGGTTATATTTTTTTTCCCAATGGAATAAGTATGGATCACAGAAAACTCTCTGCAATTTCAACTTGGGTTACACCCAAGAGCATCCATGATATCCAGTGCTTCCTAGGATTTGCCAGTTTCTATAGATGATTCATTCAAGGATTTTCACAAGTGGTATTTCCAATTAGCCAGCTGCTGTGGAAGAACTCTCCCCTGGACGCCAGAAACCCAACTCGTCGTTGATCGGCTGAAGGACGTGTGTACTTCTGCCGCCATCCTAGTGCACCTGGATCCATCAGAACCTTTTGTCATCAAAGCAGATGCCTCTGATCCCGCGATTGAGGCAGTGCTATCACAGCAACATGGGCCCCCGAATGACCTTCGCCATTGTGCCTTCTCTTCTATGAAACTGACCCCTGAGGAACAAAATTATAAAATCAGTAATAAGGAGTCATTGGCCATCAAGGCTGCATTTCAGGAGTGGCACCATCATCTAGAAGGGGTATGCCTTTCCGTCCAGTTGTTCACAGATCATAAAAATTTGGAACATCTCTCTCAGCAGCCCTCAACCAACGTCAGCTATGTTGATCCCTCTTCTTCTCTAGATTCAACTTCACCCTGACCTACCAGCTGAGAACCTGGAATGGAAAACAGGATGTGTTATCTCACAAGGGAGGGTACATAGATAAGGGGGTTAAACCTTCCAAGCCTACCACTATATTGAAACCCTGGCATTTTGTAAATATGCTGATCAACACTGATCTTTTGGCCACTGTAAAGGCCTCACTGCCCAATGATCCACTTGCAGTGGATGAATGTCAGCCAGTTCTGACCCAAACATCACAGTGAAAAACAAGGTACTCTGGTTGAAGGATTGCATTTATGTCCCTGACGGAACATCTATATAGCCATACTCTCGCTATGCCTCGATTTCACGCTTGCAGCCCACTTCAGGTACTGGAAGACAGTGAAGCTGATTTCACATAATTTTTGGTGGCAAACTATTCTGATCTGTCAAATCTTACATGGCTTCCTATGAGACATCCAGCCAGATGAAGACCACATGCCAAACTTCCAGGTGCCTTGATCCCACTTTTGGCCTCACCCCAAACTTGGGTATCTATCTAAATGAACTTCATCACAGATCTCCCCAACTCATAGGGCTGCACAGCTATACTGGTTGTCGTCGATTTACTCAACAAATGGGCACACATTGCACCTTGTCAGACGATCCCCATTGCAAAAGTAACTGCTCATTTATCTTTCGACGACACCTTCACGCTCCATGGATTACCAACCAACATGACATCAGAATGTGGGCCACAATTTGTCTTCCCTTTTTGGAGAGAATTGGCCAAAGTCCTGAAGTCACCCTACATATTTCCTCTGCTTACCATCACCAGACGGATGGACAATTGGAATGGGTAAATCAAATTCCAGAACAATAACTCTGCTGCTTTATCAACTACCATCAAGATGGTGGGTTCCAACTTTTACCTTTCATTGAATTTGCTTATAGTAACACCAGTCAGAGATCAACCTGCCAAAAACCCTTCTATGCCAATTGTGGCTTCCACCCTCGATTCCATCCATCCGTCCCACCAATCTCCCATGTCCCCACGGCCTCTGATTTTGGTTCAACACCTCCACCTCTTTCAAGAGGAATTAAAATCACACTTAAAGTCAGCCAAGGACAACTACAAATGATACACTGTCCTCCATCAACGGGACCCTCCTCCATTATCAGTCAGAAACAAGATATGGCTCTTGATTCAACACTTGGATACCTCCTCAAGGAAACTAGACCACCATTACCCTGGCCCATTTTGATCATCCAACAGATCAACCCAGTGGCCTCCATCCACTTGCCCCATGCCATGAAGATACATCCAGCATTCCATGTTTCCTTGTTAAAGAAATAGGTGGCCAACTCTTTTCCTGGATGCACACAACCACCCCCACCCCCATCATGGTTCGGGGGCAGGAAGATACCTGGTGAGAGAGATGCTGGATTCTAAGCTCCTCTAATGATGACTTGTGTACCTTGTGGACTGGGAAGTGTATGCCCCAGTGACTGGGGGGTGATGTGAGGTGATGAGCTAGAGCCTGATTAAGCCACACGCAGTGTTGAGTCACTCCTGAGCTAGGCTCCAGCCAATCCACAAGCCAGGCACTGGTCTGGTGGCTCTCAGAGCAGGATTATAACCCTCACAGGAGATACAGCAGCTCGGTCTGCCCAGTGTCACTTCATGGCTTGGAACTCTCCCCGGCCTGAGAGTGGTGACAGACTCCACAGGCCTTAGCCTGCTCCAGCCCTGCTCCAGCTCCAGCCCGGCTCTTAACTCCTGATTCTGGCTCTGACCACTGGCTTTAGTTCCTTGCCCGACTTCCACCACACCAACCAATAGGCCCATCCATCTCAGTTTCTGAAACCAGCAGCAGCTGAGCTCTCTGCGGCTTTGCTACCCTCAGGAGTGAGATATCAGCTAAAATCACCAGCGCCCGTGGGATGTAGTGTCAATACCCAGTGCCACTGCCCTATACCCGTACCCATGGAATAGGGACTGAAATGTGACTGTTCTATGCAACCAAAATTCCTTCTCCTCCGCTCGCCCCTGGTGGGCCACATTCGTCGCTGGGGCTGGAGAGTGGTGCTGTGCAGGGGCACTCCAAAGCTGGCATGTCAACGAGCACGTCGTATTCAAAGTTTTTATGGGAATAAAGCAAGGGAGTTTTGAAACGTAACTTTCTCTTTGCATTGTGACGGTAAAGCCAGTGATACATCTGTCTTGCTATCAGCAACTGCTGCCACCGTTGTGGACTTGAGGGTGCCCCCCCGCATACACACCTGCAGAACACCTGACCCTAATAAGGAGGAGAAAGAGGAGGACTAGGGAGGACATGTTCAGCAAGCTCCCGCCAGCCAGTGCTGCATCGGACCATGAACAAAGGGCCTGGAGTGGAGGGCCAACATGGCAGACAACGTGGAAAAGGAGAGAGGAAACGGAAGAAGCACCAGGACATAATGGGTCATCTCAGGCAGCAAACTCAGATGCTGCAGACCTTGTTGACCTGCAGGTCCAAAAATCCCAAACTCCTCACCCTTTGCAGTCCTTGGAGAACTCCATGCTAGCTGCTCTCAATGCCACCCCTACATAGCACTCGGCATCATGGGCCGCACCCTTACCCCTACCGCTCCAGGGCAGGGGACTCCAAGGGAAACCCCACCTTCACACACACTGACCTGTGGGTTACTTCTGTGCACTGAAATGGACAGAAATATTTGCTGCCTTTTCAATTTCAAAGTCCCATTCCATTAATTTATGTTTAAAATCTGTATGGCGATGCCTGTCTTTTGGGATGTTGTTTTTCTGCAGTGTTTTTGCCGCTCAATACATTTCTATTTATGGAGAATAAAGTTCTCTTTCTTTGTGCCCAGCACGTACGGCAGAACGCACGGTGGTACTCACAGCACACTGTACTTGTCAATGTACAGCAAGCACCACGCCACTCAGCGGTGCAGGAAACCAGCCATATTTACAGATGTGCAGCAAGTGCGACCTGATTCCCAGCAGCACCCGCAGCTCCTGGGCCAGCACAGAACCCTCCCATGCCAAAGCCTCCCTCAACCACATCGTTCCACCTGGAGCAATGGTAGTGGCCCTTGTGTCTGGCTGTTGAAACTCGGCAGACAGCCGCTCCACCTCTGCCCTGGTGGCAGCTTTTCCCGCTTTGTCTCACAGATATTACACAGCAGGCAGCTACAACCAGTGGGATATTTTTCTCCCGGAGAGCCAATCCAGTGAGTAAACACCACCAGTGTCCCTTCAGTCCACCAAAAGCACATTCAGTTGTCATTCTGCACCTGCTGAATCTTTCCGTGGTGTTGTCGAAGTGGCCAGCAGACAGCTTCGTGAGCCAGGGGAGCAAGGGGTAGGCTGGGTCCGCCCAAATCACCACTGGCATTTCCATATCACCAATAGTAATCCCCCGGTCAGGACAGAAGGTCCCTGCTTGCAGCTTTCTGAACAGGCCTGTGTTTTTAAGGATGCGAGCATCATGCACCTCCCCTGACCGGCCCACCCTGATGTGAGTCAAGCATCCCTGGGGAATCCACCAACGCTTGCATAACCATGGAAATGTAGCCCTTTCTGTTGATGTTCTCTGTGGCAAGGCAGGCTGGGGCCAAAATAGGGATATGTGTGCTGTCTATCGTGCCATCATAGTTCGGGAACCCCATTGATGCAAATCCAGCTGCTATGTCCTGCACATTACCTAGTCACAGACCTGCCTAGCAGGAGACGGTTAACGGCCCTGTGCTCTTGCATGACAATGGCCCCCACGGTGGATTTTTCAACTTCAAAATGATTTCCCACTGATCAGTAGCAATTTGGCATTGCAAATTTCCAAAGTGCAATCACTGCTGGCTTCTCTACTGGCCGTTCAGCTCTCACTCAGCTGTCCATGCGCTAGAGGGCTGGGGCAAGCTCGGCATTCAGATCCAGGAATGTGGTCTTTTGCTTCCAAAACTTTTGCAGCCACTGGTCATCATCCCAAACCTGCAGTATGATGTGATCAAACCAGTCAGGGCTCGTTTCTCAGGCCCAGAAGTGGCGCTCCACCATCTGCAGCTGCTCCGTGAATGCTACCAACAACTTGGAATTGTTCTTTGCTATGTCCTTCAGCTAACTGTCCTCAAATAAAACCGTATGTTTCCCACTGTTGCGTTACTTCCTGCAGGTCTGCAGATACAGGAGGACTGTGCAGAGCTGTGAGAGCGCCGTGCTTCTGTCAGAAACGGCGGACACGGAGAAGTTCACATGGGTTTGTGGGATTAAAAAAAATTAAAGGTGCAAAAATGATGGGCTGTGGATGGTATTAGCGGATAGAGGAAGTTGCATGCTGGGAACTAAACCTCACCACCAAGAGATCCCTCGGTAAGTCGCTTCTATCCCATAGCACACACTGAAAATTCCCTCAAGGGCATTGCATGGGACGGTGGCGCATGGCGCACTGTGGTACCTGCCCGCAGTGCACTGCACTTTGCATTGGCACAAGCATTCCTGGTGGGTACATGCAGCTCCAACACAAGCAGCCAAGCGTGCATGCACACGAGCAATATACACACTTTGGTGACTGTGCGCCCATGCAACTTGTGCTGACCAAACTTTGTAGTGTAGACGTGGTTAGCAAGGGTTAATGAGGCGCTATGGATCCACTGAGCCCTGCCCCATTGCATCGACACCCGCTGTCAGGTAAAGTTAGGAGGGGAGGGCACTGGAGAACAGCTCGGTAGCTGGCTGATCAGGGTGGAGAACAGATCTCCTTTCCTTTGCTTCCTGGGGAGAGGCCCAGCCCAGCCCCTCTGCTGAGACTGTTGATTGCCAGAGTCCTCCAGAAGACGCTAGGTCTGGCACAGAACTTTTGGGTTTGGGATTATTTCTTTCCTTTAGTCCAAAATGACTGTCGGGCTGTCTGTGGTGCCTGGGCCAGGTCTGCAGGGCCTCATGGGGATCGTTGGGATCCCCTGCCCAGGGAGGATGTGGGGAGCTGCCTCAAACTCCGTGGACTTTTGCTCCCTCTGGAGTCTGCCCTGAATTGTGTCTTGGACCCTGAAGAGCGCAGTCGCAAGCCCCTATTAACTAGATTAAAAACTGTCTAACTGATAGAGCTCAATGCGGGATTGTCAGCCAGTGGGGCTGCTTCTAGTGGGGTCTGCAGTGAGGGTTGTAGGCCTGGCGCTATGCAATAGTCTGGAAGGAAATGCCAGCTCAGTGCTGGTAACGTGCTTCCATGGCACACAGATTGGCAGGGCGGTAAATAATGCTGGGGACAGGGCCGTCATGCAGAGCGACCTGGCTCACGCGCTGAGGTGGGCTCGTTTCAACAACATGCATTTGAACACAGCTACGTGCAGGGCCCAAGAACGTCCGTCCCGTTTATGAGATGGAAACTATAGCCTGGAACATCCTGTTTCCCGGGACGCATGCACAGGTGGGCGTGAGGGTCAGTGTGAGTGCAGGAGTGTGAAGCGGTGGTGTGCAAAGGGGACCAGGCATGCCTGTGAAAAGGGGCATGGGCTGGTTGTGAGTGGCCCAAAGGGGCAGGGTGGGGGGCGTGAATGTGAGAAGTAGGCATGCCCCCATTTCACCTGTCCCTCTTCCCCCAGGCCTCCCCGGCGTGAGGCTGGCCCAGCTGCCCGCCCGGTGGCTCCATGACAAGGGAGGTGCCCAGCTGGATGGGGCCCAGGTAGGGGGGAGACAGCACCCACCATGCCCTACGCCCTCCCTCCTCTGCACTGCGCCCTCAAGATGATGTCCCGCAAGAAGGCCCTGCTGCTGCTGCTGCTGGCGCTCAGCACCCTGAGCCTGCTCATCCACCAGAGCACGCACCTCAACTGGTACAGAGCAAGGGAGGGGGAGGGGCAGGGCTGGAGGATGGGGGTCATGCGGGAGTAGGGTAGAAGAAGGACTGGAGCACGGAGGGGGGTAGAGCTAGGGGATGGGGCAGGGGGCACGTCAAGTGGGGCTGTGGGGACAGGGCTAGGGAATGGGGGCAGGGGTGGGTGGAGTGGGGCATGGATAGTGGGACAGGGTGGGATGGTTCAGGGGCAGAGCTAGTGGGCATGGGGCTAGGGGCGGGGGCAGATGGGCATGTGGGGCTGGGACACGGGGAGGAAAGGAATGGGCCCATTGGGCTGATCAGGGCAGGGGTCCAGGGGAGCGCTGGGCTGGCCATGCCCCTCGCTCTGACCCCCCCTCTCCCCAGCAGGTCCCCCAAGCCTTCCTCCCCAGGCTGCCCCCCAGCCCCCTCGCCCCGCCCCAAGCACACCTCGGTGGCCTTCCTGAAGACCCACAAGACAGCGGGCACCACGGTGCAGAACATCCTTTTCCGCTTCGCCGAGCAGCACGACGTGACGGTGGCGCTGCCCCACCACGCCTGCGACCACCAGTTCTGCTACCCCCGCAACTTCTCCGCCCGCTTCGTGCACCCGCACACCCTGCCCCCCCGCATCATCGCCAGCCACCTGCGCTTCCAGCGCCAGGAGCTGCGCCGCCTCATGCCCAACGACACGCTCTACGTCACCATCCTGCGCGAGCCCGTGGCCATGTTCGAGTCGCTCTTCACCTACTACAACCAGTACTGCGCTGCCTTCAAGCGGGTGCCCAACGGCTCCATGGAAGCCTTCCTGGCCAACCCGCTGGCCTTCTACCGCCCCCAGGAGAAGTTCTCCATGTACGCCCACAACACCCTGCTCTACGACCTGGGCGGGGACAACGACCACAGCCCCGCCGACCCCGCCTACCTGCCCGGCTTCATCCGCCAGGTGGAGGAGGTCTTCTCGCTGGTGATGATCGCCGAGTACTTCGACGAGTCGCTGGTGCTGCTGCGCCGCCTGCTCTCCTGGGACCTGGAGGACGTGCTCTACGTCAAGCTCAACATGCGCGGCCCCCGGTCCAAGGGCAACGTCAGCTCGGAGGTGCTGGCCGCCCGCATCCGCAGCTGGAACGGGCTGGACGCCCAGCTCTACGACCACTTCAACGCCACCTTCTGGCGCAAGGTGGCGCAGGCGGGGCGGGGGTGCGTGGCGGCGGAGGTGCGGGCGCTGCGCCGGGCCTGCCACCGGCTGCTGCGCCGCTGCTTCGGGGGGCGGCCCCAGCTGCGCCCCGCCACGCAGATCAAGAACAAGGAGCTGCGACCTTGGCAGCCCAGCTCCAAGGTGGACATCGTGGGCTATGACCTGCCCCCGGCCGTGCCTGGCTCAGGTGCCCCCCCCGAGGAGCGCTGCCTCAAGCTGGCCATGCCTGAGGTGCAGTACTCCCGCTACATGCTGCGCAAGCAGAGCCTGCGTGCCCGCCGCCGGGCCCTGCTCCCCCGCCCGCTGCCCCCCCGGGGAGTCCCGCGCCCAGCCAGGGCCCTCCCCCGTCGCCACCCCACAGTGCCCAAAGCGGCCTGAGCAGGGGCTGGGACCTGAGCCCAGACTAGACACTCACGCCGGGGTGAGGGGCTGTGCGGGCGTCGTGGACATGGCTTCCTGTGCCCCCCCCGCCCCCCCGCCCTCGGGTCAGCCCTGGGGAGATCCCTTTGCTGGCCCCCTTCTCCCTCCCTGTGACAGTCCCCGTCCTGCACAACAGCCCCACGCCCGCCCCCTGCATCCCACGCCCCTTTGGGAGGGCTGGATCGGAACTGAATGCCACTGGGGCCTGAGCCGGCACTGGGAAGCTGCCACTCCCCCCTTCCTGAGCCTGCGTCAGGTCTGTTTGCAGGTTCTGGGTGGTTTGCACATGCCCTGGATTTGGAAATCCACCCATCACCGCCTGGGGACTGAGGCATCGGGGGGCCTGGGAGGGAAGCCCAGCAGCTCAGCACGGAACAGCAGTGTTATGGTTTGGGGCCTAGATGGTGGCCCCCCCCAACTCCAGCCTTTCTTCCCTAGTGCTCCCTGCCCCAGCACTGGCCCATACCTCCCCCTCGTGCCACCATTCACATGGGGACATAGCACTGCATGGAAGACACAGGGCCCAGCTAAACCCTGGGGAGGCGGGACTCGAACCCCTGCCCCAGGCAACAGATCAGGGCACACAACATCACACACCCTATCGCACACACAGACACCCCCCATCACACATGGCGCACACATCCTATCTGTCCACACATTCCCCCCATCAGTCCCCACCCCCGCTTCCGTTTACCCAGACACCTTGCACACAGTGCTTACTTTGTAATGAAAGAGGTGCCGGGGCTCAAGCGATTTTTTACATTCATACCTGATGCAGCAAGCGCAGAGGTGCTGGGGCTCGGCACTGCCAAGCCCTGGCCCAAATTAACCACTGTTTGCACACATGCACAGTGTCACACACACACAATCACTCACAGCTGGCCCCCCGTGCAGTCACACACACACACACACACACCCACCCCTTGCCAGTGTGCCACACTGGTGTGGCAAGGTGACAGTGTCCCAGCCAGGAGTAACTCCCTCCCCGGGCTCCCAGGGGGGGCACTGTCTGGGCCCTCCCACCTCATGAGCCATTCCCTGGGTAATGGGTTCCCAGGAAGAGGCTGATTCTGAGCAACTGCCATCGGGGAGGTTTAGGTTGGATATTAGGAAAAACTTTTTCACTAGGAGCGTGGTGAAGCACTGGAATGGGGTTACCTAGGGAGGTGGTGGAATCTCCTTCCTTTGAGGTTTTTAAGGTCAGGCTTGACAAAGACCTGGCTGGGATGATTTAGTTTGGGTTGGTCCTGCTTTAGCAGGGGGTTGGACTAGATAACCTCCTGAGGTCCCTTCCAACCCTGATATTCTCTGATTCTATGATTCTATGAACTGTCAGGGGGATGGGAACCTGCCCCCAATAAAGGACTCTGTGAGGTGCCTGGTCTGCTCTGGTGTCTGTGGCTCATGCGGGGCAGGTGGAAAGTTCTGGGGGGTGGCTCTCTGTGGGTCATTGCCCATGGGTACCACAGGGTGTGACCCCTGACCCTCAGCAGACACTGCAGCCTGTAGCAGACAGCAGTAGAAAGTTGTTATCTTCCATGTGGCCAGAGCCTGAGGTGGGGCAGTCAGGCACACATGGTATGTGTTGCACACACACCTTGAGTGTGACTCTAGGAACCGATGCAGCTGCATCTGGGAAGGAATTGAGGGCTGGTTCCTGTGGATGGTGACTGGCTTGCTGGCATCGATGGGGGCTGGATTCACTGCAGGAGTGTTGTCAGATAGAGGGGACCAAGTGCCTCATTCCCAGCCCCCACCCTTGTTGCCCTTCCAGCAGGTCCCCCAGAGCTGGGTTTGCTAGGTCTCAGCCTGGCTCCAAGCAGAGCAGGGGTCTCCCTGCCCATAAGCCCCTGGCAGGGACCCTGGGGGGCATGGGCCACAGAGATCTGCCCCTGTAGAAAAGGGGTCAGTGTGGGGCAAAGGCAAAGGTATTGGTGGGTTGCAGGGAAGAGGAGGTGCAGCTGCACAGATGCCTCCAGGAGGCCTAGGCAATGGGCATGTTGGCACAGGGTGAGGAGGGCATCTAGCGGTCAGACTGCATGCCCCAGGGATCTTGTGCCCCACTGTCCTGGACCTGCTTATGCAGAATAGGGTTGGGGGGTCACAGAGTGGAGGACAAGGGGGGCAGCAAGTAATTGCCCCCTTGTGCCATAATGGTGAGAGAGTGAAGCCAGTGGCAGCATCTGGCTTCACACATCCCTGGCAGAGGGCAAAGGACCATCCTGCACCATAGACTGTACCCAGCCCAGGGAGTGGGATATGGGGCTTTTTCCCTCTCGAGGGCACTCGACCCAGGGCAGCAGGACTGGCTAGCTCAGGGGAGCAGTCAATGGGGGGCTGGTATGTGGGCAGAGGCTGTCTCTCTCCCCTCCCCCCAGCCCCAGCAATCTCACGCCGAGCATGCCAGTGCAGATGGCAATGTGGAGACATGGCAGCTGATAGCTCCAGGGAGTGGAAGGAGCGACCCACAGAGATGAGGACACCCCGATGGTGGTGGTGGGGCACTGCTGGGCCAGGAGGATGAGGGCTGGCTTGATCTACTCCTCACTGGGGCCATTCACAGCCCCTCGAGGAACACACCTCTCTGCCCTTGCTTCTGCACCGCTGGGAGCTGATGCGGGGGGTCCTATGTGCAGGGTGGCAAGACCTGTCTGGATGGGCCCACAGCTCTAATGCGGGGTGGCAGAGAGGAGGGGATACCAGGGCCGACTGGCAGGAAGGGGGAGGAGATACTAGGGCAGATGAGTGGCAGAGGGGAGGGGATACAAGGACGGACAGTTGGCAGTGGGGAGGGGATACCAGGGTGGACAGGCTGAGGGCTGGCTTGATCTACTCCTCACTGGGGTCCACTCACAGCCCCTCGAGGAACACACCTCTCTGCCCTTGCTTCTGCACCACTGGGAGCTGATGGGGGCGGATAAGTGGCAGAGGGGAGGGGATACCAGGGCAGATGGGCAGCAGGGAGGAGGGGATACCAGGACGGACGGGCAGCAGGGGATACCAGGGCAGATGGGCAGCAGGGAGGAGGGGATACCAGGGCAGATGGGCAGCAGGGAGGAGGGGATACCAGGACGGACGGGCAGCAGGGGATACCAGGGCAGATGGGCAGCAGGGAGGAGGGGATACCAGGACGGACAGGCAGCAGGGGATACCAGGGCGAATGGGCAGCAGGGAGGAGGGGATACCAGGGCGGAGGGGTGGCAGGGTGGAGGATAGTATTGGACTGATAACATTGCCAGCACACCAGCCCCTCTGTGTCCAGAGTCTAACTGAACCAGTTCTGGCTGAGATACATAATGCTAAAATCTCTACACTCATGCAGATTAAAAAGTAATCTTCTATCCCCCAGCACTGGGGGACTTAGGCAAGTGCCTAGTCACGGGCCTGAGCCATGGAGACACGGGGCTGGCAATTATGATCATCACAGATTTCTTACACTCCCAAGCTTCAGGCTCATCCCTCCAGTGCAGAGAAGCAGGCAAAGCCACAGAACCACCCCCAGAGAATATGGGACACAGTTAAGCTCCATAGCCCAGCCCTCAGGCGGCTGATTTCTGCAAAAAGATTTGCTCGGCCCAGATTTCCCACGATTTCAGCCCAATAAATGGCTCCCGGTGGCAATAGGATATCACAAATATAAATGCTACTACTGTGCGTAGCTCACACACTGAGATGCAGCCACCCCGGGCACAGGGATCCCTATACAAGGATCCCTCACCCAGCCCTGAGATGCAGCCACCTCTGGAGTGGAGCGCAGGGGACTGTTTAACAGCTGAATGTGTGTTTGTGACAGGGAGTGGGGAAGGACAGTGAATTGAATTTAAGCCATAAGGCGGAGAAGATTTCAGAGCTGCATTGGGGCATTAGGACCAGCACTGACTGGGAGGGGAGATAGGCCCGCCACTGAGCCCCATCCCACTCCCTGCAGCACAGCACCCCCTAGCACCACACTATGGTATTGGGGCCAGCCCTGACTGTGTCCCATGCCTGTGGTGTCCCAGCCCAGCCCTGCTCAGCGTGGGAGTCCTGACTGGGCTGGTCAAGGCTGCAGCTATTCTAGGCCCTGCAGCTCCCCTGGGCCCTGTACTGACAGGCAGTCCCAGCTAATTACAGCTGCAGAGATTAACCTTGCCATGCAGAGGTGTTGGGGGTAGCAGGGACACCTGAAGGATGCAGGGCGGGGGGGGGGGGGGGAGGAGGGTGGAGAGCAAGGAAACGGTCCATGCACTGGGCCCGCCCAGCACCCCTTGGCCCCCTGCCCTCCCCCCCACAGCTGGGGCTGAGACTCTGCAGGGGCGGGGGCAAACGACTTGGCAATGGGATTTTCTCACTAATCCCCGGGGGCCGCCCTTGATTGGCTCAGTTAGACACTGGGCTGTGGGTCAGACGACACAACAACTCCTCCCAGCGGAGCCTTGTGCCCCCCCCCCGAAGCTGATTACAGGGAGCACGTCCGGGATGAGCTCCCCCCTGCCTGGCCCGGGACAGAGCCACAGGAGGCATCGGAGGTACTTGCACTGCCCCCAATTCTCCCCACAGGGACTGGCACAGCTCCCCCCCCCCCATAGGAACTAGCACCTTCCCCCCCTCAGGAACCAGCACAGCCCCCCCCCCCATAGGAACTAGCACCTTCCCCCCCTCAGGAACCAGCACAGCCCCAACTGCCACAGCACGGCCCCCCCACCCCCATAGGGACCAGCACAGCCCCACCTGCCACAGCACGGCCTGCCACCCCCATAGAAACCAGCACAGCCCCACCTGCCACAGCGCGGCCCCCACCACCCCCATAGGGACCGGCACAGCTCAACCTGCCACAGCACGGCCCCCACCCCCATAGGGACCAGCACAGCCCCATCTGCCACAGCACGGCCCCCACCCCCATAGGGACCAGCACAGCCCCACCTGCCACAGCACGGCCCCCTCCCCCATAGGGACCGGCACAGCCCCACCTGCCACAGCACGGCCCCCACCCCCATAGGGACCGGCACAGCCCCACCTGCCACAGCACGGCCCCCACCCCCATAGGGACCGGCACAGCCCCATCTGCCACAGCACGGCCCCCACCCCCATAGAAACCAGCACAGCTCCACCTGCCACAGCACGGCCCCCTCCCCCATAGGGACCAACACAGCTCCATCTGCCACAGCACAGCCCCCACCCCCATAGGGACCGGCACAGCCCCACCTGCCACAGCACGGCCTGCCACCCCCATAGAAACCAGCACAGCTCCACCTGCCACAGCACGGCCCCCTCCCCCATAGGGACCAACACAGCTCCATCTGCCACAGCACAGCCCCCACCCCCATAGGGACCGGCACAGCCCCACCTGCCACAGCACGGCCTGCCACCCCCATAGAAACCAGCACAGCCCCACCTGCCACAGCGCGGCCCCCCCCCCACCCCCATAGGGACCGGCACAGCTCAACCTGCCACAGCACGGCCCCCACCCCCATAGGGACCGGCACAGCCCCAATTGCCACAGCACGGCCCCCTCCCCCATAGAAACCAGCACAGCTCAACCTGCCACAGCACGGCCCCCTCCCCCATAGGGACCGGCACAGCCCCACCTGCCACAGCACGGCCCCCCCCACCCCCATAGGGACCGGCACAGCCCCAACTGCCACAGCACGGCCCCCACCCCCATAGGGACAGGCACAGCCCCACCTGCCACAGCACGGCCCCCACCCCCATAGGGACCGGCACAGCCCCACCTGCCACAGCACGGCCCCCACCCCCATAGGGACAGGCACAGCCCCACCTGCCACAGCACGGCCCCCACCCCCATAGGAACCGGCACAGCCCCACCTGCCACAGCACGGCCCCACCCCCATAGGGACCGGCACAGCCCCACCTGCCACAGCACAGGCCCTCCCCCCCCGCCCATTCCCATAGGCCCCCACCCCCATAGGGACCGGCACAGCCCCACCTGCCACAGCACGGCCCCACCCCCATAGGGACCGGCACAGCCCCACCTGCCACAGCACGGCCCCACCCCCATAGGGACAGGCACAGCCCCACCTGCCACAGCACGGCCCCCACCCCCATAGGAACCGGCACAGCCCCACCTGCCACAGCACGGCCCCACCCCCATAGGGACCGGCACAGCTCAACCTGCCACAGCACGGCCCCCACCCCCATAGGGACCGGCACAGCCCCACCTGCCACAGCACGGCCCCCACCCCCATAGGGACCAGCACAGCCCCACCTGCCACAGCACGGCCTGCCACCCCCATAGAAACCAGCACAGCCCCACCTGCCACAGCGCGGCCCCCCCCCCACCCCCATAGGGACCGGCACAGCTCAACCTGCCACAGCACGGCCCCCACCCCCATAGGGACCGGCACAGCCCCACCTGCCACAGCACGGCCTGCCACCCCCATAGAAACCAGCACAGCCCCACCTGCCACAGCGCGGCCCCCCCCCCACCCCCATAGGGACCGGCACAGCTCAACCTGCCACAGCACGGCCCCCACCCCCATAGGGACCGGCACAGCCCCAATTGCCACAGCACGGCCCCCTCCCCCATAGAAACCAGCACAGCTCAACCTGCCACAGCACGGCCCCCACCCCCATAGGGACCGGCACAGCCCCAACTGCCACAGCACGGCCCCCACCCCCATAGGGACAGGCACAGCCCCACCTGCCACAGCACGGCCCCCACCCCCATAGGGACCGGCACAGCCCCACCTGCCACAGCACGGCCCCCACCCCCATAGGGACAGGCACAGCCCCACCTGCCACAGCACGGCCCCCACCCCCATAGGGACAGGCACAGCCCCACCTGCCACAGCACGGCCCCACCCCCATAGGGACCGGCACAGCCCCACCTGCCACAGCACAGGCCCTCCCCCCCCGCCCATTCCCATAGGCCCCCACCCCCATAGGGACCGGCACAGCCCCACCTGCCACAGCACGGCCCCACCCCCATAGGGACCGGCACAGCCCCACCTGCCACAGCACGGCCCCACCCCCATAGGGACAGGCACAGCCCCACCTGCCACAGCACGGCCCCCACCCCCATAGGAACCGACACAGCCCCACCTGCCACAGCACGGCCCCACCCCCATAGGGACCGGCACAGCCCCACCTGCCACAGCACGGCCCCCACCCCCATAGGGACCGGCACAGCCCCACCTGCCACAGCACGGCCCCCACCCCCATAGGGACCGGCACAGCCCCACCTGCCACAGCACGGCCCCCTCCCCCATAGGGACAGGCACAGCCCCACCTGCCACAGCACGGCCCCCACCCCCATAGGGACCGGCACAGCCCCACCTGCCACAGCACGGCCCCCATCCCCATAGGGACCGGCACAGCTCCACCTGCCACAGCACGGCCCCCACCCCCATAGGGACAGGCACAGCCCCACCTGCCACAGCACGGCCCCCTCCCCCATAGGGACAGGCACAGCCCCACCTGCCACAGCACGGACCCCTCCCCCATAGGGACCGGCACAGCCCCACCTGCCACAGCACGGCCCCCTCCCCCATAGGGACCGGCACAGCCCCACCTGCCACAGCACGGCCCCCACCCCCATAGGGACCGGCACAGCCCCACCTGCCACAGCACGGCCCCCTCCCCCATAGGGACCGGCACAGCCCCACCTGCCACAGCACGGCCCCCACCCCCATAGGGACCGGCACAGCCCCACCTGCCACAGCACGGCCCCCTCCCCCATAGGGACCGGCACAGCCCCACCTGCCACAGCACGGCCCCCTCCCCCATAGGGACCGGCACAGCCCCACCTGCCACAGCACAGGCCCTCCCCCCCCGCCCATTCCCATAGGAACCAGCACAGCTCCCCCCACACCTCCACCGAGACCTGCACAGGCACCACTCCCACCGCCTCTGCAACTGGAACAACCCCACCCCCACCATAGAGACCAGCACAGCCCCCCTTCACCTTCCCTCCACAGGGACCAGAACAGCCTCCCTTCCCCACAGCACAACCACCCACCCACATAGGGACCAGCACAGCTCTTCCCCTCTGCTGCAACTGCCGCCCTTCCCCCCCCCAGCAGAGACCAGCACCGCTGCCCCCTGCCACCCTCATGCCCCTGGGACCAGCACAGTCTTGAGTGAGATGAGTGCCTGGGGGCAGTGCAGGGGTGTCAGGGGGACACTCCCTGGCCTAGGCCATTGAGGAGGCCAGCCTAGAGGCTCTAAAGGACCCTTCTGGCCTTAACATTTGTGAATGAACCTACGGCTTCCTCCATTCTCCACGCTCACCCACCAACCACCCAACCTGCATGCTCACCCTTGCCTCGTCTATCTGTCCATCCACCCTCCCATCCCACACACTCAGCAGCAGGAACTGGGGGTGTTCCTGTGCGGGTGAGGGGTGGCGTTGATTAGGGGGTACTACTGGCAGGAGAGGAGGAGCTGTCAAGGTAAGTGCAGTGGTGACCCCTGCTGGGGTAGAGCCCCTGGCTCCCAGGGTGCGGCAAGCCGGCCCTAGGGGCTCCCTGTGGGTGCTGTGTATCAGGGAACAGCCCAGGTGGGAGCTGACCCATCCTTGCCTCACCCCACAGCCCTGGGGCACAGGCAGCTGAGCTGTGCCGGGTATGGCAGGAGCTGTGTGTGCGGGAGCGCCAGGCGCGGGACCGGAACCGCCAGCTGCTGCGGGACTTTGGGCACCTGGAGACCCAGCTGGGGCTGCTCTGGGCCAGGACAGACGCCATCAGGAGGAGGAAGGTGAGACAGGCTCAGCACCCAGACATCTTGCTGAGCGGGCTGACTGCAGAGAGCCCCATGCGGGGAGAGTCAGACTCGGACAGGGGACAGCGCCCCAGGAGAAATAGACAGAGTCAGGACTCCCAGCTTCAAGCCCATGTTCTCAGAGGGGAGTGGGGTCTAGTGGTTAGTGTGTGTTTGGGGGGGATGAACTCCTGGGTTCTATCCTCCCGGAAAGAGGATGATTTAGCACCACCAGTGCAGAGAGTAGGTGGAAGTCAGTAACTCCGTGGGGCAGGAGAGGATGCTGAGATGCAGGGGAAGGAATTCAGCCCCGGGGGATTCAGATGGGGCCTGTGGTGGGACCAAGGGCAAAGGGTCGCATCCCTGTCTTGCTCATCTCAGGTGGACTATGACGCATTTCTGCAGCGGCTGCTTCTTCACCCGAGGATGGAGGCAGGGAGCCCTGGCCAGGTCCCTCAGCACCAGGTAGGCACAGCCGAGTCACACTAACCCTCCTGGGAAAGAGGGAGTTGGCACCAGGGTGTTGGGGCATTGGGGCCAGCACTGACTGTGAGGGGGAAAGTGCCCCTGCCCTTCCCTGCAGCCCCTCCCTCCTCCCCACAGTTCTTGGGTTCTTCCCCTAGCCCCCTAAAGCACTGGCCTGGCCTAACCCTGCTTAGCGTGAGCTCTGCCTTGAAGCATGGTGGGCTCTGGAATCACCAGGTACTCGGTTGATTTCTCTTCCCCCTCTCTCCAGGACTGGGTCTCCGCCTGGATTTTGGACCCGGCTCTGCGCTCATGCTCTGGGAGACACCTCCCTGACGCCCCACAGTGGATGGACCATCTGCAGTATCGGACCTCATGGCCTCATCCCGTCTCCCCCACACAGTTCCCAGAGCCTGCTGCCTTCCTTGCATCCACAGCGGCAGGTGGGGCTGGGCCCCTGGAGGGTAAGGAGGTAGCCCTGGCCCTGTTCTGTGCCGCTCAGCCTGGAAGCCTGCCCGGACTCCTGGGTCCTCCTGTCCCTGCTCTATACTGCTTGTCCTGGGAGCCTGGACTCCTGGGTCCTATCCCTGCTGATGCCTCTTTCTTCTCTGCCCCTGGCAGCCAGGCCCACAGTGGGCCCCCATGGCACACCCAGGCTCCACAGAGGGCCCATCACCAAGGACCATGGCTACTACAGGATGCTGGCTGCTGTGCCCCATCAGGAGTCATCCCCGCTTCTCCGCCCACATCGGCTCAGCTTTCCCAGCACAGCTGAATCAAAGGGTGCGCATGGGGAGCCTGTGTGGGTGAGGGATGGGGCTCTCCTGGGTGGCAGTGCTCCAGGTGCCCCCCTGGCACCTGCACCAGAAGGAGAGCTGTTCCTGGTGGGGAGGCCCAGGGGCCTGTCCTGAGAAGTGGGGAGTCCAGAGGGGAGCAGAGGGGGGACGGGCACATGGAGGGTGCAGCATATCCCTGAGTATGGGCCACCAGGTGCCATCACCCAGCCATGTCCATGCAGCACTAGAGGAGAGTGGGGGTGTGGGAAGAAGGGGGCTCTAGGGGCTGAGGATGGGGAGTGGAGTAGCTGCGGGGCCAATGTTTCTCTGGAGCGTGGGGGGCTCTGTGGTGCAGGGGTGGGGTCCAATCTACAGGGGTTCAATCCCCCAGCCTTCATCCAGTCTCCGGGGAGGAGCCCTACCTCTTTGCCAAGCCCTAGGCGTGGCATTTCACAAGGCCCAGCTCCGCAGCTCTCTAGAGCTCAAAGGCCCCTTCTCCAGACGCTCTGCAGCGAGTCCACCTGAACGGAGACTCCAGTGGGGGCTTCCCCCCTCCAGGCAGCGTGGCCCCAGGGAGGGTTAGTCGCCAGCACGCCAGCATCAGCTCAGTCTGGGAAAGGCAGGGGGCCAAAGCAGCCAGATTTGCTGGGATCCTGTGCAGAGGCGGAAGCTCAGCCCTCTGACCTGCCCCCAGGCCCCTGGCCTTTCAGAGGTGGCTCAGCCTTCTATCTCCCGCTGCCCGCAAATCCTTCTGCCTTATTCCACCCAGGGGCCAGCCTTCTCCCGGCTTGTGGAAGAGAAGGGGAGCCCTCTTCGGCCTGGTAGGTCTTCCACAGCAGCCTCACCCCAGCTCCTGCTGCCCCTCCAGTTTGACATTGGGAAGCCTTGAGCCTCGCTGGCAAACCCCTCTCCCCCTAGCCTGGGCAGCAGCCTCTTGTCCCAAGCCTCGCTGGTCAGCCACTTAGACACAGCTGGGGGGAGCTACTCTGCCCTTAACAGCGGTGGCAGAGCATGGTTTATACACCCCACTCAGAGCACCTCCTTGGTGCCCCATTTCAATGTGTCTTGACTGTGGGCACCTTAACCAGGGGCCAGCCCCTTTTGGGATTAGATACTTGTTGGGTCCACAGCGATCCAGGCTGCTCCATCGGAGCAGGGGAGAGTTACCTCGGCACCATGTCCCACAGCCCCTGGGCGCTCCTCCCATCCATCTCTATGGGGCTGAGGCACCAGCTGTCCCAAGGGCAAGCCCGCTGGACCTGAGGGATGAGCCTAGCCACGGGCACATCACCCCCTAAATGGGTTAGCCCAGAGGCCTTCTCCTGCTGACCCTCAGGTCTATCCATGTCCCCAAAGGCTGGGGGAACTGATCTTCCCTCTGGTGGTGCAGGCCCCATCCAGTTACACCCCATAGACCTGACCTGCGAGCAGCATGCCTGCCCACTCATGCCCCATTCAGCTACAGCCTTGCACCTCAGGACTTTAGGATCCCTCGACAGGTGCCAAACCCCCCAGTTCGGGTTTGCCCTCATCCCCCCTTATGGGGAACCCCCAAGGGACCCCCTTGTGCAGCCCCAACTTGGGCCAGTCCCTACCTTTGTTTTTTCTCTGAGCCAGACCGACTCTCTGTGATCTCATCTGCTGATCGGCCCATGCTACGCAGCTCCCGATCTAATAGGGTGACCAGATTTCCTGATTTTATAGGGACAATCCAGATTTTTGGGTCTTTTTCTTATAGAGGCTCCTATTACCCCCCACCGCCGTCCCGATTTTTCACATTTGGTGTCTGGACACACGACGATCTAACCACAGCCTGAGCTCATGTGAGCAGATTCCACAGAACTGGTCTGGCCCCCCCAGGTCTGACACAGCGCAGTGACACCTGCCCTATTACCCCCTTTGTGGCAATATCTCCCATCAGCGTGGCAACCCCAAATACACCCCCCTGGGTCTGCTGCACACCCCAAACCCTTCTCCTGCGAAAAGCCTCAGGGCTCAGTTCACACATAAGCAATAAGGCCTTTTGGAACCATCCCTAGACCCCAGTATGGGCGCCCGCCATTTGACTACACAACCCAAGGCTCTGGGACCTGGTGAGAGAGTGAGACAGCAGTCTGCCCGCAGGGGGACCCACTTCTGATGGCAAGGCAGGAGGGAGGTGGAAGCATTTACAGGGTCTGAGCTCAGCGTGCACAGTGACAAACAGGGGCCTGGAGTCCGAAGGAGTCGGCGAGTTCTGGCACTCGCCTGGGAAAGGCTAAGCTTGGGGCTTGGCAGAGAAATAGGGGTCCTCCCAGGAGACTGGGTAAAGGCCAGGGCAATGAAGTCTTGCAGATCGGTGACAGGGTGACTTAGGGGGCTCTGTGGGGGTGGCAAGGCGGGGGGGGGGCGCTGGAGGGGGTCTGCGGGTGCAGGGAGGAGGCTCTGTGCTCCAAGTGAGCTGCTTGGGGCCTCTGCCTCCCTCCAGGGCCTGGCACAGTTGCTGGCTCTGCTGCAATCCTGTGGCACGGATCTGGGAAGGGATCGGGCACTTCGCTGGGCAGCCTTGGCCATGCCCAGCCTGGCAGCTGTAGCCTGTCCCAGCTCCGCTCCCCTCCCTTCCAGGGACTCGTCCCCAGCCCACGCAGACCAGGGCACGTGCAGGAGCTGGGACGCACCCTGAGGACGCTGCCAGCTCTGAGGTGAGGCACCGACACCGGGCAGCTAACAGGGCCTCCAGGAGGCTGCTGTGGAGAGGAGCCTGGGAGCAGGACAGCATGGAGACAGCCTGTGAGGAGCCCTGGAACAGGTACCTCCCTGGAATCCCCCCAAAGGTCCCCAGCCACTGAAGAGAACCCCAGGGGATGGTGCATCACCACCCATCCCAATATGCAGCCACCTTTGGGGTGAGGTGTGGGGGCTGTTTATACAGGGACGCCTCACCCTGCACTGAGATGCAGCTGGCTCTGGGGTGGGGCACTGGGGCTGTTTATACTGGGATCCCTTGCCTGGCCCTGAAATTGCAGAGATCTCTGAGGTCGGGCACTGGGGCGGTTTGTACAGGGATCCCTCACTCTATGCTAAGATGCAGGTGCCTCTGGGGTGGGCCACAGCACTTGTGCCTAGTGGTCTCATCCTGTCTCTCTTTCTCATCCCTAGGGTCCCAAGACTGTGGTGCAAGGAGAAGACAGGAGGAGACACCACAGTCCTGGATCAGGGTGGGAGCTGGTGCCAGGAGCCATGTGGGGAGCAGGCAAGGGATGACAGACCAGAAGAGTCTCAGGGGAAGCCAAGGCGGAGGCTGAATGTCAGATTGAGACAGACTGTGGGGAACAGGGATCGCAGAGAAGGGGCACAGCTGAAGGGAGAGAGAGGGCAGGTTCCCATCCAGGGGGTAGGGCAGCTGGAGGGAAGGGAGGGACACTCAGCCATGGGGCAGACACAGAAGGAGGAGGAGGAAGAGGAAGGTCTGGCAGGAGGATTGGGGGGCCAAGAGAGGGAGGAGGATGAGGAGGGGAATGAGGGCCTGGTGGGGAGGCAGGGGGACCAGGAAGCAGGGGAGAAGGATGAGGAGGGCAATAGGGAGGAAGGCTCTGGAGGGGCAGGGGAGGAGGGGGAGGCAGAGGGGAGAGGGAGCAAGGAAGGCTCCTCTTTGGATCATGTCCAGGCATCAGCAAATGGGGGAGAGGACAAAGAAGACCTGGTGGAGCGGAGGGGCCAGGAAGAGTGTGGTCTGGCAGGGGGTCAGAGGAGCAAGGAGGAGGACAGTGAGGAGGAGGAAGGCCTGGTGTGGGGGCAGAAGGGCCAAGAGGGTGGTGAGGATGAGGAGGTGGAGGGTGAGGAAGGCCTAGCAGGCGGGCAGGGGAGCGAGGAGGAGGAGGGCAGCAAGGAGGAGGAAGGCCTGCCGAAGGAGTTGGGGGGTCAGGAGGAGGCCGAGGAGGAGAGTGAGGAGGAGGAGGAAGGTCTGGTAAGGTGGGGGGGCCAGGAGCAGGGTGAGGAGGAAGAGGAGGGCAGCAAGGAGGAGGAAGGCCTGCTGAAAGGGCTGGGGGGCCAGGATGGGGCCAAGGAGGAGGAGAGTGAGGAGGGCAGCGAGGAGGAGGAGGAGAGCCCGGTGGGGTGGGGGGCCCAGAAGCAGGGTGAGGAGGAGGAGGGCAGTGAGGAGGAGGAAGGCCCGCCAAAAGGGCTGGGGGGCCAGGATGGGGCCAAGGAGGAGGGCCTGGTGGGGTGGGGGGGCCAGAGGCAGGGCAAGGAAGAGGAGAGCAGCGAGGAGGAGGAAGGCCTAGAGGGGCAGCAAGGGGGTCAGGAGGGAGGAGAGGAGGAGAAGGGCAGCGAGGGCCTGGTGGTGGGGGGCACAGAAGGCCGTGAGCAGGAGGAGGAGGAGGAAGATGCAGACAGCGACTTGGTGCTAGGTGCCCTGGGAGCTGGTGCCCAGGGGGGCCCAGGCAGTGTTGAGCAGGGCAGGTGAGTCCTCTTCTTACCCTCCCCCTGGGCCACGAGTCCTGGTGAATCCTTCCCTTTAAACTATCTCCCCATCTCATTTTAGGGGCCGTGGCAGAGAGACCCCCGCCTGGAACAGCCACACCCCAGAGTCCCCACAGGGTGAGTGTGGAGGCTGGTATCCCCGCACTCGACATCCCTCAGTTAGACCCATGTCCCATCCAGCCCTGAATTCCAGCCCAACCACCATCAGTCAGACCGAATGGCTTATGCAACCTGGTATCCCCTCAGTCCGACCCCTGGGCCCAGCCAGCCTGGTATTCCCCCTTGGTCCGACCCCTGGTCTAGGGTTGCCCACTTTCCGATTGCAGAAAACCAAACACCCTTTCCCCGCCCCTGCCCCACCCCTTCTCTGAGGCCCTGCCCCTGCTCACTCCATTCCCCCCTCTCTCTGTCGCTTGCTCTCCCCCACCCTTGCTCACTTGCTCATTTTCACTGGGCTGGGCAGGGGGTTGGGGTGCAGGAGGGGGCTCAGGGCTGGGGCAGGGGGGTTGGGTGCAGGAGGGGGTTTGGGCTTCAGGAGGAAGTTTGGGTAGTAGAGGGGACTCAGGGCTGGGGCAGAGGATGCGGGGTGCAGGCTCCAGGAAGCACTTACCTCAGGTGGCTCCTGGAAGCAGCTGGCATTTTGCTCCAGCTCCTAGGCAGAGACGCAGCCAGGAGACTCTGAGTGCTGCCTCTGTCCACAGGCACGCCCACACACACAGAGCTCCGATTGGCCACGGTTCCTGGCCAATGGGAGCTGCAGACCTGGGGCAGGGGCAGCACACAGAGCCCCTGTGGCCGCGCCTCCGCCTAGGAGCTGGAGGGAAATGTGGGCTGCTTCCAGGAGCCACGCAGAACCAGGGCAGGCAGGGAGCCTGCCTTAGTTCCCTGCTGCACCACCAACTGGACTTTTAACGGCCCGGTCAGCAGTGCTGATCAGAGCTGCCAGGATCCCTTTTCAACCGGGAGTTGCGGTTGAAAATTGGATGCCTGGCAAACCTACCCTGGGCTCAGCTTGCCTGGTATTTCCCCCTGATCAGATCTAAGGTCCCTCAGCCTTATATTTCCCCCCCGACCTGTCCTTTGTCCCAATGCTCCCCCCTGCCCAGCCCCTGCCACCCCGCCCGAGCATTTCAGCTTCTGCATCTCCTACTACAGATCTAGGACAGGATTCAACCTGGGAGGAAGAGGAAGAGGAGGATGCAGAGAGTGAAGGGGATGAGGCCATAGAAGCTGCTTTGGCTCCCCAAGGAAACGCAACAGAACCAAGGTGGGAATTGACCATGAATCCTGTGTTCCCCATGTCCGAGTGTGGCACTAGGGGGGCGCTGTGCTGCAGGGAGCAGGAGAGGTGCTTCATAGGGGTGCTCTCCCCTTGCAGTCAGTGCTGAACCCTAGGGGGCTCTGTGCTGCAAGGAGTGGGGTGGGAATTCAGTAGGGAGCACTCTCCCCTTGCAGTCAGTATGACAAGCCATACCCAGGTATAAAGAGGCTGGAGCAGAGGCAGAGAATTTCCTTCCCTTTCCCAGCCCAGGCTAATGAAAACACCCTGATCCCAGAGTGCCCTCTACTTGCCCAAGGCTGCATGACAGCGATACAGATTTCTCTGCCAGGGGAGATGCCTTGTGGCTGCAAACTGGGTGTGCAGTCTGGCCCATGCTCCCCCATGTGTCAGAGGCCCTGTATGGCCTACAGTCCATGGGGAGGCCCCTCAGTGTGGCTTTGCAGCAGGCATCCACCACAGGGGAGGGGCTGGACAGAAAGGTCTCTGCAGGGTGAGCAAAACCAGGCCAACCCTGCCCCCAGCTCAGCTAAACATGATTCCTAGTACAGTACAAGAAGAGGGGTTAGAGCAGGGGGGCTGGGAGCCAGGGCTCCTGGGTTCTATCCCCAGCTCTAGTATGGGAGTGGGGTCTGGTGGGTTAAAGCAGGTGGACTCCAGGGTTCTGCCCTTGGCACTGAGTGGATAAATAATGGGGGACTGTGGAACGAGTTGCCCCCCAAGGAACTAAGCATTGTCAGCCTGCTCTGATATAAACGCAGATCACATGGCATTTACACCACACTCCATCAGACCAATCCAGGTAACTGCCCAGGGAGGGGAGGAGAGGGAATGCATCACATGGGTGGGAGCAGCCCTGATACCGCGGTGACGGGGGTGGGATTAGCACCTGAGTGGCAGTGGCATAGTGAGGTGGAGCAAAAAGGGGCAGCAGACATCAAAAAAGGTGCCACCCGCTTGTACTCACCAGGCGGCGCTCAGGGTCCTGGGCAGCACTGAAAGCCCCCGCGGCGAAATGCCACCGAGGAGCCGGTGCGCGTGACGGCCCCTGCCGCCAAGGACCCGGAGCGCCGCCGGGTAAGTACAAATTAAACAAGGTGCCTATTAATTAGAAAGGTGCCACTTGTGCGCAGAGGGGGAGCGGCTGCTCCCCCCGCTCCCTTCCCGGCTACGCAACCGCTGAGTGGGGCGGAATCTGGGCGGGAGCTGGGTGCTGAGCCCCCGCGGTGCTCTGCCCTTTGCAGGGCGAAGATGAGAATGTCAGAAAGCCATGAGTGGAGGAAAGGCCGCCAGAGAAGCCCCTGCTTGGAGGAAGGGTCAAGGAAAGTCAAGGTGGTCAAGGAGGCACCGCCCGCCAGCACCACCCAGTGGCCAAGGTGCAAGGGGCGAAAGACAGGGCAGGTTCTGTAGGCAAAGTCTGGTCCAGCTCTTCCCCCCTCGCAGGAGGATGAGCTGGAGTCTTTCCAGGGAATCCAGTTCCATGGTTGGTGATGGGACATGGGGCCTTTCCCTTTTAGAGGGCACCTGCTCTGATCTGGTCCCAGGGTGGGTGCAACATACTGGGGAGCAATCCAGACCAGTGAGGGGTTGCCATGCAACCTTGGGTCTCTTACAATACTTTGTTGCAGCAGCTCCCATCTGGACTGCTCACAAACCACCTTCCAGCATGTCGATCACACCCTGACTATCTGTGGGTAACTGCAGCCTGCCAGCCATGCTTGGGTTGCACTCTGGCTTTTACCAGCTTCAGTTCCTCTGCCGGGTGATAACAACACACTCCCAGTCCCAGATTTCCCTCCCAAAATGTATGTCCTGTACTGCCCAGCCCTCTCCTGGACAGTCCAAATATATTCAATCCGTTATTGCTTTAAGGGAGTAATATACACACTACTTGCCATCCTGTATGGAGTTACCCAGACACTTCAACTTAAACACACTGGATTAGATAAAACAATAAATCACGTTTATTAACTGCAAAGAGATTTTAAGTGAGTGTGAGCAACGAGGCATAAGAGTCAGAAATGGTTACAAGAAAAATAAAGAGAAAACACTTTCTAGTGCCGAACTTAACCAACTGTATAAAGCAAAGTTTCTCACCAACATCTCCCCCAGTGTCCAACAGCTGTTTCCTTTGTCTTCTCAGGGGCGGAGAATGAGATAGGCAGGGAGGGTAGTCTTGGGGGGGTTGCCCCTCCTTTTTATAGTTTCAGTCCTGCTTTGAAAAGCATTTCAAGCTGAGAACCAAGAGACAGGGAGTCTGGTGGAGGAAGGAGACCTCAGGCTGTTCCTTAAGATGCAGATCTCTTTGCCCCTCTCTCCCTTTCTTGTAACCCATCAGCTTTGCTAACGCCTGGCTGATGCATCGGCTTACACTTTGGACCTGGCTACACTAGAGAGTTTACAACAGCGCAGCTGCACCGATGGCTGTAAGCTTTCCAATGTAGCTGCTCTAAGCCGACGGGAGAGCGCTCTCCTGAGCGGCGGTAGCTATGTATGCAGGAGAAGCTGAGCAACCCCCTGAGTGACATACATTATGCCGACACAAGCTGTAGTGTACCCATAGCCTTTGTCTTTGAGAAATTGTTTTAGCCACTCCCCAGACTTATCTGGGAAACATACTTCAGTCATGATTTCAGCTTATGTTCATAACTGTACACATCATGTTACTACATGCATTTTACTCTGATATTACTTACTGATCAGCAAGCTATGAATTTTCAAATGATACCTCACAAGGCAATCCATGTACAAATATTAGTGCAATAGTGTGCAGGGTCTGAATACAGGGGTGCACTCCATCACAGTGGGGGAGACTGGTTGGCTCAGGGGCAGGGATTGGGATCTGGGGCCTTTCCCATCTAGGGGGCAGTGGCTTCTGTCTGGATCCTCCTATGTATGAGATAAGTTTGCCAGGTCTCCACCCAGTCCCTGGATGGCAGACTCCCCACGGGGGCACTAATTAACCCCATGTGAATTTGCTGTCTGCTTGGGAAGGTGTGACGATGTGACGCAGCAGGGAGGGGGGAGTGTTGACCTGGGAATGTACCCTGGGGATGGGAGACCTGAGAGCCTGTAACCTGAGCCAGGAGGGGGAGGGGGAGGTAACACCTCTGCCCAGGAATGTGGAGACAGGCTGCAGGAGAGAGCCTGCTGGGTGGGTTTAGTTTCAGTTTGGGGCTGGGTGGAGGAACATAGGGAACCCCAGGGCTGGGGTCTAAGCTCCCTACTCCCCCAGAAGGACTTGACTGAGGGGTCCTGGGTGTCCCCACAAGCTCTGTTTTGGACTGCGTTCCTGTTGTCCAATAAACCTTCTGTTTTACTGGCTGGCTGAGAGTCTCAGTGAATCCCTGGAAGAGGGGTGCAGGGCCTGGACTCCCCCACAGTCAGTGACAGAAGGGGAAGCAATTGATTAATGAACCGGGTGAAAGGGGGGACCATGCGATCAGGGCATTTGTCTAATTTAAAGGGCCAGGGCATGAGGACCTGTCATGGGGAGGACTTTGCTGTGGAGGGGGTGGGGAGCAGGCAGCCTCCAAAGGGTGGCGAAGGTTGGCCTCATTCCCGTGGTACTTGGTATAGCATGGGCCCCTCCCTGGGCCAGTGGGCAATGGGTACTGGATGGTCCCCTTGGGGCAGGTAGAGGTGCCCCCAGCTGGGAGTTCCCTGACCCGTCTGTGTTTGTGCTTCCTCCCCCAGGACACCGTCATGGGGGCCTGCAGCTCGCAGTGTCACAGGTGAGGAGGTGTCCACGGACAGACACAGGCTAATACAGAGCTGGGATTAGAACCCAGGAGTCCTGGCTCCCAGTCGCCACCCCCCCCCCCCCCGGCCGCGCTTAAGGCCACTAGATCTGAGTGCCCTCCAGAGCTGGGAATAGAACCCAGCCACACCTGCTTACCCCACTTTACCTGCACAGGGTTCTGGGGTGACTCGGAGGAGCTGGGAGCAGGCCTGGAAATGTCCCTGAGGAAGGACCGGAGCCTGGACGACAAAGACGACTTCTATGACTGAGGGAGGGATCCAGCACCTGCGGGTCCCAGTGAGACGGGGGCAATCTGGGATTGGAGATTCACTGTGCTTGGCCTTAGGGGCCACAGAGAGACGCAGAAACAGTGCTGTGAAGCCAGCCAGCAGGGTGGGAGCGACACATGGACTGAGGGATCCCTCCCCCCCGAGCATGGAGTGTGTGACCCCATCCTGAGGCTGCTCCCTACCCCACAGAGTGCAGGACTCTGATTGTCCAGAGCCCTCGGAGCGTGAGGGTGGCACATCAGGCAATAAAGTCTCCCAGAAAGGAACTGAGTGGAGAGGCCATGGGGGGCAAAGGGGCCCAAGGTGGGCAGGGAGTTTATAATGCCCCATTGTGGGATGGTGGGGAATCTTTCCCAGTCAGGGGCTGGGTCAGAGGAGCAGGGGAGACAGAATGCACTGGGGGACTGAGGGCACTGAGTGAGACAAGCTGATTAATTGGGAGTGATCAAATGGGGAGGGAGAGAGACAGGGCCCTGGCATCAATCCGGAGTCACCCACTGACTGCTAGGGATCAGGCCAGTGCCCATCTGTACTGCGGGAGTTGGGAATCTGGCACCTGGGGCAGGGCAGCATCGGTGCCAGTGCAACTCAGCAACCTGGCTGCTGAGGGAGAGACACTGTCAGGGGGAGACCCAGCCCCGCCCCATGGTGCTGGTGAATCCCATGACCCACCCCCTACTTAGCACAAGAGACAGCAGGGCTAGCAGGAGGTGCCCACGTGGGGAGGGGAGGGGAAGGAAGGAAGGAAGGGCCATGCGCTGGGCACAGAAAATGGCTCAGCCCTGGTCTTAGAGTCCCCTGGCCCACATATGGGTGGCCCTGCCTCGTGTCTGGGAATGAAGCAGTGACTGGGGCTGTGCGGGACTCTTGGGGGCGGGTCCCAGCTGTGAGTGTGTCTGTGGGGATCCACTATGACGAGGTGGGGGGGAAGAGTCAGAGCTCAGTCAGTGATCAGTCAGTGGCAGGCAGGCCTGGCATTAGGGTCTGTGGCAGCCATCAGGGGCCACTGTGCAGGTGGGGAGGGAGAGGGGGCAGTATTACCAACCTCAAGAGATAAAAAAATGTATGAATCAGATCCTGAAAAATCCTGGGGTTTTAAGCAAGATGGTGTGGTTGTGATGGCTGAACTCCCCCTGCCCACCTCAGTGTGTGTGTCACACAGCATGTATATGACAATTGCTGATGACAACGCTCCCACAGGTAGCAGGAGTCAGGCCTGGCAGGCCTCTTCTGGGAGCCCCATAGGCCCCAGAGCTTGGGGTGGGAAATGGGGCGGGCGCTCAGACTTGGCACCACTGCCTGCAGAAGCAAGGCAGAATGGAGAAGCGGGAGCTCTGGGGGGTATCCGCCTAAGTACCTCAGAGTCATATCCTCCCCTGCCTCCCAGGATCCATTACGCTACTCCTGCCAAGCACCGCCAGCACCCTCTCTCATCTTGTCCCTGGCCAAAGCTGGACAGGGCGACCTAAACGACATCTGGGTTTGCAAAATGTTTGGGGCCAGATCCTTGGCTGATGTAAAAAGAGCTAGAGGATTTATACCTGCTAAGCATCTGGCCCTTTAACCCACCTAATGGCATTGAGCCTGGTTCTCCTGTCCCTTGGCAGCCCGGTAAACCAGGAGTGACCACATCAATGTCTGTGCAGTTACACCAGAGTGAAACCAGTGTTGGTGGGAGAAGTCTCAGTACCGCTGGATGGAAACAGAGTAAATTTTCCTCTAAGTTGCAATTAAAGCCTATCAGGAGCTGAGCAATGTGGGCTGCAGGCAGCACCTTAGAACTTGCCATGCTAAAACAATTTGCTCTCCTGCTGCTCTGTACCACTCAGACTTTCCTATGAAAGTCCCCGAAGCTGTGGAAGGTTTTCCAGAGCAATGTTTTTTCAGCAAAAAAAATGGCTTTGTGACTAAACGAAAATCCCATTCTCTCCCCCCCTTCAAAAAACTTCTATTTTTGTCAAAACATTTCAGGAAAAAACCTGAAATCTGCAAATTTCAACAACAAAAAGGATGTGTGGGGTTTTTTGGGAGGAGAGGAGGGAAAATGGGTAAGGTTTGGTTTACCAAGCCGCCTTCCTAGTTACTTTAAGGAAGGCCAACAAATATTCCAGAGTTTCTATATGTGGAGAAGACCCCACGTTGCTGATTTTATTGTGAGTTTCATGATACTTGGTTTTTCCATTAAAGCCCCAGAGCCCAGACTCTTGGCATTAAAGAAGAATCTTAACTTTCATTAAAATAAGTAACTAAAAATCAGCTCTCCTGATTGCGGAAAAAAGCTTGTCCCCAAGTGCCCCATAAAGGTTCAGAAATCAGAAGGCAAATAACAATACCCCCCTTCACATATATATGCATTAAAAACAGACCTCATGATTTTTAATATCTTCTCCTGGGTTTTCGGACCAGACTCTTGTGAATGTTTAGGGCTGGCATTGCTGGAGACTGCCTCAGCATGGCGTGTACAGGGAATCTGCCCTTTGGGGATTGAGTGCCGTATTGGCTACAGAGCCTGAAGAAGGTGAGAGAAGTAACCCTGGGTTACTGAAAAGGACTCGCAAGCTTGGATGGGTCCAGCTGCTCTCCAGCATAAAACAGAGCACTCACTGTGTGGGTCTCTGTCTCTGTCGGGATGGGAACTACCAGTCCCAGCATGCACCTGGGTCATTGGGGGAAGACTTCAGCTCCCAGAATGAACATGGAGGAGGAAACTATAACCCCCAGCATGCGCTTGGGACAGCACAGGAAGGGCTCGTGAAAACTACAGCTCCCAGCATACATTGGGCGTGCATGGGGGGAGAGCCAAGGGGAACTACAACTCCCGGCATGCCGTTCGCCGAGACTCCTGCCCCAATATGTCTGCGCCCAGGCTGGGCTGAGAGCGGTGAGCGGAGTCGATATTAGGGGCTGAGCCGCAGGTGAGTTCTGGGGCGCGTGGGGGACTGGGGTAGGGAGGCTGAGGTCTGGGGAGTGGCCGTGGCCCACAGGGCAGGAGCTAGGCGGGGCCATGGGGTGGTGGGACGCAAAGGGGGCTGAGCTGTATGGTGAGGGTGTACGGGGGCCTAGGGGATCGGGGGGGCTGAGCTGTATGGTGAGGGTGTACGGGGGCCTAGGGGATCGGGGGGGCTGAGCCGTATGGTGAGGGTGTACGGGGGCCTAGGGGATCGGGGGGGCTGAGCTGTATGGTGAGGGTGTACGGGGGCCTAGGGGATCGGGGGGGCTGAGCTGTATGGTGAGGGTGTACGGGGGCCTAGGGGATCGGGGGGACTGAGCTGTATGGTGAGGGTGTACGGGGGCCTAGGGGATCGGGGGGGCTGAGCTGTATGGTGAGGGTGTACGGGGGCCTAGGGGATCGGGGGGGCTGAGCTATATGACTGTATAACAAGGGTGGGGGGTACTAGGACCCTCTGGGAATAGTGGTTTCTAACCATGCTATGACACAAACAACACTTTCCCCAGGCCCGTGGCACCTCTTGGGCAGTAAGGGAGCCCTTCCTAGTGCCAGTGTGGGGGGTGCTAGAGAGAGCCTGCTAGCGCTCTCCCCTGGGGCTGGATGCTGCCCCCTGTGACTTTCCCTCTCCCCTGTACTCATCTCGCAGCTGAGACTCACCATGTCAAAAATCTCCCGTGCCGCCAAAGCTGTGAAGAAGGTCGATCCCGGGAGTGTCATCCGAATGATCATCCGGGCAGGTCAGGCTGTGCCGGGGCCTCCCCTAGGCCCTGTTCTCGGGCAGGTAGGCCAGGCCCCTCACTGGCTGTATGATCTGGGGGGGCTGTTATGCTGGGGATGGTTGCTGTATTTAATCAGTGGTGTGGGGTAATGAGGTTCGCTGTAAGGGCAGCGGGTGCTTCTGGGACATCCATGCTCCAAAATAATCCCCTGGTGAGGTTCCTGCTGCCCCCTGTGGCTACTCACAATGTGGGAACAGGGTTAGCCGCTCTCACTCTGGGCTGCTTAAGGCTGTCGGATCTGTGGTTCAAATCCTGCAGTACGGGGTCTTTAGCCCCCTCTCATTTGTTGGCTGGATGCAGATGTCAGGGCAGCACCCCAGCTTCTGAAAGGATTTCCTCTTACACCTGTTACCAGGGGCACAGTGTTTGTGGGCAGGAAGAGATCCAGCCTTCCCAGGCATGTTTGGGAAACATAGTTGTGGGCACGGAACCCTTTAGGGTTGAGTCTCTTGTGGGGCTCAGTCCCTCTACTGGCTCTTGAGCTCTCTGCAATTGAAGCATGCTCCTCCTTGTTTGCGGGGGGGGGACAGAGAAATATTGCTCTACTGAACTTTGTGTTGGGGTTCTGGGCCCAATCAGGGCAGCCAGGCTGGGCATGGGGCACTCATGAATCACAAGGGGTTGTCTTTCATTTGAATGCCTGTGGAAAGGAACGGTTCAGGCTGGGAGTAGCCCCTGGGGGCAGCTGGCCCTGGTGGCTTTAGAAGAAGGGCATCTCGGAGGCCTTCCCTACTCTCCCCAAATGCGGTAGCTCCTCAGACCTGTGCTGCGAGGGATGAGTGTTGTAACTGATGCCGGTGATGACTTCCTGGGCAGTCAGTCTGTCAGACGACTCTGGCGTCGTGATTGGATGAGATCACAGCTTGGTCGCTGACGGTAACTGCCTTGATACAACTGATCGGGACTTTGCAAGGCATCTGACTTGGTACCTCACGGTAGTCTGACGAAACGCCTGGGGCTGGACAAAATCAATACACCCCTATGAAAGGGGCTAGAAACTGGCTAGTGATCCCCTTGGCTGTGTAAATGGGATTAGTGAGTATGGGTAGGGAGGGGATTTTGCCTCTGTACTGGTGAGCCCCGTACTTGTCCACGTAGTGCGTCCACATGCGTTGCCATGTGTTGAAAAATCAGAGAGGGTGCAGAAAAGAGCCCCACAGTGACCCAAGGAGGATGTCTTGCAGGGAGAGGCTGCAGGAACTGCATGGAGTTAGCTTTTCCCAGATGAGGTTTTGAGGGGGCTTGATCCCCAGTCTCTCAGCCCTTCCGTGTGGGGTGGGGGCGGTTCTGGAGCAGGGAGCTCATTAATGTCACCAACAGAGGCTGAGCAAGAGTCAAGGGCCTGGAAGAGCTGCGTGGATGCATTCACAGACCATTGTTTAAGAGGGAGGCAGATCTGCCCTTCTGACAAGTGCCCCAGGAATAGGGTGGGGTGGGAAGGGAGTCTTGCTTGGAATCTCAATGCAGCCCTAGTGTCTTCCTCTAAAAGCTCCACTCCAGCTCAACAAGCAGCTCTGCGCAGGCTGCAGGATCCCTGGACGGATTATCCAGCCCGGGGGTCAGACTGGAAGATTGGAATGGGCCCTTCTGGCCTTGACATCTGACTGTACAAGCTCCCACCACACCCCCAATCCTACTGCTTAGAGCAAGCGCTGCCCAACGATGCACCTGTGTGTTGTCATGTCTGCTGCTGCTGGCGCTCCGGGCTGTGTTCAGACAATGGCTAAAGAGGGGCTGGGCTGGAATGGCTGAGAACGCCCCCAGGCTTACACTGAGCCCCCTGTCTGTAGCTGCTGCTGCTGCTTGTACAAAGGTGGAGCCCAGAGGCACCGTTCTACTGGGTGCTGCACACACACCCCACCTCTCTCCCCCGCCTGAGATCAGCCCTTGTCATGCTGGGGGCTGCACAGCCCCATACCAAGAGACCTGCCCCAAAGAGCTCCCAGGCAGAGGTAGGATGGCTGTTAGCTGAGGCCCACAGAGGAGCCACGAGTCATCCATGGTCATGCAGGGAATCAGTGGTGGGGATTGCACCCCAGTGTCCTGAATCCCAGCCCAGTGCACCCTCCCACCCTTCCCCAAGACCATGCTGCCTCCTGGCATGGCAGGGCCCAGCGGCAGGGCACTTGGATTCTCCTCTGCTGGGAGTGTGGAGAGCCCTGCTGAGCTGCCTCCTCCCCTCCAACTGCTGCTGCCCCATGTGGTGCCCTGCTGTAACAGGACCATGGGGTGACCCCACTGAATCCTGCCCCCCATGCTGGGATTGTCCTGGCTCTGGAGAGGGGGCTGGGGGTTGCTGCAAAACCCACAAAAGGCTTTTACTGTAAATATGAGCCAACAGCCCTGAGTCCCCAGCCAGGCCCCCTGGTTTGGGACCAGATCAGGGACTGTGCCCTTGGGGAAAGACCATGTGGGTTCATTCCTGCTCCCCCCGGCTCCTGGGATAGCAGGGCCAGGGAATGGGGCACTGGCCCTTTGCCCTCCAAGGGGTGATGGGGAGGGAGCCCTATATAAACAGCCCCTGTGCCCACCCCAGAGGTGGCCATGTTCTGGTCCTGGGGCAAGTGAGTGGTGCAGGATGGGTGCAGGGAAGGGTCTGTGTTAAGGTCCCTTCTCTCAAGCTGGGAGGGGATGGGGTAGCCCAAGCACAGAGCCAGGACCTGCTGGGGTGCTGGGCTGGGCCTGGCTCTTAAGGAGCCGATGTGTGAGCCTCTCCCCAGTGATGGGAGAGGGGGCCACTGCCCCTCATAGGGGATTTCACAGCATGCTGTCAGTGGTCACTCACTAAGCACCTGCCACGGCGATGCGAATGCCCTGAACTCTATGATGGGGAAACTGAGGGCCAGAAGAGGGAGAAAACATTTCTCTGAGGTCACACAGTGAGTCAGTGACTGGGCTGGGAACTCACGGCTCCACCCCTCCACAGCCTTGTCTTTGCCAAGGGCAGGCGCTCCCCTGGGGGCATGCGGTGGTGACTGCAGGCCACGGTACACCACCCCTGCATGCAGCCCCAGGACTCTGTGCACATTGGGATCCAGGGTCTGTTCTGTGTTAGCTCTTCTTTATTTCCCTCTGTCCCCATGTCCTGCATGGAGCAGACAGGCCCAGGCATGTGCCCCCTACCCTTCCGAATGTCAGGGCCATAGCTGGCACCACCCATTGGGCCCATCCAGTGCTTCGGCCTGGGCTTGCCACTGGGCCAGCTGGGTGTGGACCCATGTGTCTCAGTCTAGCTCCACACAGAGGGGTGATGAGTGTATGCAGTGGTCATCAATGTGCTGCAGTGAGGAGTGGAGCCCAAAGGGCAGGGGTGAATCCTGCCTCCTGCCCTAGCACTGCTGGTGTCCCTCAGTCCCCACCTGTCTCAGTCCTGGGCTCCAGCTCTGCCAGTGCCCCTCAATCCCAACTCATAGCCCCCTGCTATGCCAGCCCTGGGCTCGCCCAGCTCTTCCGGTGTTTCTTCGCCCCTTTCTATGCTAGTCCCACCCCTTAGTGAATAGTGGTTTGTGCCCAAGGAAGGTTTGTGATCTCAGCCCTCCTGTGTGTGTGAAGGAGCCTGGGGGCCAGTTTACATCAGGGCAGTTTTGCTGGGTAACACCAGCTGGGGATCTGGCCCCATGCTCACAGCCAGTGTCCCTCCAACTCAGGGTGTGGGTGTTCCAGCGTCCCTGCGCACTCAGAACTCCCGGGGGATGAACCTGGGTCCAGAGGTGCTGTCCATGCCTCCACACCGGGGTGTGTGACATGGCATGTCCCCAGGGGGAAGCTCCCTGAGCCCGGTGGCCCCGGCTCTGTGGTACTGCAGTGCTGTGCACCCCTTGAGCACAATGGCCAGTAGGTTCTTGGCCATGAAGATGGCGGAGACCCGCTGATCGCGGTAGAGCAGCAGGTCAGCAGCCCGGATGGCCAGTGTGGTCAGGTTGACGGCCAGCAGGCTGAGCAGCGGGTAAAGTGGGAGGTGGGGTGGGGCGGGCAGGCCCATCTCGCCCAGTGCCACGCAGGGCAGCACCAGCAGCAGGCTGTAGCAGTAGAAGAAAGTCAGGCCCTCGGCCCATAGCGGCAGCCTCTGCCGCTGAGGCTCCCATAGGCTGGCCTGCATCTCCAGCAGGTCCAGCAGGTCCACCACCACCCAGAGGAGCCGGCCGCGCAGATCCTCCTTGCGCCGGAAGGCGGCCACATGCTCCAAGTGCTCGGTGGCCACCAGGACCACGTAGAGGGAGGGGATGCAGATGGAGAGCAGCAGGGTCAGGGTACGGCGGGCCAGCAGGTCAGGGGTGCGCCGATCGCCCCGGTACCCCTGGTAGATGAAGTATAGCTTGATCTCCAGGGTGAAGACAAAGAGGAACCAGAGTGCCATGGTGTAGCCATGCCGCGGGGTCCGGGGCTCGGCACCCGCCCATGCCCCCACATAGCGCAGGATCAAGAGGAAGCACAGATCACCTGCCAGTGCCAGGGCCAGCACGCTGACCCGCTGTGCTTCAGCGCTCAGCTCCATCAGGTACACGTCCACCGCCACCATGGTGGAGACGATCACCACCGCTGACATGCAGGCGTGTGGCTTGCTGGCAGGGGGCAGTGGTGCCATGGAGCGGGGGAACTTGGTCACAGAGGGTGGCCAGCTGGCAGCGCCTGCAGGGAAAAGGCAGGGGGGGTGAGTCACACTTGCCTAGAGCAGGATGGGCCACAAGAGACCAGACTGCAGACTTGGGACGCACCATCCCGGGGCTAATGCTGGCCTCACAGAGGGACTGAGGACAGGCCATAGGGGACCACGGACAGGCTGTGGCCTCCGGACATACACATACCATCCTGGAGCTAGTGCTGGGCCTCTAGAATGGGTCACTCCAAATGCCCCTTTGGTTAGCGCTGTGGGCAAGGGGTGGGGACTGTGTTCCCCTCTGCCCCCTACAGGCTGCATTGCAGGGAACGCACTTCCCCTTTTGCTGCCCTCAGGAATGCAGCCTCTCTGAAGGGCTCCCGTGGAGGGGCTGGCCCAGCACCCCTGCATTCCCCCTGGCCTTCACCCCCTGGCCTTTGCACCAGTCCCACAGGGACCCCTCTAGCACAGAATGCCCTCAGTGTTGCTGCCCCACTTGCGTGGGGGAGGTGCCTGTAGGGAGTTACCGGAGGAGCACAGGGGGCAGGCAGGGTGATGGGAGTGTTCTGAATGTGCTGGCTCCCATACCTGATGGGGACGCTGAAACTGGGTCAGCCCAATCCTGTCGCACACAGGGAAACTGAGGCACTGAGCGAGAGCGGCTCGCCCAAGGGCACATGGAGTCAGTGGCAGCGCTGGGCCTAGACCTCCTGGCTTCCAGCCTGCTGGTCTAGCCACTAGACTCACTCTCCGCCCCGAGCTGGGAGTAGAACCAAGGAGTCCTGACTCTCAGCTCTAACCACTGGCTCCAACAGCAGCACGTGTGTGCAGGGAGGAGTTGAGCAGCAAGGTATTTGGTTGCTGATCCCAGCAACTGTCAGTGTTTCTGGCACCCCGTCCCCTCATTCTTAACGGGCCAGCAAGGCGGTCAGCCCTTGCCACTCTGGTCCTTCCCCACGGTACCTTCTCAGGGGAGAGCAGCCAGGGGAAGGGGAGCCCTCTACCTGCCCTGCCCCATAGCGAACACTACAAACACACACACTGGCCATGCTTGCGCCCCCCCCCAAGACACGGCAGCCACAAATAGCAGCTTCAGCCATCTTGATGTGGCCTTGCATTACTGTTGATTAGATATAAATAGCCCCATGCCCCAGAGCCAGCTGCATCTCCATGCCAGGCGAGGGATCCCTATACAAACAGCCCCCGTGCCCCAGCCCAGAGCCAGCTGCATCTCAGTGCCGGGCGAGGGATCCATGTATAAATAGCCCCTGCACCCCTGCCTACCTGAGGCAGGCGCTAGGTGCCTTGCTGGTGCACACACAGCACGGGTTTCTCAGAGGTTAAAGGACCCATGTGGTTATTGACTAGGTTGCTGCAGGGAGGAGGCAGGGTAGGATTCTCTCAGCTTTGGCTAGCAGACCTGTGTCCCAGCCTGAGTAGGGGAAGGGGCTGGGGCCCCCCATGATGGTAGAGACCAAGGGTCCAATTTCCCAACTGGCCTGAGGCCAGTGCAGCTGATAGTGCCAGCTCCTAGCACGATTTATGGATTTGGCGGGCGGAGGAGGAGGGAGTGAAGCTTCAGTGAGCTCTTCCCATTACTGCCTTTCCTGCCTCTCTCCCATACAGAAGGGAGTTTGGAAGGGTGTGACAGCTGGGGGTGGCACTGGCTGGCTCTGGGGGCTGGGACCTTTACTGTGTAGGGGCAGCCTGGCTGGCTGTGATCCAGCCCTGGGGCAGGAGGACTGACTGGCTCAGGTAGGGATGTCCATCTTCCGTGCTGGGAGCTGGATGTGATGTGCCAACCTGCATTAGTGGTGCACACTTCACCTGCCTGCTGCCTTCGCGCTCCCCTTCTTCCCCACCCCCGTGACAGCAGTGTGCTCTGACAAGGGATGGGAATGGCCCCTCCTGACACATGATCTGTGCAGGTGGGGGAGGGTGCTGGGACCTGTCCTTCCTCCTTGGTGCCAGCTTCCAGCCCAACGAGTAGCTCCTGGGCTCTCCACGCTCCCCACTCCCAGTCGGTTGGATTAATTTGACCTGCCAGAGATGCGTCATCTCCCAGCGTCTCCCCATAGCAGGACTCTCAGGGGCACTTCACAGATTAGTAGACAGCCAGGGACTGCGCAGCATCTGGCACTGGGGCTGTTTATGCCGGGATCTCTTGCCTGGCGCAGAGATGCAGCTGGCTCTGGGGTGGGGAATGAGAGCTGTTTATGCAGGGATCCCTTGCTCAGTGCTGAGATGCAGCCACCTCTGGGGTGGGGTTGTGTAAAAGCAGCACTGCACAGTAGGTCAGTGGGTGACAGGAAGAACTGTTTGTTGACGCTGATCTCACTTTCCTGACGTGATGCTAAAGGGGTTGATGTTCTGTCCCCAGCTCTGGGAGGGGAGAGGGGTCTAGTTTGTTAGAGGAGGGGTGATTTCAGAGCGACATACTGACCTGGGCATCCTGGTCCTCCCTCGGAGCAGACCAGGCCTCGCTCCTCCCCCTGCATCAGTCCAGGGCTTGGGCTCTGTCTGGCTGTCTGTGCCCCACACCCTGGCATTGGTTCAAGCTGTGGGCAGTCCCCTGTGTCTGTTGGCTGCTCCCTGCACTGCCTTGCCTGTGGGGAGGGGGTCAGGGCTTACCATATGTCCCCAGATCCTGTGAGCCTGACCCCATCGCACCCCAGTCCCAGAATCCCCCACTGCCTCCCCCACCCCATTGCTTCCTCCTCCCCTGGCCCTCAATCCCCCCATTGCCTCCCCCACCCCATTGCTTCCTCATCCCCAGTCCCCCCATTGCCTCCCCCACCCCATTGCTTCCTCACCCCCGGGCCCTCAATCCCCGCATGGCCTCCCCCACCCCATTGCTTCCTCCTCCCCGGCCCCCCAATCCCCCCATGGCCTCCCCCTCCCCATTGCTTCCTCACCCCCAATCTCCCCATGGCCTCCCCCACCGCACTGCTTCCTCACCCCCGGGCCCCCAATCCCCCCATGTCCTCCTCACGCCCCCGACACCCCATCGCTTCCCGCTCCGCTGCCCGTCTCGCGCGGAGCTCGGAGGCGTTCCCGGCCAGACCCCCGGGGGCAGGGCAGCCTGTTCCCCGCCCCCCTTACCTCCAGGTCCCGTATGCAGGAGCGGCAGCGGCGCGCGTGCGTGGGTGCGCGCGCGCAGGGGGCGGGGCCTGAATCCCGCCGTGGGTCCCGGGTCTGCGCGGGGTCCTTGTGCCGCTGGGTGGCGCGGGGAGCCTGGGCTGCTCGCGCGGGGGGGCGGGGCGATGGCGGGCTCTGGAGTGGGCGAGGGGGCTCTGGCTGAGGGGTGGTATCTGGGAGGCGAGTGGGGTCTCGTGGTTAGAGCAGGGGCTGGGAGCCAGGACTCCCAGGTTCTCGTCCCAGCACTTGAGGGCAGTGGGGTCACGTGGTTGGCTGGGGGATGGGGGCTGGGAATCAGGACCTGGGGTCTGTCCTGGTTCTGGGAGAGAGGTGGGGGGTGGCATTATTGCTGCCTTCTGTGTGTCCCAGCCCCTGTGCAGCCCCGGCGATTCCCCTGGGGCCAGGAGTTCAGTCCCTTCTGGGGCAGGACTGTCCGTTCCTGGGCCAGGGGCAGGGTTACAGGCCTACACCTACAGCATTTTGGGCCCCAGAGCACCAGCGTCAGCCCGTCCTGGTGCAGATCCCTGCAGTAGCCAGCCTGGCCTGATAGCTCTGCAGCCCCAAGGCGGGGAATTCTCCAGGGGCGGGCAGTGATGGACGGGCAAGAAGGTGCCACCCCGGTGTCCTCCCGTCAATCATAGTGGCACAGGGCCCTCCTGGGGCTGGGGGAAGGGCAGAGACAGTGACCAGAGCAATGAACAAAGGGGCACAATAACATGGGCATGGGGCCTGGGCTAGTGTGGGTGCTGCCTCCCGCTGGAGGGAGCAGGTCTTCCTGTGTGTGGTTCATAGGCTCCGTAGCCAGAAGGGCTCATTGGGGTCTCTGTCCGTGTGGGGTTCCTGTGGGTGTGCACGCTGGGCAGGGGTTGTGCTGTGCGTGTCTCAGGGTGTGGGGTTCCTGGGATGTGCACGCTGGATGGGGGTTGTGCTGTGTGTGTCTTGGGCTGTGTCTAGGCAGGACGTGTACACGGTGGGTGTGCAGTCTGGGTTCCCTGGGGAGCTCACAACTGCTCCGGGAGGCAGTGAGCACTGCTCTAATTCAGCTTTATTTGGCCTGATCATTAGTGACAACTTCACGTCGCACAACTCATCCCACCAGATTCAGAGCCCTGCATTACACCATGGATCTGGACTCTACTCCCAGCCGCTCTGGGAAGGAGCGCAGTAGCCTCACCCCATGCCATCAAACAGGGAAAGGGGGCGGGGGGAGCATATACCATTGAAATGTGACCCCAGGGCAGGGGACTGGCTGGCTCAGATGTGGGGAATGGGATACAGGGCCTTTCCCTTCTGGGGAGCACCAGCTGTGGTTTGGGGTGAGGTCACATGTGGAGCTGCAAGAGATTCTGGGACATATGGAGCAGGCGGGTGGGGGATCCGAACCCCCTGACAGTGTCCTTGCTTCTCTCCCAAGAGGGGCATCCCCATCGGGCAGTTCTGCAAGGACTTCAACGAGCAAACCAAGGACATCAAGGAGGGCGTGCCACTCCCCGTGCGCATTGATGTCAAGGTGAGACAGCCCCCACCGCCCCAACCCACACCCTGCCACCCCTCACTGCCCCCCAGCCCTGCTGCCCATGTGCACCGATATCAGGGGGAGGCACCCCCCCACACTGCCCTATCCTGCTCCACCCTATCACTGCCACTGGGCCAGAGCACACCCCTCCACAGTGGGGCAGGATCTGTGTGTGGCAGGTTACTGGGGGTCTCCCTTTGGGGTGCAGAGAGGTCAAGGCCACATCTCCTCAGGCAGGACCCCGGTTTAAACCCCACCCCCTTGATGTGTTGCAGCCAGATAGAACCTATGAGATCCAGATCAACCAGCCCACGGCCTCCTATTTCCTCAAAGCGGCTGCCGGCATCGACAAGGGGGCAGCGCAGACTGGTGAGGAGATGAACGGGGGTGGCCCAAACTGAGGGGGCACAGAGGAGGGAGGGGAGAGGCCCAGACTGGTGTGGAGGGGGTTACACAATACGGGAGCAGGGCCACCCAGGGTGGTGAGGGCAAGGGTCCTGCCAATGGCGGGGGGCAGTCTCCCTGTGCTCTGGGAGTGCCCACGCTGCCCTCCGTGTTGAACCCCAGCTACCGCACGATGGACACCAGGCCTGTAGATTGGCACCCAGGGCCTCCCCTCACTTTCCTGCCTGCCCTGATGCCCTGTGAATAGGTGTGGGGGGGAGAATTGGGCCACCAGGATTCACCCCCACAAACACCCTCTTGGGGACAGCCTGCAGCAAGAGCACCCCATAGAAAGAGCCTGTGGGTCACCTGGTGGCTGCTTCCAACATTAGAGCTCTGAGCTCTGAACTGCATCTGACCATGGGACATGGGAGCTGCAGGTCAGGATGGAGGAGCCCTGTGGGAGGGCTGCAGGTTGGCTGGAGGGGCCCTGTGGTCCACTGGGGGGCTCTGCTGGATGGGACAGGGGGGCTGCGGGTTGGGGGGACACATGGGGTCCACAAGGGGTAGAGGAGCTGTGGGTCAGGATGCAAGGGGCCTGCACGGTGGCTGTGATGGGGCCCCATGGGTGGAGCTAACAGGTCTCTGGCTGAACAGGGCACGAGGTAGCAGGCATGGTGACCCTGAAGCATCTGTACGAGATCGCTCTGGTGAAGTCCAAGAACTCCAACTTTGTGGTGCGGGACACGAGTCTGGAGAAGGTGGTGAAATCCCTCATCGGCAGCGCCAGAACCCTGGGCATCAAGGTGGTGAGAGAGTGAGTACCTGCACAGAGCCTGTGCCGGGGCAGGAGCCAGAAGCCCTGGGTTCCCAGCTCTGGGTGAGTGGGTGAAGCTGGGGGAGTTGGCAGTCAGGATTGCTGGGTTCTATGCCTGGCTCTGGGAGCCAGGACTCTTGGGTTCTATCCCCAGGAGTGGGCAGGGAGAGGAATCTAGTGGTACGAGCAGGTGGGGCTGGGTGTAGTCTAGTGTGCTAGATGGGGCTGGGAGCCAGGTCTCCCATGTCAGGCAAGTCTGACCCCTTTCTTCTCTCTCCACCAGCCTCAGTGCAGAGGAATATGCCGTGTTCCGGCAGCAGCGCGAGGAGGCCTTGGCGGTGGCAGCAGCAGAAGCCCAAGCATTGGCAGCGGCCACCAAGAAGAAATGATCTCCAGGACCCCCGGATCCCACGGGGACTGCAGAGCCAGCAAGTCCAGATCCCACGTTCCGGGCCTCCAGGGTCAAAGCCCCACTCTGGGCATGGGGAGCTGGGGGCATCCTCTCAGGAGCAGCATGTCAGTCTGTCCATCTGTTCCACCCCTGTTCCCCTATCCTGGCCATCTTTGGCCTATGGAATTGCCTCGATGGAGAATGGGAATTAGCCCCACCCCTCATATCCAATCCTTCTTTAAATGTGCTGAATTGTTTCGATGCAATTAAAATCCCAATTCAATAAAATCCCACTGTGACCCCCAAACTGGGAGCAGCCTTTGTCTGTGTTTTCAGGGCTGGGGACCTGGGATATGGGACCTTTCCCCTCTGAGGGGGCGACAGCTCAGATCCAGTCCCAGAGCAGGGAGACTGGCTGGCTCAGGGAGAGGATGGGGGGGCAGGGAACAGGACCCAGGCTATTCCCTCATTTGTAGTTCAGGCAGCTAGCGCTGCATGGGTTACACGTGGGACAGCTCTTTGGAGATTATATTTGTAACCCCAAGGGCTGGAAACTAGCTGCTTTATTATTAATGCCAGTTGCAATTCTAGAGAAGGGATGGTGCCATGTGCCGAGACATCCGGGGGACCGGCCCAGCTGCGGTTCTGTCAAAACCCAGGTCGACTGGAAAGTGGTAGAGAAGCCATTGTGTTACAATATATTGGATGTATTTCAGAGACACCAAACCCAGCAGGGCGAATGAACAAAACAAGGACAAACTATCATCAAGGATCATAAATCCAACAGAATGCATTTTGGATGGGAAACCTAAGTACCTTGTCCTCCTCCAGGGTCTCAGTTTACTGTATTAACTCAGGAAAGGGAGTCAGGGGTGGGGTATGGGGCTGTTTATACAGGGATCCCGAGACCTGGCCCCCTCTGGGGTAGGGCAAGGGGACTGTTTGTACCACGATCCCTCGGCTGGTGCTGAGATGGAGCTACCTCTGGGGTTGGGCAGGGGGGCTGTTTATACCAGGATTCCTCACCTGGTGCAGAGATCCAGCGGCCTCTGGGCTAGGGCACAGCCGCTGGGTAATATCTATAGCATCATTTCACAAGATTTTAAGGTGAAACATGAAGGGGAATCAAATCTCTATTTGAAACTAATAAGCAGGTGAACAGACAGACTAGAATTACCTGGAGCTGGGACACGACATGGTTGCTGAGGCAAACAGCCTGCCGTGGGCACCTCCACGCACTCTTGATTGGCTGTGAGTTATCAGCATTAAGTGGTATCAATAGGAGTGGGGGAAGGGGAGCCCAGGACTGGGATTGCCAAGGGTGACAGATTGGGATGGAGGGGCAGGGGGCTAGGGGGGAATGAGAGGAAAGTTTCTGTTTTCTGTTGTCCCCAGCAGGTGGCAGAGTTTATCCATGATTTGCATTGCCGCTGGCATGGAGCAGGGCTTGGGGAGATGGTGGCTAACTTCCTGCAGCCAGAGCGGTCCCAGCCCACACCCCATGCTGGCCAACAGTCCTGTCCCCCCATCCCACCCCAGCTAAAGAAGCAGGCATTGCCCTTTGTTTGAGCCAGGAACAGAGTTACGCTGCCTTGAGCTGGACAGCAAGAAAAGGGGCGTGTGACTGTGGGGGGGGCAGGTGTGGTGTGGGGTATGTGGATCGGGTGCAGTGGAGGGGTTAGGTGTGGAGTGGGGGTATGTGGATAAGGCTGCAGGTTTGGGGGATACAGTGTGGGAAGTATGGGCATGGGGTGCAGTGTGTGTATGAGGGGTGTGTATGGGGGGTATGTGACTGTGCAGTGGGGGTGCAAGGTGTGGATAGGTGTGCAGTGGGGGGGTACAGGTGTGAGGTGGAACAATGTGGGAGGTCTGGGTAGGGGTTCTGGGGTGTGTGTGGATGGGGTCCAGCGAAGGGTGCAATAGATGGCCTGAGATGTGAATGGGATGCAGGTCTGAGGTGGAGCAATGTGGGGGGTCTGGATAGGAGTTGTGTGGGGAGTGGTGCAGTTTGTATGTGGGGGTGTGGATGGGGTTTTCTGGCCAGTCTCATCCCTTCCCATTCATTCTCTGGCTGTGGGTGGCACCCCTGGCCCAGCCAGCCACTGCAGCTCCCAGCCCGGCCCTTGGCAGAGTGAGGCCCCATCTCTCCATGCCTCTGCAGCCAACACTCCCCACCTGGCCTGATCCTGAATCCACCCAGCTCAGGCCCCTCAGCACTGGGGAGGGGCAGCTCGACACCCCAGGAATGGGGTCCTCTGGGTCAGCCAGCTGCCAAGGAGCCTTCCCAAACCACACACACCCTGTCCCCTCCCCGAGGAGCTCAGCTCTGCTGGCCCTGGCCCCTCTGCCTGGGCTGAGTTAATGCCCAAGGGGATGGATTTTGTGTGGCACCTGGCTAGGAATGGGGCTGAGACCTGGCAAACTTGTTCCATGTGGGGGCAGCATGGCTGGATCAGAGCAAGTCCTCCCCCCCCCACCCCAGAGGGGAAAGAGTGCCCTGAGTGCCAATCCCCCTGTCCTGGGGCTGGATCGGCAGGAGAGAGGGAGGAGTTGGAGGTCAGGGAGTGAGGGGAAGTGTTTAGTTGGGGGATGGAGGGATGGGGAGGGACTGAGAGATATGGGGAGAAATTTCCCCCCAGCTTTGCCCTGGAGGGTGGCTGCCCCCTGCTCGTTCCGCACCAAAGCACCCCACTCCCAGGGACTGATGGTTCCTCGCTTGTTGGTGCTGCTGCTGCTGTAGCAACGTAAGAGAGTCTCTAGGAAACGGGTTCCTGTTGCTAGGGCTGCGTAGGCAAGGGATGGAGGGGAGGCTGCCGCAGAATGGTGGGGTCGGAGGTCAATCCCACATGGGGGGCTGTGCCCATTTACACACATGCACGCATCGCCCCCACCTCACCCGGAGACATGGACCCCGCCATGCACACAGACCCCCTGAAGACATGCAGTGCCCCATCCACACGCAGTCCCCCCAGAGACATGCATCTCTCCCATGCACACATATCACTCCCATGCACACAACCCACCCAGACGTAGATCACCCCGAAGCACACACACCTCCCCCCAAAGACACAGATTTCCCCACCACTACCCCCCCACACACACACACATATATCTCTCATGCACATGCATCTCCCCAGGAAGATGTGGGCACTGCCCTGCACAAGAATGCCCCTATACACCCAGACCTACAGGGACAGATCCACAGCTGTTACTCATGCCTCCCCCCACTTCCCATTTTGCTGGGCATGACCCTAGTGCATAGGTCCTGACATGGTTGGGCATGGTCTCTGACCCCCATCTACCCCTACCCTCTGTGCTGCCAAGCCAAATCTCACCCCCAGCACCTGCTCTGAGAAACTGGCCCCAACTTCATTCCAGAATGGAAACCTACCCCCTTAGCTCACAAGTGGGTGATACCAGGCTGGCTGGGCCCATGGGTCTGAGCGATGTGAGATGGGCTGTTGAGCTGAAGAAGCTGCCCCAAGGGATCAGTGGGGAGAGCAAGAAGCTCCTCAGGATGCAGTGCAGGGAGTGAGGTCTGTGGGGGAAGTCAATGTGGGGGAGTGATGTGTGGGGAGATCTCAATGAGGGGTTCATGTGGGGGTGGGGTGTAGAGGTCTGTGGGGTGGTGGGAGGGGTTTGTGTGAGGGAGGGGTCTGGGGGTGGGGTGTAGAGGTCTGTGGGGCACAGTGGAGTGTCGGGAGGGGTCTGGGGTGGTGGGGTGTCAGGAGGGGTCTGTGTGAAGGAAGAGTCGGGGGGCAGTGGGGTGGTGGGAGGGATTTGTGTGAGGGAAGGGTCTGTTGGGGTGGGGTGTAGAGGTATGTGGGGGGCAGAGGGTGGCGGAAGGGGTTTCGGGGTGGGGGATCAGTGGGGTCAATGGGGGTGGGGTTGTAGAGGTCTGTGGGGTGGATGGGGAGGAGTCTGGGGGACAGGAAAGGGGGAGGGGGCCCCTGTCACACCTTGCTGTGTTGTTGCAGTGAACAATCCCCCTGTATGCTGTTGCCATGGCGATGTGATGCAGGTGGGGAGCACTGACATCACAGCTGCATCTCTGTCTTTTTCCTATTTTGGCAGCGAAAAGCAGATTCTTTCCCCCCCCCCCGCCCCCGCATCCCTTAGCTGTGGCCGCAGGCTGGAAAGGGACTGAGAGCGGGGGGAGGGGGGAGAGGTGAAGAGAACGAGCCAACCCTCCAGCTCACACCCCTCCGTCCATCCCTCCCAAAAAAACCTCCCTCCCTCTCTCTGTTGCTATAGCGTGGTTCTGCTTCTCTCTTGGTCACCCTGGATCTAAAGCAAGGAGCAGCCCTGGGGGTGCAGATCTGATGTCCCTCATTGCTGGTGCTCTCTTCTTGCTGTCAGGGCTGACCCTAGTGCCCCAGTCCTGCCCTAGGAGGTGCTGTGTGCAAGGAGTGGGATGAGGAGCTCAACAGGGGACTCTGTCCTCACAGTCAGTGATGGCCACAATACCCCGCAATTCTTCTTCTCTTTTTATGAACCATGGTAGAGCATTTCTATGCAGCAGTCGGCCTGGTGCTTTGTCACACCCCAGAAGCAGCTGCAAGGATCCCTGTGTGAACAGCCCTGCATCCCACCTCAGCAGTGGTCACATCTCCGCTCCAAGTGCGGGATCCCTGTATAAACAGCCCCTGGGCCTCATCCCAGAGGTGACTGCATCTCAGTGCTGAATGAGGGGTCCGTAAGTACATGTATAAGCAGCGTGCTTTGGAATTGGCAGGTACTGTTCAGGTGCTGGGAGCCTGTTACATAATAGCTTCGAGCTGTGTGGCTTTCCTCATTGCTGCATCGGAGTGTGTGTCAGACACATTTAGACGTCTGTAGGTTGCATTCTGGCTTGATGATGTCTATAAAAGTGAAGGTTGGGTCCAGCACGATGCCCTCACCCCAGGACTGGCAGGAAATTGGGCGTGGGGGTTTTAAATTCATTTCAGCCTCAGCTATTTTGCCTTTTATTTACTCCTTGTGTTTTCAAAAATAGCTGTGGGATCTGCTGGCTTTTTACTCAGAATTCCTCCCAATTTGGGTCTCAAAGCACCTGACCAGCATATGAATATGAGTCGTTTCCTCCAGCACTGAGATGCAGCTGCCTCTGGAGTGCAATGGCTGTTTATACAGAGACTCCTCACCCTGGTGCTCAGATACAGTGCCCTCTGGGGTGGGACACAGGGACTGTTTCTACAGGTACGCTTCACCCGGTGCTAAGATACAGCCCCTGCTGGGGTGGGTGTGGGGGCTGTTTAGATGGGAATCCCTTGCCCCGTGCGGAGATGCTGCCACCTCTGGGGTGTGGGGTGGCAGATGTTTAATAGCTCATAGCAGTGGCGAAGGAGTTTCAGACAGGGAAGGCTGCCTGCAGGAGGGTGGCCCTAGAACAATATGGCATTTGAGGCACTATTCACTTCCTCTTCCCCAGTCCCCTGGGTCAACCACGTGAGACCACCTTGCCCAGTATTGCCCTCCCCTCTCAAGCAGGCTCTAATGGTGCATCATTCCTGGGAAGGTGTTAAATCTATATTGTGTTCCCAGTTCTGGGAGGGTAGAGAGGGCTGGGAGCCAGGATGCCTGGGTTCTGCTCCAGAACTGGGAAGGGAGTGGGACTAGTGGGTTAGAGCAGGGGGTAGGGGGGCAGAATGGGCTTGGTGGGAATGAAGAACCAGTCCATTTAAAATCCTGAAACCCCATTCTGCATTTGTATTGAGGGGTAGATGTTGGGGGGTGGCTGGGTCTGAACTTCCCACACTGGGGGGGGCCCACTAGCCAATCCCACTGGCTCCGTCCCCCCAGCCCCCCCTCTCCTTTCGCACGTTGGGTCTATAAAAAGCCTCCAGCCCCTCTGTATTGCGAAGCCTCTTGTGCTGGGAGGTGAAGCTGTGGGCGGGTCGCCATGGCAACTGCTGAGATATTTTCGATGAAGAAGGGACCTTGGTAGATATTTTTCTTGCTCTCCCCTCCCGCGCCAGCGGGGGACGCAGGGGGACGTGAACATTCAGAGCTATATAAAACCTGGGAGTGGGTCTAAAAATAGGAGCAAAGAGCCTTTTTCGGTGGGGTAAAGATGCCGATGGCAATTGGGGCGGGGGACACAGTCCCTCAGCCCTTCTAGGGGCCACAGAGCAACAGCAGCCAGACTAAGGCAGGGGGCTGTGATCCCCACTCTGCAGTGGGGGATAGAACCCAGGAGTGCTGGATTCCAGCACCCCAAGTCTAACCCACTAGCCCCCTGCCCCAGAACTGGGAGCAGAACCCACTGAAAACACTAATAGAAAACACACAGTCATGGTGCCCTAGGAATGACAGGCCCCAGAGCTCATTCCTAACCCCCCGAGCCAGTCAGTCCCCTTGCCTTGAAGCCAGACTGGTGCCAAGGTCCATTAAAGGTGAAATGTCCCATTCCCTGTCCCCCTGAGCCAGCCTGTCCCCATCCCTGGGGCCTGATTGGAGCTCGTTCCCCTTAGAGGGGAGCAACCCTGTACCCCATTCTCTGTCCTCCTGAGCCAGCCTGCCCCCATTCCTGGGGCCTGATTGGAGCTGGTGCATCCTAGAGGGGAACAACTGTCTACCCCAGTCTCTGTCCCCTGAGCCAGCCAGCCCCCCATATCATGTAGGGGTTCTGAGCAAGGTGGGGGATTGGCAGGCTGGACAGAGGAGTAGAAATCGTTCATTTTGTGTCATCAAAAGCAACAGGTGGAAAGTGGCAGGGGGTGATTTTATTTAAGCAGGTTAACACAATGGGTCTTCTCCATACATTCCCTGACCCTGCCACTGTCCCCCCTTCACAGCCTCCACTCACTGCCATTGTGTCTATGCCCTTGCTCAGCTAACATGCGCTCCCGCCAATCTGTCCCCTCCCTGGGTTCTGACGTGGATGGGACGCTTGCAAGCTGCATTTAGAAACAGTTACCTGGAAAATCATCCTCAGTGCTGGAGCATCATCAGGACATTCGCCAGCACCTGGTAAAAGGAGTCCGGAAATGAGGGCAGCTCCCAGGTAGAGCTAGCCAAGGCCTTTTCCCCTCTAGGGATGCCAGCCGCCGGGGACTGGCTGGCTCAGGGGGCAGGCAATGGGATATGAGGCCTTTCCCCAGTAGGGGGCACCCGCTCTGATCCAGTCCCCAGGCAGGGGGTCTGGCTGGCTCAGGAGGGGGGAAAGGGGAATGGGATACCGGCCTGTCATTTCTAGGGTACTACAAGCCGGTGTGGGTGTGGGGATAGCATCCTGCCTGGGCCCATGTGACAGCATGTAATGGCCGGCATGTATGGGTACGTGTCTGTGCGAGGACTCACATGCCAGTGACTCTCAGGGTGTGTTGTGTGTCAGTGCATGACAGCTTGTGTGTCAGTGTGTGTTACTACATGTTGGTGCATCGGTTCATAGTGGGGAGTGTTGGTGTGTGTCACTGTTTGTCACTCCATGTCAGTACATGAGGTCCATGCCTGTCCATGATGAGCTCCCTGCAGCGTGAGCCCCGGTGTCTGACTAGGATAGAAGGCAGTGTGCCCCTGTCCTGTTGCCAGCTGGCTGGCACTGCCTATCCCCGCCCCCGGCCTGGCTCTGGCAGGGACTGGCTGTTACGGGGCTGAGTCGCTTCGCCACTCACTAAATTACACAGACTCCAGAGCTATTTTTAGCCTCCAGGTTTCTCTTTTTAGTTGTTTGATTCAGATCCTGAATGAAACACCAGGTGGGGGGATGAAAGGACCCGGCAGGCTCCCAGAGCAGATGGGCTCGGGGTCAGCAACCCCATCCCTGGACCCCTCTCTCCACAAGGGGGTGACTCAGGAGCGATGCAGCCTGAGTCATTTGGCTCCCGGATTCCAGCCACAGCTGAGGAGCAGAGCTAGCCAACCCCCCCAACCTGCCCACAGGGCCATGCCAACCCCCACTCCTCACACACACTGGGGCTGAGCTACTAGAGATGGGTACAAAGAGAAGAGAGGCTATGGTTTTCAACTCATTGGGAGAGCACGAGCACCGCACCCTGTCCGGTAGCAGGCAGCAGACAGGGAAGGGCTGGGGGGGCGGAGGGAGAGGGAGCCTGCAAACACAGCAGCTCATGGGGGTGGAGGGCTGTGTTTGGACTTAGAGGGCACCATGTTAAAAGGGGCACTGCGGGGGGTGGAGCTCTTCCTCTCGGGGTAAAATGGCTCCTGGAATCCTGGCCGAGACTCCATGGATGATGGTGAGTGGAGCCTGCCCTTTCCATAGCAAAATAAAAGAGAGGGAGTGAGGTACCTGTCCTTTCCCCTCTAGGCAGCACTGCCTGCGATCTAGCTGCAGACTGGGGGCACTGGCTGAGTATAAGGCTCTGGGAATGGGACATAGGGCCCTTGCCCTCTAGGGCACCAGCTCTGAGCCAGCTCCCAGGCAGAGGGGAGTGGCTGGCTGAGGGGCGGTGGGCTGTGGGAGATGAGCAGAGGGGCTGAACAGGCCCCAAAGCCCAAACTCTGGGCAGGCGGTCGTGGAGTCTTGCTTTGGCACTGCCCCAGCTGGAGACCTTTCCCGGGATGCCGAATGCTGCTCTGGTGTCAGCAGGGCTTTAAGGTCCCCTTGTGCCAGACCCCATCCAATAGCTGACTGCCCAGCCCAGGCCCAACCCTGCTCATGCAAAGTGATGACCCACAGGGAGCCTCATTTATCTCAGCAAGATCTGGTCCTGCAGCTTGACCCAGAGACATGGGGTCATATCAGCACCACAGCTGGCCCTGGGGTGGGTGCCCTGGGCCTGCCCCACAGCACATCATCATCCAGAGCTCCCAGCCAGTGGTTCTTAGCCACTCACTCACCCTCTGGAGGGACTGGGCTGGGACCGGCTGGCACATGCGACTCCTCCCCTTGCCCGCACCCTGCCTAGTAAGAAGAGAAGAGGTTAACCTCTAGTGCCCCGTGCTTCAATACCAGGGCAGTAGCTGCATGGGTGATGGCTGGTATATAGAGCAGGGAGCTAAGGGGTTATGACTCCTGGGTTCTATCCCCAGCTGTGCGTGGGGTCTAGGGCATTAGAGCAGGGGTGCTGGGGGGCCAGGACACCTGGGTTCTATCCCTGGGTCATTCCATTTACCAAGGCACTGGGTGAAAGGTGCTGTTTACTTGCCACACATCCTTGTTGTGCCTTCTCCTAAAGTCAGAGACTCCCAAAAATAGATTTTCTCAGCCTGGGATGGAAGCAGCCATGCGGCATTGGCGGGGCGCTGGCTGCCTCTCCCGGTGCTCAGCTCTTTCCTTTTATAGGAGTTAAGGCTTCAGGTCCACCCCCACAATCCGAAGACTCTTTTCTTATTCAAGATGCGCCCACTCAGCTCTGAGCTGAGCTGGGTTACGCTGCGAGGGCACAGCCCTAGATAACAGGCTGACGTCGGAGCTGCAAGCCAAAAACAGAAAAAAGCTCCCTTTGTGTCTATTTATAGCATCACATTCCTAAAGGATAGAAAGCTGGTGGCTGTCTTCCCACAACTCAGATCAATGGCGTCCTATAATACACCCAAGGAAGCTGACTCCCAGCCCCCACCCCTCCCTTCTGACCACTAGATCCCCCACTGCTCACAGAGAGAGATGCTGGAACTAGAGGTGCTGGGGGTGCTGCCGCACCCCTTAGCTTGAAGTGGTTTCCATTATATCCAGGGTTTACAGTTTGGTTCAATGACTCTCAGCACTCCCATTATACAAATTGTTCCAGCACCCCGGCTCGCAGAACCAGGCATAGGACCCAGGAGTCCTGGCTGCCAGCCCCCCCGCTCTAACCCATTAGACCCCACTCCCCTCCCAAATCCAGGGATAGAACCCAGGAATCCTGACTCCCAGCTTCCCCTGCTCTATCCCAATAGATACCCCTTCCCTTGCTCTAATGGATTACAGCAGGGTGGGCTGGAAGCCTCAGGACTCCTTATTCTGTTGGCAGCTCTGGAAATGCCAGGTTTAACTAAACGACCATCTTACAAAACAGAAGAGTGAAGAAATTCTGCAATAGGCTCGAATCCACAGAGGGCGCCGTGCCTGCACAGGGAATTCGCTGAGACTCGTTGTTGTACATTGCACAATGGTAGTGAACAGACCATTTGAGAAACTAGAGACAGGGCCTATCCCTTAAAAAGTGACTTTGGAAAGTCGTATAATTCCTTAAACTGCCTAAATAAGGAAAGCAGTGTAAAATGACCCATACACAGCAGCCCTCGTGTGGGTGCTAAGGGTGCTGTGGGTTCCCCAGTTCCCTGCATCATTAGAAATCAAACAAGTGTGCTGTTAACTGTCACAGATTTCCAAAACAGGTGCAATGGCTTTCTGGGCAATGTAGGGTTATTCAGCTCTGTACTTTCTTTCCTAATATGGAAGACGAGATTATGCAAAACCTAGCTACCCAATTTAGGTTACTCCATTGAGCGTGGTGCTTCAGCTCTGTCACTGCATTTGACACAATTGCTCTCCTAACAGTGCGACACACACACACAGTGTGGGACTTCTTTGGGCTTTTCAGAAGTTGCCTTTATTTTTATCCCATTTTGAAAAACATTATTTTAATGGCACTAAGGTGAGGAAAAGCAACCCCCCAAACTTGCCCAGCATTGCTCTGTGGAAATGCTCTTAATACCTGGAGAGACATGCTACCTGGATGGGGTGGGGTGGGGAGGCTTAATACAAGGCCTCTGTATGGAAAGGCAAAGAAAAAGAAAACAACTGCAGCCATCAAAAGGAGTTAGTTGTTCACAGATTGAAAAGATAATTTTAAGGAATGTATCAAACATATTCCTTGAGACAATGTTTTGCATATTTTAGATTAGATAGCTAGATAGATGGTATGGATGGGTGGCTAGATAGATGGGTAGATGGTATGGGGGGATGGTATAGGGATGGATAGCTAAGGGGGTACATAGATGGAGTGGGGATCTACACATAGCTGGCTAGATGGAATGGGGATGGATATATAGAGGGGTAGATAGATGAAAGGGGGATGGATGGGTGGATAGAGGGGTAGATAGATGGAAGGGGTTGGATGGATAACAGGTAGATGGTATCAGAATGGATGGATATATAGGGGGTAGATAGATGGAAGTGGGATAGATGGATAGAGGGGTAGATACAAAACTACTTAAATCCCAGGCAGACTACAAAGAGCTACAAAAGGATCTCACAAAACTGGGTGACTGGGCAACAAAATGGCAGATGAAATTCAATGTTGATAAATGCAAAGTAATACACATTGGAAAACATAATCCCAACTATACAGATAAAATGATGGGGTCTAAATTAGCTCTTACCACTCAAGAAAGAGATCTTGGAGTCATTGTGGAGAGTTCTGTGAAAACATCCACTCCATGTGCAGCAGCCATCAAAAAAGCTAACAGAATGCTGGGAATCCTTAAGAAAGGGATAGATATTAAGACAGAAAATATCATATTGTCTCTCTATAAATCCATGGTATGCCCACATCTTGAATACTGCTTGCAGATGTGGTTGCCCCATCTCAAAAAAGATATATTGAAATTGGAAAAGTTTCAGAAAAGGGCAACAAAAATGATTAGGGGTACGGAACAGCTTCCATATGAGGAGAGATTAATAAGATTGGGACATATCATCTTGGAAAAGAGAAGACTAAGGGGGATATGATAGAGGTCTATAAAATCATGACTGGTGTAGAGAAAGTAAATAAGGAAGTGTTATTTACTCCTTCTCATAACACAAAAACCAGGGGTCACCAAATGAAATGAATAGACAGCAGGTTTAAAACAAACAAAAGGAAGCATTTTTTCACAAAACACACAGTCCTTGCCAGAGGATGTTGTGAAGGCCAAGACTATAACAGGATTCAAAAAAGAACTAGATAAGTTCATGGAGGATAGGTCCATCATCAGCTATTAGCCAGGATGGGCAAGGATGGTGTCCCTAGCCTCTGTTGCCAGAAGCTGGGAATGGGCAGCAGGGAATGGATGACTTGATGATTACCTGTTCTGTTAATTCTCTCTGGGGAACCTGGCATTGGCCCCTGTCAGAGGACAGGATACTGGGCTAGATGGACCTTTGGTCTGACCCAGTATGGCCATTCTTATGTAGATAGATGGAAGGGGAGAGGATATATAGAGGGGTAGATAGATGGAAGAGGGATAGAGGGATAGATAGGTGGAAGGGGTGGATGGATAGGGGGTAGATAGATGGAAGGGGGATGGATGGATGGATAGAGGGGTAGATAGATGGAAGAGGGATGGAGGGATACTGGGATAGATAAATGGAAGGGGTGAATGGATAGAGGAGTAGATAGATGGAAGGGGTGGATGGATAGAGGAGTAGATAGATGGAAGGGGTGGATGGAAGGGGGATGGATGGATGGAAGGGGTGGATTTATAGAGGGGTAGATAGATGGAAGAGGGATGGAGGGATACTGGGATAGATAAGTGGAAAGGGTGGATGGATGGATGGATGGATGGATGGATGGATGTAGGGGGTAGATAGGTGGAAGGGGTGGATGGATAGAGGGGTAGATAGAAGGAAGAGGGATGGAAGGATAGAGGGGTAGATAGGTGGAAGGGGGTGGATGGAAGGAGAAAGTGGTAGATAGATGGAAGGGGGATGGATGGATGGATAGATAGGATTAAATTAGATTCCCCTACAGAATACTTCACCAAGAAGTCAGTGTAAGAGTTAATGTTTGACTCTGGGAAGGAGCAGGGCAGACTTAGCCTGGAGCTAGGTGTGATTCCAACAGTCAAGTCTCTCCTCTAGCTGCTTTTCTCCTAATTCGGTGCAGTGTGTTTCTGTGCCTGCCTCCTCCACTCCCCCTCCCTCATTTGATCACGTCACTGAGGAGAGGGTGACGTGTGGCTCCCCCAGCACATAGAAGGAGGGGGTAGAGGGGAGGGGGGAGCAGCTTCCCAGCCATGTCTCTCCATTGATCTGAGCAAATCTTCCCGCCCCACTTTCCTTACCATGCCAGTGCCCACACTCCCAGCAGCCTATAAAAGCCGGGATGCAGGCTGAGGCTCTCAACCAGATCTGCCGGCAGGAATCTGGGAGCCACACAGCCAGCCAGACGGACCGACCGACCGCCGGCAAGGGCCGAGCGTGGAGAAGCCCAGATGTACCGCTCCACCAAGGGCGCCTCCAAGGCGCGGCGGGACCAGATCAACGCCGAGATCCGCAATCTCAAGGAGCTGCTGCCCATCCCGGAAGGGGACAAAGTCCGGCTCTCCTACCTGCACATCATGTCGCTGGCCTGTATCTACACCCGCAAGTCCATCTTCTTCGCCAAAGGTAACCAGCACCTCGAGAGAGAGAGAGAGAGAGAGAGAGTGAGCGAGGGAGACGCGTTGCCTGGCTGGCACTGGGCAGGGAGAAGTGAGGAGCCAGTGTGCCCGGACGGACACCTGTTAGACACCAGTGCCTGGTGGGTGTCCGGCTATGGGGCGCCTCCAGCCAAGGGGGCCGGGGTAGGGGTGAAAGGCTCGTGGCACTGTCCGTGGTGCTGAAGCTACATGGCCTAGGGGCACCGAGTCCCGGTCGCTGTCCACGGTGCTGCCCAGGTGGCGGTGGAGTCGCTGTCCGCGGCTCTGAAGCGGCAGGCTGCTGCGGGTCGCTGTCCATGGTGCGGCCGGGCTGCGATGCATCGAAAGGGCTTTGGATCCTGACTCCCGCTCCTCTTCCACAACAGGTGCCCTGGGAGGGCTGGAGAGCCTGCTGTCATCCCAGGACCTGGAAGAGTTCGTGCAGACGCTCCCAGGCTTCCTCCTGGCGTTCACCGGCGAAGGGAAGCTGATCTACGTCTCGGAGAACGTAGCAGAGCACCTGGGACATTCGATGGTAAGGGCTCCGGCGGCGAGCCGGTGGCCGGGCTATCTACCACCGACTCTCCCGCTCCTGTACATACTACAGAGCTGGGGGAGAGGGGGTATGTGTATTGGGGTGGGTGGATAGCTAGAGGGATGCATGTGGAGACAGAGAGAGAGAGAGAGATGCTGGCTATTTCTAGAGTTAACCAGTGAGGATCTCACTGTGTATTTCCCCTGTGCCTGTTGTTAAGCAGTGTTTCTAACACAGACACTGATAGCTTGTGAAGCATAAAAACACAGCTCCCTGGCAAATGTCGATCTGTGTTATATGACCACACAGAAATCCTGGCACAATGATGTGTGTTGCCAACCCTTGGGCTTCAGCGCCGAGCAGCCTGTTCCTTGTGTTGCATGACAGTGTGAGCTAACATCTCGCTATTACCTCACCCCCCAGGTGGACCTGGTAGCCCAAGGAGACAGTATTTACGACATCATTGACCCCACCGACCACTTTGTGATGAGGAATCAGCTGGCGCTGCCCTCCCCAACTGATACAGGTGGGTCCTTGTGTGATTGGGGCTTGCGTTGAAATCATTCTGCATGCGATGCCACTTGGGAAGAGCATGAAAACTGAGAAAGAGCAGAGCGGAGGATCTGAGCAGCTGGCCAAGGAGGGACAGAGGGTAGAGACATCTATACAGAGTATTCAAATGGACATAGAAATGAGAGAGAGCTCAGATACTATGGAAATATGAGAGGGAGAGATGGGTGGGTGGATGGGCTTATACAAAGCTGGGTGGATAGCTAGAGATGGGCATGGGAGGATAGATTCACTCCTGTACTAATCTAATATTCCTGGAGTTGACACTTCCCAGTGCATTAAGTTCTTCTGTGAGCTCCCTCCCTGCATGCCAAGACTCCCTACGTTTGCCCCACACACTCACCATCTTCTCCCCTTGCTGATTTCCAGACCGCTTGTTCCGGTGCCATTTCAACACCTCCAAGACTGTGCGGCGCCAGAGCGCGGGGAACAAGCTGGTCCTAATCCGGGGCCGCTTCCATCAGCCACCACCCGGCTCCTACTGGTCCACCAACCCTGTCTTCATGGCCTTCTGCACCCCGCTAGAGCCCAAGCCACGGCTCAGCCACAATTCACTCTTCCTGGCCTCCTTCGAGAGCCGGCACAGCAAGGACCTGGCCATCCTGGACATCTCAGAGAGGTGAGGAGGGGCTCAGCCTTCAGCACAGGGGGAGAAGGGACCTTCTGGCATGTCCTGATTTAGGGCATAAGGAGTTGCGTGAAAGGGTTAGGAAGAAAATCAGGGAGTGGTTACCCCATCTCTGCGGGGTGCCATGAACCCTGCTCTGGGCATCTGTAAAAGTTGGGGTACCAGGCTACATGGGCCCCTGGGCTGAGTCTACGAACCACGGTCCCTGATCATGTCAGGAGCTCCACAGATGCAGAATGAAAGACAATCCCTGCTTCCTCTGTTCAAACATAAGGAGGGGAAACAAGGGCAGCAAGAGTGGGAAGGACTTTGGGGGCGGGATAGCTCAGTGGTTTGAGCATTGGCCTGCTAAACCCAGGGTTGTGAGTTCAATCCTTGAGGGGGCCATTTAGAGATCTGGGGCAAAAATTGGGGATTGTTGGACTAGATGACCGCCTGAGGTCCCTTCCAACCCTGATATTCTATGATCCTATGACTGGCCCAAGTTGAGTGGCAGAGCTGGGAGGAGAGCCAGGAGTCCCGTTTCCACCTCTAACCCACTAGACCCCCCACTCCCTTCCAAGTGCCAGAAGTAGAACCCAGGTGTTCTGGGCCCCAGCTCGGTGCTGCTCTGTGGGTTGTTTTCCGCTCCCCGTGAGTGCTCAATGGTCTCCTCTGCTTGGCTCCCCTGCAGTGTGATCTTTCATCTGGGCTTTGAGAAGAGTGAGCTCCTATGCCGGTCGTGGTACAGCCTGATGCACCCAGAGGACCTGAGCCATGCCTCAGCCCAGCACTGCCGCCTGTGTGAGTATCTCCTCCTCTCCACCCCGAGCTACTGAGGGCTGGGCTGGGCTCCAGAGGATCCATGACACTAACCCCCTGCCCTCTTTCTCCCCCTGCAGTGGGCAATGCTGGTGAGCCACAGGTGGAAATGGTCGTCCGACTCCAGACCAAGAATGGTGTCAGCTGGGTTTGGATCTACTCCCTGGCATGCATGGAGAGCGCTGAGATCCCCATCACCTGCCAGAACTACATCATCAGGTAACTGCATGCAACCAGCCTCTTCCTGGGTTACGGAGCCCCGAGCCAGACAGCGTTCCCTTCACCGAGAGGCCTGGGCACTCAGCAGCTTCTGGGATCAGGCCCTGATTTGGTTTGGGCTAGAATCCAGGAGCCCAAGGCAGGGTCGGGGATCCCATTAAACTGGGTGTTGCATAGCTCCTGCAGAGATCAGGGCCCCATTGTGCTGCACGCTGCACAGACCCAGCACGAGAGATGGTCCCGGCCTCAAAGAGCTCACAGTCTAAATAGACAGATGGTGTGAGGGGAAACTGAGGCCCACAGAGGGGGAGGGGTCTGCCCAAGGTCAGGGGCTAGGAATAGAACCCAGACATCCTGACTCCCTGTCCAGAGCCTGGTCTGTGTGTCCGTGGTGCAATAGGCGGGTGTATTTGAGAGCCCTGGGGCTGGGGGGGGGATCACTCCTGCCAGCTCCAGCACTAACCCTGCCTCCCTTTGGTCCCCAGTGACTCGGAAGCCTGGTGCCTGCGTCAGCAGCTGGCCTCAGAGGAGCCGCAGGTGGCCTACGTGCTAAGCGCCGCGCCTCCCTGCTCTGAGGGGCTGCTGTCCCCGGCGCAGCTCTCCAGCCCCGACCAGGTCTTCACGCCCCTGTCCGGCACACCCACCGGTGCCGCCCCAGTGCCCTCCTTCGATTTCGCCAGCCTGGAGTATGCAGAGGGCGCCAGCCTGAGCCACGAGGGAGCATCGATGACCATGGAGCTGGGCAATCTCTCCTCCATGGAGGAGGCCCCCAGCTCCACCCTGGGACAGCCAGGCAAAGACACTGAGTTCAGCTATGTGTTCTTCCCCACTGCCTACGAGCCGGCCTTCCGGAGGGACAACCCAAGTGGCTCCGGCAAGGACTTTGTCTGCACGCCTCCCTACACGCCCCACCAGGGCTGTACCTTCATGTTTGGGACCCAGGAGTCCTACCCTCCCAACACAGCCACCTCCCCTCCCACCACCACTTCCACCACCACCACTTCCTCTGAGCTCCTCTACCCTCCGGAGAACTGCAGTGCTCTCTATGAGAAGTTGCCGCCCACTCCTGACAGCCCCGGTAATGGGGATTGCACCATCATGACGCTGCCGGAGGTCAGAGCCCCCCTCTATATTGATGTGCCCATGGTGCCTGAGGGGGTGCTCACCCCGGAGGCCTCGCCCATCAAACAGACCTTCTTCAGATATTCTGAAAAAGAAAAGACTGAGATTGACCTGCTGGCCAGGCACATCAGCTGCTTGGCTGAAGACTTCAGCTCCTTCCACTCCACGGAGCTCTCCCTCCAGGCAAAGCAAGGCCAGGTCAGCCGCAGCTCCTCCCTGCCGGCCGGCATGCCCAGCCCCTGCCTGGACTTCCAGCCCCTCAAGAGCTGGAGGAGCATTGACTTCTCCTTCCTCTCCTGCCCAGAGGAGAGCCTCCTGGAAGAGGACACCGTGGAGAACCTTCTCCAGGACCTGTCCACCTCTCTGTTCGAGAAGGGTGGCACCGGTGTCCGCTGCCCCCTCCACCACCACTTCTGTGGTGGGAACGTCAGTAGTCCACTAAGCTTGGACGCCGAAGAGAGCGGCAGTGGGACCTTGGCTCCCTCGCCCTCCACGGACCTGTCTCCAGAAGAGCAGTGCTTTCTGGAAGAACTGGCCTCCTATGAAACAGTCTTTGAGGCATGTGCCTCAAGGTCGCCCTGTGATGGGTTAGATGAGTTGTATCAACTCCAGAGCCACCTGCAAGACAGCTTCCATGAAGGTAAGGGGCAGAGGCAGTGCCAGCTGGGGGCGGAGGGAGGGACCGGGTCAGTGCAGGAATTCAGGCTGCGTGGATATGGACTGTAGGGATCCCCTGCTGGCCACCCATTTGCCCCCACCATGGGGCACATCACTCTTCCAGGGGGCCAACCCTGCACTGCAGCACATCTGCCACCAGTTAAGGCACGTGCATGCTGCCCCCTGCCCTCCAAAATGTAACCTGTCCCTCCCTGGTTACATGTCCCATGGCTCCAGTTCACCTGTGTGACCATTTCCAAGGCTGCTGCCAGGGCACTATGTAAAGGCAGCTAGGCTGAGATAGAGGGCCCCGTCACGCCAGGCACTGCACCAACCCTGACCGAGATCAGGGTCTCCGTCAGCCTGGGCACTGCATAGATGCAGTCCCTGTCCCACCGAGATCACAAGCTCTAGACATAGGCGGGATTATCCTCCCCATTTTACAGATGGAAACTGAGGCCCAGAAAGAGTCAGTGACTTGCCCAATGTCACATGGGGAGGCAGTGGTGGAGCTGGGAACTGAACCTAGGTGTCCTGAGCACCAGCCTGTGGCATTCATCTCAAGGCCAGCATTGCAAAATGGTGCTTCCACTTGGGGACAGCACATGAGCAACTGGCAAGGGATTGAGAGAGTCAGGGTCTGACTCTAGTGGGTTAGAGCAGGAGGCTGGGAGCCAGGACTCCTGGGTTCTATCCCAGCTCGGAGGGGACCAGCAGTTAGAACAGGAGGCTGGGAGCGAGGGGATTCCTCGTGTATCCCAGCTCGGGAGGGGAGTGGGATCTAGTGGGTTAGAGCAGGGAACCGAGGAGCCAGGACTTTTGGTTTCTGTTCCCAGTACTGAGTGAACCTGGACTAGTGGTTAGAGTATAGGATCAGGACTCTTGGGTTCTACTCCTGACCCTATCATGCTGCATGTGTGAGTTTCCCCCTCTGTGAACGTAGGGGAGAATAACCTCTCCCAGGTAGCTAGCCTGGGAGGAACATTGTGGAGCAGGTCGCCCTCTAGTGGAGATCCATGAGGGGGCTGGTCCTAGCTCAGTCATGCCTGACAGAGGTTGGGGAGACCATGGTCTGGCTTTGTGGTGGGAGCTAGCTGGGATGCCCCGTCCCCTCTAACCCCCCACCCCCTTTGCTTTGTGTCTCCCTACAGATGGAAGCGAAAGTGACCCTTCGTTCTGAAATAAGTCTGTGACTTACTTCACCAAGTATGGCATATTGTCATATTTTGAGGAGCTTCTTCCACCTATACTCGAGCTGAGACCTGACTCCGTGCACATCCGGAGTGGGCGCCAGGCTGGGCGTCCCTGGGGTGAGCTTTGGGCGAAGAACTAGCATTTTTATACCCCCCCCCAAAACGACCACCATTGTGCTGTCGAAGCTAGAGTTGCCAACCAGAGCTCTTGAAAGGACCATTGTACGTGGCTTTACACATAGAACTGTATTCACTCGTAGTGAGTATATGTATGTAATTTAATAAGAAATAGTACAGTCACCTCTCCCCAAGGCCTGCACCCCCACGTGCATTCAACCCAGTGTTGGAACAAGGCACAGGGGTGCCTGGCTTTGGCCTCCCCACCCCTCGAGAATGGTGGGCGTAGGTGGTATCTAACCTACCGCAGTAAGGGCCCATGGCTGTTCAGGCGTTTTTTGGCAATTGCATTTCTGTTCCTGACTCAAAAAAAAAATCCCTAGATTCAACTGGCCCAGCTCTGATTTTTCTCAGAGCTTTTGGGCAAAATACAGTGTTTGTGGCTACGTCCATTTCACCGGGAGACTTCTGCTGGGATTCTAGGCTGGGACTGTCAAAGCTGGCTTGATCACAGTCTCTTGCACAGGGGCAGCTGAGCAATGAACAAAAGGCAAATGTTTAAGTGGGGAGGGTGATTGACAAATGGCCTGGGGATGTGATGGACTCTCCATCATGTGGGCTGTAAACCCAGATTGGGTGACTCTCTCTAGCCTGACCACCAATCACTGGACTCCGTGCTTGGGTAATGGGGTGAAATTCTCTAGCCTGTGTTATCCATGTCAGACAGGATCTGAGCCTAAGAATTCATTACCCTAAGGGACTGACATTCCAGCCCCTGGTCCAGCTTTGAGACTCTCAGCGTTGACTGAGATAGTTGTTTAGCAGGAGTCATTTTAATTGTTGTTTCATTTTGAAATTTCACCCATGAATGTTAACTCACCCTGTCTGGAATAATCCACTGCAAGCATCTTCCAGATCGGAGCTTAACATTGTCACCAGAATGAGCTACTCGGAATGATTCCTGGCACCAAAAAAACCCCCTCTCCCCCACTTAGGGTGGGCAGGGCAGGGTGAAATATACCAATGTAGAACAGAAATGTTTATAGATATAAATATATATAGATCTTTAATTTTTTTTAAAAAAACCACAAGAATGATTTTCTAACTTCTCCAGAGTGGGATCCTGAGTTGGGCGCAGTCTCTGTGCCATGACAGGGATAAGCTGTAAGACATCAGGATCCATGGGGGTTTTTCCCCCCTTTCCTTTCTTTTTGGGGTGTTGATAAAAATAACAAACAAATGTTAAGATGTGACGCCCAGAGAGGCGCCATTGTCGCTAACCGTAGAGTTGTCTACGCTCAAGTATCAGGATTGAATCCTCTAACTCTTTACCAATTCGCACATTGCCGAAATGTGGAGTATTGTAAGACACATGTATATTTGTATAGGAAAACGACGGGATTTCTTTTTTTAAAACAAAAAAGATCATTGTGTCCATCGCTGTACATATATCTCTATATTATATATACGGATCATTGTGCACCAGGTCATGGACAACGTGGAGTCGTTCTTCGGTGTGTGTCGCTGTGAGTGCATTTGTAATGCCAAAATCTTTGTAATAAAACTGAAATTAACAAAAATGACGTGGGGCATTTCTTAAGCTATCTCCTTGGGAGAGGGTTAGTAATTGTATCGTGAGGCTGCATTTGAGATCAGGGGCCCCCATTGTGCCAGGAGCTACACAGACACTCACCAAGATTGGGGATCCTGTTGCACCAGGCTCTGGACAGACCCCGATTGAGATCAGGGCCCTATTGAGCCAGATGCTGCACAAACCCCAACTGAGCCCAGAGCCCCCATGGTGCTGAGCATTGCACAGACCCTGAGATCAGGGCCCCTATTGTGCCAGGTATCCCCATATCCTGTGAGCCTGAGCAAGGATTTCCTGGGTCTCTGCTACAGGGCATGGCATAGTGGTGACCAAGACCTCCTGGCCCTTCCCTCATCTTAGCAGTGCTGCTGCCCCCTGCAGGGTGAAACCAGATGTGTTCTGCTGTACATCAGCCCCCATGTCAGCAGCACCAAGGGCAGGGTGCCCTAGTGGCAGGTTAGTGAACTAGGGCCCCCGCTCTCTGCACACAGATTGGGTGGGGGATTGCTAACCCGTGGCTGTGGTGATACAGCTACCTCTGGAGTGGAGCACAGGAACTGTTTATATCTGGATTCCCTCATCTGGCACTGAGATGTAGCTGCTCCTGGGATGAGGTGGGGGGGCTGATTATACAGGGATCCCTCGCCTGGTGCTGAAATGCGACTGCCCCTAGGGTGGGGTGTGGGAGCTCTTTCTATAGAGACTCATCGCATAGCACCCAGATGCAGCTGCCTCTGGGGTAGAGTGCAGGAGCTGTACAACTGGCCTAGTGGATGTGGGAAAAACAGTAGACCTGCTATATCTGAATGTTAGTAAAGAGTTAGTCCCCACTGACATTCCCATAAGCAAACTAGGGCAATACGGTCTAGATGAGATTCCTATCAGGCAGGTGCACAACTGGTTGAAAGAGCATACTCAAAGGGTAATTCTTGATGGTTTACAGTCAGACTGCGAGGCCATATCAAGTCAGAGCCCTCAGGGGTCTGTCTTGGGTTTAGTACTGTTCAAAATTGTAATGAATGACTTGGCTGGTGACGTGGAGAGTATGCTGATAAAAGTTGCTGGGAGGGGCTGCCAGCACTGCAAGGACAAGATTAGAATTAGAATGATCTTGAGAAGTTGGAGGATTGGTCTGAAATCAACAAGAGGAAATTCAGCAAAGGCAAGTACAAAGTATGGCATGTAGGCAGGAAAAGCAAAGGCACAGGTACACCATGGGACTCACCGGCTAGGCAGCGGTACTACGGAAGAGGATCAGGGGGTGATAGTGGATCACAAATTAAATGCGTGCCAACAACATGAAGCTGTTTTGGAAAAGGCAAATCTTTTTCTGGGATGTTGTCACCAGCTGACTGGCCCCTTTAAGAGGTAATGGGTCCAGGTCCACCTGGGACTCATTCAGCCCTCCTCCCCAGTGTAGATACCTGGCAGATAGGTTGTGTGGTTAAAATCAGTCCAGGCCCATATTTATTACCAAGTGATTGTTTGGTAATACTCCTCCTAGTGGAAATGGCCACACAAGAAGAAATGAAGAATTAAGCTCTCATCATCTCCTAGATGCTCGGTTATTGGTAGCCTCTAACGGGAAAAGGAAAATTAGCCCAGTCACAGAGAACATAAGAACATAAGAACGGCCATACTGGGTCAGACCAAAGGTCCATCTAGTCCAGTATCCTGTCTTCTGACAGCAGCCAGTGCCAGGTGCCCCAGAGGGAATAAACAGAACAGGTAATCATCAAGTTATCCATCCCCTGTCACCCATTCCCAGCTTCTGGCAAACAGAGGCTAGGGACACCATCCCTGCCCATCCTGGCTAATAGCCATTGATAGACCTATCCTCCATGAACTTATCTAGTTCTTTTTTGAATCCTGTTATAGTCTTGGCCTTCACAACATCCTCTGGCAAGGAGTTCCACAGGTTGACTGTGCGTTGTGTGAAGAAATACTTCCTTTTGTTTGTTTTAAACCTGCTGTCTATTCATTTCACTTGGTGACCCCTAGTTCTTGTGTTATGAGCAGTAGTAAACAACACTTCCTTATCTACTTTCTCTACACCAGTCATGATTTTATAAACCTCATTCATATCTCCCCTTAGCCATCTCTTTTCCAAGCTGAAAAGTCCCAGTCTTATTAATCTCTCCTCATACAGAAGCCATTCCATACCCCTAATCATTTTTGTTGCCCTTTTCTGAACCTTTTCCGATTCCAGAGGAATTATTAAGAACATAAGAATGGCCACGCTGGGTCAGACCGATGATCCAGCTAGCCCAGTAGTTCTCAACTAGGAGTACGTAGAGTTCTTCCAGGGGGTACATCAACACATCTAGCTATTTGCCTAGTTTTACAACAGGCTACATAAAAAAGTACTAGCAGTACAAACTAAAATTTCATACAGATAATGACTTGTTTATACTGCTCTATATACCAGTATTTCTCAAACTGGGGTCCACTGACCCCTGGGGGTCTGCAAGGGTACTCCAAGGGGTCTGCTGGCTACACTGATCAACTCCTCCCCCTTCGTCCCAGTGCCTCCTGCACACCGGGGAACAGCTGTTCAGCGGCATGTAGGAGGTGCTGGGAGGGAGGGGGAGGAGGCGGAAAGAGGCGGGGAAGAGGCAGGGCAGGGGTGGAGTGGGGGTGGGAAGAGGTGGGGCAGGAGTGGGGTCTTGGGGGAAGGGGTAGAGTGGGGGGTGGTGGGGCTGGGGAGGCGGCTTGTGGGGTCCATGAAAAATTTTAAATCAAAATGTGGGGCCTCAGGTTGTAAAGTTTGAGAACTGCTGCTATATACTATACGCTGAAATGTAAGTACAATATTTATATTCCAATGAATTAATTTTATAAATATATGGTAAAAATGAGATAGTCAGCTGCTTTTCAGTCGTAGTGTGCTGTGGCACTTGTCTGATTTTGTAAGCAAGTAGTTTTAAAATGAAGCAAAACTTAGGGGTACGCAAGGCAAATCAGATTCCGGAAAGGCGTACAATAGCCTGGAAAGGTTGAGAGCCACTGCTCTAGTTCACTATCCTGTCTTCCGGCAGTGGCTGGTGCCAGATGCGTCAGAGAGAATGACCAGAACAGGGCAATTATCAAGCAATCCAGCCCCCATCCCAGTTTCTGGCAGTTGGAGGTTTAGGGACACCTGGAATACGAGGGCTGCACCACTGACCATCTTGGTTAACAGCCATTGATGGACCTGTCCTGCAGGAATTTATCTAAAAAATATGGGAGATTGAGATTAGGGGGAAATTAATACACCAATTACGTACCCAGCAAAATAGACAGAGAACGGATAGATATTTGCTTACTTTTTACTCAATACTCAGACAAAGTCACCTGCAAAAAAACCTCAGCATGCTTGTCCAAATGTTGTGACTATTAACATTTGATAGACATGCCTGGTCAGTTAAATAGGTGCGTATAGAGATTTCACTCCGTTTATCGCTAAAAGGGACATATTCCAGGTGTTGTAGCAAAGCGCACTCTGTAATATGGTAACACGCTGTTAAACAGAAAGATTTGATGACTACAACCCTGTACAAAAGCTAGCTGTTGTAATGATTGTTGGGTTTCTGAAATTTACATGGCAAGGATTTGTAAGCTTGTTAAAACTTCCTATCTAAATACACAAATAGTTTTAAAAAGTCAGTGCAGGCCTGGAGATAAAAAAGAAGAGTCACTAGAGAGCCCAGGAGCTGTGTATGGGTGCAGAAACAGACAGCTGTAAAGAGATGTCCCTAGGAGATACCTGCTTGCTTGTGACCTCTCCCAGCCCTGCAGGAAAGGACAGGATTAAAAGGGGCCATGCAGGGGGGGATAGCTCAGTGGTTTGAGCATTGGCCTGCAAAACCCAGGGTTGTGAGTTCAATCCTTGAGGGGGCCATTTAAGGATCTGGGGCAAAAACTTGTGGATTGGTCCTGCTTTAAGCAGGGGGTTGGACTAGATGACCTCCGGAGGTCCCTTCCAACCCTGATATTCTATGATTCTAAGTGTTGTATGTAGGACACGGGCGGTAACTGCCCCACTCTGCCGGGCACTGGGGAGGTCTCAGCTGGAGAGCTGTGTCCAGTTCTGGGTGCTGCACAGCAGGAAAGATGTGAACAAATTGGAGAGAGTCCAGAGGAGAGCAACAGAAACAATGAGAGGTTTAGAAAACCCGGCCGGTGAGGCAAGTTTTTAAAAATTGGGCCCGTTTAGTCTTGAGAAAAGACAACAGAAGGGGGACCAGATAAAGGGGTTCACCTATGCTAAGGGCTGTTATAAAGAGGATGGTGATCAGTTGTTCTCTGTGACCACCAGGATGGGACAAGTAATCAGCTTAGTTTGCAGAAAGGGAAATTGAGGTTTGACATTCAGGAAAACTTGCTAACCCCAAGGCTAGTTAAGCCCCGGAACAGGTCCCCCAGGGAGGTTGTGGCACCCCCATCACCGGAGGTTTTTAAGACCTGGTTGGACAAACATCTATCAGGGACCTCCCTGGAGCCCGCTGCAGTGCAGGGGGCTGGACTAGCTGACCTCTCATGGTCTCTTCCAGCCCTACATTGCGAAGAGCGTGCTGGGTGCTGAGTGAACCAGGGGCCCCATGGGCCCAGTACAGAGACACAGGGAGAGACAGTCCTGGCCTCAAAGAGCTCACAGTCCGGACAGACAAAAGCGGAGGGGGAAACTGAGGCACCGAGAGGGGAAGGAAATTACCTGAGGTCACCAATCAGGGTGAGTGGTGGAGCAGGGCAGAGACCCCCTTTCCCAGAGTCCCAGCAGGAGCCGCTGGGATCCAGGGGGAGCAGTGTGTGGCTGGGGACGGGGCGCTCAGGGCAGCTACAGTGGGAAGCGGTTTGCAGGGGAGTGGGATGTGACTGGAGAAGGAGGGGTCGAGGGGGTAGGGGGGTTGTGATTGGAGAATGCAGCCTGGCCCCGCCCCCCGTCAAAATTTCCATGTTTTGGCGGGAACGGGAAGTACTAAGAACAACAACAAGTGGAGGTGAGTGAGCGCCTGGCACTGCCCGCCTCCCGGGAACAGGGCCTCTCTGTGCACCACAGGGGGGTGCCCGGAGCCCCGCCGCAATCCGGGCATGGGGGGCAGCGCCCCAGAGCAGGGACCCCCCCTGCGAACCTGGCACGGGGTGGCGGCAACGCCCCAGAACAGGGACCTCCCCCTGCGATCCGGGCACGGGGTGGGGGCAGCGCCCCAGAGCGGGGACCCCCCTGCGATCCGGGCACGGGGTGGCGGCAGCGCCCCAGAACGGGGACCTCCCCCTGCGATCCGGGCACGGGGTGGCGGCAGCGCCCCAGAACGGGGACCTCCCCCTGCGATCCGGGCACGGGGTGGCGGCAGCGCCCCAGAGCGGGGACCCCCCTGCGATCCGGGCACGGGGTGGCGGCAGCGCCCCAGAGCGGGGACCTCCCCCTGCGATCCGGGCACGGGGTGGCGGCAGCGCCCCAGAGCGGGGACCTCCCCCTGCGATCCGGGCACGGGGTGGCGGCAGCGCCCCAGAACGGGGACCTCCCCCTGCGATCCGGGCATGGGGTGGGGGCAGCGCCCCAGAGTGGGGACCCCCCTGCGATCCGGGCACGGGGTGGCGGCAGCGCCCCAGAGCGGGGACCCCCCTGCGATCCAGACACGGGGTGGCGGCAGCGCCCCAGAGCGGGGACCCCCCTGCGATCCGGGCACGGGGTGGCGGCAGCGCCCCAGAGCGGGGACCCCCCTGCGATCCAGACACGGGGTGGGGGCAGCGCCCCAGAGCGGGGACCCCCCTGCGATCCAGACACGGGGTGGGGGCAGCGCCCCAGAGTGGGGACCCCCCTGCGATCCAGACACGGGGTGGGGGCAGCGCCCCAGAGTGGGGACCCCCCTGCGATCCGGGCACGGGGTGGGGGCAGCGCCCCAGAGTGGGGACCCCCCTGCGATCCAGACACGGGGTGGGGGCAGCGCCCCAGAGTGGGGACCCCCCTGCGATCCAGACACGGGGTGGCGGCAGCGCCCCAGAGTGGGGACCCCCCTGCGATCCGGGCACGGGGTGGCGGCAGCGCCCCAGAGCAGGGACCTCACCGCCCCCGATCCGAGGACCATGTTGCTAAACCCGATTTCCTTCCACTTCAGCTCCCTCTCCCCTAAGCCCAGGTGAGTCGGGACGGGCTGCGTCAGATTTACCTGGCGGGGGGGTGCTACCGCGGGCAGCGTCACCCTTTGGAACGCGCCTTCCCGGGGCGGGGGCGATCCCAGGGGGCGGGGCTAGCCCAGGCTAAAACTGCTCCGCTCCCCAGCGCTGCGTGTTCCGTGGGGTGCTTCGAGGGGTGTCAGTGACCCCCGCCCCGGCCAGGGCCCAGCCAATCCCCGGCCGGCGGGAAGGGCCGCTGGGGTCCGGACCCTTCTCTAGGGGACCCCGGGGGCGGGGCGAGGCGGCAAGTGGATGCGGGGCGGGGCGGGGCTGGGCTGGGCTGTTTCCGGCGCACACCCGCCGCCGCACGGAGACAGGGCCGCGCTAGCTGGTGAAGTCGCAACGGCCTTGGGGGCCATGGAGCCGCAGCCCGGCTGATTGCTTCCCTCTCCCACCCCCCGTGCTGGGGGGTCCGGCCGGCCGGCTCCGCGGGGCCGCTGGCGGGGCTGGGGCGAAGGGAACAAACCGGTTCCGACCCCTCTGGCCGCCCGGTAACATGTCGCTGCCCCCTGCAGCGTAGCGGTTCCGTTTTCACACGTGGTTGCACTGGGCAGCGCTGCGGCGCAGCCGGAAGACACGTTCCCCGTGTGACCTCGGGGGCTTTGTAAGGGGGCAGGACTCTCCCCTTTGCCCTTGAGGGAGTGCAGAGGCATTTCAGCCGGAGATAGAGGGTAATGGCTGTGCTGGGGGTCACTGGCTTGGGGGGGGTCTGCATTGTCGGGGTGCCTCAGAGGGGTGGTAAAGGGGGCAGTTGGAGTGTGCTGTTGGGACTTCGGGGGTGTCTGCAGTGGGGGGTGGCTGGATTGTCGTGGAGGTTCGGTTCCCCTCCTGTGGGAAGGTTTGGGGGGCCATGAGGGGTGTCATAGCAGTGTACAGAGTGAATATGGGGGGTGTTGGTGTGTGGCTACAGAGTGTGTGCATGATGGTATGGGGGGGTGACTTGGGAGAGTGTGGTGGGGGGAAGTTCTGGTATTTTTCTTCTTCCTGGTTAGTTTCAATCAATGTCATTGTTCGAAAACAGGGCACCATGTGGGTGCTAGATGCACCTCTGTGCCAGGACAGCTGCAGCCACACAAGGGGTACATCACTTTAACAACACTTTAACAATTTGCAGCATCAAAGTAATACAAACCCTATGAGTGAAAGCGTCCAGCCCTCCTGGGTGTCTGCATTATGTTACAGGCTTTAACTTCATGACAGTATGCTATTTTCCTCCACAGGACCCTGCTTCATTCAGTGCTCAGGTGAGCTCTGGCCAGTCAAACAAGCGGCTCTTCAATATTTTGTTTCTTCCTCACTGTTCGATGGGTGCCCAGGCCTTCTTCCTGGGTACACCACCCAGCCCCTGCCCTGAATAGAGAATTGCTGATTTCCTCCTGGGCTTTTTATGGCGTGCAGAAATAGAGTATCTGAGAGCTTGTCAAATATTGATGAATTTATCTTCTCAACACTTCTATAAGCGAGAGGCGGGTATTACCCCCATGTTACAGGTGAGGCACTGAGCGATTAGGGTCAAGTGTATCCAATAATTTTGGGTACCCACTGAGTCAGCTACGATCTGTTTCTTCGGTGCCATTAGCATTACATAGAACAACATATGTTCAAACCCCAGCTCCCACTGATTTCAATTGCAGCGGTGAGTGCTCAGCACTTCTGCAGATCAGACCCTAAGCTCTCAAGTCAGACACCCAGAAAATGAGGAACACACAATTAGCAATCACTAAAGTCTGGGTGAAGTGACTTGCCCGGCAGCCTGCAGGAACTCGGTGGCAGAGGCAGGGGCAGACTCCAGTGCTCCACAGCAGCATTCACCTACTTGAATAATGAGCCCCTCCTTCCTCTCCCTGCAGCCCCCTGCCTCCTCCACTGCTCACCTGCCAGCTGCTACAACAAAGGAGGCAGGGTCCCACGAACAACAGCCTCCTTCACCACACACCTCTAATTCATCCCCAGAGCAGGTCCGGCCTGTGTGCTGAATGCAGCAGGGGCTTGTGTGGAAAAACAGACTGTGGTTAAAGACTCTATCAGATCCAATACGCACAAGGGGCTGAATTGAGGCTGCACGGGCAACCTTAATTCTGGAACTTCCTAGTGCTTGACCTTCCAACCTTGCTAATGTTCTTTTCACGCCATTTTTTTTGTGTAATTGGCTAGGTTTTAAAAAAAATGCCAATTCTATCATTTGGCATCTTATTGACACCCACATGGGTCATCAGCAGGGAGTCCCTGCCGCTTGAGCTTATTGAGTAATTGATAGCTGTTCTCTTCTATGTGGCCCGGGGGGTGGGATACTTTGCCAGTGTATTTCACAGCTGTCTCACCATTCCTCAGCTGTCAGCAGACCCTGGAATCTCAGGTTCTATTCCAAGCTCTAGGGAGGAGTGTGATCCTGGCTCTTGCCCCTTTTCCTCAAGCTTGACCCCTTCTGTCCCCTCCCCTCCAATCTGTCCCACTCCCATTCGCCTCACCTAGTCAGTCCCAATCTCCACTCCGCAGACCTCTGATCCTCCAGCTCCTTGTCCCAGTCTACTCCTTTCATTCCGCCTGATCTGGATCTTGTCCCCTCTGTATTTGAATTGGGTGATTTACTCCTCCGCTCTGCCTGGGTGCCAGTAAGGGGCCCACTGACCGCCCAAGAGAGAGAGGCTCTCAGTTCCAGTGCCTGGAAAAGGTCTGGTTTTGCCCCATAGACCTGAGCTGGAGGGAGAATGCTCAAGCCCTCTGTAAGGATGGAGCATGCCCAGTGAGGATGGATTCTTAGAAATGTTAGTTAAGCTCTAAGGAGGCTCTACTGCGCACATGTGAACTGCAATATTTTCAAATTTGGGTAGATGGATTTTCGAGGGGATTGCAAAAGGCACAGCCCTGGCAGACAGCCCACTCTGCCAAATAAAGTCCCTACTGCAAAGCATGGGGATGCTAGAGCCAAAGTAAAGGTCTCCAAAATATGTGTATATATAGTTAACATGGGCAAAACCATACATGGTTCCCTAACCTCATTCTTGAAGATGGCGGAGCTGTTTTGGCTGAAATTTTCCCAAAATATTTGGCCTGATGACATGAGTGTGAAATTTCAGCCTGTCTGGTTAAAGTCTAGCAAAGTTTTAAGCACTTAACAATAGCGTCCTATAATGGGAAGTGTCAGGCTCCCAACCCTGCCTAGGGAATTCTCCGGTTCGATCTGATGTCTTAATTTGACCATTGGCTGAGCAGTCCCGAAGAGATTTTGGTAAATTTCAAAGTACAGACAAGTCTCCTGTTAAAACCCTCAGTTTAGATTGTGCAGGCTGGAGTGATGTTTTGTTTTAGCTGGTCAGAGGGGAACCTAGAGGCACCCCCAACTGACTGACAGCTGCGAAAGCAGCTTGTAGCCTCATCCCCACCACAGACACAACCTGAAGCAAGGCTGGGACACGTCCTTCGGGCTTGAGATGCCTCAGGCAAAGGCAGGGCCCTCAGGCTAGGGAAGGGACTTGTGGCTGTTTGCCAGTGGCATGCCCTGCCGATTCCCAGCAGGTAATGGGAGCTCTGTATAGAATAAAGCCTGGGCCGGGTCTGCTGCCAGCGCTGGGAGGCACTGACAGTCACTCCCCCCTTGCCATTGACTCAAAATATGCCTGTTCCACGCTGAGATGCGGTGGAGAATCTCACAAGCGGGCCTGGTGCTAGGGGCGCTGCGCTGGCCTCCCCCCCCTCACAGTCACTGCTGGCCCAATGCCCCTAGTTGGTACTAGGGGGCAGTGTCCTACAGAGAACAGGGCAGGGTCTCTGTAGGGGGCATTCTCCCCTAGGTGTCAGTGCTGGATGCAGTGCCCCAGTGCATTGCTGGGGGTGCAGTGCCGCAGGGAGTGCATGGGGGCTTGGTAGGGGGTGTTCTCCCATCACAGTGTGTGCTGGTCTCGATGCCCCAGTGCGGAGCTGGGGGGTGCTGTGCTGCAGGGTGCTCAGTAGGGGGCACTCAGGAGCCAGAACTCCTGGGTGTTATGCCCAGCTTGAGGAGCAGAGTGAGGTCTAGTGAGTTAGGGGCAGGAGCCTGGGTTCTATCCCAGCTCTGGGAGGGGACAGGGGCTGGGACAGGAGTCCATATTCCTGGGGCCTATCCTAGCTTTGGAAGGAAACGTGGGTACCCAAGGGCTGTTTTTTCTGTTCCTGGGGTTAGCTGGCCTCTGTCTTCACCTGCCTTCCACAGCGGAGCTGGGAGCCTCCCTGTGAGGCCCCTGTATGAGCAGGTTTCTCCTTAAGCCCATCCCCCCTCCATGGGTTGTGTTTTTCCATCCCCCAGGGCTCCTTGGTGGGTTGAGGGCTGCTCCCTCCCTGTGATTAAGAGTTTTTTGTTCTAGGTGCTGCAGGGAACCAGCCAGGGCTGTCCACTGCCCCCTCCCTCCCCACAAGGCCCGGAGACATTCCCCGCAGTACCCAGATGGCTCGACAGGACAAGCCCAAGGACCAGTGAGTGGCAGCTCCCCTTTGCCAACAACAGACCCTGGGCACCCTCCGTGTGGGGGTGGAGCTCTCCCTGGGCAGGGGACGTACTCTGCGACCACCATCCCCCAGGGGCTGTGTCCTGTGGGGCTCAGGTGGGGAGGGGTGAGAGAGGCTGGGAGTCAGGACACCTGGGTTCTGTGCCAGACTCATGTGTGGGCTGGGGAGGGAAAGGGGCTGCCCCATGGACACCCTGGGAGTAAAGGAGCAGGGTGGGAGATAAGTGGCCACCCTGCCCACTCGGTAAAACCTTGGTCAAACCAAGGCACTCGCGCTCCCTGAACCCGCCCATAATGGGGGCAGGAGGAGGGGTCGAGCCGCGGACCATGCCTAACACCACCACCCTGACCCATCCCCGCAGGCCCTCAGGGAGGGGACCCCCATTAGCTATGCAGTCAGTGCTCCCTGGAGCTAATGAGAAATGACTGCAGAGCAAGGGGAGTGGGGTTAGTGGTTCAAGCAGATGGGGGCTGGGAGCCAGGACTCCGGGGTTCTATCCCCAGTTCTGGGAGGGGAGTGGGGTATGGTGGGTTAGAGCGGGCAGGCGGGGGAGGGGAGAGCTGGCAGCCAGGGGACTCTGGGTTCTATCCCTGGCTCGGACGTAAGGCAGTGTGCAGTCCCCACCCCATCCCACTCTGGGGGCAGCTTGGGGGAGGAGTGGGTGGAGAATTGCAGATCTCTAAGTTGGGAAAGAGATTTACCTGTCCAGGTGTGAGCAGCAGAGCCAGGAAAGAGGGTGGTGGCAGGCGGGGAGGGTGCCTGGCTTGGTAGCCTGGATTGGAGCGGGGAGATCCATGAGGATTCTAGTCCCTGCACCCCACATAGCTGGGTCCTAAATGGAAACCATCCCCAATCGGGGCCCCATCTGAGGCAAGTTTGCTGGGCTCAGCCCAGTCCCTCAGGAGGGAGCCCCAGCTGGCTGACCGGGGACTGAACGTGCCACCAAGACTGAGTCCCTCTCTGTGCCCACAGAAGGGAAATGCCCCAGATGCCAGTCCCCCACCAGCCTGGGGCGGGGTCAGAGCCAGTACCCCCTAGAGGGGGAAGGCCTTGTTCCCATGGTGATGGTGTCTCTCCCCCAGGTTTCATGCTGTAGGAATCATCATCTTCATCCTGGGTCTGGGCACCCTCCTGCCCTGGAACTTCTTCATCACGGCCATCCCGGTACCGACCCTGAGTGCCATGGAGCTCTGGGGGGATGGGAGGGGCTGAGGGGGCCGGTGTAGGCAAGGGGCAGGTACAGTGCTGCGGGGAGGAGGAGGGGAAGTGGGGTGCTGGGCTAAGGGAGGGGGAGCATTGGGGGGACAGGTGTGCAGCCCTGCATGTGGGGGTCTTGCTGGGGCTTAGGGGAGGGTGGCTCAGTGGGGGAGGTGCCCCTGGGGCTGTGTGGGCAGCAGGGCTGCAGCCCCATCTCACCTCGTCTCTACCCCACAGTATTTCCAGGCCCGGCTAATTGTGGGGACCAGCTTGTCCGTGGGCCCGGGCGGGAACAGCTCTTGGGGGAACAGCTCTGGGACGCAGCCAGCCCCAGCCCGGGATGACTTTGACTTCAACAACTGGCTCACGCTGCTCTCCCAGCTCCCGCTGCTTCTCTTCACCCTGCTCAACTCCTTTCTCTACCAATGGTGAGAGACCTTGGTCCTGCCAGGGCTTCTCGGTCCTGATCCCAGCCCCCTGCGATCCCAGCCCGGGGCTCCTCCCCACCCCCCAGCTCTGCCGGGGCGTCTCAGTCCTGACCCCAGCCCGGGGTTCCCCCTCCTCCCAGCTCTGCCGGTGCCTCTCAGTCCTGACTCCAGCCCCTTGCGATCCCAGCCTCAGGCTCCCCCAGTCACCCCTAGCTCTGACCCGCAGCCCCCTGCAGTTCCAGGGGCTTCTAATCCTGACAACCTCAGCACCGGGATGGGTGGGGTCCCTTTATAAACAGCGCCAGTGCCCCATCCCCACCGCAGGGGCTAGCAGGGAAGCCAGAGGGTCCCTCTCCCTCCCACACACCCCTGTGGTCTCGTTGAGCTGGCCCCCCTGCAGTCGGGGCTGATGGGGTGACAAGGCACCAGCGGCCCAACATTGAGTCAGCCCCGGAGTGATGGGTGAGACCCCTGGGGCTCTGACCTGCTCCCCCTCCCCCCGCAGCATCCCGGACAAGGTGCGGGTCCTCGGCAGCATGTGTGGCATCCTCCTCCTCTTCATCCTCACGGCCGTGCTGGTCAGGGTGGAAATGCCCCCCCACAGCTTCTTCTCCATCACCATAGGCTCTGTGTGGTTCATTAACTGTGAGTGGAGGCGGGGAATGGGACACAGGGGCTTTCCCCTCTCCGGAGCCCCAAGGCTGAGGGACTGGTTGGCTTGGGAGGGCGGGGAGCGGGTCTGCAAAGCTTCTCCTTCCATTGTGCCCCTATGGGGCCAAATACAGTGACTCACAGCCCACTGAGTGCAGGGGGATTGGAGCCAAAAGGGAGCTGGGGGGGCCGGGATGGGGTTGTGCACCCACGTGGGAGATGCGACTGATGATGGTGTGGGGGAGGGGGCAGCGAGGGCATGGTGTATTTTTTAGGGGGGGGGAAAGCTAAGGGTTAACTCCCAGGGGATTGGCAGGGAGGGGGCTGGGCTCAGCATTCCCGCCTCCTCCTCCCATGGCACTGGGGGTCCCCGGGCTGTGGGGGCAGTTCTGACCCACTGTGTCTTTACCTAGCCTTCTGCGCCGTCCTGCAAGGCAGCCTGTTCGGGCAGCTGGGCACCCTGCCCCAGGGCTACAGCACACGCTTCCTGAGCGGCCAGGGCATGGCCGGGACCTTCGCCGCCAGTGCCATGCTGCTTTCCATGGCTAGTGAGTATGACGGGGATCCGCCTCGCCACCCGCAGCCCCTCTCCTGCTCCCCAACTGAGCCCCAGCCCTAGCACTGAGTGTGAGGGGAGAGCGCCCCCTACTGAGTCCTCCCTCCCTGCAGCACAGCGCCCCCTAGTGCTGCACTGGGACATAGGGCTCAGCGCCCCATCGTGCTGTCTGCACGCTGTTGCTCCACGTGCTGTGCTGGCTGTTTCAGGTGGTGTGGATGCGCAGACGTCTGCCCTGAGCTACTTCATCACCCCCTGTGTCGGGACCCTGATCTCCATTGTCTGCTATCTGATGCTGCCCCGTATGGTGAGATGCTGCACCGCCGGGGCGGGGAATGTGGCATAGGGACTTTCCCCTCTGGGGGGCGCTGGCTCCAAGCCGGCTGGGGATGCAAGCAGTGGGTGTGGGTGTACCAGGCCCCAGAGGGTTGGGGACTTATAAAAGCAGTGTCCCTAGCTGGCTGGACCCATGTGGGGGAGGTTAGGGCTTTGGGATGGGGCTGTTGGGGGAGTGGGGGGCAGTGTGTAACAGCGGGGGGGTTGTGTATTAGCAATGGGGGGATTGTAGGGACATGGGTGTGGTGCCCTGGGGTCAGATGTGTGCCCCTTCCACAGACCTGCTCCTGTCCTGTCGCCCCCTGCAGGCTTTCTTCCGTCACTACATGGAGCGGAGTTGGCAGCGTGACCCACGCAATGAGTTGGAGACCAAGGCTGGGCTGCTGGGCCCTGGTACGCTAGGCCCTGGGGAGTTGTAGGGCCCTTTGCAGCAGGGGGACACCTCGCTGCCCGCAGCTTGGGAGAGGGCTCATTGGTGGGCAGGGTGCGAGAGGGCAGGTGAGGCCGCTCACACCCACGTGCTGTGCTCACCCACCTTGCCCCGGCTCCTCATGTGCCCACGTGCTGTGCTGACACCTTGCACACAGACCCTGTTGCACGCCGTATGGGGTGTCACGCCCCCTGGTACACCCAGGCACTTTATCATACCCCCTCGCGCTGCAAAGGGTGGTGTCCAAACCCCTCGCTATGCCCAGGCTAGCTGAAGACCTCTGGGATCTCTGTACACTGCCTCTCTTCCCTGTGTCCCCAGAGGAACAGAGTGGGGACCAGTTGGAGAGGCCTGGGGAGGAGCCGCAGGGCCCGGAGAAGCCAATGGTGGGAATGATTAACGGGACGTTCAGGACATTGGAAGAGATCAGCGTGGAGAGCTCCGGGAAGGGAGCCTTCGCCCTGCACAATGGGACTGCCGCCAATTCCCAGAACAGGGGGCCGGGACCAGAGAGACCGTCGGTGTTCGGTGTGCTCCAAAAGGTAAGGGGGATTGGGGGAAGAGTCCCTGTGGTACCCTATAAACAGCCCCAATGCCCCATCCCAGAGGTAGCTGCATCTCAGTGCCAGGCAAGGGATCTCTGGGTAAACCGCCCCTGCCTTACCCCCTGCAGGCAGCTGCGTCTCATTGAGGGGTTCTGGAGCTATTGGGGGTGGGGCCCAGCTGGCTCTGACTGTCTTCCCACCCCCCTGCAGATCTGGCTGCTGGCACTCTGCATTGTCATGGTTTTCACTGTCACCCTGTCCGTGTTCCCTGCCATCACTGCTACCGTCACCAGCACCTCAGAGAGCAGGAAGTGGAGTGAGTATAGGGAGTGGGGTCTCACGGTTAGAACATGGGGGGCTGGGAGCCGGCACTCCTGGCGTGAATCCCTGGCTCTGGGTGGTGCTGTGATTTGATGCCCCAGGGCTGGGTTGGAGCAGGCGCCCCCTAGAGATGAAAGCCTCATGTCCTGTTCCCCAACTCTTCCCCGCTTCACGCAGGTGAGTTCTTCACCCCTGTCTGCTGCTTCTTGTTGTTCAACGTGATGGACTGGATGGGCCGCAGCATCACCTCATGCTGCCTCTGGGTGAGTGGGGGGACACCCAGCCCCTGGCCAAGCTCTGTACTCATTGGGGGGAGGGGGGGGAATCGGCAGCCTCCATCGGCGGTGAACCTTTGGGGCAAAGGGAGGGCTTAATGGAGTGGGTGACGTTGGGGGGGCACAATCCTGCACTGGGTCTGCATGGGGGAGATTAGCCCATGATTGCCAGGTTTCCCTCCCACTCTGACTCCCCCCCTTCCCCCCCCCTTGCTGCTCTCCAGCCAGAGAAGAGGCTATGGCTACTCCCCCTGCTGGTGGGCCTGCGCTTCCTGTTTGTGCCTCTGCTGATGCTGTGCCAGGCCGAGCCCCGCACCCGCCTGCCCGTGCTCTTCCACCAGGATGCCTGGTTCATCCTCTTCATGCTGCCTTTCTCCCTCTCCAATGGCTACTTCGTCTCGCTCACCATGTGCCTCGCCCCCAAGTGAGTGCTGCCCAGGGTCAGGGCTCAGTAGGGGGCGCTCTCCCAGCGCAGTCAGTGCTGAGCGCAATGCCCCAGTGTGCTGCTAGGGGGCGCTTTTCTGAACTGCAGGAAACAGGGTGGGGAAGGTTTCTAGGGGGTGCTCTCCCCTCGCAGTCGGTGCTGAGCCCAATGCCCCAGTGTGCTGCTAGGGGGTGCTGTGCTGCACTGCAGGGGAAGGTCTGTAGGGGGCGCTCTCCCAGCGCGGTCAGAGTGGCATCTCAGCTCAAGGAGAGGGATCCTGATGTAAACAGCTCTCACAGCCCACCCGAGAAGTGGCTGCGTCTCAGTGCTGGGTTTCTCTGCATGTTGGGGAGTGGTGTGTGGTTCTCAGCTGTGTCCTCTCGCCCCATAGGCAGGTGCTTCCGCAGGAGAGCGAGCTGGCTGGAGCCATCATGACCTTCTTCCTGGCACTAGGGCTGTCGTGTGGGGCGGGGCTCTCCTTCCTCCTCAAGGCCCTGCTGTGAGCCCTCAGATCCATCCCCTCATCTTTCTGCAGCATCCACCATCACCAGCGGCTCGTCTGAGTGCACCCCATCAAACTGGGGGGCTTGGAATAGGAGGGATGGGGGCTTTGCATAGGAGGGGAGCTGGTACCTCTTGACTTCCCCCTTTCTTTCCATGGGCATCATCTCAGCCTGGTGGGTGTAAAGATTAGTATCCTGTCTCCCCCCTTCGCCCCCCCAAGTCTCCTGTTGCAAGGCAGATACCCCATCAGGGGTTGCCCCCCACCACCATTCCATAGGAATTCCAGCAAAGGGAATGTCTATAGAATGGTGTGGAGGGGGAGGAAAGGGTTAATGTAAAGAGATATCTGGGTTTTTAATGTATTTATTTGTGGGGCTCCTGGGCTGATTTTTGGCTGGCTCCTGAGCCCAAGTTGGGGGCCTGAGCCCATGAGGTGTTATGGGTTACACAAAGGGACACCATTGCATACCACTTTGCCTGGAGATTCAGATAGAGCCCAGGACTCCTGGGTTCTGTCTCCAACTCCTGCCCCTTCACCCTAGGGTTGAGGAAGGAGAGGACCCCAAGGGTTGCTGGGGCTTTGCCTCTGCTGCAGAAACGCACATCCAAGCCAGACTGCTGGCTGGGCTCTAAAGAGTTAAATATCCCCTCTCTCCTGACCCCCATAAGGGTCTTGGCTCCTGACTGGCAAATGCCTTTAGAGGGAATATTGCCTAATGGGTAGGACAGGAGATGGGAGCAAGGACACCTGGGTTCTGTCCCCAGCTCTGGGAGGCACATGCTGGCCAGTTGATTGTAAACTCTTTGGGGCAAGGTCTTGTCTGGGCTCTAAAGTGCCTACTATGCTTTAGGTCAGTGGTTCTCAAACTTCTGTCCTGGTCACCTCTTTCACACAGCAAGCTTCTGAGTGCGAACCCCCCTTAGAAATTAAAAACACTTTTTTGTGTATTTAACACTATTATAAATACTAGAGGTTTGGGGGTGGAGGTTGAGAGCTCATGACCCCCCATGTAATAACCTCACGACGACCTCCAGTTTGAGAACCCCCCTGCCTTAGGTGCTAGATAAATAATAGTAGAGTAGGTGTGGCTGAGACCCAGGACTCTTGGGTTCTACTCTGGGCTCAGGGAGGGGCTGAGAGCTGGTCACATCAGGGGAAACCGACATACAGAGTAATCTGCGTTTGTAAAGCACTTTGGAGTCCCTTAGTGGAAGGTGCTGAAGGACAATAATCTCATGGCCTGGATAAGGGACTTCCCTCCCAAACCCTGCTGGCCCCAGTTCTTCAGCCTGCCAGCCAGGTCTCCGTGAGCACCCCAGGACTGGCACATCCCCTCCTGGCAGCGCCCTGGGGCACTGCCTGCTGCAGCGTCCAAAGAAGGGAAAGAAACCTCTTGTTGTTATCTTTCTGGTGCATAAAGGTTTAATTTCTCCACTGGAACCTCTGCCCCTTTGTGTCTTCCCGCAGATTCTTCTCTGCACCTTTAGGACTTTATGGTAGTTAGATTCGCCCCCTTTTGGATCCAAACCTTGGACCTCCCGAGCCAAAGGAGTGATTCCTCTAGCAGGCATCAGTAGCCATGGCCCAGCTGCTAGCAGGCAGCTTTGTGCTACTGGAAGAGCTCAAGGGTGGCTCATGGGCAGGTCTGGTGACTCAGCAGACCTGGGTTTGGTTCCCTGCTGTGCCCTGTATTCCCTGCATGTCCCTTAGCCTCTGTGCCTCAATTTCCCCATCTGTACAATGGAGATATTAGCACTGCCCTGCCCTCCCTGGGGCACGAGGGTATATTCAGTTCGTTTTGTGATGTGCCCAGATACCATGGTGGCAGGTGCAATAGAAATCCCTGTGAGAGAGAAGGATATGGCGGTATTTTTCCCCTTTGGCTTTATTGTGTGTGTGGGGCTGGGGTGGCTGTTTTACTGTATTTCATAGGCTGCTTTTTGCTCTTTTTAATAAGTTTGATTTTTATTTTTTTTTCAATAAAAGTGATGAGGTTTTTTTAAAAGGCTTTGTCTTGGCCTCTGTGGGTTAACTCCCCATTTACCGCTGAGAGCAATTGTGGGGTGGTGGAACTGGGAAACCAAGCCTAAGCGGGCAGGTATTCTGTAGGCTCACAGTCCCCATCCCAGAGCAATGTGGGGCTGGGTGTGGATATGTGCCATCCTGTGCACTGCTTTGCTGGTTTTGCCTAAACTACTGCAGGGGACAGGGTGTGTGTGTGTAAAAATCTCCCCCTTCTCCCAGTACCACTGCTGCCCCCACCCCCTACGCTAGGTAGGAGCAGGTAGCTGAGCCATGCAGATCTAGGACTGTTCCATGTGAGTTATTTACATTATACGTACCTGCCATCTAGTGGAAGGGTTAGCTAGCCCTCAAGGTAATCCCTCCTACCAGGAGTCCCATAAACCAGATCCTAAGGAGCAGTTCTGTCTCTAGTCAGCTCCAGTCAGAGACCTCAGCCCAGTCACCCACATGGTTCCCTAGACCCACAGCCCTGACACTGACTAATCAAATTATACTTGTGGGCTTCGGCTGACCCCCTGCAGGGGTCAGGAAGGGAATTTTTTTTTCCCTGACGCATAATTCCCCCCTGCCCCCTTCCTCTGAAGCATCAGAGATCAGCCACAATTGGAGACAAGATGCTGGACAGGCTCTGCCAGTGGTTGAAGATGGTTTGGAGAATCAATTTTATAGATGCCTGGCTGGTGTCTTGGGCTTGGTTTATGCTAAGGGCTGGTCTCCACTAGAAAATTAGATGGATGTCACCCCGGGGTGTGCAAAATCATTAGAGAGAGAGAGAGAGACTTAAAAAGCTTTATCGGTTCATCTTACCAAAAAGGAGAGGTGACTGGATTACAGTCTGTGTATACATTTCTGGGGACAAAAGGCCAAGTACTCACCGGCTCTTTGACCTAACGGAGCTCTAGGGGCCGCATTATAAAAAAGCTGTTGAAAAATTGGAGAGGTTGCAGAAAGAGCCAAACAAATGAATGGGAAAAATGCTGTAGCAAGAGACAAAGGAGCTCAGTCCATTTAGCTTCTCAAAGAGAAGATCAGGAGGTGGCTTGATCTAGGTGTCTAAGTACCTTCATGGGGCGAAGACACTGAATACTGACAGGCTCTTTAAGCTAGCGGAGAAAGGCAAAACAAGAACCAAGAGGTGACAGCTGAAGCCAGACGAGTTCCAAGGAGAAATAAGGCACCCGTTTTTAACAGAACAGGTGATTAACCAGCAGCACAAACTGCCAAGGGAAGTGGTGGATTCTCCATCTCTTGGAGTCTTCAAATCCAGCCTGGCTGCCTTGGGGGAAGATGCTGTAATCAAACCCAAGTGACCGGGCTCAGTGCAGGGGTACCAGTGGCAGTCTCTGGCCTGGACCATACAGCAGTTCAGACTAGATGATCTGCTATTACCAGCAGGAGAGTGGGGTGGGAGGAGGTATTGTTTCATGGTCTCTGTGTATATAATGTCTTCTGCAGTTTCCACCGTATGCATCTGATGAAGTGAGCTGTAGCTCACGAAAGCTCATGCTCAAATAAATTGGTTAGTCTCTAAGGTGCTACAAGTCCTCCTTTTCTTTTTGCGAATACAGACTAACACGGCTGTTACTCTGAAACCAGTCCCCGTTCAGCCACTGATTATCTGGGTGTGTTCCTCCCCAGCTCTCTGCTTCAGTTTCCACATCTTTCAAGGGGGAGGACACACCGAGGCCCCACTTATGCCCAAATGAGGAGGAACATCCATCCCATCCAGAGGTCTCCCATTCGGCCCCTCCAGTGAGTGACAGATCCCCTGCCCTCTGCCTTCGTCTAAGCAGGGGTTGTTGGCTGCCCTACCTGCACCCCACGAATAGCTCGCTTTCATATTCCTAGGGCAGTGTATTGGGGAGTCTAATACAATTCCCAGCCGACCACCCAATAGACCCCCGCACCCATTCGATCTACTGTGGGCTATCCGGGTTCCAGTGTGTCATTTCACCCACCCCAAATGCACCTGTTGGGGCCCCTGATAGTGAGGGGGGAATTTTATTGCACACCCCTCCCCGCCAGCGTTAACCCCAGGGGCTGAGAGGAGACTTTATTGCATGAATGGAGGAAGAATGAGACAAGTTGAACAGCAGACGCAGCTCTCATACCCGTAAGGCTGCGAACATCCCCCACCCTCTTTCTTCCAGAATCAGTCCAGAAAATAATGCACGTTGAACCTTCTTCCCAAAAAAGGGAGCGACGAGGGTGGGATTCGAACCCACGCGTGCAGAGCACAATGGATTAGCAGTCCATCGCCTTAACCACTCGGCCACCTCGTCTCTCACGTTGGGTGTCTCTTGCCATCCCAGCCATACCCCTGAGAGTGCGTGACCGGGGACAAGAGTGCACAGGACGCGGAGGGTCTGTGTGCAGAGGGGATGATTCCCCCTGCGCTGCCTTTTGCACACATCCCCTTGCCCGGACACCCGCCCCCGCCCTGTCCGCCCCTTGCCCCATCTGAACCCGGCCCGGATGCAGCCGGAGGCGCGCGAGCCAGTCCCGTGCAATGGTCAGAAAACCACCCCCCCTCCCCCGACACTCCCCCGGCGCCCCCTGTCCCCGGCGGGCGGGGCGCGGTGGCGAGCCGGCTTGCAGTGGCTCCTCCCTAGGGCAGGTGGCGCGCTGCCGCAGCGACGGGCGCCTCCATTCCCGGCCCCCGGCTGGCTGCATGGAAGGGCCGGGAGCTGCAGCCGCCCCCTGCCTGCGCCGGTCCCCTCTGGCGAGCATGGGCGCGGCGCGCCGGGCCTGAGCGGGGATGCAGGGCCCCGCCAGATGCTCCTTCTTCAAGGCGCTGCTGTGGGCGCTGGCGCTGGCGGCCCTGCTGCAGCTGCTCTACCTGTCCCTGCTCTCGGGGCTCCACGGCCGCCAGCAGCGCTCCCGCTACTCGGAGCTGTTCGGGGGGCGCCGGGGCGAGGCGCCCGGCCGGCCCAGCGAGCAGCAGAAGGAGCAGCTGAAGCGCGCCCTGGCCAGCGGCGGGCGGCTGGATGCCAGCGGGCAGTACCGGATCTACACGGACATGCTGGGGCCCCCGGAGCGGGCGGGGCGGGCGCCCGACCTGGTGCTCGCCACCCACACCAGCCTGAGCAACCTGCACCAGCTGCAGGAGCTGGTGGGGCGCTGGCAGGGCCCGGTCTCCGTGGCGCTCTTTGCGCCGGGCCCCGCCGAGGTGCGGCTGGCCACACTGATGCTCTACGCCCTGGGGGCGCTGTGCGGGCCAGTGCGGCAGCTGGTGAGGGCCCACCTGGTGTGCCACTCGGGGGACCTGGCCGCCTTCCCCGAGCTAGAGGACCGGGCGGAGTTTGCCCGGCTCAAGGCCTGTGGGGATGTCTTCGCCAAGCTGGCCCGGGCCGGGGCGGGCCGGCGTAACTATGCCCTGGGCGCCAACGCCTCATACCCCAACAACCTGCTGCGCAATGTGGCGCGGGGGGCGGCCACGGGGCACTACACGCTCGTGCTGGACGTGGACATGCTGCCCAGCGAGGGGTTGCGTGAGGCCTTCCTGGCACTAGCTGCAACCTTGGGTGCTGAGGGGCCACCCGGCGTCTTCGTGGTGCCCGCCTTTGAGATCCGGCACACCCGGCGCCTCCCAGGTGCCAAGGCCGAGCTGCTGCAGCTGTATCAGGTGGGGGAGATCCGGCCGTTCTACGAGGAGCTCTGCCCACGCTGCCAGGCCCCGACCAACTACTCACGCTGGCTGAATCTGCCTCCAGGCAGTTCCCTGAACATTGCCTACACCGTGGAGTGGAGGGACCCCTGGGAGCCCTTCTACATCAGTGCCAACTCTGTGCCACCCTATGATGAAAGATTCAAGCAGTATGGGTTCAACCGCATCAGCCAGGTACCTGCTTCACCGGGCATGGGGAGGCATTTGTGCCATGGGAGCCAGCCCCAGATATACGCCCAGCCACCCCAAGAGATGGAGCAGGGTGTCCTTGACCTGTGGGTGAAACAAGTCTGGGAAGTCTCAGCCAGGTGCTCTCCTGATCACTAGGCACTTCAGGTTATGTTCACTGAGCCTCATAGAGGGCACCCGAACACAGGGCTGCTGCAAGGATATTTTGCGCCCTAGGCAAAACTTCCACCTTGCACACACCCCCACCCCCGACAACCTCCGAAAACTAGTAAACTTAGCATTATAAACAGCCTGTCAGAACGGGGTAACGGCTGTTGTAATGTTTCTTTTTTACCTTTAAGGTGTTTCAATTGTTTGCCATTGCCTCTGGTGGTGTCCCATTCAAAGTCTTACTATTGTGCAAAGCTAAACAATTGAGCCTTGCCAGCCACGTTAGACAGGGTGACAAATCCCCCTTGCCCCAAAGGGCCATTATCTCCTGGTGACTAATTTCTACTCCAAGTCTGTAAAGCAGACTTTTAAGGTAAATACATTATTCCTTCAATATTACCCATGCACACATCTCACAAAGATTCTCACTCTTGACAAGTTACCAGCTTTGTGTAGATCCCTTCCACATTCCTCTTTGTGGGTAAGTGCCCTGTAAGACACATGTGGGGTGCAGTGAGTTTGTCAGGCCTGCGGTGACAGCTGTTTGTGAAGATCACGGGGCCCTTTGCCAAGGGGTGCTGGTGTCACAGTGAGCTTGGGGTGGCTGACAGTATGGGGCAGGGCACTGAAGCTGGTGGGGCAGGTAACGCTCACTGGGCTGGGGGGCAGGCAGTACCAGGATGGGGCAGGGGCAGGTATCTGTCAGTCTCCAGCGCTCAGGCTGCGCCAGGGCCAGCAGCCTCTTCACCTCAGAGTCTTGCCTGCTTGCCCGGGGGCCACTCCTCCTCTCAGGCCGCCCAGGAGGACGCGAGCGGGGGGCACTGCTGCAGAGAAGATGCAAGGGACTGGGCTCAGCTGGGGCCCCACACCTGCTGGCCGAGATCAGCAGGAACTGGGTGCAGCTTGGGGGGAGCCAGGCGGCCGGAGCCCAGGGCGCCTACGCTCCCTGCATGCCCCTGCTGCTGCGGAGGCTGCCACAGCCCTGGGCTCAGACCACCTGGCTCCCCCCGAGCGGCACCCGGTTCCTGCTGCTCTCGGCTGGCAGGTGCAGGGCCCCAGCCGAGCCCAGCCCCTTGCGCCTCCTCCGTGGCGAAGCCCCCCGCCCACGTCCTTCTGGGCGGCCGCAGCAGCAGTGGCTGGGGAGCCTGAGAGGAGGAGTGGCTGCCGGGCAAGCAGCGGAGACTCCGAAGTGAAGAGGCTGCTGGCCCTGGCACGGCCCGAGCGTTGGAGACTGACAGGTACCTGCCCCTAAGCAATAGTGTAAAAAAATATTTTGGGGTACCGCTTTTTGGCGCCCCCATATCTTGGCGCCCTAGGCAGCCGTGTAGTTCACCTAGTGGTTACACCGTCCCTGCGCAAACATGACCCTGTGAGACACCTGGGCAAGGTGTGAGAAGTGAATATTTCCTTCCTGGCAAGGGGGCTTTGGCCCTGATCCAGCCCTAGGTCATGGGTATTTACTGGCTGGGGGGAGAAACAGCACAATGTAGGGGGCAATGTGCTGCAGGAAGCAGGGTGGGGGGTTCAGTAAGAGGTGCTTTCACCTTACAGTCAGTACTGTTCCCAATGCCAGGGCTGCACCGGGGTTGCTGTACACCCTGAAGTGCCATCTGTCCAGTGAGATGTAAAATGGGCCTTGGCCCCTTGTGCTTACTAACGACCATTTGTCCCTTTTCCTACAGTTTCCATCCAGTGGAGAATTTCCACTTCCTGTGCTGAACTGTAGTGCTCTGTGAAGCTGTGAAATAGCCCCCACATCCCACACTGTATCCGAGCTCTGGGTGAGGGATCCTTGTATAAAACAGCTCCAGTGCCTCACCCCCGAGGTGGCTGCATCTTAGTCCCAGGAGAATGATCCCAGTATAAATAGCCCCTGCACTCCACTCTAGAGGTGGCTGCTTTTCAGCCCTCAATGTAACATATTTCAGAGTCTGGTGGGGGTGGGGATTACCCTGGTCTCTCCTTCACAGCTCTCCTGTCCCCTTTCACAGGCATGTGAGCTCCATGTGGCTGGGTACAGTTTCTCAGTACTGAACAATGCTTTCCTGGTGCACAAGGGCTTCAAGGTGCCGAGTGAGTTCCATGCACAGAAGGATGCCGAGAATCAGCGCAATAAGGTGCTCTTCCGCCAGTTCAAGCAGGAGCTGAAGCTGAAGTACCCTGGCTCAATGCACCGCTGCTGATGGTCCTGCCATCTCTGACACAGCTCCTCAGACCTGCCTTCCCCATGACCCTTCATCTGTAGCTTTGGTGTCATAGTGTTTTTAGGGGGCCCTGCCCAATCTGGGCCTGCAACGCCCCCCCTTTCCATTGAGTCATTAACCCCCACATCGGACAGAGGTTTATAGCTAGGGGGGAATCTTTCCAGCTACATCACACTGGATCCTTCACCTGCCCCAACCTGTTGCTGGGGTCATGGATTCCTGTATCCCCTCCCCCAATATACTTCAGCATTCTCCTCCCCAATTTCCCATTGAACAGCAGGCTGTCAGAACAGAGGACCTCCCGCTCCGGCCTGTGTGGGCAGAGGACAGCTGTTTCCTCCCTCAGCAGCTCCCTTGTTATGATTCTTTCCCTTCTTGAGCAGGGAGAAAGGGGCTGTTCTGGACTCAGCATCCCCCTCTCCCTTTCTGTAGGTGGCTGTGGGGTGGGAGCTAGTATAGGGATTAGAGAAGGGGGGTGGGGAGTCAGGACTTGTGGGATCTTTCCCTATCTCTGAGAGGAGAGTAGGCCCTAGTGGTTAAAGAATGAGGGGCTGAAAGTCGGGACTCCTGGGTTCTGTTCCCAGTTTTGTCACTGATTCTATTTGCCCTCCACCAAGTCCCCTCCCCTTTCTGCAGCTCATTTTTCCCCTTTTTGTAAAATGGGAATTAACGCACTGACCTACCTCCTGAGGGCAGGGGGCATGAGGCTTAATTTATGAAGATGCTCAATGCTGCTTGGATGGGGCTGGCAGAGTGCTCTTACCCCACTGTAGGAAATGGCCTGGCATTCAGTCTCCCTGAGTGCAAGCCTTAGAACAATAAAGTATGTGGAGGCCAGGGGCATCTCCTCATGGCTGTGTCCTGCTGTGGGTCCTTTCTGTGGTGCTGGGGGCCGTGGCTGGAACTTATCTATCCCACACAGGGCTTGGCTCACTAGATATGGTACTGGTGGGTGGTGCTGACTTCTTGGTGTGCCAAAGCAGGGATCCTCCTGCCAATGCACCCCATGCTGCTCAGGATGGAGAGAGGGGAGCAGAGAGCCACACAGCCCTGGCCTCTCTCCAGGTCCTTGGGTGACGGGGGCAGTCCCATGGGTGCCATGACAACATTGCAGTTGGGCACCATGGCAAGGGGCCAGAGGTCCTGTGCTAAGGCTGCACTGGGACTGGGTGCCAAGTGTTATGGCAACGCCGTGACTGGTGCTCTGGCGATGCTGCAATGGCACTGCAGCAGATTGTGATGAGACTGTCCAGGAATCACCAGGTCCCCTGGTAATGTCATGACTTGGCACCATGGCAACAACCTGACTGGGTGCCATGGTGATGTGTCACAAGCAGGTGCCCGTAAGACTAGGTGCCATGGCAACACCAGTTCAGGGGATTCCCCTTAGCCCAACTTTGGGTGTATGTCGCTCAGCTCACGCTAAGCTGTGGGCGTCCTGTTGCCATGGGAACATGCCCCATCCTCCACTATCCCATAAGGCCCAGCGCAGGGGGCAGCTGGGAACCATAGAGGCAACGGCGCTCTGGCTAACTGGTCTCCCTGATTGGCTGGCAGAGGGTGGGGCGGAGCCAGTAGGTGTGGAGCTTCCGGGTACGGAGAAGCGAAGCGCTTACGGGAGGGCGGTCGCCGGCCTGGGCTTCCCGAGGTACGTGGGGCTCAGAGCAGCGGGAGATGGATTCGTCCCAGCCTCCCCTCCATAGGGTGCTGGGTGGTGCATTCCCAGCTGAGATCAATAGAAGCTGGGCTAGAGCAGTGCAGCCCAAGGGGGGAATTCGCTGCCTCCCCTGCTTCTGGAGCTTGTTGGTTCTATCCCCATTGCGATCAAGGGAGGGCAGGCCGGCCCATTGCAACCCCAGGGGGGTGAATTTACAGTGGCGGCCGGCCCAGACCATTGCAACTCAAAGGGGGGGGTTGCGGCCCCCGTATTGTGGGTGCTCAATGATCCATTCCCCATTGGAAACGCACTGGGGGCTCACACCATCGAAGGGGTGCGCTATATCCTGTTGTCCCCCTTCATGGGAACCTGAATGGCATCTTCCAAAGCAAACTCAAAGGAACTGGAAGAGACCAAGATATCTCATGGGGGGCGTGTGAATTGTGCCCTCCTGCTGTGTATGGGGTTCAGTGGTGCCTTCCCCAGCACGGGAATAGAGCAGACTATGTCAACTGGAGGGGAAATATATAGCAGTGGTACGTTCCTCAGGGCGCTCAAGTGAGCAGAAGATGGGATATTCCATTCCCATCAAGGGGTGGGGGGGAAGAGAGTGTCCCCCAGCATTGCACAAGCAGCAATAAACCCAGCAGGGAGTTGGGTCAGACCATGGTTACAGAGCGAGCAGGGGGCTGGGAGCCAGGACTCCTGGGTTCTGTTACTGCCTCTGCCTGTATTCCCAACGTTGCTAGCCCTGCTCCCTGCTGGCTCCAGTGCCCCATGGGCCTGGATGGGGCCTGCTGTTGGAAGTCAGGTCCCTGCAGTGTTGGCGAGGAGGGAGCTCCAGGCTCATGGCACGGGAGCACTGGGGTCACCGTGCTGGCTCCGATGAGGCCAGCACCCATCTCTGCAGAGTCCCATCACGTGTCCCAACACCATTGCAATAGCAGCTACCAGCTGATAGCTCCTCTCTTCCTGATAGAGCAACTGGGCGGCTTCATGGAGCTCCCCTCAAGGTGGCTGCAAATCACAATGCAGTGAGAACAAGGAGTTGCTGGCTCTGGTCTGGTCCCATGGCAGGAGGACTGGCTGGCTGAGGGTGTGGGGGGGAATAAGACACAGGGCCTGTCTCCTCTAGGAGGTGCTGGGTCTGGTCTGGCCCCATGTGATATGTATTCAGGGCCCACATGTGGAACAAGTTGTTGGGTCTCAGAGTTGTTCCCAGTGGAAACTGGGGTCCACTAATTATGATGGCCCTGGGGCAAGGGGCTACACATTGGCAGGGGTTGGGGGTTGGAGGTTGGAGCTGCCCCTGTCCAGAGCCATGCTCTGGGCACACAGGGGGTCCCATGGGTTGGGGGGCAGCTGTCCCTGTCCAGTGCCCCCTGCCCTGCATGTGATGGAGGAGGGCAGTGGGAGGTGCAGTGAAGTAGGACCCTCCCAGACCACCTGGCAATAACCCCTGCCGTTGATCACCCAGAGTGCCCATGCCGGTGCACCCGGCGCCCAAGGAGGCGGAGGAGATGGAGGGGGATGGGGACTCGGCACCTGAGCTGAATGGCGAAGAGGAGGAGAGCGAGGAGGAGCATAGTGCCAGTCCTTCTGAGTCCGAGGAAGAAAGCTCAGGTACTGGGGTGTGGAAGGGGATTTGGGATGGGGCTTGGCCTTTCATCAAGGAGTAGTACTGGGGGCTGGCCCTGCTTCCTGGGTAAGAGCCATGGCCCAGCCAGGCCGGTGTCCTCTCCCCAGACTCCTGGGTTCTGTTCCCAGCTCTGGGAGGAGAGCGGGGTCTAGTGGGCTATAGGGGGATGGGCCTATGAAGCAGGACTCCTGGGTTCTGTTTGCCCCCTGGGTGAGTGTCCTGACTCTGTGTGCTTCAGTTCCCCGGGTGGTCTGTGCCCGGCACTGTGCCCAGGGTGAGCGTGGGCTGGAAGGTATGTGCTGTGCCCTACAGAGATGGACGAGGAGGACTGTGAGCGGCGACGCAGTGAGTGCCTGGATGAGATGTGTGACCTGGAGAAGCAGTTCTCTGAGCTCAAGGAAAAGTGAGTCCCCTGTTGACTTCCCCACCCCTGAGGTGCCTGTATCTCACTGCCAGGCGAGTATAAACTGGGTATAAACTGTCCCTGCACCCTACCCCAGAGACGGCTGTCTCAGTGCGGGCTGACACGGTGGGCTGGGCAGGCCTGTGCTGTGCTGGGTGGGGTAGGCAGAGCGGGACTATGCTGGGCAGGGCAGGTTGGAAGCGGGGGGCAAGTGCAAGCTGGGTGGGCTGGACAGGGCTCAATCCCTGCTGGTGCACCCTGCAGGCTATTCAAGGAGCGACTGAACCAGGTGAAGGCCAAGCTGGAGGATGTGGCGTCGGGGCGGGCAGCCGAGTACCTCGACCCCCTGGGTGTCCTGCAGAACAACATGAAGATCCGCATCGAGGTGGCTGGTGAGTTCCTGGCCCTGCCCATCTGTTATCTGTATCCCCTGCTGCCCCACAGGAGACTGGTCCCACCGCTGAGGAGTTGGGGTGCCAGGGCTCAGGACCAGGGCGCGGGGGGAGGATGGCTGTGTCCCCTGGGCTGTCCTGGTCCAGACAGGCCTCGGAGGGCAGTGACCAGCTCTAAGGGAGCAGCAAGGTTTGAAGGCTCAGGAGCTGGGGGCAGCTGGGCTTGGGGGCGGAAATGACAGGGCCCAGATCCAGTGTGGCCCAGAAGTGGGGGGAGGGAAGGGTTCAGGAAAGGGGAGGATGGATGGCAGGTGGGGGAGCCGGTGGGAGAGGAAGTTGGGGGAGGGGGTTCAGGAGAGGCATGGGGGGGACTCAGGCCTGCAGGGTGGGGTGGGAATTCAGAGGAGGGTGCTGGCAGGCAGGCCCTGGGAGGGGGCTCAGGGGTGGAGAGATTCAGGCAGGTGGGGGCCAGGCCCACCTGTGGGAAGAAGGGGTGGGGCCAAGAGCGGGCAGTTGATGGCAGGGCCCAGAGGGCAGGAATCTCAGGGTAGGGGGAGTTATGGAGTGAGGCTGGCGGGGACCAGGCTGGTGGTGGTAGGAGGGCAGGGACTTGGACTGGGAGCCTCATGGGAGGCTTGGGGTTAGCCAAGGTAGGCATCTCGCAGGGGCTGTGGTTGGGAATGGAGGTGGAGGGATGGTGGGTGGGCAGGGGTCACTGGTCCCCCCTTTCTGCAGGCATCTACAAGGGGCTGTGCCTGGAGGTGGTCAGGAACAAGCACGAGTGTGAGCTGCAGGGAGCACACCAGCACCTGGAGGTGAGGGCCCTCATGAACCCGCTTTGCTCTTCCCCGCCCCCCTCAGTCCCATTGCTGAGGTCCCCTGCAGTCCCCCATCTGTCCCTCCCCGCCACACAGGAGCCCCCTGCATAAGCCCCCTGATCTTGCCTCTGAGTGCCCCACGGACTGCCCTGCTCCCGCAGACCCTCCATCTACTTCCCAGCTCCAGATGCCGCATCTGTGTGAGACCTGTGGCTGACTTCTGCACCCCCAGCATTCCCAGGGAGCACCTGTGGGTGACGCCAACCACTGCGGGGGGTCCAGGAATGGGACCAATCGAGCCAGGTGGGAGGCTGAGAGCCCACAGCCTTGGGGTGGGATCGGGTCTAGCTGCGCCTCCAGGGCCTCCCTAGTGTCCTCTGGGCCAGTGGGGTGGGTCCGTCCTGGCTGCACCCCCCGACCCCATCCTGTCCACACAGAGTGAGAAGCTGCTGCTGTACGACAACATGCAGAGCGAGCTGCTGGAGCGCATCCAGCGCCTGGAGGATGATCGGCAGAGCATCGACATCACCTCGGGTCAGTGAGCCCTGGGGCCTCCCTCAACCCCCTTCCCCCGCTGCCGTTCTCCACGTGTCTCTGCCTCCTGGTCATCCAGGGTGCCTCTAACCTGCTCTCACTTCAGTGTGCCCCCACAGTCATCCCCAGCTTGATGCCCCCTGCCACACTGCTGCTGCCCCCCACAGGGCCCCGGTGTCACATCCCCGTTACAAAGGCAGCTGTGTCCAGGGTCCCTGCACCCCATGGATCAGACCAACGGGTCCATCCTGCCCAGTATCCTAGCGTTGTTCCCACTTTCTAGCTGTTCATTTGCTCCATGTGTGAGGCGAGTTTGCTGGGTCTCAGTCCAGTCCCTCATGGGGCAGGATCACTGGCCCCCCCACTCCTGGCACAAACCATTCCCCTCATCCCTGTCCCCAGAGGGCACTAACTTCCCCTGCACTGGCAGCCCCAGTGGGGAGAGAGGGTTGAGTCCCCTTTGCCCCACAGAGGCATCCCTGTGGGGCAGGGGGAAGGGAGAGAGGAGGCTGCTGTCAAGCAGGCCCCCCCGCCCCAGCCTGGTGGGTAGGGCTGTCCTCTGACCCTTGTCCTCTCCTCCTGGGTTAGAGTGGTGGGACGACAAGCTGCGCCCCAAGAACAGCCTCAAGAAGTGGGATCCTTTCCGGCCTGCCAAGAGGAAGAAAGCACCACTTGTGTCTGATATCCTTACATTGGTATCCCATCCCCCTCCCCCCCGCTGGGCTTGGGGCAAGGACCATGCTGGTGTCCCGTCCCCCCCGCCCACACACACACATGCTCTGCTGGTATCTCCCCCCCGCTGGCCATGCTGGTATCTCCTCCCCCAGAACAGACCCATCCCGCCAGGCCTCCCATCAGTCCTGGCCCCTGACCCTTCCAGTCCCAGTGCTGATGTTGGGAGAAGAGGGAGCTGGGATGTCTGGCCCAGGGGCTCCCCGCTCTGTGGTGCCCTGTGGCAGGGAGTCCTGTTGGCTCCTGGCTGGCTGCCACTGTCTCCCCACCCCCTGCATCCTAGTGCTGCCCCCTCCCCCCCGAGTTGGTGTGAAAGGGAATAGGGCTAAATGATCACCATGGCTGTGTATGGCTACAAGCCCTTAACGTGCCCCTCACGCCCCTACATCGTCTACATGCTGCGGGACATTGACATCCTGGAAGACTGGACGGCCATCAAAAAGGTGAGGCTGACCCACAGGATGCCTGGGTCCTTTAATAACCCCCACTTCCTTGCATACCACTGGCCACCTCCCACAATGCCTGAGTCCCTTAAACCCCATCCCACACATCCCTCAGCGACACCACAGGACCCCAAGTCCCTCACACACCCCTGGCCACCCCACACAATGCTTGGATCCCTTAAGCCCCTCCCACACACACATGTCCCCTGGCTGCCCCACAGGTTGCCTGGGTCCCTTAATAACCACCCCTCACACACACCCTTAGTTGTGCTGCAAAACACCATGTCCCATAATAATCCCCCTTCCTAGCTCTGCCCTTTGGGATCAAACATGTGGAAATGGGATTGTTTTCATATGTATTCTTAATATGCCCTTTAAAAGTCACCATTTGCATAGCTGGGCCAGAAGCTGGGAGCCAGGATTCCTGGGGTCTGTCCCCAGCTCTGGGAGCAGAGCTGGGGAGGGGTCTAGTGGGTTAGAGTGATGGGGAGGGTGGGGCTGGGAACCAAGACTCCTGGGTTCTATCCCCAGCTGTGGGCAGAGAGTGGGCGCTGGGAGTCAGGACTCCCTGGTTCTGTTCACTGATGCTGAGTGAGTCCCTTACCCTGTGCCTCAGTTTCCCCATCTGTCACACAGGCTAATGCTGCCATCCTTCCTGGGGGACCAGCATGGGTGGGGTCTGCATAGTTCTGTGAGCAGTTGCAGGGGGTTGAGCACGCTCCCTGCATAAGCCCCTTTAATCGTCTTGTCTCTCCCTACAGGCTAAAGCAGCCGTGTCCCCCCAGAAAAGAAAATCAGATGGTAAGAGCTGGGGAAGGGATAAGATATGGGGCCTCTTCTCTCTAGGGGCACCAGCTCCAGTCTGGCCCCAGGGCAGGGAACTGGCTGGCTCAGGTGTTCAGGGAGTGGGGCACTGGCTCTGACCTGGGCCCCCCTGAATCCCAGCCGTGTCCCTCCTGCCTCTTCATGGCTCCTCGCCAGCCATCTTGTTGCCCTCCACCACCCTGCACAGATCCCCCTTGCCACCTCTGGTCTCCCCCAGTGCCTCAGCCAGGACATGAGCTAACCTGGTCCTGCTGCTGCCAGCAGGGCCCATCCTCAGGTATGTAGGGCTGTGCCTGCCCCCCCCAGCATTGACCTCCTCTCTCCCCCCAGTGCTGGTGAAGGTGGAGAAGCCGGGGGCCCAATTCTCAGCCCGCTGTGAGGACGGGCGGCTGCATTACGAGGGCGAGATCTACAGCAAAGGGCAGAGCGTCATCCTGGAGGTCGGGGACGAGGCGCCCGCGCAGTGAGTGGCCAGGGACTGGCTGGCTGGAGGGAATGGGCCACGGAGCCTTTTCCCTCTAGGAGGCACCAGCTCTGATCCAGCCCCAAGGCAGGGGACTGGCTGGCTCAGGGGGCAGGGAATAGGATACAGGGCCTTTCCCCTGTAGAGGGTACTGGCTCTAATCCAGTCCCAGGGCGGGGGAGGCAACGCAACTGACTGTCTTTGGGGACCTGGTGTGACCCCTGCTCTCCCCCGCAGGGCTGTGATCACAGCTGTCAGCACTGGGGAGGTCTGGCTGCGCCGGGAGGATGGCACCAAGACCAAAATCTACGTCTCACAGCTGCAGAAGGGCAAGTACTCGGTGCGCAAGGCCTGAGCGGGCCCTCTCGTGGCTCAGCCCTGCGGCTCGGCACAGGCCTCCTCCTGGAAACCAACGGCCCACGGACCCTCCCCGGCGCAGCGAGTGGCCGGGCTTGCTCTCCCCTTGCACTAGGACTGCGATGGAGAGGACTCTGGGGCCCTGCCCGGCAGCGTGTTCCCGTGGCCAGCACTCCCGCCTCAGATCCCTGCAGACAGGCCAGCACGAGGCTTCACTGCTCGCTTCCGTCACTAGGACTCTGATGTTTGTAGCAATCTTGGGGGGCTGCACGTAAACCCCAGTGCCTGGGGCAGTTGTGCCCCCCAGGGAAATAGGGGTGCTGGTTCCAGGGGCTTCAGCAGGAAAAGCCCTGGGCCTGGGCCAGCCCCCCGGAAGCGTTCACATTAAAAACCAAGTGAAACATACAAACTCTTGGCCCTTTGATTCATTTCAGCATATGCTGGGGAATGGGGAGTGGGGCATGGGCCTTTTCTCTTCTAGGGGACGCCAACTCCGTTCTGGCTCCAGGGTGGGCTGGGGGTGGAGGGTGAGTGGGGTGTCCCCTTGCTGGGGCGCAGAGGATCCCCAGCTCCAAGCCAGCCCCGCCACAGCTGTGTGCACCGTCTCTTGTCTCTGAGCCCCTCCAGAACAGCTGGCCCTTAGGGGGGTCATTGCAGCATCAGGGCACCCCCTGACTCCAACCTGCTTTGATTCTGGGACACCCATCCTGGCTCCTTTCCCTCAAGTGGCAGCACCTTTGGGACCCCCCAGCCAACTCTCCTAGCCTGCACTGTTGCCCATTCTCCAGCCTTCCTTCCCCTCAGGAAAGACAGGACCCCCCACAGTCCCTGGCCAGACCATATTGCTGGGAGCCGCTCATGTGGCCGACAGCCTGGGGGTCTCGTGTCTGGGCCGTGCCCATTCTCAGCCAGGCCTCCCCCAGAATCGCAGCTGCCTGCACTCCTCAGCATAGCAAGGGGGGTAATGAATGGGGGATCCCTTCCCATTCCTTCTGCATGAGCCCAGCCAGAGCTGCACCCCAACTTCACAGGCCCTGGAGAGGTTACAAGGGCCTTAGGGTGAGTGGGATTGGGTCACAGGGTGGGATCTGGCACAGACCTGGGAACCCTGCCCCAATCTCCTTGGTTCTGTCCCGTGCTGGGCTTTCAAACCCTCCTGCCCACAGGGGGTCTCTTTAGCCTGACACCCCATGAGTGGTCCAGAGAACTGATCTGGATTCCAACACCCCACTACCCTCCCCATGGCTCAGCTCCCTTCTCTGCATGCCCAGCTGATTGGGGTCTGGGAGCCAGAACTCCTGAGTTCTATCCAGTTTTAGGAGGGCTGTGGGTTCAAGCGGGACAGGGGCACTGGGATCCAGGACTCCTGGGTTCTATCCTCCATTTTGAAAGGACTATGGGGTCCACTGGTTGGGGAGGGGGGGTTGCTGGCTGGAAGCCAGGACCCCTAGGTTCTCTTCCCAGCTGGCTGGCTGACAGTGGCAGAGTCCCCTCCCCTGTTTGTACCTCAGTTTCCCTCCCTGTATTGGGAGGGGATAGGGCATCTGGGCAGGGCTCTTGGCTGGGGGCTGGAGACAGATACAAAACCCAAGATAAAGCAAAACCCTAGGGATGGTGCCCAGGACCCCTGGTGTTTGGGGGTGGCCAGGCAGCTGCTGAATTTGGCTGTCAACCCAGACATGCTCAGAGCCCAGCGCATCTGAGTTCAACCTGGGAGCGAAGGGAATAATGAATTAATAACAATGCTGCAGACAGTGAAGGGGGCACTGCCAGGTAAGGGCCTGCGGTTGGGGGCATTGGGACGGGGCGTGGGGCTGCATGGGGCACTAGGGGAGTGGGAAGTGGGCACTGGGGACTCCACCAGGATGAGCCGCCATGTAAGCTCCGTTCACATCAAAACTTCACTCCAGGCAGGGAGGGAGCAGCCCAGCAGCTATTTCAAGCTCAGGACCTTGAGGGGGGGAGGGGGGACTGAAAAGGGGTGGTGGGAGCTGGGAGGGAGCTGAGATCAGGGGAGGGGATCTGGGATGGTTCAGATGGATTTTCCATCTCTTGCTAATTTTCTCTCCCCTGCATCCCTCCCCCCCCCCAACTCCTCCATCTACTGCCCTGCCTCCAAGCACCATTTCCTTGTGATTATACACACACAATTACACACCTGCCCTGCAGCCCTAAGATTGACCTTTCTCTCCCATCTGGAAGGGGAACAGTGTCTAGTGGCTAGAGCAGGGTGCTGGGCACTAGGAGCATGGACATGGGTCCATGGGTTCTACCCCAGCGCAGGGAGAGGAGTGGGGGCTGGGAGCCAGGACTCTTGGGGTCTAGCCCCAGCTCTGGGAAGAGAGTGGGGTCTAGTGAGTCAGAGCAGGGAGCTAGGAGCTAGGACGCCTGGGTTCTATTCTTAGCTCAGGGATTGGGGTCTAGGGGGTTAGAGCAGAGGGGCTGAGAGCCACTACTCCTGGACTCTCGCTTGGGCAGAACCCTGCTCCGTGCCTCAGTTTACCCCTGTACAAAATGGGCACGCTGGGAGGCTGTCTCCCCTCCTGTTCCCCCTGCCCCGGGGCTGGGTTGCCGATTAGATCTGCGCCCCCGCATGGGCTGTGCCAGCCCAGAGAGCTTTGCCTTGGAAACGTGACTGCGCTGCGGGAGGGGGGAGCCCGCCCGTCCCTGCCTGGGGCTGGCCCAGCCCTGTGCCAGGGCTGGGTGTGACGGTGAGTCAGAGCCGACTCGCGCATTCCTGGCCCAGGCCCGAACAGCTCCCCCCTCCCGCGGAGCCGGGGCACTGCCGGGGTCGCCGCTGCCGCAGCCCGCCCTGGGCAGGAGCCCCCTCTCCCCGGCTGCGCTCCCGGGACAAACAGCCCCCGCGCCCCACCCCAGAGGTGGCCGCATCTCAGCGCCCCGCCAGGGCCCCCGGCCCGGGGGAGAAGCGTATTCCCAGCAAGGGCCACGTGGGTCTGAGTCGTGGCCCTTCCTGCTCCTCCTGCAGCTTCCCGGTAGCGTTTCAGGGCTGGCGTCGTGCTGTGCTGGGCTGGGCTGCCCCACACTCAGCCGCCCCTGGGGGGCCCAGGAGAGTGGGTACCAGGGGGTGGGGGGGTCCGCTAAGGGTTAACAGCAGCTCCTGTTTCTGGCAGAGGGAGCCTGTCTCTGCAGCCTGGTCACCCAGCCGAGATGGAGCCCCCGGACCAGCCAGTCGGGTATGGCAGAGGGGCCTGGGAGGTGGGGGGCCAGGACTCCTGAGGTCTAGCCCAGGTGGGGGTGGGGGGTAGTGGGTTAAAGCAGGTGGGGCTGGGCGCCCGGACTCCTGGGTTCCATGCTCTGGCCCTTAGTGCTAGGGGCTCCCCGCCCTCCTCACAGCGCTGTCTCCCTTCTCAGCCTGGGGCGTGACCCGGTGTACGATGTCCCAGACCCACACGTCTTCCCCCAGCCCAGGCCAGCCCGGGGGTCTCTGAACAGCGTCAGCCTCCTGGATCGCCTGCTCCTCACCCAGTCTGTCTGGCTGCAGCTGAGCCTCAATTCTGCCACCGCCCTGCACATCCTGCAGCGTGAGCCCCCCGGGGTGAGGGCTCAGGGGGCCTCTGCCCTGCCCGGCTGGATACTGGGGCAGATGGGTCCATTGGTCTGATGGGGGTTTTCAGGCAGTGTGGGCCCCTGGGGCTCATCTGGGGAGGGGAATAATACTGGGCTGGATGGGTCCATGGCTCTAATGGGGGGGACCCACACTGGATGGGTCCTGGGGCTGATGGGTGGGGGGAAATCCCACACTGGATGGGTCCATGGGGCTGATGTGGGGAGGAGGAAATCCCACACTGGATGGGTCCATGGGGCTGACTGGGGGAGGGAAATCCGACAGTGGATGGGTCCATGGGGCTGATGGGGGGGGAATCCCACACTGGATGGGTCCACAGGGCTGATTGGGAGTGGGGGATCCCACACTGGATGGGTGCATGGGGCTGATGGGGCGGCCCACACTGGATGGGTTCATGGGGCTGAGCAGGGAAGGGGGTGGATATTGGGAAGTGTTCCATGTCCCCAGTCCCGGTGTAGCCCCTGCTGACAGGTGCCCCCTTCTTGCCCCAGACATTCCTGGTGCGCCGATCGAACACACACCGACGCCGGGTGCTCTGCTTGCGCCTCCTAGATGACTTGGCCCCGGCCTTCGTCGCTAGCTACTGCCTGCAGGAGAGAGCAGCCGGTAGGGACACATCTGTCTGTGCTGCTCTGTGCCCCCCGGGAGCGCCACGCCTACACACAGCCCTGCGTCTGGTGCCCTACTGAGCCCCCCAGCTCCCTGCAGCACGGTGCCCCCTAGTGCTGCACTGGGCCAGTGGGCAAGTACTGACTGCCAGGGAGAGCGCCTCCTAGTGCCACAGGTCTGAGGGTCCTTCTCTTTGCAGGCATCTCCCTGGAGGGCTCATCCCAGAGCTTCCCAGACATGCTGCACCTGGTGGCCTCCTACTGCCAGAGCCGGTGAGTGGGAGGATGGGGGGGCACCCCAAAATCTGAGCTCCACCACAGCTCCAGCTCTCCCTTGCTCCCAGTGGATAGAGATCCTGTAGTGTCCAGGGCAGTGGGGGACAGCAGAGGGGTTATAGGACAGAGGGTGTTGGGGCAGCCCTGGGGGAGAGGGCAAAGGGCAGAAGGGAATTGGGGAGTGCCCCTGGGGGAGGGGGCGGGGCAGAAGGGAATTGGGGGAGTGCCCAAGGGGGAGGAGGGAGCCCTGGGACTGCCGTCAGAGCCTGATGCACTGTCCCCCTAGGGAGGTTCTCCCGGTCGCCCTGCGCCTGCCCCAGCCCATCCAGCAGGCGGTGTCGCACAAGGAACTGGAGGCCATTTCCCACCTGGGGCTCGGTGAGTGACACCCCCGCAACAGCCCTTCCCCCTGGACCCCTCTCTCAGACCCCCACCCCTCCCCCCCATCTCAGTGGCCCCTACACTCCTCTCCCTGATCCTTCCTCTCCCTTCAATCCCCCCTGGTCCCTCCCTGCCCATTCTCTGTGTGCCCCATTTCCACCCCATCCCCACTCCCCTTCCCCCATCACCCTGCACCTCCTCCCTGCACCCACTAGGTAGCCGGGAAATCCCTCCCCTCCATTTCTCCTCTAATTCCCTTCCCCTCCCCTCCCCCTGGCCTGGGGCTAGATTGGAGCCGGCGGCCCCTAGAGGGGAAAGGCTCATATCCCATTTCTGGCCCCCTAAGCCAGCCAGGCCCCCCACCGTGGGCTGGATCAAAGCCAGCGCCCCCTAGAGGGGAAAGGCCCCATGTCCTCTCCTCGGTGCTGACTCCTCTTTTCCTCCCCCATCCCCCAGAGTTTTGGAGCTCTTCTCTCAATGCCAAGGACCCCCTGGAGTCGCCTGAGCCCCAACTCTGTGAGGATGCTGCCCCTGCAGCTGGCCAGCTGGGTGCGATCCCCACGCGGAGCCCAAGGGAGCTGGACTGCGGCCTGGGCAACGGGGCGCTGGGCTTCCTGAACCCCCTGTTCCAGGGCAGGGATGGGGGCTCACGGCGGGACGACTTCAAGCGCAGCATTAAAGTGCGGGTGTCCACCGAGACCTCCAGCCCTCTCTCACCTCCCCCCAAGCCACCGCCCCCCATCCCTGCCAGCCAGACAGGGATGTCCCCCACCCTGCGCCAGGAACCGGGCCAGTACTCACCGCTCAGCATGTCAGGGTATCGGGTTCCCCAGCGGGCTGGGGAGCCTCTTAATCCCGAGCCAGCCGGGAGCAGCCTCCCATCCCTGCAGGAGCTGGACAGTGGGTCCCCCAGTGGCTCAGAGAGCGAGGGGGGTGGGGGTCCACGGGCCCCCTCACCTCCTGCCCAGCGCCGCCCCCGTGCCCCCCTGCGCTGCATGAGCGATGCCGTCTTGGCAGTGCTGGCCCCTGAGAAACAGCTGTCACGGGCCGTGGAGGGGCTGGCGCGGGACCGGAGCACCAGGCTGGGAGCCAGCGTCCAGGATTTCCTGACCCTAGTGAGGGGTGGCGGGGGGGAGTGGCAGTCCAGCCACGAGCTGCTGAGCCCCATCCGGACCTTCCTGACCCACACCAAGGCCCAGCTGCTGCAGAGCCCAGCCCTGGAGCTGCCAAGCCCCACGCTGTTGCCTGACCACAGGCTGGGTGAGTGGGGCTTGGGGGAGGGATCCAGGGTGCCTGGGTTCTATTCCCAGCTCTGGGACAGGTATGGAGTCTACTGGGTTAGAGTTGTGGGGCTGGGAGCTAGGACTCCTGGGTTCTGTCCCCAGCTCTGGGAGGCGAGTGGGGTGTAATGGTTAGAGCAGGGGTGGCTGGGAGCCAGGACTGCTGGGTTCTAAGAGAAGGGTGGGGGTTGGGGCAGGGGAGAGCCAGGATGCCTGGATTCTATTCCCAGTTCAGGAAGGGGAATGCGGTTTAGTGGGGACCAGGACACCTGGGTTCTATTCCCAGCTCAGGAAGGGGAATGCGGTTTAGTGGGGACCAGGACACCTGGGTTCTATCCCCAGCTCAGAGAAGGGAGTGGGGTCTAGTGGGTTAGAGCAGTGGGGCTGGGAGCCTAACCCACTCCTACTCCACAGATGCTGTGCTGGAACGGGCCCTCCATCGTTGTGTGCTGAAGCCCCTCAAACCAGTGCTGGCATCACGGCTGTGCAGGCGACGCATGGCAGATGGGTCCCTGGGCCAGCTCCGGGAGAACCTGCGGCTGGTGCGGGAGCGGGGCCCTGGTGCCTTCCCGGCACGGGCGACGCTGCCTAGCCCCCCTGACACCCAGCGGGCACGGCGCAAACTGCTGCAGCTTCTGCACGCCTATTCGCCCAGCACCCAGGTGACACTGCTGCTGCAGGCCTGCAAGGGTGTCTACCGAGCCATGGGGGCAGCCCCGGGTACGGATCCCTTCATCCCTCCCCCCGCCCCCCCTCGCCCGCGTGATGCTGCTCCTGCAGGGCTGCAAAGGTGTCTGCAGAGCCATGGGGGCTGACCCCGCACAGCCTTCCCGACCACCCTAACCTGCATGGCCCCCCTGCCCCCGTTCTTCCTCACCCAGCACCCAGGCCTAGGAGGGCGTCTCTGCAGCCATAGATCTGTCCCCAAGTACGGACAACCCCCATAACAGCCCCCTATTCCCCAGCACCACCCCCATATCACCCAGCCTGCCCCCCCCACCTCCAACCTGCTCATTCCCTACAACCTCCTGATCCTCCCCACATCCCCATACCTGCCCACCCCCGTAACTGACCCCTGTGCCCTGCCACACCTAACATAGCCACCCTGGTCTCCCCCTGCCCCTCCCTCCCCAGTCCCCTCATCTGTGCAACCTGCACCCCATGCCTCCTCAGCTTCCAGGATCCCTCCCCCATCCCTGCCCAGCCTGTGCTCTCCATGCTACTGCCTGCTGGGAGCCCCCCTCCCCCAGCTCATGCTCCCAACGCCACCTGCCTCCCCTACTGCCAGGACCCCCCCATCCCCCTTATGTTCCTGCTACATCCCTGCCAGCACCCACTCACATGTCCCCTCTTCCCCCCAGATGGGAGCTATGGGGCGGACGAGTTCTTGCCAGTTCTGAGTTTCATCCTGGCTCAGTGCGACCTGCCCCAGCTGCTCATGGAGGCTGAGTACATGATGGAGCTGATGGAGCCCAGCCAGCTCCTGGGGGAAGGTAAGGAAGACGCCTAGGCCCTCCACTACCCCTTTTCCTTGTCCCGCTAAGCCAGCCAGTCCCCTCACCCTGGGGCCAGATCAGAGATGGCGCCCCCTAGAGGGGAAAATCCCTGAGTCCATTTACTTCCCTAAATGCTGGGGGTGGGGGCGGGGGACCCACCTAATCATCTGAACGTGAGCTCCCAGTGCTGAGCTCCCAGTGCAACGCTGTGACCAAAAGGGCTAAAGCGGTCCCGGGGTGTGTAACAGGGGAATCTCGACTAGGAGAAAGGAGGTTCTGTTACCTCCGGGTGTGGCGCTGGTGCCCTGCGGCCAGTCCTGGTGCCCACAATGCAAGAGGGATGCTGATAAAGCTAAGAGCAGAGTCACGAGAATGACTAAAGGCTCAGAGAACAAGCCTCAGAGAGAGAGACCCCAGGAGCTCGATCTGTTTAGTTTAACAGAGAAAAGGTTAAGCGTGATCCCAGTCTAAGTACCTACGTGGGGAACAGAAACGGGAGAGCACACGACTCTTCAGTCTAGCAGCCGAAGGTGGAAGCTGGACAAATTCAGACTAGCAATAAGGTGCACGTTTATAAGTGAGGGGAATTAACCAGGGGCACGGCCTCCCAAGGGCTGGATTCTCCGTCACTGGCAGTGTCTAAAGCAAGGGGGATGTTTTTCTGAGATCTGTGCTAGTTCCTCCAGGAATCAATTCAGGGCAGCCCTGTGCAGAGAGGAGGGCAGCCTAGAGAATTCCCAGGGTCCCTTCTGGCCTGACAATCTACACCCCATCCTTCCCCAGGTGGCTATTACCTGACCACTCTCCAGGCCAGCCTGGCCCTGCTGGAGCATTTCCATGAAGAGGAGCCAAGGGAGCTGCACCCCGATGTACAGAGAACCCTGAGCTGGCAGCACCCGTGCCCCCCAGGGCGGCCCCCTGGCAGCCCATGCCAGGTATGTGGGGAAGTGCTCTGGGGGAGTCATTGACGGGGACTCCCTGCTACCTACCCGGTCCCTGCCCCTACTCCACCCACGCCCCGCTCCATCCCTACCCCCTTCCTTATCCCTCCCCGCTGCTTGCACAGTCCCCCCATCACCCCTGGTGCCTGCTCAATCCCTATCCCCCCATCACCCCATCTTTGCCCCTCCATCCGCCTCAGTGCCCACTCAGTCCCTGCCCCCATCCCCATTAGTCCCTGCTGCTCTTAGTCCCACCCCCCACACCCATGCCCACTTAGTCCCTGACTTGCTCTGCCTTCCAGGACCCACAGCCTGAGAAGACCCAGGCCCCCTGCAGTGGGTGCCACTCCACCACGCCTGCTCTGGGAGCCCAGGGGACGGCAGAGCAGCTACGGGGGCACCCCACAGACAACAGTCTCCCCCTGCACCCTGAAGGACAGCGCCAGCCCCAGGAGCACCCAGCCCAGCACCACCACCCCGGGGAGATGGGACCCTGGCCAGGACCCCCACACAGGCTGCTCCGCGAAGGGGCTGTCGACCTGGATGAACCCCTCTGACCTGGGATGCCTGGTTCTGTCCCAGATCTAGGAGGGGAGTGGGACCTATAGGTTAGAGCAGTGGGCCTGGGAGTGAGATCTCCTGGATTCTAGTCCAAGCTCTGCTGTGACTGGCTTTATGACCACTTCCCTCTTGGTGCCTCAGCTTCCCCCTTCTGTAAAACAAGGCGAATAAGACCTGCAGCAGTGTGGAAGGAATGTCTGTCCCCGGTAGCCCCTCCCTGTTCCGGGGGGAGGGGTGCTGGGGGAGCCTTTTCCTCACTTTGGGGGTGGGGCAGGGAGTATCTTAGCTTGTGACAATCACTCCTGGCTTGAATAAGAGTCAGTTAAATGCCGAAAGAGAGAGAGAGAGAGAGACTCTTTCTCTCGTGACACAGAGGATCAATGTACATATACCAGGGGGATTTGCTGGCCCAAAAACCTCTTCTGCTGATGTTATTTTTATAGGGCCTACTTTATTAAATATTTTTTAGGGGGGAAATTCATTTTTATTTTTTATTCTCCCAAAAGCGACACGGCCTGGTTTGTCTGAGGCCTCAAATTTACAATTTGTTCATATATTAAAAGAAAAAGGAGTTCTGTAACAAAATGCTCTTGTATCAATATTATTGTAGGGCCTACTTTATTTGTTATTTGTAAAAAAGATTTACTTTGTTCAAAGAGTGGCATTCTTTGTTTTTAACTCAAGTCTGTGTTTTTTTTTTTTAATTTCTGAAGCTTCAATATATGTTTTTGATAAATACAACACTCTGGAACACGAAACTCTCCTGTGGATATTATTGTAGGGTCTGCTTTATTGGCTGAACGATGTGCCATCTGTTTGGCTGTCTCTATTTGTAACAAGATAACTTTTGAACACTGCGTACAATCAATTTCAACATTTCCAGGAATATTCTAGGCAGCAATGGGCAAGAGCCGTTGGATGTTGGTGAAAATCAGAGAAACCAAAAGGGGGAAATGGGAGGCCCCTGGAACCCCAGCATCCAGTAGCAGAGCCATAGCTTCAAGCCCCACTGCTGATGACAACAATTAACACCTTCCGGCACAACACCGCTGTCATTTCTGCTCTGCCCAGCCTCCAGGTGGAGTTTGAGACATTGAAACCCTATGTGACTGAGCTCCTGGACAGAAAGAGAAGAAATGAAAATGGTGGGAGTGAGACAGACAGTGCCCCTGGCATGGGTGGAAATAGGGGGGCTCTGGTGTGAGGGGAAGGGGGAGCTGACAGACCCCTTGGCGGGGAGGGGAAGAATGGGGGCCCCTGGTACGGGGGAAGGGGGACAGACAGCCCCCTTGGCAGGAGCGGGAGAATGGGGGCCCCTGGTATGGGGAAAGGGGGTGCTGTCAGAGCCCATGCTGGGGGGGGAAGAATGGGGGCCCCTGGTATGGGGGAAGGGGGAGCTGACACAGCCCATGCGGGGGCGGGAAAGAATGGGGGGCCCTGGTATGGAGGAAGGAGGAGCTGACAGAGCCCACGCGGGGGTGGGGAAGAATGGGGGCCCCTGGTATGGGGGAAGGGGCAGCAGACAGCCCCTGGCAAGGAGGAGCTTGGGGGAAGGGCAGGGAGCCCCTGAACGAGTGGGGGATGGAGGATGGCACCCAGGCAGCTGGGGATGCGGGAAGGAAGGATGCCAGGAGCCCTGGTGGGGGCGATGAGCTCGGCCAACACCCGCTGTGAAGGGGGTGCCCTGGCGGGTTTCACTGTGGTTTTCCCCCAAGGCGCTGCGACTGGCTCTGCCTGTGGCTGGACACTGAGGCTCTGCGCCCAGCTCCCCGGTCTGTGGCGGCCTGCACAATGCCACAGCCTCAGGGAGGGGCCTGGCACCTGGGGGCAGAACCCAGTGGGAGGGAAATCAGGCCCATCCGGCGGGGCAGGCAGAGGCGGGACACTGGTGCTCCCTGCTGCTGCCTTAGCACATCACAGGAGGCAGCTCCCTGCACTGAGTGGGGCACTGGCCTGGAGTACAGCAGAGCGCAAGGCTTTTGGGGGGAAGTAGGGCTCCGGGGGGGCAGGGGGGTGAGGAGGAGCATGGGGATGGGGGAGGCAGCCAGGACTGGAGAGATGGGTCCCACTGACTGCAGGTAGTTGGCACAGACTGTGGGTCCAGGACCCCCTTGCCTGAGCGCTGCCCCCCCTTTGGAGACAGACAAGTCATGAATCATTGGCTGACTCCTAGCCGAAGGGCCCTGAGTCATCACTCCGCTGTCCTAGAGCCCAGCCCCAGACATGAGTTCAGAGCGGTCCTCTTGGGTATCCCAGTGCTCCCAGGACAGGGTCTCTCATGCTCCCCATGTGCCCCATTACCCCATCCATGGGGCCCTTCTAATCCACACAGTGCCCTACAGTGGCCCTGTTGGGAACCCTGGGGCCCATCTGGGGGACACCTCCTTAGGTGCTGAGCTCTGTGAGGGCTAGGCCAGGCCCCCAGCCTCCTTCTCCGGATAAGGAACTATTTGGAGTCAGATCCTTTCCCTCTGGGGTGTATCTGAACACTTCTATTGCTGGGCTGAGGAGTCTCTTGTGAGCTACTGCGGGGCCTGGCACAAGATGGAGTTACTGCCAGAAGGCTGGCTGAAGGCCTCAGCCCCTGCCAAGCCATGCCAGATGGATTCTAGGGTTGCCAGTGTGGACTTGGCTCACGACCAATCGATCCATCCTCTTCGCTCCACAGATGACGGTAAGGTCCTGCTGGGCCACGCGGCCTCTTGCACTTTTGTGACGCCGCCTGCCGAACTGCATCTGCACTGCAGGCTAGCTCAACTGGGGATAGCCCGCAGCCCAGACTGATGGGAGCACTCCCACCAAGGGCTCCTTCCTCTCCCAACTGGGGAAGCACCCGGCTGCAGTGTGGGTAGGAGTGCCCTTTGTCCCAGCCCTTCCAACAGGAACTATATTGCTGAAGGCATCTGTGCTGGGTTGAGGAGCCCACCTGGACCACCAGGTAGTGCAAGGCAAGAAGAAAAGGAGGACTTGTGGCATCTTAGAGACTAACCAATTTATTTGAGCATAAGCTTTCGTGAGCTGAAGAGTTGCTCTGCTGGAACTCAGAGCAGGGCACAATGACCTCCAGACTAGCCATTCCAGTCCGTTCCCGTCACCACAGACAATATGACCACACTATAAACGAGCAGGGGGAGAGAGCTCCTGTCTTTCCCATCCCTTTGGTCACAACAGATGTCGATCCACCCACCCCGTTGCTTCCCAGAGTACTAGGACACAGCAAACAGGACAGTGCACTAATTCTCCTATTGGCACCCACGTGGCCGAGGCAATAGTGGTTCCTCGATCCTCTTGGTTTGTCCACTTGTCATCCTATCGCATTCCCTCTGCTGCCAGGGCTCCTATCACAGAACAAGAGAAGGGCTCATTCCCCTGAGCTGTCCTCCCTCCACCTGACCACTTGGTTCTTGGCCGGGTGTTGGAACTAGAAAGAATAGGCAGTGTACAAACAGGGACACAAACTCTCTTGCTCAGCAGTAGAAAGGACTGCATACGAATGGGCCACATTGGGTCAGACCAATGGTCCATCTAGCCCTGTTTCCTGTCTCTGATAGGGGCCAGAGCCAGATGTGTCGATGGGAATGAAAAGAACAGGGCAATTATTAAGTGATCCATCCCCAGTCACCTAGTCCCAGCTTCTGGCAAACAGAAGGTTAGAGATGCCCAGGTGATGGGGCTGTGTCCCTGACCTTCTTGGCTAATAGCCACTGATGGACCTATCCTCCATGAACTTACCTATTTCTTTTTTTATCCTTTTGGCCTTCACAACATCCCCTGGCAATGAGTTTCACAGGCTGATTCCACAAGGAAAGTGGGCAGCTCCGAGTGGAAAGGATCTGTGGCTTGGCGGGATCAGCTCAAGCTTGTACTGGGGCAGTCTCAGATAGCTGACAGGCTGGACTCTGTATGACTGCTGAAGAACTCGGGTGTCTGACGCTGCTCTCTCAGGGTGCCCTGGGCAGCGATCAGTGCCCCCCAGCCCCATGTAGACATTTTGTTGGTATTTTCCCACCATACCAACTTCCCATTTAGAGGAGCATTTCTAAGAGCATTTCTACCTGGAGTAGAACCTGCCCCAGTCTGGGACCTCAGTGCAGTGTGACCAGGTCTGATGAGATCACTCTTTGAACCATGCACTTACCCAGGAAAGCCCCCTGTCCTGCAGCGATAACATCAGCAGGAACAGTGGGGGAACTAGGCGCTCTTACAACTGACCCTCCTTATACAGTTTTGTTCCCAGACAAGAACTCGCTCAGGCTGCACCCTAAGCTCATACCCAGAATTGTGTCTGAATGCCATCTAACTCACGCCATCCATTTACCCATGTGTCACACGAGGGCCTGCCCCTTTAAGGCCCAGGAGGCCTTGGGCTAGTCAGCCCCGTTCAGTTAGCTGCAGCCTGCTGGGTGTGAGACTTAAAAGGAAGGAAGCCCAGCAGAGCAGAGTGGAACACAAGGCAGGTACTGGATGTGGTGGGGAAGGTGTCTGGGTGTGGCTGCTTGGGGAGGACCCCAGGAGGGGCTGTGGGGGCGGATGGGAAGCATGGCTGGCCTAGAAACTGAGCACAGTAGGTGAGCAGAAGTGTATATGAGTTAGAAGAAAGAGAACAGATCCCTTGGAAAGGAAGGACTGGGCCCGGTTGGGAACTGGGGTAAAGGTGCATGGGGTGGGGGGGTGTTTTGGATGTTGATTCCCAGGACAGGGTGGATGTCTGTTAATGAGTTAGCTGGAGGGCCACATCACTGCAGCGTGTCATCCCTATGGCTGGAGTAGGCTGAAGATTGTTGTGGGGAAACTGAGGCAGAGCGTGCTGCCATGTAGGCCCTTGCTGTGAGGGGCTGTTCTGCGGTGGTGAGTCATGTAATGCTGTGTGGTATCTGAAATGTCATGCTAACGGGTGAGGCCAACTTACACAAGTCATGAGTTTGGAGACCTTTAGCCTTTTCCCTCCAGACACAAAACCAGGTGGCCCTCCCTGAGCCGGTCTGTCTCGTTGGCTGGGGGAATGGCAGGTGCTGTGGTCTGAGCTGTATCTGACATGTTTTGAGGCTGCCACACAAAATCCCCCAAGCACGCTTACCGCTCATTTGACAAGGGCTCAAGGTGTCCTTTGTGGGCCACCTGAGGAGCATTTCTGGAGCTGAGCCACCACATGGGGCAATATCCATACCCTTGCCGGGTACTGCAGACTGGGCAGGTGATTCTCCAGTGGGTGGCGGGCAGGGCTCGGCGCTCCTGCCAGAACCAGAAGCCTGCTTGGGAGGCCCCTGGAATGTAGCATGCATCGGGACTAGCACTGGAGGAAGACAAGGCAGTTTTCTGCAGTGGCAGGGATTCTTTGCAGTGTGTTGGCCTTGTGTCTGTTCCACATCCTGCCCCCCTTCCCCTCCGCTGTGGAGCCCGCTGTCTGCTCTGGGAGCCCTGGCGGTGAAGGCACTGGTCCACTCCACCTCCTGTGGCCTTGAAACGGGGCATAGGGTAGTTGGGGTGCAGGCATGGACCAGAGGGGCACTCTTGGGGGCCTGTGGCACAGGGGTACCTCTAGTGGAGTACGCCCAGGGCAGCACGTCTCAAAAGCCCACAGCTGCTGTCCAAGGAAGGAACCTTTCTATGGCTTTCCTAAGGTCCTGGGGTTAGGTACACCAGTGTAAGAGCCAGTCAGCGCACACACACACGTGGTCTGGCTGGAGCATTCCTGGTCTCGTTTCAGCACTAGGATACTTCCTGCCCCAGGTGAGGATGCAGCTGTACCAGGATACAGGCTAGCTGTACACAAGGGGAATAAGATAAGTGGGGTTAAAGCACCTTTATCCTGGGATAACAGGGTCCACCTGAGGGGCTGTCCTGGGATAACTGTATCACTATAAAATCAACCTCTGTGTGTGCCCCCACCCCCAACATTGTTCGACTGAGGAAATCCACCTAAAGGAGTCCTGGCGTGGTTTGGTTTCAGAAAGACATGGTCATAGTCTGTGCCCCTGAGCCAGCCAGCCAGTCTCCTGCCCTGGGGCTGGATTGGAGCTGGTGTCCCCATGAAGGAAAAGGCCAATATCTCATTCCCTGCCCTCCTGAGCCAGCCGGTGGGACCTGGCACCCAAAAGACAGTAATTGAAATGTATGTTCAGTTGATTCAATAATGAAGTTGAGTCCAGGTGCAGTGCTGCGATCACGCCTGCAGGGGGCAACACCACTCCATCCGTATCCTTAAACTGGGATTGTAACCCAGTTATGAATTTGGAGTGTTGTGGGGACAGCTCGGGTCTAGGACAGCAAGGGCTGTGGGCCGGGACTGAGGGGCTCTGGCAGAGCTGAGGGTGGGAGCCCAGGGCTGGGACTGAGGGGCTCTGGCAGAGCTGAGGGTGGGAGCCCAGGGCTGGGACTGAGGGGCTCTGACAGAGCTGGGGGGGCGGGGAGCCCAGGGCTGGGACTGAGGGGCTCTGGCACAGCTGAGGGAGGGAGCCCAGGGCTGGGATTGAGGGGCTCTGGCACAGCTGAGGGGGGGAGCCCAGGGCTGGGATTGAGGGGCTCTGGCACAGCTGAGGGGGGGAGCCCAGGGCTGGGATTGAGGGGCTCTGGCACAGCTGAGGGTGGGAGCCCAGGGCTGGGACTGAGGGGCTCTGGCAGAGCTGAGGGTGGGAGCCCAGGGCTGGGACTGAGGGGCTCTGACAGAGCTGGGGGGGGAGCCCAAGGCTGGGACTGAGGGTCTCTGGCACAGCTGAGGGGGGGAGCCCAGGGCTGGGATTGAGGGGCTCTGGCAGAGCGATGGGGGGAGCCCAGGGCTGGGATTGAGGGGCTCTGGCAGAGCTGAGGGGGGAGCCCAGGGCTGGGATTGAGGGGCTCTGGCAGAGCTGAGGGGGGAGCCCAGGGCCGGTACAGCAAGAGGCAGTGGGTCAGGATCAGAGCGGGGGAGCCCAGGGCTGGGATACAGAGGGGCTACAAGCTGGGATGGAAGCGCATCGGCAGAGCTGTGTGCATTGGGCCGGGCTGCAGGATCTTTGGCAGGACCGGCTACAGCAGCTGACGCCCCGTGACTGGCCCAGTTCTATCCCTGGGCACTGACCCTTGTCCCCGTCCCACCCACCCTCGTGCTCCGGCCCCAATTCCCTGCCCTTGCGTCAGTCTGTCCATGGGCCAGCAGGGCTGGGAGCAGCTGGGGCTGCTGTGAGCTCATGTGGGGTGTGAGAGAGTGTGGAGCTCTTCCCCACCCCTGATTGCTGCACTCACCCTGCACCGTGAGGCCTTTCCCCTCTGGCACCAGCTTCCAGCTGGCCCAAGCTGGGTGTGAGGGGGGAGGACTGGTTGGCTCAGGGGGGTGAAAAAGGGCACAAGGGGCCTTTCCCATCTAGTTCATTTGCCCCATAATAGCTAAACTTGCCAGGTCACAGCCTCGTCCCTAGCAAGGCAGGATCTACCCTCCACAGGGGCACTAGCCACCCTTGTGCCTCCTGGAGGGGGCCCTGCATGGCTAGGGAGTGGGGAGAGTGTGACTGAGGGGGGGGGGGCTGTCGGGGGGTTTCTCTGAGCATTTGAGACTAGAGCCCGTTAGGTGGAGGGAAGGCTGCTTTCGGGGGTTCCTGCAGAGCGGGGAGGGGGCACATTTGATTGGGGGACGGACTATGAGTGTTAGGGGGTCTTCTGTGTGGTTAGGGATGTGGGGTTCCTGCAGGTGTGCTGGGGGTTGGGGGACGAGAGCGGCATGGAGGGGGCAGGTTTCCTGCCAGTGGGATATGTGGGTTGTGGGGGAAGATGCTCTGTGTATGTTCCTCCCCCACCAGACTATGGGGAGGGGTGGGTGTTCTGGTGAGTGGGAGCTGTGTGGGGGAGGAGCTCTGTGTGTGTGTGTCCCCCACCCCACTGTTGGGCTGTGTGGGGGACGTGCTCTGTGTCCCCCCACCTCACCCCACCCCCCAGCTGTTGGGCTCTGGGTCTGCTCCAGGCTAAGCCAGCACCACCCAGGCCCAGGAGACGCTGCGTGAACCCCGAGGCCCTGCCCTGCATGGCAGCCTGAGGGTGGGGGGGGAATGAGCTCATCCAAGGGGGGCTTGGAACAGCACATGCTCTTTGCTCTATCCTGTCCTGGAGCAGGGGGGCAGCATACAAACGGACCCTGCCGGAGGGGAGGGGAGACTATGGCCCTGAGACACCCCCACTCCACGGAGGGAAATTAATGTCCCTGCTCCCGGCCAGGCTCTCACTCAAAGCAGAGACAGGCCCAGGTGTCATCTGAGTGGACGAACTCAAAGTTAAATTGTGGGAGTGGGGTGGGGACTCAGTACGGGGGGCTCCCCCCTAGTAATCAGCGCTGATTCTCGTGCCTCAGTACAGTGCTGGGGGCTGATGCGCTGCAGGGACTGTGGATTGTGTAGGTATCCCTCTTCTGGCTCTGAGATGCAGCTGCCTCTGGGGTGGGGCATAGGGGTTTTTATAGAAGGATCCCTCGCCCAGCCCTCAGACATAGTCGCCTCTCGGGTGGGGCATGGGGGCTGTTTATAGAGGGAGCCTGGGGGGACCGGAGTGAGGTCTGACAGGGAGTTGGGGGGGTCAGAATTGCCCCCCAGTCCATGCTGCTCTCAGTGCCCCCCATTGGGCTCTGAGTTGCTCCCCACACACCCCCTCATTCTTCCTTTAGAGGGAAGAGCTGGTATCTTCCCCTGTAAGCCCCATCAAAGGACCCCAGCCCCCTCTGGGCCACAGGAGGAAGATTTTGGGGCCCCCCAATCTCTGTGTCAGTGGCAGCGTCCATCTGGGAGCTGCAGGAATGTGCCACGTGGCCAGGTTTTATTCTCACGCTCCCCACTTTGGTGTTAATTCCTATAGGCAGGATGCTTCTCCCAACCCTCGGTCCCACCACAATTTTGCCCCTACCCAGGATTCAGCCCCCCTACATCAGTGGGGAACGGGACACAGGGCCTTTCCCTCTACGGGGACGGGGCGAGCTGTTGGGGACAGGGTGGAAGGACTGTCTGGCTTGGGCCTGTAGAGTTTATTGCGGGAGGGGGTCTCCATTCCTGTCTCTGCTGGATCCCCCGTCTGTTTCAGCAAGCTCCTGGCAGCCCAGATGCTGGGTCCCACCCTGTCCGTGTGGGAGGAGGAATCTTGGGGTTGTGTCAGTGTCTCTGTGGGTCACTCAAGGACGGAGAGGAACGGCCGGAAGCCGCCATGCTGTCCCTTCCTGTCTGTGACCCCCTGCCCACCCCTGAGCTATATTTATCCACCCTGGGAAGAGGTTGCTTGCTTTCCTTTCCTGGTGGGGCCACATTCCCCAGGAACTCAGGCCCCAGGGGGCTGGGAATCCAGCCTGGACCACGCTCTCCCAGCTGCTAAGCAGGGTCTGTCCCACACTGCACAGGGATGAGGGGCCAAACCATTGGATTGCAGGAAGGAAGCAACGGGGCCTAGTACTTCATGGGAACCATGACTCCTGGGTTCTGTGTCCTGGCTCTGGGAAGGGAGTGGGTCCAGTGGTTAGAGCTGGGGGCTGCAAGTCAGGACTCCTGGGTTCCATTCCCTGCTCTATGATATTAGACCCTATTCCTCTCCCAGACAGCTCTGAAAGGGTCCATCTGGAGGGGAGTCCCAGCTAGTGGCACCCAGTGTGTTCTGGGGGGCACTGACCCAGTTTGGGTTAGAGGAGGGGAGCTCCAGGCCCAACAAAGCCTGGCACATGATCCCATTCTCGCTCTCACTGCCCCCCCCCAATGGGCGCTCCAGCTGCTGAGCAGATCCAGATGTTGTTGTGGGTCCAGCCGGCCTGTGTCGGGTGGGGTGGGTGTGAGCAGGGAACGCGTGAGCCCATCACATTCCTGCTGTGATGACTCACTTTCCCTGGGGTGCTGGGGTGTCCTGAACCACCTCTCCCCTTAACACTCCACCCCTCCTAGAGCTGGGTTAGAACCCAAGAGTCCGGGTCAGGTCTGGTTCTGTGCAGGAGAGGCAAGGCTGAGAGTGCCCCTCTCAGCCCGGCGGCACGGTGAGCATGGCAGCGTGTGTGAGGGTGACAAGCTACAGGCATGGAGGTGATGTTTAATGCACTGTTTGCTTGCTCATACACACCCGTGCACACACGCACAGAGCCACTCACCTATATGCACTCTCACCTGCACTAGCCTGTCCAGTGTACTAGGTGGGGGGCACACACCATGTCTCTCGCACACCTACCCCTTGAGGGCTGGGAGCAGGTCTCTGGGCTACAGTCCCCCAGGCCTGGAGGCGCTGGGACAGCTGAGCAGAACCAGGTCTGGGTCATACAAGAAAAGGCCATGTTCAAAGGGGGACACACACACCTATCCTCCGGGTCTGCCTGGCTCCCAGGGGGACCTAATGAGATGAGTTTCCCACAGGTCTCACCAGGGGTGCTGGAACAATGTGTCTAGTGGGGGTGCTGAGAGCCATTGAACCCAACTGTAAACCCTGGATAGGATGGAAACCGCTTCAAGCCAGGGGGGTGCAGCAACCCTAGTTCCAGCACCTATGGGTCTCACCTGTAGCCACTCATAGGCCCCCCTGCCCCCACCACACTGCCTGGCCCCAGGGGGGGAACTTGGAGTCAGCACCCCAAGTGGGAAAAGCCCCCGATCCCATTCCCCGTCCCCTGGGAGCCAGCCAGTCTCCCCACACACACACCCCCTAGGGTCAGATGGGAACTGGCACCCCCTGGAGGGGAAAGGCCCCAATGTCCCATGCAAAGCTTGGCCCTGCTCTCCCATCCCATCCTTTGGCTCTTTGCTCAGATACTTTCCTGGTGACGTGCGGGTCCTGGCCTGGCTCCTCCCAGACTGTCAAGCCTCAAATATTCCCCACTCCACCCCCCCACCCGGAGATAGACAAGGGGGGGCTTCCCCAGGGCCTCCTTCTTCCTCTGACCACCACAGCTGCATCCCTCCCCCAGAGAAGGGACAGAGACGGGACAGAGGCAGGGCTGGGCTGCTGGGCTGGAGTCAGGGGCAGTGCCAGGGAGCTGGGAGTCAGGGCTCCTGGGTTCTATTCCAGCTCGGTTGGGCGACCCCCTGTGAGCAGTATGTGGGCAGTGCAGCGGTGGGGCGAGCTGTTGGGGGACAGGATGGATGCGCAGCTGCTGGGCTCTGGGGCAGGAGTGGGGGCACAGTGCCACATGGCATTCCTGTCCCCCTCTGGCTGCTGATGGTTCCACCAGGCACTGGAGCGGGTCCCTTAGGGCTGAGACGGGAAATGGGTTTAGCAGGGAATGGGCCTGGCTCCTTGCAGAGTCAGGGCTTGGGCTCGACCCCCAGCTCTGCTAGTGCCCGGCAGTCCCAACCGCCAGCCCCCTGTTATCCCAGCCTGGGGCTCCCCCACAGTTCTGCTGCCCCTCAGATATCCCACCATGACACGCTGATCTCCGCCCACGCTCTTGAGAGACCCTACAAAAACAAAGCCTGATGGAGGGCTAGTGAAAGCGTCCTTAGCTTTGAGCTGAGGGGGTTAAACGCAGTTGAACGGGACAGTACAAAGTGGGAGCTGGCAGTGTGCCCAGTCCTTCCCAGCCTCACTTTGTGCTTCTCTTCCCCCCCCCCACAGTCAGCCCCCATCTCCCCTTCACACATACTGTCACCACCCCCACCCCCCAGGACCCACTGCCCCCTCCCTCCCCCATAAGGGGTAATTTGCGTCCCTATGATGGGAGGGGGGCTGGACTCGCATTAATCCCCCTCACCCTCATGAGGCAGCGTCTGCTCCTGCCCCACCAGCGACCCTGTCACTGAGCCATGGCTGAGACACAGGATAGCCCCTCCCTGAGCCAGAGGGAACCCAGGAGTCCTGGCTCTCAGACCTCCCCCTTCTAACGCACTAGACCCCACTCCCCTCCCGGAGCTGGGGATAAGGGAGGGGAGGGGAGGGCTGGGGTCGCTCAGCTTCCCTTCTGTTGTGTCCAGGGTCCGTTTTCACACTCACCCCCACATACCCTCACAGGCATGAACCAGCCCCTGATTCTCTCCCTCCCACATCCCTCCTCCTGCCAGAGCCGCCCGCTGGCTAGCCAAACTCTGACCAGCATGCGTGTCCCTCGCACACCCAGCTGGGTGCACAGGCTCTAACCCCCTGCACACTCAAAAGGCCCTGAAACACACACACACAGACATTCCCTCGCACCTGGGTGTGCACACTCCCCCACACCTGGCTGTGCACACTCACACCAAACCAGCCTGCTTTTCCCATCAGGCTCACACGCAGAACCAGCAAACATGCACACACCCACCCTCTGAACTCACAAACACACTGCAGGCTACCCTGGCAGTGGGGCTGAGCTGGGGCAAGAGTAATGGGCACACAAAGGCTCCTGTACCCCCATACGCAGACAGACCCGGGGACTCAGACTCCCCCAGCTGTGCTGATGACGTCAATCGCAACCCACCGCCCCCTGCTATCCCCACTCTGGGATCCTGTAAGATGAGCCTGTGCCTCCCCCATATCTCCGCTCTGTGGGGGAGGTGGCAGGAAGCTTGTGGGGAGGTGGGGCTGTAGCTCCAGCCAAGACAAACAGACTGTCTGGGCTGCTCCTCTGCAGAAGCCTGAGGCCTGGGCCTGGCTGATTTCCAGGGACCGTCCATCCTGTGGCACAGGGATGGGCCAGGCTGCCCTACCTGGGTCTCTGCCTCAGGTGGGCAGCCCAGGGCTGGGGTGGCAGGGGGCTGTGGGTCAGGAGTGAGGGGCACCAGCAGAGCTGGGGGAGGCAGGACTGCGAGAGCAGGGGCCTGTTGGTCGGGATTGAGGGGCACTTGCCGAGCTGGGGGAGAGACCAGGGCTGGGATAGCTGGGGGGCTGCAGGTCAGGAGTGAGGGGCATTGGCAGAGCTGGGGGTAGGGAGTGTTCCCCAGTTCCTCTGTGCCTCATTCTGGCTCCTGCTGCTGAGCCATGGCTGGGACTTACTGGGTGGTCCCGGCACTTCCTTTCCCAGCCCCACTTCAGCTCTGCCCCCTGCCCGACCTGGATCACTGCTCCCCCCCGCACACTGCTGGGACAGGCCTTCCTGGTGGGTCCATGCAGTGGGGGAGAGGTATGGGGGGGCTGCAGGCTGGCTTATTGCACCCCACGGCCAGGGGTCACGAGTGACTTGGGGGGAGCCAGGACACACGTTCAGAACGAGTCCTTGGGGGCCACATGGGTCCTCAGGCTTCTGCACGCATGTGAGATCCCTGCATGGGCACACTCGTGGCCCTGCTCTTCCTGATATGCCCACCCGCCCGCACAGCATCCGCCCGGCCCCTCGTGCTCACGACGCACCCGCCTGCACGGCGTCCGCCTGGCCCCTCGTGCTCACGACGCACCCGCCCGCACGCCGTCCGCCTGGCCTCTCGTGCTCACAATGAGGCCATCCGCCCACACGGGTGTCTGCCTGGCTGCCGAGCAAACGCCTCCCCACCACAGTGAACAGGGACAGAACCCTTTTAAATCCCCCACTGGTGAAGGACACCCCGTCCCCCAAGAGCAGAGCACCGGAATGGTTCACTCTCTGCAAGTGCTTGGGGGGGAAACATTGGGGGTCTCTGTGGGGGAAAGATTTGGGGTCACCACACGGTGGATGGTAAGGATTAAGGGCAATGGGCTGTGGGGAACTGTGGGGAGTATGGGGGCTGGGCTGGGGGATTATAAGGAGCCATAGGAGGGAGTATCAAGGAATGGGGGCCTGTACTGGAGAAGGGCAGTGCCATGGGGGTGGCCTTGCCATGGGGGGCCATGGTGTTGGAGGGTGGGGGGCCCTGGGGGCAGGTATTGGGGCTGTGCTGGGGGAATGGTGGGGGTGGGGTGGGGGTGTCATGGTCGATGGGGAAGGCAGGGGACTGTAGGAGTGGATAGTGGGGCTGTGCCAGGCCAGTGGGGGGCTGTGCTGTGGGGGAGGCCGGGGGGGGGGCTTTGGGACAATGGGGGGCCATGCTACAGGGAGTGAGGGGAGCCAGGCCGAGGAGGGGTCCCTGTCCCAAGCACACAGCCCCATCTGCTCTTCATTAGGCCCCACAGAGCTGAGATTCTTCTGGCTTCTCCGCCCGTCTGGCTCTAATTAACCCTTCTCAACACTCCCCCCTCTCCCCAGCACATTCCTGTCCATCTCGGGGGGGACAGGGACAGGGGGGGGACACAGGGAACTGTGGGTAAAGGGGCAGACACAGTATGTTGGGGTTCAACCCGCCTGCCCCCAAATACACCCCCCCCATAAACATGCAGAGTCAGCCCTGCCCCCACCCCACAACTCTGCTTCTGCCAGTGCCCCCTAGTCCTGACCCACAGCCCCCCTGCTATCCCAGGCCTGGGTCTGTCCCACACGCAGGCTGTGTCAGGAGGGGGTAGGTGTGTGGCGGGTTGTCTTCCAGGTGCGGTGTTGTCAGCACCTGAAGGCTGCAAACCCCCTTAGCTGACCATAGTTGGGGGATGCCGGCTCCCCGGAGCAGGGCACAGGGCCTGCGCAGCTCCCTGATCCAGCCAGCAGGGGGCAGGGTGAGCACACACTTGCACTAACAGTTGCACGCCTAGCTTGCTCACTGTCACATTTATAGCATTTGCTCAGCCCCGACCCAGGGAAATCTATGGGGGGAACATCAGCGGGGGGGAGGGGGCATGCACATCTCGGGGGGGAGGGTGTTCACACTGGTGTGTGTCCGTGTGTCAGTGTGCTTGCACCAATGTGTGTGTGCGTGTGCATGTCTGGGGGGGTAATGCATGTGTCTGTGTGTGTGTGTGTGTGTGTGTGTGCTTGTCATTCTGTGCGTGTGCGCTCGCACCAGCGTGTGCGCACGTGTGTCTTCAGGGGGGTGTGCACGTGTCTCTGGGTGTGTGTGTGTGTGTGTGTGTGTGTGCTTGTCATTCTGTGCGTGTGCGCTCGCACCAGCGTGTGCGCACGTGTGTCTTCAGGGGGGTGTGCACGTGTCTCTGGGTGTGTGCAGCGCCTGTCTCTGGGTGGGGGTGGGCACGTTGGTATATGTGATTGTGTCGGGGGGGGGTCAGTGCGCATAAATGTCTCTGGGCACGGGGGGGGGGGGCGGCTAGAGTTCAATTGGGCACAGACATTGGGAAACTCAATCAGTTGAAGGAGCCAAAATATCCTTCCCTTCCCTCTGCCCCCTTCCTCTCCCGGCCCCCCATGCCTCCCAGCCCCCCCTCCCATTCTCCCTCCCCGAGGAGCCTGGGGGCCATTGTTTGCCAAGTGTTTGCGTCAGGCCAGAGTCTGTTTCCAGTTTGTGTTAACAGGCCGGGCGGCTCTGGGGCAGAGAGCCCAGGAAACCTTCCCCCAACCGGCTGGGGTGGGGGGCTCCCTGGGCCCCCGCAGTATTAACCCTTCACTGCATGGTGGGCTGGGGGCAAGGAAGCCCAGGCCTGGGATAGCAAAAGGCTGTCGGTCAGGACATACAGGCAGGCACTGGCAGAGTGGGAGGAGGGAGCCCAGGGCTGGGATAACAGGGCATATTTCCCTGCGTAAGAAGCTGTAGAACATTTCATCCATAGCCAGACTCAGTTTAAAATATTTACTAATGGTTTGTACACGTTGTATACAGAGAAATCACTTCCCTGTCTCTGAGATGCAGCCACCTTTGGGGTGGCGCACGGGGGGCTGTTTACACAGGGACTCCTCACCTGGCACTGAGATGAAGCCACTGCTGGGGCTGAGCAGGGGGTAGGGATCTCTCACCCAGCGCGGAGATGCAGCCACCTCTGGAGTGGGGCGCAACAACTGGGATTGCAGGATAGTTTAGGGCAGGAAGTGAGCCTCTGCTTCTTCTCACAGCCTCCTGGAGGTCTCCCATCCACAGACCTGCCCCAGCTTAGTGTAAGAGCTGAAGACAGCCCAGCTTACAATGGGACAGGGGGATGGGCTGCTCCTGGCTTTAGTGAAGGGTTAAGGCGGGGAGCCATGTCCCACCCCACCCCAGTGGGACACAGACTCTGGGGGGCCATTGCTCCCTTGGTGGGAAAGGCCCCAGAGGAGGGGAGAGTTGGTACAGGGAGCTTCCTGCCACCAGGAGCTTTAATTACACTCTAATTACAGAGGCAACAGCAGACACAAACATCCCTGCCTGCTCCCAGGGAGACCCAGGAGTACTGCCCCTCCCCCCCTCACACACTCTAGCCCACCAGCCCCCACTTCCCTCCCAGGGCTGCGATAGACCCAGGAGTCCTGGACGGCCAGAGGGCCAAGTGTGGGGCTCAGCAGCCTAATACCCCACAGATTTCTCACATGATGCCCATTCCAAAGTTTCCATCATGGAGTCAGGGGCTGACTCAATAAAATTGTCTGGGAATAGAACCCAGGAGTCCTGACTCCCAGCCCCCCCCACCCCAGTAAAGCTGTCCAGCTGCAGGCAGTGTGGGCTCCACCCCTTTATTGTGAGAGCAACACACGTTAAGAATGGAACAGCATCTGGGGAGTCCCTGAACCTCCACGCCCTCAGAGGGCCCCCACATTCTCTCCCCGAGACCTCCCCAACCCCCATTCTGAGCCCCCCCATAACTCCCCTTCCTTCCCCTAGCTCCAGGCCCCCACGTCCCACCCTTCTTGGCTCCATGACCCCTAGTTCCAGAGGTCTCTCAAGTCCTGCGGCCACTTCTCCATCCCTGTCAGTTTCTCGTAGCTTTTCTGGGGCGGGGGTAGCTGTGGGTCTCATCAGGGGTTCCCCACAATCAGCGGGGGCCCCCAGAGCAGTGGGGGTGGCTCCTGTGTCCGTTTGGCAGAAGTCCATGGAGCAAGATAAGGAGGAACCCAGCCCTGGAGATGAGTGGGGGCCCATGTCCCAGCCAGGGTGCAGGGGATCCATGTCTCTGCCCTGGATCGTGGGGCCCAGTCCTAGTTTTAGTGCCAGCCCTGGGAAGGGGGTGATTCCATCTCCGGGATGGCCACTGGGCAATTCCAGGGGACCAGCTGATGGAGGCAGGACAGTTTTGGGGGGACCATGCTCCAGCTCGAGAGTTGGGAAATAAATGGGGGGTCCATGTCCCAGCTGGGGGCTAAGGGGTGGCTCCAGGGTCCCAGCTGGGGGAGGGTGATGGGGTGGCTCTGGACTCCGTGCTCCAGTTGGGGTGTCCATGTCCCAGCCAGGGGGCAGGGTGGCTGCAGGGCCCTTGCTCCAGCCAGGGCATCGGCCTCCATGTCCCAGCCAGGGGCTATGGGGTGGCTCCAGGGTCTCAGCTGGGGAAGGGTGCAGGCCAGTCCTGGCATCCCAGCCAGGGGGTCTCGTCTCCCAGCTGGGAGTGGGGGGAGGCATCCTGGTCCCTTTGTGTTCTGGGCCCCCCCCAGTCTCAGACGCTGGTCCGGCAGGTGGTCGGGTGGGCCCCTGCAGAGGGGTGCGGGGGCCCCTTGCCCCCCGCACTGGTGACCCAGCGGTAGCACTGCGTGACGCTGCGGCTCTTGGCCCTGGCACCGCAGCGGGTGCAGTACACGATGCCCAATGCCACCATGATCACCAGGAAGACGCAGAGGGGCACCAACAGTGCCACCAACAGCCACCGGTCATCCCGCTTCCTCCGTGCCCGCTCCCCGCCTGGAGAGGTGCTGGGGTCCTCTGAAGGAGGCAGCGGAGCCCTGGCCCTGTCTGCCGCAGGGTCCCCCTCCCCCATGCTGTAGGGTGAGGCAGGAGCACCAGGGGACCTTGGAGATCTGGGGCTTGGGGGGCTGGTGCTGGGGGTTGGGGGGCCAATTGTGGGAGTGATAGCGGGGCTCGTGTGAGGAACTGGGGGGCCATCGGTGGGCTCTGGGCGGGCAGTGGATGTGGGAGGGATCCGGGTGGTGGTGCTGGGGATTGGGGGGCCAGTGGTGAGGTCTGGGGGAGCAGTGGTTGTGGAAGGGATTGGGGGGCTGGTGGTGGTTGCTGGGGGGGCAGTGAAGGGGCGAGGGGCTGAGTGGCCGGTGCTGGGGTGCGGGGCTGCGGGAGAGAGACCGGAGTGGGAAGCAGTGGGGTCGGAGAACTCCTGGGTCAGGCTGAATGGCTCGTCCGTCCCCAAAACCTGCAGCACCTCCGCCCCCCACTCCTGCTGGTCCCTGAAGCGCGGGTAGAAGGTCTGCTGCCTGGTGGCCAGCGCGGGGGGCTCTGCCAGGGGGGCACAGCTGATGCCGTCAGCCTCCAGCTCGTAGCCCTCGGTGCAGTAGCACTCGAAGCCGCCCACGTAGTTGACGCACATCTGCTGGCAGACGCCGGGGATCTGGCACTCGTCGTTGTCAACGCAGTGCTCGGGTGCCTCCTCGGCCGGGCTGAAGCCCAGGTGGCATAAGCACAGGTAGGAGCCCTCGGTGTTCTCGCACTGGTGCTCACACGGGGCGGTGCCGCATTCATCCCGGTCGGCGCAGCCCCCGGCCCCGTCCTCCTCGTAGCCCAGCTGGCAGCGGCACTGGAAGCCGCCGGGGAAGTTGTCACACAGCTGCTCACACGGGCCCGTGGCACACTCGTCCGTGTCCTCGCACGCACGCCCGTCGCTGGCCAGCGTGTAGCCCACGGGGCACAAGCACCGGTACCCTCCGGCCTCTCCTGGCACACACTCAAACTGGCAGGGGTGGTTCTGGCAGCCATCGGCTGGGGCGCAGGAGTGCCCGTCGGGCAGCAAGGTGTGGCCGGCGTGGCACTCGCAGGAGTAGCTGGGACCCTCGTCCACGCACAGCTGCTGGCAGCCCCCATTGTCACCCTCGCACCAGTCCCCCTGCTCCTCCCCGCACAGGGGCTCCTCCTTGGACCAGCCCACGGCGCCGTCGTCCTGCTGCATGCACAGCACCGAGACAGGGGCTGCGTTGCCACAGGCCACGGACGCCACCGTGCCGAAGGGGATGTGGCTCAGGGCGCTGCTGACCCGGCCGAAAGGCGTCGTGTAGCTCACGGGCCCCGTCTCCTCCGTGGCCAGCCCGTGGCACATGCCAGCGAAGCCGAAGTGGCAGAGGAAGCCGTCCACGGGCAGGGTGCACGAACCCTCCAGCCACTGGAAATTCTCCTGCGCGGCCGGGCCATAGCTCAGCACCACACAGCGCGAGGCCGAGCAAGCAGCACCCCCGGCCGGCTCGGCCCGCGCCCAGTTGGTGTAGAGCGTGTCTTGGTCACCGGTGGTCCAGGTGAAACCACGCAGTGGGCGCTGCGGGAAGCACTGGCGTGGCTGGCGCTGCAGCCCGATCCAGAAGAGCCGCTGCTGCCCTGTACCCGGGCCTGTGGCCTGCAGCAGCTCCGCCACCTGGGCGGCCTCCTCGTGGCGCTTGAGTGTGGCCAGGTTCCCGCCGCGCTCCCGGCAGCTCCGCCAGGACTCCAGGAAGCTGCGGCGTTGGAAGAAGACAACGTAGCAGCCCTCGGGGCCGCAGGCAGCCTCGAGCCCCGGCCAGGCAGCCTCGGGCCCCGGCCAGGCACCCCGCACTGGCCCCACCAGCCCAGTCAAGAGCAGCCAGAGACACAGCATCGTCCTGGCGCCCACGGCTGCCTGCTCGGCTCTGTGCCTCGGCACGGAGCCCCTGCCCTTCTCTTCCCCTCGGCGGGGAGGGGCAGGATGGGACGGTGCACGCCCCTGCCCTTGTAAGGCAGAGAATTGGTCCCAGGCCCAGGGAGAGGGGGAGACAAGCTGGGAGGGGCAGCTGTGGGGATCCTGGACAGCCTGACCCAGAGGATGGAGGCAGGGTATGTGTGTGTGTGAGACCTTCCCTTGCTTGCGGCTGGATGAGAAATGCAGACCCCACTCCTCTCCAAGAGCTGGGATAGATCCCCGGAGTCCTGGCTCCTAGCCCTCCTGATCTGACCGCTAGATCCCGCTCCTCTCCAAGAGCTGGGATAGATCCCCGGAGTCCTGGCTCCTAGCCCTCCTGATCTGACCGCTAGATCCCGCTCCTCTCCTAGAGCTGGGGTAGATCCCCAGAGTCCTGTCTCCTAGCCCTCCTGATCTGACCGCTAGATCCCGCTCCTCTCCTAGAGCTGGGGTAGATCCCCAGAGTCCTGTCTCCTAGCCCTCCTGATCTGACCGCTAGATCCCGCTCCTCTCCTAGAGCTGGGGTAGATCCCTGGAGTCCTGTCTCCCAGCCCTCCTGATCTGACCGCTAGATCCCGCTCCTCTCCTAGAGCTGGGGTAGATCCCCAGAGTCCTGGCTCCCAGCCCTCCTGATCTAACCACTAGACATACCACTCCCCTCCTAGGGCTGGGGCTAGAACCCACGAGTCCAGACTCCCTGTCCCACCACCCTGCTTTCCTCTAGTAATTGCTGAAAGGGACAGACAGTGAATCTGCAGAGAATGGGTGTGTACAGTGACCATATGCTGCGGCTCACACTGACACACACATACAAAGACACGTGCATATGCACACACAACACACTCACACACACTCTGCGTACACTGCTACATCCCCCTCGCCCACCCCAGGCCCAGACCTAGTTCAGCCCTTTGTTCCAGAAACCTGGAAATTGGAACACTGGGTTGGAATTTGGTTCCTCACTCCCCCCCCCTCCCCCGGCCCCCATGCCCTGCTGGGAGCGGGGAGAGGCTCACGGTGCGTTTCCTCCCGCCATCCTCCCCAGGACCTCATGATGATCAGGGCGATTCCCACGGGGAGCTGAGACCCGCAACAGGGCGCTGGGCCCAGACTGGGGGAAGTCAGTGGGCACGTGGGTGTGCACACAAAGGTGCGCATTGCATGGGAGGGCAGGAGAGCGTGGGGGGGGGGGCCCAGAGGGACCAGAATTGTTCCTCGCCCTCACTTTCCCACACATGTGTGAGTACCCCCATGTGCGGCTTAGTTTGACGTGCATGCACATGTGCACACTTGTGTGGGCATGCTGCACGCTCACAAGCTCTCTTGTGCTAGCTCAGTTTCTTCTGCCTTCTAACTTTCCCCTGAGAGCATACCCGCCTGTGTACACACATTCCTGGGCATGCACGCCCACCTGTACGCACACGCTCCCACGCGTGCCTTTTCCTGGGCGTGCACACCCCAGTGCATACGTACGCTCCTGGTCGTGCACGTGTTCCTTACTTCGTCGCTCACACACTGGTGTGATCATTGTCCCGTTGCACACCTGCGCAGACTCCCTCACGCACCCTCCCATGCTGCCACACACCCAGGCCGCCACGCTGTCTTAGAGGCTCCCACACTCACCAATGTGGGTGCAGAGTTGCACTGCCATGCGTGGGCGTGCACACCTGAGCATTTGCACATGTGCATTCGCTTGTGGGCACACCCCTGGGCATATTTGCACAGGTGCTTCCCATGCCCTCCTACCTGCTCACCCTGTCTACTAAGCCAACTGGCAGTCCCCATTCCTGGGGAAGCCGAGGCCAGCAGTACAGGTTGGCAAGGCTCTGGAGCGCCCCCCCATGGCCAGGCGAGGGGAGACAGGGAAGGGTCCGAGCTCTGCGATCCAGGAATCTCGGGCTGCAGCCCCGACTAGGGGGGCAGGGAGCCCAGCTGTCTCTGCTGTGAACTAGGGGGTGTGTGTGTGTGTGTGTGTGTTAGGCGGGCTTTGTGGCGGGTGTGTGTTTCGGTGTGTGTGGCATGAGCCGAGGGGGAGGGCACAATGGGCCAGCCGCGGGGGCTGGCGGGGGAGGGGAGCCGGGGGCGAGGGCTGCAGGTCGGATGGAGGCGCAGCGCGGAAATGCATGGAATTCCTTGCGTGTGGGAACCAGGAGGGGAGAGGGGGGCGGCCGGCCGTGGGGCCTTTCCCCGCTAGGGGGCGCCAGCTCTGCTCCCCTCCAGCCCCAGCCGGGGGCAATGGCTGGCTCAGGGGAGTGGGACACAGGGCTCCCCCCGCAGGCACACGGGCTCCGATCCAGCGCCCGTTCAGGGCCCCTCCGAGAGGTGAGTTTTCTGTCTCAGCCTGGTCCCTGTTGGGGCAGGAGCCCCCGCCCCATAGGTAGTAAGTAACCACATCCCGTGCTAGCGGCCCCACAGGGATCCCCACGGCGGGGGTGAGGGTACCCCAGGCATACGCTATGGGAGCTCTTCCGCCCCCTTTCCCCTCGTTCTAATCAACGCTCCCCCCGCCCCCCCGGTTTCTGCTTGGTTGTTTTAAGAGACTGCAAGAAACACTGGCTTGTGGCTGATGGAGCTGGGCCCCCCTGGATCTGCTTGGGGCTGGGGGAGACACTGACCCCTAGACCCCGCCAGGTATTCACCCCCCACCCTCCGATCAGACCGATGAACCCATCCCGCCCCGCTCCCCCTTCCGGCTGCAATGGGCCCATTCAGCCGGGTATCCCTGTGGGGAGGGATGGGGGTCAGGGAGCCAGCCCCTCCCTCGTTTTCATCCCCTTTCTGGACTCTTTCAGGCGGCGGGGGGAAGGCTCTGTACTGGAGGGGAGTGGGGGGGGCTAATTCTGCCCTGGGTCCTCGTTGCAGGCTCGGGTGGGCGGGGAGAGGAGCTCCCCAGTTAAGGGGCCTCTAGGCTGGGATATAGGGATCCTAGCGCAGTGATGTGGGTTGAGCACCACCTGGTGGCAATGGGAGGAACTGAGAGCCAGGGCTCCTGGCTTAGCTCTGAGAGGAGAGTGGTGTCTAACGGTCAGAGCATGGGCGATGCTGGCAAACTTTGCATGCAGTGAGTGACTCGATTTACCCCATGCCAGGCAGGGAAATGCACGTGTGAATCACTCCCATGTAGTTAGTCTTGAAGACCTGTGCTGCCCCCTGGCAGCCTGGGGCTGACACTGCCTAAGCCCTATGGCCTGTAAGGGCAGGCAGAATTCCTAGTTAGCAACAAGGATTATTCTTGGCATTTGGCCCGATGGCCTTGCCCCCCCAGGACCTCACAGCCCCTGATAGACCCCAGGGGTCACAGCCCAGCTGTGGGGGACAGGACAGGTAATGTTGATATTGGCCCTTTACACAAAGGGCCACAGTGGGGGCTGGGTGAGCATCCCCCACTCCCCTCCCCTAGCTGGGGATAGACCCCAGGAGTCCTTGCTCCCAGCTCCTGTGCTCTAACCAACAGATCCCACCCAGAGCTGGGGATAGACTCCAGGAGTCTGTTTACACACACGCCCTTCCCACCTTCATCACAGTGGCCCTGTGTGTAGTGCAGGGCTGGGGAGAGCTGAGGTCCCCTTGGCCGGGAAACAATCATGGCGGGCTCAGAGTTCCAGACCTGGACATGGTCTCGTGCCCCACGCCTGGCAGCCCTAGGGACTGTGTCATCACAGCTCCCCCCAGCCCAGAGCATCTCCCCTTACGTGTATGGAGGGAGCAGGGGAGCCACCCCAAGGCCTGACTCCTGCCCTTAAGGATGGGGGCAGATCCCCCAGGGAGGCCAGATTCAGCGCTCACGGTTACACGGCTGCTTGGCCCCACTAGGAGCTGGGCTGGGACCCCCCTCCAAGTCAATCCACTCACGGGACACAGAACAGGGACCAGCACCCCACAGAGGGGAAAGGCCCCATATCTCATTCCCCTGAGCCAGCCTGTGCTTGAACCAGAGCTGGGACATACACTTCTTCTCAGCTCTCCCTCCCCAGCAGAGACAGGAGACAGAGAGACACTAAGAAGCAAAAACAATTTAAAAATCAGGGTAAAAAACCCATTTACAGGTTTCTGTGTGTGCGGGGGTGATTTTCCTCCGCCATGTTCAATACAGATAATGCGTCGCTTGGGAATCCTGCCCCAGGCCCAGCAAACACTCCCCCATGTCTGCACCCCAGCATTGCAGTGTGGAGAGAGGGGGGCATGGAAAGAAGTTCCCCCACCCCACCAATGCAATCAGGCTCCTGCAAAGCTTGTGAATAACCCTTTAAGGCCAGCCATGTGCTTGGGAAAGGGTGGGGCTAGTTGGGGCCCCACCCCAATCCAGTTTGTTGTGTCATTGATCCCTTTATTCCTCCCCTCAAATTTCCTCCCCAACGCCCCCTTATTTGCTTCCCAAGGGGCAATCCCACAGGGATAGGGGGCCCCAGCTAGCCCCTCCCTCTGGTCCCTACAGCACATTCCCCATGGTGTTAGCCAGACTTGGGAGTGGGGGACTCCCTGGCCTCATTGACCCCTCCCCAGCAGGGGCATCTCCCTGAGATCCAGCCCGAAACAGCCTTGTCTGAACCCCACCCGCTCCTGCCTCTAGCAGGCTGCTGCAGGGGCCCACTTGGCCCCTAGGGGGAAGGGAGACATCACTGATGTGGCCAGGGCAGAGCCCAGGGATTGGGATGGAGAGTGCCCTGGGCCTATGAGAGAGGCACACCGTCCCTCTCCCCACCCCACCCAGACCCAACCCCCTGGCAATATGATTATTCTCCCCCACCCCCACCCCCAGAAAAAAGGTTCCCAAAAGAAGCCCTGTGATTGGTCAGCCTGCGAGAAAGGCAGAATCAAGGCGATACTGACAGGGAGGAAAGGGTTAATGAAGAGATGGGGCAGCTGAGCTAGTGGGGAGGGGGTGAGACAGGGGTGTCCCTATCTCACAGTGACCCCCAGCTTCTCCAGGATGCGGGTCCCCTTTTCCAGGTACTCGGCTCGCTGCAGCCAGAAGGTATCCTTGTCCTTCATGATGTCGGCCAACACGGCACCCCCCAGGAACACCATGTGCTTCCGCCGTGGTGGGTCCTCGATCCGGATCTTGAATTTCTGCAGGGGGAGAGAAGACCATTTATTAAAAACGGAATCCCCAGGATTCAAACCCAGAGCCAGGAGAAGAGACTCCGCCCCCTTGGCTATGGGACGAGTGTGACTGGTCTCAGTCACAGGGTCAATGGGATCAGGATTTCACCCCTGGATTTTAAGGCCAGAAGGCCTGTTCTGAACCCCTGCATCACCCCTGGGCAAATCCCCCTCACATGGCAGGGGCCTCCTTGGCCCCACATGCAGGTCAGCTGCAATGGATTGTGGGTGGCACTGGGGAGCTGAGCTGGCCTGTCCCACGCAGGGAGGGGACTGTAGGCCCCAGGCCCATTGCAATGGAGCTAGGGTCCAGTGGGGCAGTGCCCATGCACCCCACATGGTGCCCACTCACCGACAGCTTCTCCACGTCGCCCTTGAGCACCCGCTCCAGGTAGAGCTGTTTGATCTCACGCTCCAGCCGAGAGGGCAGGCCCGGGTACATGGTGGAGCCGCCTGACAGCACAATGTGCTTGTAGAACTCTGCCCTGGGGAGAGGGATGGAGTGAGACAGACAACATCCTGTGGGAGGGGTCCTCGGGGCTCAGCCCCACTGCACCCCTAGGATCTCCACTCACCCTCCCAACCCCCCAGCTCCCCACTCAACCCCCAAACAACTTCCCCCAGGATCCCCCCAAACAGGCTTACCCCAGTGATTGCCTCCACTCACCTCCCAACGCCCTAGGATCTCCCCAGCAACCCCCCTCCAATCGGCCCCCTGGAATCCACCAACAACCTCCCAATCCCCAATAATTCCATCACCTCCCCTACTAGTTCTCACACACACAAAAAATCCCCACCAATGGTCTTGCCTCCTAGGCCTGCAGGCCCCCCCTGCCTGCGGCCCAGTGTCGGGAGAGGGGGCTCCAGGCTCCACCTCCCACCCCCTTGCTCACCTGGTGTCGATATCAGCTGCCTGGATGGTGTTGAAGAGCAGCTCAGCCACACCCACACCCTCCACATTGATGAGGTGGGGCTGGAATAGGGCCTCAGGTGCCTCAAACCGCTCACCCCCCACCTTGATCACACGTCCATCAGGCAGCTGTGGGGAGCAGAGGGAGAGGCTGTCAGCAACACTGCCTGAGTCTGCAGAGAGCCTGAGCTGATTGCTCCAAGGGGGAGAATCACCCCAGGCATCCTAATGGGGTGTTAACTCCCAGCCCCACTGTGCTAAGGTCCCCACCATCCCAGCAAAGGTCTCTCAATGGGGCAGGAGTGACCCACCCATCCACCAAACAGAGACATACCCCCAGCCGCTCCCTCACCATGTAGGACTCCACCAGCACTGTGGTCTCCTGAGCCAGCTTCTGCTCCTGCTCAATGTTGTACCCCACATAGCAGAGCTTCTCCTTCATCATCCGCACCGTCTCGAAATCCGCAGAGTGGTTAAAAGCGTAACCCCGCAGCAACAGGAGCTGCCAGGAGGGGGAGACAGAGTCATGGGGGGAACCTGCAGTACCAGCAACTGCCAGGAGGGGGAGACTATAGTAACAGGAGCTGCTGGGGCCCTTCCCATAGAGGTCCCGCCCCTCCCTCTGGCCTCCTGTGAGGATCTGGGGAAGGCATGGGTACGATCTAGGCACTCCGAGTGGGAGCAGGAACTGGCTGCCTGGCTCCTTCCCACGCGGGACGCTCCCTTCGAGGTGCAGCCTTTCGCCTGCCCGACGCCCTGTTCGCCCCCACAGTGGGCAGAGAGTCCGAGGGCTGGTGGCAAAGGAGGAGGCTGGACGGTTATAAAGGGGAAGATCTGAGCTCTTGGGAGGTTTGGGCCATTTTCGACAGAGTAGCCTTGACGCAGGGGCCCTGCCTGAGCCCAGCTGGGTGGAGGCCTCCCCAGGGAAGGGGAGCTAGTGGTAGGCACTGCAGGCAGGAGGTCGGGGCTGCAGGATCTGAGCTCGCTCTGCTGCGTGGGATGAGGTCAAAGGGCAGCAGGTGAGTTTCGGGGTGGGGTCCGGGTGCGATATCTGCTTCACAGCTGCCGCGGGGCTCCTGGGGGAGCCGAGCTGGACCCAGAAAGCTCACACCTCGGGACAGGGGCTGGACTCCATTTAGGTTCCGGGAGGCTTAAGACATCCAGGGACCCCGGGGCGTGGATTCCCCTCACAGCAGTCCGACAGGCGGCTAGCAAATCTATGATGCACCCTCAGCCGGCTCTCACCTTGATGAGGTAGCGGGTGATGTCCCGTCCCGCGATGTCCAACCGCCGGGTGAGGTGGGGCAGGGAGAAGCCCTCGTAGACAGGGCAGATGTGGGTCACACCGTCCCCAGAGTCCACCACCACCCCAGTCAGCAGGCCTGAAATGGGAGGGGAGGTTACTGTGCTGAGAGGCAATACGCCCATCTACCCTGGTATCCCACCTCCAAAGGCATCAGGACTGGCCACGTCAGGAAAGGTGACAATGGCCCCTTTGTGGCGAAACAGGAAACAACATGCCCAGAGGTGACATCTCCCCTGCCCATCCTCCCAAAGCAGGGCTCCCCTGGTCATTCCCTGCACTTCCCTCCCCAAACTCTGCTCCCCTCTCAGCCTCCAGGACATCCAGTGGCAGTGAGTTCCCCAGGCCAGCACGCTGGTTGACTGGTTCACTCACCTGCCATACAGCAGGATAGATTTCACCACGGTAACACGTTCCCCTGCATTCCCTCTACTGCCCCTGACTCTGCCCTCACCTCTACTCCCCCCAGACCTCTTGCACCCTCCCCCTCTGGCCCTCCCATACCTCACCTTCTCAGCCCCTTCCATCCCCCTTCAGGCCCCCACCCCTGCTCCGGCCCCAGCGCCCCCTCACCCTGGGCGTAGAGAGTCAGCACGGCCTGGATGGCGATATACACGCCTTCGAACTGGTACGTCTCGAACATCACCTGGGGGGAGAGAAGAAACCATGGGCACAGCCCCGCCACTGCCCTTCAACCCCAACCTCCCACCCCTGCTATCCCAGCCCTGGGCTCCCTCCCCCGCCTGATGTCCCTCAAGCTCTGCCAGTGCCCCTCAATCCTGCCCCGCAGCCGCCCCCGCCTCCCCGGACTGTGCTGATGCCCCTCAATCCCGCCCTGCAGCCCCCTCCCCCCCCCAGCTCTGCTGATGCCCCTCAGTCCTGCCCCGCAGCCCCCTCCCCCACCCGGGCTGTGCTGATGCCCCTCAATCCCGCCCCACAGCCTCATCCCATGCTGATGCCCCTCAGTCCCACAGCCCAGCCTGACCTCGATGATCTTCTCGCGGTTCTTGGTGGGGTTCATGGGGGGCTCGGTGAGCAGGATCTTACAGCTGCGGGGGTCGACGTTGAGTTTCTCGGGCCCGAAGGTGTAGTCCCACAGGTACTTCATGTCGTCCCAGTTGCGCACGATGCCGTTCTCCATGGGGTAGTTCACCTCCAGCATGGAGCGCAGCTCGCTGGCCTCATCCCCTACCATCAGGTCCTGGGGCGGTGGTGGGGAGGGAGGAGATTTGAGACACCAGCACTTTGGCTAAGCCACCACGGGAGGCCAGGGCCCCTCTGCCCCAGAGCCCTAAGGAGCCCCTCCCCCCAAGGGAAGGCTCCCCTTCAAAGCCCCCCTCCCCTTACCTGACCCCTGTGGGACATGCCCCCCCCTGCCAGAGCCTGACCTTGATCTCGATGTTGCCCACGCGAGCGGTGGAGCGGATGATGGGGCGCCCGACCAGTGCGGGGAAGATGTGCTCAGGGAAGTTGGAGCCGGCAAAGCCGCACTTAACGAACTGGGGAGACAGAGAGAGGAAAATGAACCAGGTAACAACCCCTCCGAGTCTCCACCCACCCAGCCACACAGGATCTCCCCAAGCTGGGGGTAGATCTGCCCCATTCCTCCCTCCAGCTGGCTTAGCGGCACCGGGGAGACATGCTGGGGCCACTTGGCTACTCCTGTTACCCTCACAACACCTAGAGGGACCCAGTTACCTTTGTTCTGAGGTGGGGGGGATCCCAGGCTAGCTGGGCCCACCAGGATGATTGGGGGTGAGCAGAAGGATACCAGGCTGGATGGTCACTGGAAGTATCACCCTTTAAATCCCTACAGAATTTCTCCCCTCAGCCCCAAATCCTCTTGGCCCAGCCCTGAGCCACAGACACCCCTGCCCTGGGGGGGAAGGAGCCAAATTGCTGCAAAGAACTGTGTCCAATGCCCCCTGGGCTGGCCTGACCCTCCCTATCTGCACACCAAGCGCTAGCAGGAAGTGCTACATGTATACAGGGTCACAAGCCCCACCTCCCTCCCCAGCCTGGAGGGATGTAGCCCTGGGTGCAGAGTCTAGAGGAAGTGACACTTCTGCTTTTGTACACACTCACCACTCCCTCGCTCCCCGCCTCTCCTCTCCACTCCCCTGCCATGGAAAGGGAGAGGCTCCATCGGTACCCTCATGCAGGGAGATGTGGATACCCTGCTATTAGGAATATTAGGGTAGTGCCTAGAGGCCCTGTAAAGCAGCGGTTCTCAACCAGGGGTCCAGGGCCCCCTGGGGGGCCGTGAGCAGGTTTCAGGGGGTCTGCCAAGCAGAGCTAGCATTAGACTCACTGGGGCCCAGGGCAGAAAGCCGAAGCCCTGCTGCATGGGACTGCAGCCTAGGGCCCCGAGAACCACCACCTGGGGCCGAAGCCAAAATCCGAGCAACTTAGTTTCGTGGTGCCCCCTGTGGAGTGGAGCCCCAGGCAATTGCCCTGCTTGCTACCCCTTAATGCCAGCCCTGCAGAAAACCAGTTGTTGTGGTCCAGGAGCGCCATGGAGCTTTTATAGCATGTTGGGGGGGCCTCTGAAAGAAACATGTTGAGAACCCCTGCTGTAATGGACTAAGATAATATCCCTTTAAATAGTGAGTCCTTTAGGGGTGCTCACCATGTTCTATGCTTTAGAAGTCAGAGCAGCAGTATGAGAGCAGGGCCCCCATTATGCCAGGTACTACCCAGACATACAGAGAGAGACAGTCCCTGCCCCGAAGAGCTCCGTCTGAACAGACAAGGGGTGGGAGGGGAAACTGAGGCCCAATGACGGGAAAGGTCCCACCCAAGGTCACACAGGAAGATGGTGGCATAGCTACAAGTAGAGTCCCAGTCCCACCCCCACTTAAGCATGCTGCTTAATTTTGTTCCTATCTGTGGATGACCTCATTACCCATCGCAGTGCCCTGCCACCTCTCCAAGCCTGGCCTCCTGAACACCCAATGACAGCGAGCTCTGCATTAAGCTCTAATTAAGAGTTTGTGTAAAAGTACTGGGCCTGATCCTCTCACCTGCCCCCAGGGCATTGGGCCCATTACTCCCCCTGAGCAGTGTAAGTTTCACCCAAGGCTCCTTGGCTCCCAGATTAGGCAAGAGTGTCCCCCTAGGCCTTCCTCAGACCCATTAACCTGTGGAACCCTCTGCCACTGGACACAGCTTGCAGGTTAATTCTGTCTCGTGTTGAACAGCAGGCCTGGGCAATCATAGCAAAAGCACTGGCAGACTGGCCCTGCCTGCTGTGGGAGAGTGAACCCTGCAGCGAGCAAGCGGATGTGGAGAAAGAGGAAATGCAAGAGCTGAGCCTGCTTCTGCTAGCACGACACATGCCCTCACCCCAGCAGAGAGGCACCCGCAGACCCAGCCTGCTGGAGACAGGCACATCCCCTCTGGCTCTATCACTCCTAGCAGCACCCTGCATTTCTGGGCAATCTCCCCTTCTTCTGCCTACGGACTCCGCGAGGCCAAAGCCTCTAGAGCAACAGCCCTTAAAGAGAAATCTCATTTCTGATTCCTTTTACAGGCACTTTCCTGGCATCCCCCCTGCAAAGCGGGTTTTGCTTCGTGTTTCATTTACAAATTACCTTCCGCTTTGGCATAATGCAGGCCTGTGTCCCCTTTAACCCCCAACTCAGCAAGTGTGGGCAGGGCTGCCATTGTGCCAGGCACTGCACAGACCCTGACCGAGATAAGGGCCCTATCGTGCCAGGCGCTGCACAGAGCCCCCTCCCCCCTGGCTGAATTGGGACCCCTTGCGTTGGGTGCTGCACGGAGCTGAGATCGGGGCCCTGGTGAGAACAGCCAGGTTGTAGACACTTCCGACTGATGCTTGGATAGATCCAGCGAGCAGTGCCAGAGTTCCCTGCCAAACACACAGTATTGCTGCTAACCTGCAGAACTCACATGGCAATTGCCAGACTGGCTCAGAGCCAAGGCCCCTCTCGCCCGGAATACTGTCTCTGACAGTGACCACTGCCTGTGGAATTGGTCAGTGGAAGGTGTAAGACTCCTGCAGTAGGCAATGGGGAATAATCCTCCACACATTAGCCTCCCCCTGCTCTCTCACTAATGGGTAGAGATTGGCTCAACCCCTGGAGTTTGAGGTTTCATCCCCCTGCCAGGATTTGTGTCAGCTTCAACAATTCCAACTCTGCAGATTCTGCTTCTCCACAAAAATAAGCAATCCCTTCTTGGACTTTGCTGAGTTTTCAGCCTCAACAATGACAGGTTTCAGAGTAGCAGCCGTGTTAGTCTGTATTCGCAAAAAGAAACGGAGTACTTGTGGCACCTTAGAGACTAACCAATTTATTTGAGCATAAGCTTTTGTGAGCTACAGCTCACTTCATCGGATGCTCACTTCTTCATCCGATGAAGTGAGCTGTAGCTCACGAAAGCTTATGCTCAAATAAATTGGTTAGTCTCTAAGGTGCCACAAGTACTCCTTTTCTTTTAGCCTCAACAATGTCCTGTGGCAGTGAGTCCCACGGGTTAAATACATCTTGTGTGAACCAGCATTGCCTTCTCTCAGCCTTGACTTCATGGCAAAGCTTGCCAATGAAGCAGGTTAAAAAGAGTTTGTCGCTTGGAAATATTGAAGAAAAGACTCTTACAATGTTCACTTTAATGTAAATCACACACTGAGGCTTCTTTACAGATAGAGGAGTGCCTGTGGAAGTGGGGGTTTGCCCCACAGAGGTGATGAAAGGGTTAATGTGGGCCTGAGAGCCCAATTATCACAGCTGGCTGCACCTGGAAGGTGGGCCAGGCCTCAGTGAAGATGAAGCTCAGCTGGGGAGGAGCTGGATGGAGCTATAAAAAGAGAAGGGGGGGTGGACTAAAAGAAGGGGGAAGAAGCATCCTGGTGAGGGGAAGGGGAGAGAAGAGAGAGCCCTAAGTAGCATGGTAAGGCTCTGATTGCAGGTAGGGGTGCCTGGAAGGCACCAGATTGAAGCAAGCTCCTTTGCCTGACCTGACCCGACCCAAGGGTAGGGCCCAGATCTCTGGGAGCAACCCTGGGAGCTTGTTACACAGCCCAGAGGGAAGCTGGGGATGAGGCCTGAAGAAAGGACAGAGACCAGGGAGACAGTGACAAAGCATCTGATGGCACAGAGCTTGGCTGCATGTGCTAGGGGCCCTAGACTGAACCCAGCACAGAGGGTAGGCCTGGACCCTCCCCCAACCAGCCCCTGGGAGAGGTAGTGTGAGGCCTCTGAGAAGGGTGACTGAAAGAGAGGCTGGTGTGAAGGGCTGTAGGGAATCACAGGGCCTGGAGTTGAGTACCAAAGATCCAGTGTAAGAATGGGGACTACTGTTAGTTTTGGCTACCAGAAGCTAAAGGGGTAGAAGCGAGTGGTGAGAAGAGGAACTCCACCACGGTTGATGTGACCAAGGGCAGGGGAAGTAGTGAGGAAACAGCTGTTACCTCTCCATTCTCCACAAGGGTGAGCACGAGGGTGAGCCCACTCTTCTACAGGACTGGAAGGGAGCTCCTTGACTAGCAAGTCTATCACGGCCCCCCTCTCCCCCCAAGCATCCATCTCTGGGGGGGGCGTTTGCCCCGCACTGCTGGGGGAGGCTGTTCCAGATCCTCCTGCCTCTGAGGGGCACAACCCTTCTTCTCACTTCTAGCCTCAGCTGATCCCTGGCCAGTTTAACCCCATTTGTTCTTGTGTCCACTTAAACTTCAATAGCTCTTCTTCCTCAGGGGTTCTCCCCCATGTATTTAGAGGGAGCAACCAGATCCCTTCTCTGGCCAGGCTGAAGAGACTCCGCTCTTCCAGGCTCCTCCCCTAAGATTGGCTCTCCATTCCTCTGATCAGCCTAGGAGCCAGCTTCTCTGTTGAAGGGGGTGACCAGAACTGCACACAGCATTCCTGATGTGCTCTTACCACTGCCTTGTCTAATAGTCTTCATGCTCCCCCACTCTCTAATGGAGGTGCCTTACTTATACTGGATATATAAAGTTCCCCCTACACAATGCAATTCAGCAGAGGGGATGAGTCAGGGTGGGGTGACAGCTGAGATTCCTGGGTTCTATTCTTGGCTCTGCCACTGAGCTGCTGTGTGACCTCCAGCAAGTCCCTTTTCCTGCCTCAGTTTCTCTTCCCACCCTTTGTCTATTCAGATGGTGAGCTCTGCAGGGCAAGGACTGTCTCTCGCTGGGTGGCTGGGCAGCACTGAGCACAAGGGGGCTCTGAGCTCGCTCAATGGGTCTGGCACGACAAGGGCCCTTGACTTGAGGCTGGGAGTAGAGCTTTCACCGTAATGCAAAGAAGAAACAGAAATGGACTTTTCTCAGACTGGAAAAATGGCCAGTAGCCGAGGCTGCCCCTGGGCCTCCCCGGGCTGCCCCGCTCTCTGCAGGGAGCTGGGCCCCGTGTATGAGCCAGGGCAAGCAGGAAGCGCCAACGCCGAGAAGCTGGAGGAGTCGCTGGGCCCCTTCCCCACCCAGGCCAGCGGAACAGCCGGCCAAGCCGGAACAGGGGCAGCCGCCGCCCGCACAGTTACCCCGCCTGCTCCTCCGCCTGCCTCACTGGCGAGCGGGAACCCAGCACCGCACCCCGGGGAGCGGGGCGAGGCTCTTCCGGCGGCTGCAGAACCCTTTAAGCCGATTGCTTCTTGCCGGGGCCAGTGGGAAGGCCCGATCCGCCCTGCTCCTCCCGGGGCCCGATTCCCCCCGAACCCCGCTGAAACCACCGCGCTGGCGGCGAGGCTGGGCCGGGTCTCGGTCCCGAGGCCCGGCTCGCCGCCGCCCTTGCCCCCAGCCGCCGCCCCTGCGCAGGGGTGGGGCCGGCCGGGGCTGCACACTCACCCCCGTGCCATTGTCGCACACCACCACCCTGCGGCCCTGGCTGTCCATGGGGGCTCCGCCTCTCGCTGCCCTGCGCCGTCTGAGCCACGGAACCCCGGCCCCAGCCCAGCGACCCGGCTCCCAGCGCAGGAAACCAGCCCCGCTGATGTAACGTCCTGGGCTGGGACCGCGTCGGGGGCGTGGTGCGGCTGTGGGCCACGTGCTGCTGCCCCCTGCTGGGCAGAATCCGAAAAGGGGGTCCCCGCTGCCTCTGCCCCCGCGGGAAAAGCTGCCTTTAGTCAGCAGCTTGCTGGTCGAGCAGGGGCGGGCAAACTTTTTGGCCTGAGGGCCGCATCGGGTTTCTGAATTGTATGGAGGGCCGGGTAGGGGAGACTGCCTCCCCAAACAGCCAGGCGTGGCCCGGTCCCCGCCCCCTATCCGACCACCCCTGCTTCTCGCCTCCTGACGGCCCCATAAGGACCCCTGCCCCATCCACACACCCCCTGCTCTCAGGCCCCTGACTGCCCCCGGCCCCTGATTGCCACCCGCAGCCCCATCCAACCCTCCCTCTCCTTCCTGACTGCCCCCCCAGCCCCATCCAACCACCCCTTCTCCCTGATCGTCCCCGGACCCCCTAACTGCCCGCCACCACCCCATCCAACCCTCCCTCTCCTTCCTGACTGCCTCCCCGGGACCCCCGCCCCCATTCAACTCCCCTGGTCCCTGTCCTTTGACCGCCCCAACCCCTATCCATGCCCCGACCACCCCCTAAGCCGCCCTGCCCTCTATCCAGCCCCCGCTCCCTGCCCCCTTACCACACAGCACAGAGCACCGGGTCAGGCCGGGCCGCCCAGAGCATTGCGCGGTGAGGTGAGGCTGTGGGGGAGGGGGGACAGCAGGAGAGGGGCCAGGGACTAGCCTCCCGGGCCAGGAACTCAGGGGTCGGGCAGGACGGTCCCGTGGGCCAGATGTGGCCCGCGGGCGTAGTTTGCCAACCTCTGTGTTAGAGCCACACACACAGCAAGAGTCCGGGGGCACCTGGCAGGTCATGACAGGGGTCTGCGTCTTGGGGCACAGTGGGGGTCACTGGGTCAAGGGGCAGAGGCCATACTGTCTGGATTGCCCCCATTACTGCAGGGGCTCAGCACCTCTCTAGTCCCCCTTCCCTACAGGAGGCAGGGCAGCGCTGTGATCCCTACTGTAGAGGCCTGGCTCATGTCAGCTGGCTTGGATTAATGGGGCTCTGGTTGCAGGGCTGTAGAATTGCTGTGTAAACATTCAGGTTTGGGCTGGAGCCCAAGCTCTGGGACCCCAGGAGGGGGGAGGCTCCCCTGGCTCCAGCTGGAGTCAGAATGTCTGCACGGCAAGTTTAGGGCCCTGCAGCCTGTGGGAGTCTACTTGCTGTGTAGACATCCCCTCAGTGCTCTGGATTCCTAGCGGTTAAGGCCAGAAGGGACCATAGATCATCCAGCCTGATCTCCTGTCTAGCACAGGCCTGACCGTCTCACCCCATTCCCCCTCAATTGAGCCCCAAGACTTTAGTTAAACCAAAGCATTTCAGTCTCCAGAGACTGACTTGTTGTGAGCCCCAGGCAGAGAACGGGGGAGGGGCCCCCAATGCCCCCAGGTCCTGCAGTGGCAAGGAATTGCTGAGGTGAGCTGTGCCCAGGGGATCCCAGTAGGCCACCCACGCCCCATGCTGCAGGGCGTGTGTGTGTGAAAACCCCCTAAGGTCCCTGCCAATCTGACCTGGGGGAAATTCCTTCCCATCCCGGTGATCAGCTGGACCCTGAGCATCCAGGCAGCAGGCACTAGCCTGGCAGCTAGAGGAAAGATTCTGTGAACAGGCTCAGAGCCCAGCACCCACCTTTCCTCACCCTCCTTCTGGTGTCCAGTCTTCAGCTGTGGCCGAGCCCTGATGCTTCAGAGGAAGATGGGGGGAGGAGGGGAGCCAACCATTCAACCAACCCAGAATAGAGCTGGCCCATTGTGCATCAGCCAGAAAAGTGACTTGGCCAAGGGGACACCAGGGGAGGCTGGTGGGGAAGGGAAGTGAACCCAGGCTTGTCCCCTGGCCCCTGAACCAGCCTTCACCGTCCTCCTCCTAATGGACAAAGAAGGATACAGGAGGCCAAGGAAATTTGGAGGCACAATCAAGAGTTTGCAGAGGCCACTGGCCCCTCAATGTGTCCCCAGGCCCCAGAGTGGAGATAGGGCAGAAACCCAGCTGGAAGTTGGAGGGGAGTTCCTAGTGTGTGGGGGAGGGTCCATCTCCCCCTCTCCCCCCATGAGCATCACTGCTCATCAGGTAGGGGGGACCAACGCACAGATTCTCCTGCCCCCCAACCCACTGGAATCGCCCTGCCCCCACTCCAGCTCTGCTTCCCCCCATCCAGCTCCGATCAGCTCAGTCCCCTCAATACAGCTCCACCCCCCCCAGCTTCCCTCCTCCCAATCAGCTCAGCCCCCCAATCCAACTCTAATCCAGCTTCAGTGCCCCCCATCCGGCTCTGCTTCCCCCCGATCAGCTCAGCCCCCCCGCTCTGGCTCCGATTCCCCCACCCCCCAGTTCTAGCCTTTTCCATCCCTTCTCGCACCTGCATAGTCATAAAAGCGCCTCGCCCCATCCCCCCACGAGTGACGCAGCGGCTGCGGGCAGGGGGTGCACGCGTGGCTGGGGGGATCCCTGCCTGCGATGGGGTGGGGGGGAGGCGGGGGCAGGGCAGGGAGGGGCGGGGGTGGCCGTGGTGGTCTCGGGGCCGCCCCCGCTCACACCCCGCCCCGGGGGGAGGGCAGTTCCGCTCCAGCACTGCCGGCGGAGACAGCAGCAATGCGGGGCTATTCATCCTGGCCGCGCGACGCAGGCGGCTGCTGAGCCAGGCTGCGGGGGAGCTGGGGCCGCGCCGAGGGGTAAGCGGCGGGTCGGGGCTGCTGGGGATTACGTGGGGGGAGACAGAAGCAGAGGGGCGGCTGGAGATGGGAACCTCAGTGTCAGCCAGGGCCATCTCCTCTGTCCTTCCCTCCGCAGCTTTGCAACCATCCCTCCCTCCCCAGTCCTGTAACCATCCCTCCTTCCACAGCCTGTAACCATCCCTCTCTCCCACCCCAGCCTGTAACAATCCCTCCCTCCACAGCCTTGTAACCATCCCTCCCTCCCCAGTCCTGTAACCATCCTTCCTTCCACAGCCTGTAACCATCCCTCTCTCCCTCCCCAGCCTGTAACAACCCCTCCCTCCACAGCCTTGTAACCTTCCCTCCTTCCACAACCCTGTAACCATCCGTCTATCCCTCCCTCCCCAGCCCTGTAACCATCCCTCCGTCCACAGCCCTGTAACCCTCCCTCTATCCCTCCCTCCACAGCCTGTAACCATCTGTCTGTCCCTCCCTCCCCAGTCCTGTAACCATCCCTCCCTCCACAGCCCTGTAACAATCCCTCCCTCCACAGCCCTGTAACCATCCCTCCATCCAGAGCCCTATAAGCATCCCTACATCCCGCCCTCCCCAGCCCTGTAACCATCCCTCCCTCCCCAGCCATCTATCTATCTATCGATCTATCTATCGATCTATCTATCCCCATACACTCCATCTGTTTTTCTTTCTCCTTGAGATCTGATTGCACCATCGGTTCCCCTCCTTGTCTCACTCACACACGGGTTTGTTGCCTGCCCTGGAGGAAAGGGGGTTGTTTCTTTTGCACAATGTTGTGTTAGATCCAAACCAAAGGGTCAGATAGGGACACCTCCACAGCTTACACCCCTTCCCGCCTCCCAGCAGTCCCCAGTCACTGAATCCCCAGCCCCTGATCCCCGCCCCCCCCCATCTCACCCCTGACACACACACCCATCTGTGACTTGGGGACCAAAATCCTCTCTGCGCACCCACACCGGGGCTGCTGTCTGTGTCTGGCTGGAGGAGGTGCGGGGATCACCTGGCTCCCAGGCAATTGCTGCCAGCCCCTGCAGCAGCCACCGCCCCCTCGCTGCCTGTGTGTGTTTGGGGAGCTGGTTGTGTTGCTGGGGGGTGGTGCCTGGGAGGGGAGTCCCTTGCTCTCTTCCATATGGGTTGTGTTGGTTGGGAAAGGAAGTGCCTGTTCACCCCACTCCTGTGTGTGCTGGGAGGGAGTTGTGGTGGCATTGTGTTGGAAGGGGATTCCCTGCCATTTGTATGTGTTTGGGAGTTGTGTTGTATGGGAGGGCAGCCCTTGCCCCCTTTGTGTGTGTGTGTTGGGAGGGGGTGGTGTGGGGGGTGGGTGGAAAGGAGAGCCCCTGCCCTGCCAGTTTGTGTTTGGGGAAAGGGGGTTGTGTTGTCCTTGTGCATGTGTGGGAAGCCCCTTGCAGCCTGGTGTGTGTGTTGGGATAGGGTTGTGTTGTTGTGGAGTTAGAATGTCTCTCGATGTGATGACACCAGGAATTGTTGTGTTATGTTGTTTTGGTGAGGGTTGTTTGGCTTCTTGCTTTTCAAAGGGGTGGGGCGAAGGATGTTTATCCTGTGTGTGTGTGTGTGTGTAAGGGATGGGTATGTCTGGTGTTGGGAGTGGTGTTGCGAAGTGTGTCTATGTCTGCCGTTTCAGGTGTATGGTGTCAGGGGTATGCGTCTGCGTCATTTCAGGTGTGTCTGTGTGTAGTGATGGAGTGTCTGTGTGTGATGCTGGGAGTGTCTGTGGGGTGACGGGGGTGTCTGTGTGTCATGTCAGGTGTGTGTGTGGATGGTTGATGTTACAGTTGGGATATCAGAAAACAGACGTTTCCTTCCCCCATACAGATATGTACAGACTGAAGAAACCAGTCTGTAAACTCTCGCCTTCCCTCCCAGCCAGTGGGCCTCTCCTGTCCCTGGGCTGGGTGGGATGATGGTTGGGAGGCACTGCATTGTGGTACCCGATGAGTCCCCCAGCTACCCACATCCCAGGGAACCCCACAGACCAGCAATCCCTCCTGCGTCCTATGCTGCTCTGAGAGGATGAGAAAACTGGCTATCCTTGTCCCTTCCCCAGGTTCCCCTGCCTGGCTTATGCTTCACTGCCTGGCACAACTGGCCTTGTGTGGCATGGATCCCATTGCAGGGGAAGGCCGGAGGGCCAGCATCTGGGGGCTGCACGCGCCACTGCAGATGGCAACCCATTGCAATCCATAGGGCCAGCTCAGAGCAGGGAGGGTTTTGCCTTCAGGATCAGCTGGTGAGGGGGAATAGGTTGTGGGGTCTTTCCCTTCTAGGGGGCTGGCTCTGACCCTGCCTGAGTGAGGGGGGACCGACTGAAGGAAAAGTGTTTTCATGGTAACAAGAGGGGCATTAAAGATCTAAAATGTCACTGTGGTGACAGGGATTCCAGTTCAGGAATGTTGCCATGGAAACAATAGGGTTGTTATGGTCTGGAGCGTCACCATGGTGACAAGTGGATGTCAGAAATCAGGGGTGTTCCCATGGTAACATTGGGTTGGGAGAGCTCAGGAGTGTTGCCGTGGTGACGAGGTTAAGTGTTAGGGGCATTGTCATGGCAATGTCAGGGTGGGGAGCTGGGCCCAGTGATGGAGAAGGGAGGGGGCAGAGTCCTGGGCTGCCCAGCTTTCTGTGTTCCTGTTGGACATAGGGGAGGTGGGAGGAGAAAGGGGTGGGGAGGTTAACACTTTACCTGCCATGTGGCTGGGACCCACTTCCTCCTCCTCCCCCCCAGCCCCCCAGACACACACCATCCACCCATCCAAATACAGCTGATAATCAGCTGAACATGAGCTCCCAGTGCAACGCTGTGTTCAAAAGAGCTAAGGTGATCCTGGGATGTGTAAACAGGGCAGTGTGAAATAGGAGAAGGGAGGTTCTGTTGCCTCCGGGTGTGGCGCTGGTGTGGCTGCTGCTGGAATCCTGCGGCCAGTTCTGGTGCCCACAATGCAAGAGGGATGCTGATAAATTGGAGAGGGCTCAGAGAAGAGCCACCAGAAGGAATAAAGGGCTGGAAAACATGCCTCATAGTGAGCAGCTCCAGAAGCTGAATCTGTTTCGCTTAACAAAGAGAAGGTTAAGGGGTGACTTGACCCCAGTCTAGAAGTACCTAGGTGGGGAACAGCAATGTGATAATAGAGAGCTCTTCAGCCTAGCAGCCAAAAATCTAACAAGAACCAAGGGCTGGAAGTTGAAGCTAGACAAATTCAGAACAGAAATAAAGTGCAGATTTTTAACAGGTTTCAGAGTAACAGCCATCTTAGTCTGTATTCGCAAAAAGAAAAGGCATCTGATGAAGTGAGCTGTAGCTCACGAAAGCTTATGCTCAAATAAATTGGTTAGTCTCTAAGGTGCCACAAGTACTCCTTTTCTTTTTGCAGATTTTTAACAGTGAAGGTAATTAACAATTGGAACAACAATTAGATGGGGGTAAAGGGGGATGGATGAACAGAAGTATAGATAGAGAGATGGGATCTAAGCCCCGGGTTGCATTAATTTCCCTTTCACCCCCTCTTCTCTTTTTGTAGGATGGTGCTGGAGGGCAGCCCCGAGGCCGTCAGCTCCCAGTCTCTGGACCTGCGGCGATCCTGCCCCAAGGGCTCCCGGATCTTCCCCTCTGCTGGAGAGGGCTCCCTGCTGAACAAAGAGGCTGTGAAGTATGGAGAGCTCATTGTGCTGGGGTGAGTGGGGACTAGGGACGAGGTCTGATGGGGGGAGCCCTGGGGATATGCAGGTTGGTTTGTTAGTCTAGAGTCTCTAGGAGCATTGGGGCTGTGAAGGCCAGCTTGTTGAAGCATCTCCAGGATGCTCGGTGTGCACACTGGTTTGTTATTGTAGGGTTTCTTGGGGATGCTGGGGCTGGTTTATTAGGGAGGGATGAGGCGAACAAGAGCCCTCCCTGGTAACACAGATCCAGCTGCAGTGGGCACCTTGCCTGGACAGGACTCAGGGTACCTGAGTTCTATTCCCAGGTCTGCCACTGACCTTCAGCAAGTCCCATCCCCTTTTGGAGCCTCAGTTTCCCTCCCACTCCTTGGCTATTCAGACTGTGAACTCTTTGGGGCAGAGACTCTCCCTCACTGTGTCTGTGCCAACACCCAGCACCATGTGTGCTTGGTGATGCTGGGACTGCTGCCTTCCTTAGAAGCACTGTTTAACCCTTTGTATGCTGCTAAGGTGCCAGTCGGGGAGTAGGCAGGGCTGGGCTCCCAGACCCACTCCCGGCTATCCCAGAATTCTTTGCTCATTGGTGTTGCTGTGCTGGCCCCGGGAGAGGGATTTGGCACTGCCATGACACCTGGTTTTTCTTGCTTGTGTTGCCATCCTGAGCCCAGAGTCGAGTGTCTGGCAGGGTGGGGGCTGGGTCTTGTGCTGGCTCAGGAGGGGAGGGTGCTGCCGGGGCGGAACAGTGTCTGTATGGGACTAACCTCCCCCCCACCCCACAGATACAATGGCTCCCTGGCCAGTGGGGACAAGGGCCGACGCCGCAGCCGCATCGCACTCTTCAAGAGGCCGAAGGCCAATGGGGTGAAGCCGGATGTGATACACCACATCTCCACCCCCCTTGTGTCCAAGGTGAGCCATGCCCCTGCAACCACTGCCCCATGGCCATGGCTTCCAGCAGGCTCCCAGGCAGTGCTGCTGCCTGCTTTGACCACCAAGGGGAGATACGGCATAAAGACACAGCACTGGGGGGCGCCAGCTCTGATCCGGCCCCAGGGCGGGGGGTACTGGCTGCCTCGGGGGTGGGGGGAAGGGAGAGAAGGAATGGGATATGGGCCCTTTCCCCTCTGGGGGCGCCAGATCTGATCTGGCTTGTGGGGACAGGGAGTGGGTATGGGGGTGGTGCTGGGGCCATCTGGCTCAGGTCATGCTCTCTGCTCTCCCAGGCACTCAGTAACAAGGGCCAGCACAGCATCTCCTATACGCTGTCCCGCAGCCACTCGGTGATTGTGGAATATACGCATGACTGTGATACCGACATGTTCCAGGTACCGCACCGCAGCTACCCACAATGCACTGTGGATTCCACCCCCCCATCCCCCACACACACAATGGCCAGTTGCCCATGACATCTTAGCTCAGCCACTGCCCCTTCCACCACTGCTTGACACAGGCTGGGGGTCAGGGTGCCCCCTTGTGGGAACAGCAGGCAGTACAGGCTGGGAGTCAAGGCTTGGCTAGAGCCTCCCCTTTGTGCCCATCAGAGCCCTTGTCTGGCCCTTTTGAGCCAGACACTGACTCTATGGATCCCATTTTGCCTCCACGAAGCCTCCATCTGCAGTTCTCACTCACATCCTGTCCTAGACTGTTGGCCATTATTGCTGTGCAGCCCCCATGCCCCACCCCAGAGGTGGCTGCATCTCAGTGTGGGTGAGGGATCTCTGTATAAACAGCCCCCACACCCTACTCCAGAGGTGTCTGCATGTCAGTATTGCCTGAGGGATCCCTGTATAAACAGCCCCCACATCCCACCCCAGAAGGTAGCTGCCTCTCAGCTTGGAGGGGGCAGGAGGAAGCTGGTCACTCAGAACTAGTGTCTGTACAGATTGGCCGCTCCACGGAGAACATGATTGACTTTGTGGTGACGGACACGGCGCCTGGGGGCAGCTGCGCCAGTGAGGGGCAGTCGGCCCAAAGCACCATCTCCCGCTATGCCTGCCGCATCATTTGTGAGCGCAGCCCTCCCTACACCGCCCGGATCTACGCCGCAGGCTTCGACTCCTCGCGCAACATCTTCCTTGGAGTGAGTGAGTCCTGACAGTGCCGAGAGGGGACCTCCCCTCTCAGGGGTGCTGGCTGCAATCCGGCCCCAGACCAGGGGCACTGCCTGGCTCAGGGGTCAGGGAATGGGACACAGGGCCTTTCCCTCTAGGTCATGCTTCAATCCAACCCCAGGGCAGCTGGTCCTTGGGACACTTGTTCAGGGAAGCGGGTGCCTGAGGTCCCTGCCCTCAGTGGTTGTGAACCCAAAGGGAATCCTGGAGGGGGAGCAGGAGCCATGGGTCATCACTGGGCTGGGTTCTGGTACAGGCTGGTGCCCTGTGGCTGAGGGATCTGGGGATCTTCTCCTGGGTGTGGTGGGAGTCCAAGCATGGGGGACAGCAAGTTTCAAGCCCTGGGGAATGAACTGTAAGGGGCACCTTTGCCCTGGATCACTGGGAATAATGCAGGGGGTTGGGACCCATGGGTAGCAGGGTGACTGGGCCCTCGTGAAGGTACTGGGACCCTCTGGGTCCTGGAGGGTGCTGGGTGCGTGTGTTGGGCATGGAGGAGGATGGGGCAGATGTCCCTCTTGGGGACTGAACAAGGAGCTGGGTCCAGATGCAGGGATTCAGGGGAGGAGCTGTAAGGAGCCCTCCCCCACTCCCCCGCCCATGCATTGCCATGACCCCTGACTGCTCTCATTGGCAGGAGAGGGCAGCCAAGTGGAGGACGCCGGACGGGCTGATGGATGGGTTGACGACCAATGGGGTGCTGGTGATGCACCCCACAGGGGGCTTCAGTGAGGACTCGGCACCTGGCGTGTGGCGCGAGATCTCAGTGTGCGGCAATGTGTATGCCCTGCGCGACAGTCGTTCCGCACAGCAGCGGGGCAAACTGGTACGTGGGGCCCACGTCATCCCTCCTGGGGGTCCCCCATTCCCTGCACTGCCCCAGGGAGCTCCAACCTGTACCGTGGCAAGCTGGTACGTGGGGCCCCCAATACCCTCCTGGGGGGCCCTGTTCACTGCCATAGGAGGGCTCCTGGTCCACCCCTCCAGGGGGTTCCTCCTGCCCAGGGGGTGCCCCCACACCCAGCTAGGGGGTTACAGGGACATGACTATAGGTCTGGCAGCAGGGAGGCCTGGCCCCCATGGTGGTCATAGGGGGAACCTCCCCCCTGCCAATCCAGAAAGGACTCAGTGCCCAGAGGGGTGCCCCTGGTTTGGAACAAACCCCCAGCCCTTTGGCCTGGTGCTCTTGCCCTCTCAGGAGCAATCCTCCCAGCCCCATGTGTCATGCCCCCTGGCCCCTAGCCTGAGCCCTCTCCCCCACACACTCCCAGTCTGGTGATCCTTCCCCCAACGCCCCTCCAACTTGACCCCTTCCCACACCTGTCTGGAGCACATATCTCCCTCCCTTGGTCCGTCCTCTCCAGCCTGACTTCCCCCTTTCCCCTCCCCAGCCCCAACCCCCCTCCCTTGGAACTGATGCTCTGACACGCCCAGCTCCCCGCCTCCAACTCCCATGTCCTGCAGGTGCAGAGCGAGTCCAACGTGCTGCAGGACGGCTCGCTCATCGACCTGTGCGGGGCCACGCTGCTGTGGCGGACCACGGCGGGGCTGCTGCTGACTCCCACCCTCAAGCAGCTGGAGGCGCTGCGCCAGGAGACGAATGCCGCCCGCCCCCAGTGCCCTGTGGGCTTCAACACGCTGGCCTTCCCCAGCCTGGCCCAGCGTGGCGTGGTGGACAAACAGCAGCCCTGGGTCTACGTCAACTGCGGCCACGTCCACGGCTACCACAACTGGGGCTTCCGCAAGGAGAAGGGGGGGCTGGAGCGGGAGTGCCCCATGTGCCGCCGAGCCGGACCCTACGTGCCGCTCTGGCTGGGCTGCGAGGCTGGGTTGTACCTGGACACAGGCCGGCCCACCCACGCCTTCTGCCCCTGCGGCCACGTCTGTTCCCAGAAGACTGTGCAGTACTGGGCCCAGATCCCGCTGCCCCACGGCACCCATGCCTTCCATGCCGCCTGCCCCTTCTGTGGCACCTGGCTCACAGGCGAGCGGGGATTTGTGCGCCTTATCTTCCAGGGCCCCATGGACTGAGCCCGGGGACTCAGCAGGGGGACATGGACTGAGCAGATGGGGTGGGGCAGGGCCCGGGGACTCAGCAGGGGCAGGGCCCATGGACTGAGCCTGGGGTACCTGGCAGAGGCCGTGGACTGAATGGGGGGCCAGGCAGGAGTGTAAATGGAGGAGGAGCCTGTGGCCGAAGTGTGCGTTTGCGTGTGGTGGGGTGAAGCCTGTGGCCTGAGCTGGGGGATATGGCATGGCTCTGTGGACAGAGTGGTAGGTGAGGCAGGAGCGCGGGGGTGCCCATGGACTGAGTATGAGTGACCAATAAAATAGCAAAAAACCTGGGGGGGAAGCTATCTACAAAGACTAAACTGGGGCGTGTCCGTGTGTCTGTTACTGCCTGCCCCCAGATGGACATATGGACGCAACTGCCCTTTCCTTCTGTGCACGTTCCCGTCTCCCCCCATCCAGCCCAGTATCCATCCCAGCCCCAGCATGGGCCAGGGTGTGCCCCCTGCAGGCTGTTATCCCAGCCAGTGCCCCCTGCTGCAGGAAGTCCCACAGGTGAGGAGAAATGGGGGCAGTGACTGGCGCCAGGAACAGGTGACTCAGCTCCTCAGGGTCCCTAAGTCTAGTGCCCAAGGGTCCTGAGACACAGACTGGGGCAGTGGTGTCAGCCCAGCTCCTGCTAGCGAACGTGGCTCACATGGGCAGCCGACTAGATGCAGCTGTCCTAGCAAGGACCCAGGAGTCCTGGAGGAAACCAGCTGGCCGGGTGCTCGCTGCAGGACACGGGCTGAGGACTAAGGCAGCCCTGGGTGTATAACCAGTGGGGAGAGGGAGGTCCCCTCTACATACTGCAGTGAGGAGACTGCATCCAGTTGTGGGTCATGGCGGGTCAGAGAGGAGCCATGAGAACAAGGCCAGTCTGGATACCCCAAGACTCAGGGAGCCCCTTGGAAGAGCTCCTCTGAAGGAGGATCCCAAAGGGGCTCAATCCCAGTCACTCTGCCCCTCCCCTTCTGGGAGCAGCGGGTTCCTCCATCCCACAGACAAAGGCTGAGCCAGACTCCAGGGCCCTAGTCACGTTTGGCCTGGAATGGAGGGGCGGAGGGGGAAGAGCTGACTCTCCATCACTTGGGGGCTGGGGGGCATTGCCAGGCTGGGTGATGCAGGGGTCAGAGCAGTTGCTTCTGGCCTTGAAATCTATGGAGCGGGAGATATGGAATAAGAGGTTCTTGGGGACAACTGACTCCTGCTGTCACTGGTGTGACCCACGCGAACCCTGTGTGTGGCTCTCCGGCTCCTCCTAGTGGTCAGAGCCATCAAGAGGTTTGTGAGTGTCCTGTAGCCTTGGAGCGGCCATAGCCGCTCCTTTAGCTCAGACACAGGAAGCTGCTTGTACCTGCAGGGATCTTGGGCTCAGTCCCTGAGATGCTTCGGGGGAGGGAAGGGGGGTGCGTTATCCATTTATTAGGGAGCACTTCCCATTTATTCTCTGACAGCTAGAGGCTCAAACCAGCCCCGTCATGCTGGGTACTGCGCAGACCCCGACCGAGATCGGGGCCCCAACGGGCCGGGTGCTGCGCAGACCCCGACAGAGATCAGGGCCCCATGGGGCCGGGTGCTGCGCAGACCCTGACTGAGACCGGGGCCTTGTCATGCTGGGTGCTGCGCAGACCCCGACCGAGATCGGGGCCCCGACGGGCCGGGTGCTGCGCAGACCCTGACCGAGATCGGGGCCCCGACGGGCCGGGTGCTGCGCAGACCCCGACCGAGATCGGGGCCCCGACGGGCCGGGTGCTGCGCAGACCCCGACTGAGATCGGGGCCCCGACGGGCCGGGTGCTGCGCAGACCCCGACTGAGATCGGGGCCCCGACGGGCCGGGTGCTGCGCAGACCCCGACCGAGATCGGGGCCCCGACGGGCCGGGTGCTGTGCAGACCCCGACCGAGATCTGGGCCCCGACGGGCCGGGTGCTGCGCAGACCCCGACAGAGATCAGGGCCCCGTGGGGCCGGGTGCTGCGCAGACCCTGACTGAGACCGGGGCCTTGTCATGCTGGGTGCTGCGCAGACCCCGACTGAGATCGGGGCCCCGACGGGCCGGGTGCTGCGCAGACCCCGACTGAGATCGGGGCCCCGACGGGCCGGGTGCTGCGCAGACCCCGACTGAGATCGGGGCCCCGACGGGCCGGGTGCTGCGCAGACCCCGACCGAGATCGGGGCCCCAACGGGCCGGGTGCTGTGCAGACCCAGACTGAGATCAGGGACCCCACCATACTGCACAGACCCCAGCAGAGATAAGGGCATCCTCACGCTGGGAGCTGCCCAGACACAGGGTGAGAGACAGTCCCAGCCCCAAAGAGCCATGTCTGGGATTCTGATTATTGGGCATGCAAAGCAAGGCCATACCCTCAACCCCACTATGGTCAGCCCCGCACCCCATTCCACCCAGATCCCCCAGCCAGGTCTCTATTTACATTTTAAAAGCTGGATAACACAGCGCTCAGCCTCCCTGAGCAATGACCTGTGTGACCCTTTAGTGAAGTAAACTGGAGCACCAGATTTGTCCGGGAATGGGACACGGGAGCTTGCCCCTCAAGGGGGTACCGGCTTCAGTCTGGCCCCAGGGTGGGGAACTGGCTGGTTCAGGTGGGCAGGACCCTGTCCTTTATGGGCAGCCCAATAGAGAAGCTGAGGACTGAATGGCCACCTGCCCCTGGGCCCAAAGCCCGCCCCAGGGCTGTCCCTTGGGATGGGGGCAGTGCATCTCCAGGAGTAATGGGAGGGGGAAGCTGACCCGTGTCTACAAGTAAATTTGTAAGCTGTGGTGGAAGTTGGGGGCTTTGGACTGTGAGGAGAGACCTGTTTGAATCCTGGCTGGGGAGCAGCAGCAGCACCTCTGAGGGGTCTTTGCAACATTGCGGTGGCCATGCAGGATCCCTACTTCCCCAGGGACATGGCACAGCCCCCTCCTCTTGGGATTTGTGGCAGAGGCCCGAGGTGGGGAGGGGACAGCTGGAGTTCCCGTCCCTCTCCCACTGGAGTGGTGGTGGACTCATGCACAGATTCCATATCCCAGGGTGCAGCTCCCTCCCCCGCACTTCCCTAGCGCAGACCCCCTGGCCCATTCAGGTTGTGCCTGGGTGGATTCTTGGTTCTCCAGCATATCAGTCTCTGCTTGGGGGCCCCTATCTGGTCCCTGGGGGGTGGTACTGCGATGGTGCAACATTGCCAAGTAGGGAGCACTTCCCATCTGCTTTGCCTTTGCTATCAGTCTCTTGGCTGTCTTACCAGCTGGTTGCCTTCCTGGCTGCTTTGTGGCTACCCAGGGGAAGATGGCTTGTGCTCCCACTCCCATATGGGGCTGGATCCTTTGAATTCTGCAGCAGTGTGCTGTGGCCGTTGGCTGCACTCAGCAGGCCAGAACCCCCACAATACCTTTACAAAATGTGCCTTCAGGTTCCTGATCACAGATCTTACCCCAGTACCTCCAGAGAGTCTGCCTGCCAGACCCGAGTGTTACAATCCACTGTGAGCAGACGGCTCCTGTCATCATGAGTGAATGGGTCTGGCCTTTTCCCAGGGAGGGGGTTTCATGAGGCCCGTAGAGGCTCGGATGCTCTTTGCACAATCACACTGGTCCATGCATGGTCTCAGCTGGGGATTCTCTCCTTGGCTCAGCTCAGGCATGCCTCTAGCCCCACATGGGGAGCATGTGGCCATCCCAGGAGAAGAGCCATGAGAATGGTTAAAGGGCTGGAAAACAAGCCTTCTAGTGAGAGACTCCCGGAGCGGAGGAGCTTGGTGTGTTTGGCTTAACCAAGAGAAGGTTAAGAGGTCACTTGACCCCAGGCTATAAGTACCTACATTGGGAACAGAGTCTGATGATGGGCTCTACCATCTAGCAGACCCAGGTCTAACAAAAGCCATTGGCTGGAAATTCAGCCAAATTCAGCATGACCTAAAGTGCACATTTGTACCAGTGAGGGGAATTAACCCCTGGAACAACTTCCCAGGGGCTGGAGTGGATTCTCCATCACTGGCAATTCTTAAACCAAGGTTGGATGTTTTCTAACTGCTCTGCTCTTGTGTAAATGGTAATTAATTCAGGGCAGCCCTAGGGCCTGTGTTACATGAGGGGTCAAACTACATGATCACAGTGAAGGAGTACTTGTGGCAGCTTAGAGACTAACTAATTTATTTGAGCATAAGCTTTCGTGAGCTACAGCTCACTTCATCGGAATGCATCCGATGAAGTGAGCTGTAGCTCACGAAAGCTTTTGCTCAAATAAATTGATTAGTCTCTAAGGTGCCACAAGTACTCCTTTTCTTTTTGCGAATACAGACTAACACGGCTGCTACTGTGAAACCCATGATCACAGTGGGCCTTCTGGCCTTAGATTCTTTTATATCAGCTCTTAACTCGGCTGGAATTACTGCTTAGTCCTGTTAAACAAAATCCTGCCTTGCACACCCAGCTCGTCCTCACGGGCTGGTGAGATATAACCTCCTGGGGCGTTGCTTCTTGTCATCTGGCCCCTGGGCGTCTGAATCATTTTCCTGCCCCATCCTGTTCAAAGCTTTCTTGGACTGCCTGGAGCTTCCCATTGGAGATGTGGAGGTATTGAAGCCTGTGAATAGACTCCGTCTCCTGTCCCACAGAGCCATCGGGGGCAGGGACGCTGGAAAGTCTGCCCTGCTCAGTGTATCTGCCACCAGCAGTGACCTTCCTCAGCCGGGCAGTACCTTATCCTCACCTCATCGCATTGGAGTCTCAATAGCATGCATTGTAGTTGCTTGGGTGTGCTCAGCGGTGGCTTCTTCCCGACACTTTCTAATGGCCTGTGATCAGATGGCACCTCCGCCTTGTGCCCAAAGACAGGTCTGGTTCTAGGAGCGGGCAAGCAGGGCAGTCGCCCTGGGCACCAACTTCCAGGGGGTGCTGTACCACTGCGCCACTGGGTTTGGGGTTTTTTCCCCTCCACTCTGATCTCGGACTGGCCAGCCGTTGGGCTTTTTTTATTCTCAGCCACGCTTGCATGTGGCGGGCGGGGGGAGCAAAAACGTTTTCCACCCTGGCTGGCAAAATGGCTAGAGATGCCCTTGTCCCAGGGTGAACTAATGGAAGCGTTTCTTTCCAACGAGCACTGCCAGTAGCTTCCTTTCTGTCTAGCGCATCTGTCAGGGGTCTGCTAGCTAATGCTCTGGGCTGCTGGCTGTGCATCAGTACTGCTCCCAGTCTCCTTCTGAGGCAATGCCCTGCAACTCTTGCTGCTATGCAGAGTTTTAGGACTTTATTTTTGGTACCTTACTTAGGATTTTCTTTACTCTTTCAAAGCCTGTTCTTGTGTCTCCAACCTTCCCTGTGCTGCATCAGTGTGGGAGTGCATCACAGCCTCACTGGCTTCTGAGAGGTGTGCACAGAATCTGGAAAGACAGCAGGCCCATCCCTATAAATTGCTGGATTCCCGTCACATCCTTCGCTCTGGGCTGTCCTTAATGGCTCTCGGCTTCTTAGGGTCCAGCTGCAGTTCCTCAGAAGGCAACAGATGCCTGATGTAGTAGGGGACTTCAATGCTCTTCAGCTTGTTGGCATCCAGCCTAATTTTCTGCTCCCGACACCGGTGTGAGGGTTGTTGCAGCTTTGTATCACGGTCTGGGTTGTCTCCTCTTTGACATCTCCTTCTCCTCCAAGAAGGATGCCATCAATACCAGTCTTGATGCTCGAGAGCCCCTCTAAGGCTTGGTTCATAGAGACATAGATTCTTACCAGAAGGGCCCATTAGATCACTTCATCTGACATCCTGGATAGCACAGGCCAGACAATGTCACCACATTCCGAGCCCAGTCACTTGGGTTTGTCTCAAGCATCTTGCCAGCTAGCAGCCAGTCTGGATTTGAAGACATCAAGGAAAGGAGAAGCCACCACTTGCATTGAGGGTTTGTTCCAATGGTGAATCATCCTCATGGTTAAAAATGGGCGTCTTATTTCTCAGTGGAATGTGGCCGGCTTCAGCTTCCAGCTCTTGGTTCTTGTTCTGCCTTTCTCCACTAGCCTAAAGAGCCCTTTAGTAACAAGTATTGTCTCCCTGTGACACTGTCATCAAGCCACCTCTCTACTTTCTCTTTGAGAAGCTCAGCGGATGGAGTTCTTTAAGTCACATTCTAAGACTCTTTCTCCAGCCCCTGGATCATTTTTGTGGCTCTTCTCTGCACCTTCTCCAATTGTTCAACACCCTTTTTAAATGCTGGCCCCTCCTCCTGAGCTGAACACACCATTCCAGCTCTGGTCTCCTTAGTGCGGTATGCAAAGGTAAAATCCCCTCCCTGCTCCTACTCACTATGCCCCAGTCTGCACAGTTAAGGGTTGCACTGGCCGTTTTTGCCACAGCATGGCACTGGGAGCTCATGTTGAATTGCTTGTACACTGAGACCCCTAAATCATTCCAGAGTCACTGCTCTCCAGGATAGAGTCCCCATTCTGTAGGCATGGCCTGTAGCCCTTGTTCCTGGACTTGATCAAGTTTGCGGATGACACACAAATTGGGGGAGAGGTAAGTAACGAAGAAGACAAGTCACTGATTCCGAGTGATCTGGATTGCTGGGTAAACTGGGCGTAAGCAAACAAATTGTGTTTTAGTACAGCTAAATGTCAATGTATATCAGGTTACCATATTTGAGCATTCAAAAAAGAGGACACTCCATGGTGGGTGGTATTTGCTCACGCCCCCCTGCCCCGCTCCAACTCCACCTCTTCCCCGCCCCCATTCCAACCCCTTCCCCAAAGTCCCCGCCCCAACTCCGCCCCCTCCCTGCCCCGTTGGACCCCTTCCCCAAATCCCTGCTCTGGCCCCACCTCCTCCCCTGAGCGCGCTGCGTTCCCCCTCCTCCCCCCTCCCTCCCAGCTACGCAAAACAGCTGTTTCACGGTGCAAGTGCTGGGAGCTAGGGGGGAAAAGTGGGCACTCTCTTGAGTGATCAACATTCACTTTCTTTCTCGAATGATCAACATTCACTCTCTTTCTTGAATGATCAACTCTTCTTTGGGGAAAAATAATAATGGCAAAATCCTGGATGTTTTTAGATTTTTAAAAATTCCTCCCAGATGGCAATTTAAGAACCAAAAAGCTGGACATGTCCGGGAAAATACGGACGTATGGTAACCCTATGTATACATCTGGGAACAAAAAACGTGGGCCAAGCTTACAGGATGGGGTTCTCTATCCTGGCAAGCAGTGACTCTGCAAAAGATGTGGGGGTCGTGGTGGGTAATCAACCTCACATGAGCTACCAGTGTGAAGCTGTGGTCAAAATAGCTAATCCGATCTTGGGATGCATAAACAGGGGAATTTTGAGTAGGAGTAAAGAGGTGGTTTTACCTCTGTATTGGACACTGGTGAGATTGCTGCTGGAATCCTGTATCCAGTTTGGTGCCCACCATTCAGAAGGATGTTGATAAATAGGAGAGGGTTTAGAGAAGAATCACAAGAATGGTTTAAGGATTAGAAAACATGCCTTAGAGTGAGAGACTCCAGGAGCTGAATCTGTTTAGCTTAACAAAGTGAAGGTCAAAGGGTGACTTGATCTCAGTCACCTACATGTAGAATAAATATTTAATAATGGGCTCTTCAATTTTTCAGGGAAAGGTATAACATAAGTCAATGGCTGGAAGTTGAAGCTAGACTAATTCAGACTAGAAATCAGCCATACATATTTAATGGTGAGAGTAATTAGCCATTAGGACAATTTATTAAGGACTGTGGTGGATTCTCCGTCACTGACAATTTTAAAATCAAGACTGGATGTTTTTCTAAAAGATCTGTTCTTCTTAAAGAGCTTCCAGTTTTTGTTCACATTTTTTCCATTTACATTTTTCCTCCCAATCAATTTCACATATAATTTTCCTCAACTTTGGGAAATTAGCCCTTCTGAAGAATCAAGTCTATGTTACTGATTGGGACTGTTTTCTGTTTGCCCATTTTGAATGTAATCGTGTCATGATCTCTGGTCCCTAAGCAACCAGCAACTTCCAGGCCAGTGACTCATTCATCTTTATCTGTGTAAGGTGGAACACCTCCGGGGCTGATGCCAGTGGCATTCAGATTCTGCAGTGCCTGCCAAAAGGTGGCAGGATGGCTCATTTAGCTCAACACAGCAGAACCCATTTATGACATCCCACGCAGTGTTGTTTGCAGTGTTGGTGTAGCTGTGTTGGGCCCAGAATATTAGAGAGACAAGGTGGGTGAGGTCATACCTTTTATTGGAACCACTTCTGTTGGTGAGAGAGACAAGTGTTGAGATACACAAATGTAGCTTGAAAGCTTGTCTCTTTTACCTACAGAAGGTGGTCTCTGCATTATGGTTGTCTCACAAGCTGCACATGAGGGTCTGTTTCTATTTTCAGCTTGTCCTCTTGGTGTCCGTCTCCATGAGATATGTCTTTCCTAATTGCCGAAAGCCCATGCTGTCACATAGGTGTGGCAGGTGGGCCAAGTAATTCACCACCTGTGCTCTCTCCCTCATATGACCAATGAAACTGTTGCATGCAAGTTAGCTGTAGAGCAAGGGTGGTGATTGGTTGAGTTACCTCTGATCTCACAATGGCCTAGAACTCTTGGCCTGGCGTGGATAAATGCCTTACTGTAGCTGTACACAACACAGGTGTAATCTGTAAAGTCAAAATGGCTGAGAACGTAAAGAATGGACAGTAACAAACGGTAAAACCCAGTGATGATCGAACCTGGTGATATTCTGAACCAAAAGAGCTCACAGCCATGCTTGTAGCTGCTTCCATCACTTCACACTGACTCCACAGACAGTCTAGGCCTCTGAGTGACACTCGGACAGGTGACAATTGTGGGATCTTATTATATAGATATTCTGATATAGTGCTGGATAGGGCTCACAGTGACTGTTCTCCCTCCTCTCTCACGTTGAAGGTGTTCTCGTGTTGTGTTATTATCAGATCCATGGCTTGTCCTGCCCAGCTGCTCAGCAGCGGGTGGTGCTTCTGTATATCAACTACTTTGAGCTCCAAGTAATGTCTCTTGTCTCGTGGGTTTCTTAACAAGCATCTGCATTTGCTCACTAGCCTCAGAATGAATATCACCAGCACTTAGTCACATTCCTCCAGTCTAATACTGGTGCTCATCATTGTTGCTGGGATTACATTGCAGCTGGCTCTGCAGTCCATCTGGAGTCCAATCGGTTGTCAATCCAATAGCATAGTTGCAAATATGGTAGTTTAATGGTGGGCAGCTTTCTCCTGGAGTGCATGGACATTGAGCAAGTGTCTCTGGATCTGCTAAAGAGATCTCCTCTTTCACACTGGAAGTTGCTACACCCTCAGTCACTTCATGTACTGGCATTGAGACATAAAGTGGTTCTATATTCCACAACCCTTGCACCATTGTCCATAGGCTGGGCATTTTCCTTTCTGCCTTTCATGCCACTCACTGGACCATGATGCCTGCATTCTTGGCTGGTATGTCTCTGTCCTGCTTCCTGGGTTCCTTTATCTTGAGCCTGTGTACTTGGTCTGCACTAGTGACTGTCACTGTTTTGCTCCTTCCCCAGACAGTTTAGTTGCCCTTGCTGTTTGGAGGCATTTCTCTAGGGTTAGATCTGTTTCTTTCCACAATCTTTCCAGTAAGCTGGAATCATGTGTCCCACAAATGATCCTGTCTCTAATTAGGGAATCTTTAATGTCTCCAGCATTACATATGGATGCCTGTCTTCTCAGCTCTATAACATAATTATCTTTTTCCCCTTCTGCTTCTTGGTTCCAGGTTAAAAAAGGTATCTCTCTATAATCACTTTCTCTTCCAGGGTTGCTGTATTCAGTCCTGGCTCCCAGCCCCATCTCCTCTAACCACTAGATTCCACTCCCTTCACCTGAGTTCTGTCCCTGGCTCTGGGAGGAGAATGGGGTATTGTTAAGGCTACGTTTTAGCCATGGGTATTTTTAGTAAAAGTCATGGACAGATCATGGGCAGTAAACAAGAATTCATGGCCCATGACCTGTCCATGACTTGTACTATATACCCCTGAGTAAATGTTGGGTGCTCTGATGGGGGGAGGGGGAGCTGTTCAGGAGTGTGCAGGTGTTCTGTGGGGAGACAGCAGCGTGCACCCCAGGACCCCCGCTGCTACCGGTGGGGGTGGGTGCGCAGTGTCCCGAGACTGCCCTAGCAGCGGCTGGTGTGGCTGGCTCAGGGGCTGCCCAAGCTGCTTGGGTGGCCCCCAGGCCAGCCACACCACCCAATGCAGAAGTCACAGAGGTCCCAGAAAGTCACAGAATCCATGACCTCTGTGACAGACTCACAGCCCTAGATATAGTGTGTTGGGGGTGGGCAGGGGCTGGTAGTTAGGACTCCTGGGTTCTATTCCTGGATCTGGAAGAGGAGTGGTGGGAGGAGTTAAAGGGGATGTTAATTAGATTAATTATGATATTTGGATAGAGGTTCCCTGCAGCCCTGAAAGTCAGGGTGGAACACTGGCTAGAACACTAGACTGCAACTTAAGAAACTTGAGTTCTGGTCCTTGCTCTGTCATAGACCCATCCTCTTCACGTCTTTGGTCCGTGCCTCAGTTTCTCCATCTGTAAGATGGGGATAATGATACTGACCACCTTTGTACAGTGCTTTGAGATCCACGGATTGAAAGTGCTTTATAAGAGTTATGGATTATTTTATAACTCAAACTTATATTATATATAAAGGGGATATGATATAGTGGATGATACCCCAAGGAGTAGAAGCTAAGCTATATCTTGGTATTGGTAGCAGCATTATGCTGAAAACGGATTTGTGGGGAGGAAAAGGCCTGGTTGATACTGCTCTTGGTATGGGCACTGATGGAGCAGGTGAACAGAACAGTGGCAGATGTGCCTGCAGGAGTTTGTGTTGCATTTGATGAGTACACTAGACCAACTTCGTATAGTCCCCAGAGCACCAATTCCTGGGAGCTCCATCACTGGGGCTGGAAGACCAGAAATGGAGCTAAGAGCCACTTTCTTTTGCTTTGGGCTTGGGCTGGGCCAGTTCAGGAGTCGCAGGGGCTCCTGTTATCCAAAGTTGTCACTGACATTGGCCAATGTGACCCTGCAGCCAGATGCACAATCCATATGGAGCCCTTTCCAGGACCCAAAGATGTGATGGGATTACACTGGACCCTGGATTCGGATATCAAGCAATACAAACTAGGAAGAAGATGAAACTAAGGAACCAGTGAAGACACCAAGAGGCGTGGCTTGGATGACTCCCCAAACAGAGGTACTTTTGGTGGCGGTGGCATCTCTCCTTTGCCGTGACACCTAGAAACAACTTGACAGCGGTGAGCCTGCAGGTGTGCTGAGCCCAGACAGCCTCTCATGCTGACCACAACTGTCTCACTGGTTCCTTGTGCTCCCCCATCTCTCTACCCCTGTTGTCTCCCGGCTTGTACTTTGATTGTAGGCGCTCTGGAGCAGGGTCTGTGCATTCTGCATTTGTACAATGCCTAGCACAATCGGGTCCTCTCTGGGAATCGTGCTCCTAGGCGCTGCTGTAATACACATAATAAATAATCACAATCCTGCAAAATTGCCAGCAGACACAGGCCGGCTAGAGAATCTCTCTGCATGGTTTGGTTGTGAGTTTTCTGGAAAATCACAAAAAAAACAAACCAAAAAAAATACCCAGGTTGCCCCCCACCCCCACCCCAGGCCCCACCCCGGCCTCCAGGAGCAGGGCAGCCTGTGACCCTCTGGGAAAGTAAAGCCGGATCCAATCTGGTTTGTCAGGGAACGGGAGCCTGGGCCTTGCCCCGCTCGGGGCACCAGCCCCGATCCAGCCCCAGGGCAGGTGGACTGGCAGGCTCGGGGGTGGGCCATGGGATTTGGGACCTTCCCCTCCCGTTAGTGACATGACAACGGCCCCTGAGGCGCCAGAGCACGGGCCGGCCCTTTGGGGTAACGCGTGTGGCAGCGGAGAACCTCGGAAGGCGAAGGCCTGCCCATGCTGAAGCACGATTGGCTGCAAAGAGCGTCCGTCTCTCTGGCAGAGGGCACGGATTGGTGGGTGGGCGAGGACCGAGGTTATGAATGGAAAGGCGCTGGGGGAGGGGCCGCAAGCAGGAAGTGGGCAGTGGCGGCAGGTGGGGGCTCTGGGCGCGTGCTGTAGCTCGAGTTGGGTGCGGGGCGGGTCTCGTGCAGCCTGCCGGGCGGAGGGGCAATCCTCAGAGCAGTGGGGGTTCTGGGGGGTGGTGAAGACACCCCCCCCCCCGCGGTGCAGGGGGTAGAGGCCTTGCACGGACTGGGGAGGCACCAGGTGTGAGTTGGGGGGCTGGGCACAGGGAGAGTGGAAGCGGATGCACTGGGGGGGTGCAGGCACTTGTGGGTGCAGATGTTGCTGCAATACAAGGGTGCAATGAGGGCAGTGTCGCGGGGGGGAGTGATGCTGAGATGCAGCCGCCTCTAGGGTGAGGCAGTTTATACAGGATCCCTTACCTAGCCTCCTCTGGGGTGCTGCATCCTGGAGTGGAAGTGTCTTTGTACAGTCGTGCTAGGGAGGGCAATTGTGTGGTTGTGTAGGTCAGTCAGGTAGGCCATTGCATGAGTGGGTGGTTGTGTCCCTGGTTGTGCTTATGCCACTTTGGCTCTGCTGTGGGGCAATAGCCCTGCCTGTCCTTGCTGACAATCTGCTGTAGCTGTTGTGTGGGGGGTGGACAATAACCAGCCTAGGGATGAATATGGAAGTGGAAGGGGAGTGGGGTCTCGGGATTAGAACATGGGCTGTGGGTTGGGACTGAGAGGCATCCATACTCTCCCCACAGGCTGGCCAGCAAGATGGTTGACTCACAGTATGTGCTGCCCAACGATGTGGGGCTGGCGCTCCTGGACTGCAGCGAGGCCTTCCGGCTGCTGCTGCGGGGCGAGCGGCTCTACGCCCACTATCTGTCACGTGCCTGCTGGTACGGGGGGCTGATTGTGCTGCTCCAGACCTCACCTGAGGCACCAGCCATCTATGTGCTGCTCTCTCGGCTCTTCCGTGCCCAGGACCCTGACCAGCTGGGGGAATTGGCACGCTCTGCTGGCCTCACTGACCTGGAGTACCAGGTACCATCATACCCAGATACCTGGGCTCTGTCTCCAGCTCTAGAAGGGGAGTGGGGTCTAGTGGGTTAGAGCACTGGGGAGGGGCTGGGAGGCTGGTCTCCTGGGTTTCTTTGGCTCTGGGAGAGGATTGGGTGTTAGTAGGTTAGAGTGGGGGGAAGGGAGGTTGGGAGCCAGGACTCCTAGGTTCTCCCTGGCACTGGAGTGCCTGCCTGGACCCTGATCATTCCTCTCTCCCCGTAGGCGTTCCTGGTTTACGCCGCTGGCATCTTTTCCAACATGGGGAACTACAAATCTTTTGGGGACACCAAGTTTGTGCCCAACTTGCCCAAGGTGAGTCTGTGGTCGCAGGGGGCGGAGGGAGGGGCCACATGCCAGGGTCACGGGGATGGAATGTGTTTTGGAGTCTCCATGGGGAGACACTGCTCCCTAGACACAGCATCATCCTCTTGCCAAGAGCTCTGTGCCAGCCGTCTTCCCCAGCCAATCATCACTTTCCTTCCCTCTCATTGGCTATGGGGCAGGTCCCTGACTAAGTTAAATGTTCCGTGGAGGTGAGGCTGTTTGGCCCTCCCTCACCCCATGTCTCCAGCCCGCTTATCCCCCTCTCCGTCACAGCTCAGTCCCTTTCTCCCCTAGGACAAGCTCCGGCAGCTGATCTGGCAGAGCCAGGCATTCCAGGAGCGGCCAGAGGAGATGGAGTCGCTGTGGGATAGGTGTGGGGAGCTGATGTTCTCGCTGGACCCGCAGCAGAGACAGCTGGGGCTCAGAGAGAAGGTAATGCCCCACACATACACACAGGATGATTCCAGCCTGGGGAGGGGTGGGGTTTGGGAGCAACCAGAATGGATTGATTTAAATTAGTGATTAAACCACTGATTTGAATTATGATTTAAATCAGTCAGCAGGAAACCTTGATTTATATCATCTATTGTCATCTTGTTTTGCCTTTGTACTTTTTAGTTTTTTTCCTAAAGAAAGGTTTATTCTCATTGGTTGGTATAAACCAGTCAAACAGGTTGATTTATAGATTAATGAATTCTAAGGCTACGAGGAACCACTGCAGTCATCTAGTCTGATCTCCTGTATAACACAGCCATACAACTGCCCTGAATTAATTCCTGGTTGAACTAGAACAGTGGTTTTCAAACTTTTTTTCTGGGGACCCAGTTGAAGAAAACTGTTGATGCCCGCGACCCAGTGGAGCTGGGGATGTGGGGTTTGGGGTGCAGCAGTGGGTCAGGGCTCTGGGCTGGGGGGTGCAGGCTCTGGGGTGGGGCTGGGGATGAGGGGTGTAGGGTGCAGGAAGGGGTTCCAGGTTTGGGGTCGGGCTCAGGGCTGGGGAAGGGGATTGGGGCATGGACTTACCTCCTGCGGCTCCCGGTCAGCGGCACAGCCAGGGTGCAGAGGCAGGCTTCCCGCCTGTCCTGGCACTGTGGACGGTGCTCTGCCTGAAGAGGCCAGCAACAGGTCCAGCTCCTAGGCAGAGGCCCGCAAGCAGCTTTGCGCAGCTCTTGCCTCCAGGCACCGCCCAACCCCTCCCCCCCCAGCTCCCATTGGCTGGGAACCGGCCAGTGGGAGTGCGGAGCTGGTGCTTGGGGTGGGGGCAGCACGTGGAGCCCCGTGGCCCCCCTGCCTAGAAGTTGGACCCGCTGCTGGCCGCTTCCAGGGCGCAGAGTGGTGTTGGAACAGGTAGGCACTAGCCTGCCTTAGCTGGGCAGGACTGCCGACGGGACTTCTAATGCCCTGGTCAGCAGTGCTGACCAGAGCGACCCAGTGCCTTCTATGCTGCAACCTGACCTGAACTTTGAAAAACGCTGAACTAGAGCACTAAATTAAGGCGGAAGCTTTTGTGCAGAACAGAAACTGAAAGAACTGTGGTTTGAGATCATGCAGATAGCAAGGTTTGCTCAATGTCAAACTAATGGAGGGCCTAGGTCTCACTCTGCTCCACCCTCAGTACACCAGGCCATTGTGACATGTATAAAGCTTGATTCGTCCTCAGCCATTAAAGATGGTTTAGCCCCGATTGCTCATATAATTACACAAGCCATGCACTTCCCCCCCTTCAAGATTTGAGGGCTCATCCATGCAGCATATTATATTATTGTGTATTTCTTTCAGTGTTTCTAATGGTTTGCAGTAAGGTTTGGCCTCGCCAGAGCCTGTCAGGAGTTCAAACTGAATTTAAAACACATTGAAGAACAGTTAGCCAAAGAATCAAAAAGTTAATAGCACTTTTTTTTAAAAGTACATGGTTTGAGCATTGGCCTGCTAAACTTAGGGTTGTGAGTTCAATCCTTGAGGGGGCCATTTAGGGATTGGGGCAAAAATTGGGGATTGGTCCTGCTTTGAGCAGGGGGTTGGACTAGATGACCTCCTGAGGTCCCTTCCAACCCTGATATTCTATGATTCTATGAACCAGTGGGGCCACTGGACAATCGGGGGGGTGTGTGTGTGTCTCAGTGGGCGTGGCTGGCGGCGGGGGGTGTGTGTGTCTCAGTGGGCGTGGCTGGCGGCGGGGGGTGTGTGTGTCTCAGTGGGCGTGGCTGGCGGCGGGGGGTGTGTGTGTCTCAGTGGGCGTGGCTGGCAGCGTGTGTGTGTGTGTCTCAGTGGGTGTGGCTGGCGGCGTGTGTGTGTGTGTCTCAGTGGGCGTGGCTGGCGGCGGGGGGTGTGTGTGTCTCAGTGGGCGTGGCTGGCGGCGGGGGGTGTGTGTGTCTCAGTGGGCGTGGCTGGCGGCGGGGGGTATGTGTTGTGTCTCAGTGGGCGTGGCTGGCGGTGTGTGTTTCTGTGTGTGTCAGTGGGTGTGGCTGGTGGCGGGGTGTCTGTGTGTCAGTGGGCGTGGCTGGCGGCGGGGTGTGTGTGTGTGTCTCTGTGGGCATGGCGGGGAGGTTGGGGGGTCAGTGGGCGTGGCTGGCGGTGTGTGTTTGTGTGTGTGTCAGTGGGTGTGGCTGGTGGCGGGGGTGTGTGTGTCTCAGTGGGCATGGCTGGTGGCGGGGGGGTGTGTGTCAGTGGGCATGGCTGGCGGCGGGGGGTGTGTGTGTCAGTGGGCGTGGCTGGCGGCGAGGGTGTGTGTGTGTGTCAGTGGGCGTGGCTGGTGGTGGGGGGTGTGTCTCAGTGGGCGTGGCTGGCGGTGTGTGTTTGTGTGTGTCAGTGGGCGTGGCTGGCGGCGAGGGTGTGTGTGTGTGTCTCAGTGGGCGTGGCTGGCGGCGGGGGGTGTGTGTCAGTGGGCGTGGCTGGTGGTGGGGGGTGTGTCTCAGTGGGCGTGGCTGGCGGTGTGTGTTTGTGTGTGTCAGTGGGCATGGCTGGCGGCGGGGTGTGTGTGTGTGTCTCAGTGGGCATGGCTGGCGGCGAGGGTGTGTGTGTGTGTCTCAGTGGGCGTGGCTGGCGGCGGGGGGTGTGTGTCAGTGGGCGTGGCTGGTGGTGGGGGGTGTGTCTCAGTGGGCGTGGCTGGCGGTGTGTGTTTGTGTGTGTCAGTGGGCATGGCTGGCGGCGGGGTGTGTGTGTGTGTCTCTGTGGGCATGGCGGGGAGGTTGGGGGGTCAGTGGGTGTGGCTGGCGGCGGGGAGGGGCTGTGTGAGCAGTCTCGGTTGGTGGCGGGAAGAGGGGGTTAGCGGTCTCTCTGTGACACTCTGCCCTCCCACTCAGGGCACCACGACCTATTTCTCCGGGAACTGCTGTTTGGAGGATGCCCAGCTAGCCCAGAAATTCCTCGACTCGCAGGTACCTGCTGGCGTGCTGACATAGGACATCTCCCCGGGTCCCCCCAGACAGCCCCGCACAGGGCAGCCCCAAGCCTGACCACCTCCGTGGGGTGTGTCTGCTGCATCTGCATTGCTACGGACCTTGTGCCCATAGGGCAAGGCCAGCATCAGGCCTCCTGCGGTCTGCGCCCTCCAGGTTTCCCATCCCCCACTCTGATCCCAGTGTCTCTGCATAGGATTGTAGGGGGCCCACTGAAGGGGGGGTCAGATGGGGTAAATATCCCACCCCCTCCAGCACCATCTCCTCATCTCTTTCAGAACATCAGTGCCTACAACACGCGGCTCTTCAAGGAGAAGGACAAGGCAGGGCAGACATGCTATGAGGTGCGGCTGGCATCAGTGCTGGGCACTGGTAAGACTCCCCCTTCTCTGCCCCTTCACTGCTTGGATCCCCCTGGTCTGTGCTCCCCACACTGCCCACCTCCCTGAGCTCCTCTGACCTGTGCTCCCCATGCTACCTGGATCTCTCCCCAATCCCCCAACCCGTACTCCCTATGCCACCCCCCTCACCTGCTGCCTGGATCTCACCCCCATGCTTAGCTCCCTGCCTGCGCTCCCCACTCTCTTCCCCCACATTGAATTATCTCTCTCTTCCCCCAGATGCACCCGTCGACCATGAGCTGGCCCCCAAGCTGCGTTGCTTTGAGTTTGAGGGCTGCACGTTCCGCGTGACCCGCGGGGACTACGCACCCCTGCTGGAGAGAGTGGTGGAAAACCTACAGCGCACCAAGGCATGTGTGTCCCTGCCGCCCCTGCTCTGCGTGTGCACTGAGTTGTGTGCGGGGGGGGGGTCTCTCCCAGTGGCTTTTGTAGGTTTTAAACCCTAACTCTGCCACCAAAGGGAAACCTTATTTTTATTTCCAGAGAGAGAAGATAGTCTTAGGGCAAAAAGACTGAGAGCCTGGACTCCTGGGTTCTGTTCCCAGTTCTGGGAGGAGGGGCTGGGAGCCAGGACCCCTAGGTTCTCACTTCCTGGAGTTGAGATGGTGATGGGGGAGGAGGAATTTATTGTGGGGTGGGGAGAGGAATGGCTGAAGCCAGATGAATAGTCGTTGATGAGCTAGGTGTCTGCCCCTCTTCTCTCCCAGGCTCATGCTGCCAACACCAACCAGGAGCACATGCTGGAGCATTACATCCGTAGCTTCACGCAGGGCTCCATTGCGGCCCACAAGGAAGGTTCCCGCAGCTGGATCCGTGACAAGGGGCCTATTGTCGAAAGGTGGGAGCTGGGAACCGGGACTTCTGGGTTCTGTCCCCAGCTGTGGGAGGGAAGTGGGGTTCAGTGGGTTTGAGCAGAGAGGGCTGGCATCCAGGGGTTTTGAGAGAAGTCAGGTGCTAGCTGGGGGAGGCGGGGGGGGGCAGCTGGGAGAGGAAAGGAGAGGGGTTTGTTGATAGGGACATTCGCCTCCTGGGATCAGCGAACCAGGGGCTTGTCTCTTGTCCAGGGCAGGCCAGGCCATTCAATGTGCTCTCTCCCTCCACAGTTACATCGGCTTTATTGAAAGCTACCGAGACCCCTATGGCTCCCGGGGGGAGTTTGAAGGTAAAACACGCTGGTTCCCTCAAAGGAACCCTGGGGAACTGGGAGGGGTTGGAGTAGTGGGAGGGAGGGGATGGGTTGGCTGTGGACGGGGGTGTGTGTGTTTTTTTCTGGGTGTGCTTTTGTACTGTCATTGTGTTTGGGTGTGGCTGACTGCTGAGAGGAGTTGGTTGTGTAGTCGTGTAGTGTCATTGGGGGTGTGTGGTTGTGTGTCCCTTGCAACTGTGTACTGTAGGTGTGTTTTGCAGATGGTGGTCATATATTGTAATTGCTTTGGGGGAGTTGTAGGGGAGGAGTGTAGTTTTGTGTGACTGTTGGGGTGTTTTGTGGGGGGTTGCATTCTGCAGTGGGGGGGTTGTGGTGGTGTTGGGCAGAGGGTGGCTGGCTAGCTGGGGCAGGGCAGTACTAGCCAGCCCCGTCCACAGCACCCGCTCTCTCCCCCCAGGATTTGTGGCCGTTGTGAACAAGGCCATGAGCGCCAAGTTTGCGCGGCTGGTGGAGTCAGCTGAGCAGCTGCTGCTGGAGCTGCCCTGGCCCCGTGCCTTCGAGAAGGACACCTTCCTCACGCCGGACTTCACCTCGCTGGATGTGCTGACATTCGCAGGCAGTGGGATCCCGGCTGGCATCAACATCCCCAACTGTGAGCATTACCCACAATCCTCTGTGCCTGCGCCCCTGTCCACAGTGCTCTGCACCTCCCCAGGGGCTACCCAGAATCCTCTCTGTCTGCATCCCTTCTCAGAATCCTGTGTGCCTCTCCGGAGCTATCCACAATCCTCTTCCACCCTGGCACTATCCAGAATCCCCTGCATCTGCATCCCAGCCATTGGCACGGGAGACCAGACCCCATGTAAGGCCCACTGGTCTGTCCCCTTGACCTGCTCTCCCCTCGTGATGAGTGCTGGCCTCAATGCCCTAGCAAGGCCCTATGGGGTGCTGTGCTGCAGGGAGGATTCAGTAGGGGGTGCTTTGCCCTTGCAGTCAGTGCTGATCCCAATGCCGCACTAGCAGGCACTGTGCTGCAGCGAGCAGAGTGGAGGGTACCATAGGCACTCTTGTTACGCTCCCAGTCCGGGAGCAGTTTTAAAACTGGAGTTTTATTAAGCTTTGTATCAAAACCCAAACACACCCACACACGTTGCACAAGCCCCATTACTGCTCAGTGCTTTCAGAGCACAGATGACGCTATTGCTACATCCAGAGCTTCCCCTTTGGACCCCCTCGGCAGTCCTTCAATCCTTAAAGGGACACGCACAGGCAAATCTAACCCTGACGTTCCCTTTGGAGTACTACGCTCCCCGCAGTTCATGTAATGTCTTCCCGAGCAAAATCTAATCCAGTCCATCCGTTTGAGTTATTAGCAATAGTCCCAGCACATCACTGTCGTTGTCATTTGAGCCTCTCATCTGTCACAAGTTCTGGGACTGACGGTGGGACCTTCTGCAGCTCTCTCCCATTTATTTCAAATTCAGCAGAAAGTTTCTGTGGCAATTTTAGTTCCACTGTCCAACAGAATAGTCAGTTCTGAACACCTTCAATTAGGGTGACCAGATATCCCGATTTCAGGGACAGTCCTGGTATTTGGGGCTTTGTTTTATATATATGCCTGTTACTCCCCACCCTCTGTCCCAATTTTTCACACTTGCTGGCTGGTCATCCTACATTCAGTCCCTAAAGATGTTCATATCTTATGGAATAATAGTTCCTATGTGATCAGTGGCATCACAAGTAACTCCCAAGTCACTGGGTATATGGCAAGCTACTTAGAAAAACATACTAAATGAACAGAATTACAAACTATCCAGAGGCATAAACCGCTGTAGATCAACATAGAATCATAGAATATCAGGGTTGGAAGGGACCCCTGAAGGTCATCTAGTCCAACCCCCTGCTCGAAGCAGGACCAATTCCCAGTTAAATCATCCCAGCCAGGGCTTTGTCAAGCCTGACCTTAAAAACCTCTAAGGAAGGAGATTCTACCACCTCCCTAGGTAACGCATTCCAGTGTTTCACCACCCTCTTAGTGAAAAAGTTTTTCCTAATATCCAATCTAAACCTCCCCCACTGCAACTTGAGTTGAGTTGAATTATCCACAGTGTAATTCAGTATCCCTTACATCAGCCTTGGATAGAATGCCGGATACGGTGCAGGAATAGACACTGGATATGGCATGTGACAAATATGAGGACACCCTCCTGGTGCATTCACCGGTCCAATAGTTGGATTTAGATATTGATAAGTAGGTGCCCTAACTGTTCCTATGTCAGCATCTGCAGGGCTCTTCTCTTCCTTGTCAGCCGACCTCGTGTGTCAGTGATTCGTCTTCTGGGGCACTGCTGGTTTCAGGTTCCGTGGTCACATTTTGTTAATCCCGTCTTTCAATGGCTGTTGCAAATGTCCCAACAATGTGATCAGCAGTTTCCAAACGTACATAGTCAACAGCATCCTCATTTCCCAGCTGGGGAAGAAATATCTGTGGATTCAGAGTCTCTGTGCCATGGGCAGCATCGGATACCATCAGCAATGTAGTTCATCACTCTTGCTTTCAGAGTCCCTGGAGTCCAAATTCCTGTCCTCATTTTGATTTCCTTCGGTGCTAGTTTGCCTTGTCCTGTGTGTCTTCTGTAGTGGTGTTACATCCAAGGGGAAGTCATAGGGAAGTGGAAGATAGGGTTCTTCACTGCAAACACCTCCTTTCCTGTCTTCTGCTTGTGCTTCATAGACTAGACCAGGGATAGTCAATAGGCGGATCACGGGCCCAATCCAGATCGCCAGATGCTTTTGAACAGACCCCAACATCTTTTTATTTACTTGTTGTTGTTATCATCGTTGTTGGGTTTTATTATTTTCCCTGGAGTCTGGACCTTGACTATACCTTGACCAAGAAATTTGGACCTTGACCAAAATATAATTGATTACTTCTGGACTAGACTGTCCCCTTCCCTGTGAAGTACTACATGATTTTTTATCTTCCCACTACAATCTTAATTTGTCTGGTCCCCCTCTCTGTGGGAGACTCTGGACAAGTACTGGTGCAGCTGGCAGGAGGGCAGCACCATGCACTTTCTAATCACAGTGATTCCCTTTGTGAGTAGCAGATTTTTGAGAACATGTTGATGCTGGTTTCTAAGCTTCTTTCATCTGCTGGTTCCATTTCTCAACATAATCTTTACGGTTCGCAGGTGCAGACTGAGAGTTTATAGGTCAACCAAATGCTATGTCAGTGGGCAAATGTGCTGAACTTCCATATAATAAACAGAAGGGTGAGAACCGTGTTGCTCATTTCATGTACAGTTATAGGCAAAAATCACTTTATTAAGGGAAGGCTTCCAATTTGACTTTTGTTCTTCCGGCAAGGTTTTCAACCTACCCAGCAGAGCCTGATTCAGGCTTTCCATGTGCCTTTGCCCCGTGGATGGTTTGTAGTTGTGCAAGGTGTTTCAGTTTTACTGTAGTCCAGTGACCTTTGGAATAAATGATTTTCAAACTCTGCCTCTTGGATCCTTTTGGGGAAACCAAATTTTAAAACAAAGTCACCGAAGATCTCATCTGCCATGGTGTTTCCTGACTCGGTGGTGGGAGGGTAGGCTTGGACATGCCCAGTGAAGTGATTCCTTACGACTAAGATGTATTCATATCCTCCTTTGCTTCTGTCTAGATGCAAGACTTCTCTTGATACAAGCCCAAATGGTTCTGTTGTAACTGTGAGTTAATGGCGCTCTGGTAGGCTGGTGAGGGTTCTTTTGCTTGTCGAGTGGACAGACTCTAGTGACAATGTCTGATGTCTCTCTTCGTCTGTGGCCAATAAAACTGATCTCTTGCAAGACTGGTTACTTGCTCGGCTCTTCAAAGTCCCATCTCTGTGTGTGATTCTTGATGTACCTGCTTTTGGATTTTTCAGGTAATACCAGGTAGCTTGGCTTCCAGTAAAGCCTTCTCTTGCACCGCATCATATCTTCAGTTAGAATCAGCTTCTTGTGAGGCAGACGGTACTTTCTGTCTCAGATCAAGGGCTGGGACTAGCACATCCTGAAACGTCCTCTTGTGCTACTCTTGAGAGCTGCAGGGGAAGTTCAGTTGCATCCTTTTCCTGGTAATAAGATCTTAATATACCCTCGGTTTTGGCAGGCTCTAATTAGTTTTCCCCTCCAAGTAACTCCTGAAGCTCAGTCCCGGGCAAACTGCCGTGATCACAGCTTCCATTGTCTCTGCCTCAGCGTACTCCTTTGGAATTCCACGTTCAGTTTGAGAAGCCAGAGTCTTTAGGCTTAGCCTGTCCTCTTGGTTGGCATTCGCAGTCTGTCCTGTTGTTTTAAAATCTTTCCTTAGAACTGGTTCTATTTTCTGGGCTGGCAGTGGCAGATTTTCCACAGCGGTTTGGCTTGTTAATTTCTTTCATGCTTTCCTGAAACTGTATTTCAAGCCATTTAAATTTTTCAGCACTCTGGGTCTGAACTGTCTCCTCTTCAGTTGTTTCCATTTGCTCCCCGTTTGCTGCAGCAATGTATGCTCTTATCTTGTAATGCCAACAACGCAGACAGTCCCTGATCATCCAACTCTTCCTGCAATGGCTTACGCATATGATTAAAGCAAGTCGACATTTTGCTGCAGTTTCACTGCAACTTGTCCCAGAAATGCCCAGAGAGTCACAGACCATCCTTTGGCTAGTATAAAAGTCCTCCTATCTCCATGTGACGGTCCTCTAATGCTCTCCCAGCCAAAGAGTTTGTAAATAAGGAAATCTTCCCTGGCAGCTTTCCCTGGAACAGTTTAAAGCAGCTTCTAGGGAGGTTCATCTCCTGGAGAGGTCAGATCACTACAGTTCAGCCTCTCTGGGGTGGGAGTGTAACTCTCCCCTCTCCTAGTCACTGCTGACCCCAGTGCCCTAGTGCAGTGTTAGGGGGCGCTGTGCTGCAGGGAGAAGGTTTGGGGCCACAGTGTGGGGCAGGTGGGGCTCAGCCAAGTGTCTGCTTCCCCCATCTCTCCAGATGACGACATCCGCCAGACCGAAGGTTTCAAGAATGTGTCCCTGGGCAACGTGCTGTCAGTGGCCTATGCCACCCAGAAGGACAAACTGACCTTCCTCGCTGAGGAGGACAAGGTGTGTGGGAGCCCAGAGCTGTAGGTCAGGGTTGAGGGGCATCGGCAGAGCTGTAGGGATTGAGGGAAGGCCAGGGCTGGGATAGCAGCGGTTGTGGGTTGGGACTAAGGGGCACTGGGAGAGTTGGTCAGGAGCCCATGGCTGGGATAGCAGGGGGCCAGTGGGTCAGGATTGAGGGGCACTGGCAGAGCTGTGGGAGTTTGGGAGAAGGCCAAGGCTGGGACAGCATGGACTCTGCGTCGGGAGGAAGGGGCACCGCACACCATGGCTGGCTGAGGCTGTGGGTCTCTTGCAGGACCTGTACATTAAGTGGAAGGGGCCATCATTTGAGGTGCAGGTCGGGCTGCACGAGCTGCTGGGGCATGGCAGTGGGAAGCTCTTTGTGCAGGTAAGCACCCGCCTTGGCAGGGGATGGGGGGAGGGGGAAAGGATCCCTATATAAACAGCCCCTGCGCTCTACCCCAGAGGAGGCTGCCTCTCCGCTCCAGGCGAGGGATCCCTGTACACAGTGTAGGGGATGATGCTTCTCCCCATGGGCTAGCACGGCTGGTGCAGCGCGGCAGTGCTGGCTGAGGGTGGATGCTAACGTCTCCCCCATTCCACAGGAGGAGAAGGGCACCTGTAACTTCGACAGGGAGGCTGTGATCAACCCGGAGACGGGGGAACTGGTAAGGGGGCTGAGAGGGGAAGTGGTGGCGATGGGGGAGGGTGGGGAGAGAAGTGATCTTTAATGGGGGAAGGGAAGTGGCAGGACCAGCTTACACTGAACATCTGTGATCGCCTTGGGGTGCCCCCCACCTGCCAGCCCTGCACCCCAACCCCTGTAATATCCCCATGCATGTCTTCCCCAGACCCCTCCTCCCCACATTACCTATCGGATCCCATTGGGTATCAGTCCCAGCCCCCTAGCCCTGATCCCCACATTGCCTTTGGGGTTCCCTCAGGTGCCAACCTTGCCCCCTAACTTTGTCTTCTCTCCCCCCCTCTCCCCCCCCCCAGATCCAGAGCTGGTACCGGGGTGGTGAGACATGGGACAGCAAGTTCTCCACCATCGCGTCGAGCTACGAGGAGTGTCGGGCTGAGTGCGTGGGGCTCTACCTCTGCCTCAACAAGGACGTGCTCCGGTGAGGGGCCTGGGTGGGGGGACAAGGCCTATTGCCAGGGGCTGGGGACAGCAGGTGGATGGGGAGGGTCACCTGAGTGGTGGGGGTGGCTGTCATAGGGGGGATTCATTTTACCTGGGTACGGAGGGGGTGGTGAGTAGGGAGGTGGGGGCTGTCACTGGGGACTGAGAGAGTGGCGGGGGGGCTGGGGGATGGCAGGGTCTGGGGCTCAGGATAATGCTGCAGTCCTGCAGATACCATGGGGGGGGTGTCCTTGCACTTGTTGCTGCCCCCCACTGTCAGCAAGTCCCCCTCTGAGCTGTAGCTCACGAAAGCTTATGCTCAAATAAATTTTTTAGTCTCTAAGGTGCCACAAGTACTCCTTTTCTTTCTCCAATGGTTGCAGCTGTCTGGAGATGCTTGCCTTCACGCCTTACTCATTCACACCTCATTCATTCAACAGGGCAAAAAGAGTCGGGGGGAGAAATCTTATTCTACTCCTAGCAAAAAGACATTTTTCTTCTACTTTAACTATCCTTAGGGGCTATAACATTAGACCAAGACTTAATACAAAGTTTTCTATATAGGGATCTGCTACAAAGTTCCAATATCAAAGGACTTCATACAAAGTTGTATGAAAATAGCTTAATACAAGGTTATATGGAGAGGCATAATACAAAGGCATATGAGAGTTATGTGAAGATACTTAATACAGAGATTTATCTAGAAGTGTGTGTGGGGGAGTTTGGGGGTTCCCCAGTGGGCCTTCCTCACTCCCTCCTCCTGCCCCCGACAGGATTTTTGAGCTGGAAGGCGAGGATGCGGAAGATGTGATCTACATCAACTGGCTGAACATGGTGCGGGCTGGGCTGCTAGGGCTGGAGTTCTACACCCCTGAGACTGGCACCTGGCGCCAGGTGAGCTGGGGGGGGGGGCACTGGCCCTTTAAAAGGAGGCAGGACAGCCTTTGACTCTTCCTCTGGGGGGGGTGTGGCAGGGTTCGGGGGAGCCAGGGTTCTATCTGAGCCCTGGGCGGGGAGTGGGATCTAGTGGATTAGAGCGGAGGGAGGCTGGGAGCCAGGACTCCTGGGCTCATCACGGCACCTTGCTGCTCTCCCCCAGGCTCACATGCAGGCGCGCTTCGTGATCCTGCGGGTGCTGCTGGAGGCGGGCGAGGGGCTGGTGTCGCTGCAACACACCACGGGCGCTGACGGCAAACCCGACGCACTCATCACTCTCAACCGCAACAAGATCCTGCCTGTGGGGAAGCCGGCCATCGAGCGGTTCCTGCGCAGGCTGCAGGTGAGGGGCGGGGCAGGGCTGCAGGGCGCAAGCTGGGGGCTCAGGAGGGGGCTCTCTCCTCTCACAGTCAGTGCTGGCCCCAATAGGGGTGCTGCGCTACTCGACGGTGGGGCTCAATGAGGCAGTGCTGTTGCTGTGAGGGGGATCATGGTAGGGGTGGTGGGACCGTGGCTGTGTTGTGGGTGTACGGGGGGGTTCCGCTGCGGGGGGGAAGGCTGGCTGGGTCTCAGCCCCCTTTGTGTTGCAGGTGCTGAAGTCGACGGCGGATGTGGCGGGGGGCCGGGCGCTCTACGAGGGTTTCTCAGCCGTGACAGACGAGGGGCCTGAGAGATTCCTGAGCCTGCGGGACACCGTGCTGCTACGCAAGGAGGCACGCAAAATGTTTGTGCAGGCCAACACCCGCCTGGAAGGTATGGAATCCCCCCGCCCTCGGCACTCCCCAGGCTTTTATCCACCTCCCTATGGGGTAACACTGCCTGGAGGGTATGGAGTCCCCCCAGTGCCCCGTGCACGCTGCTCTGGGGTGACACTCACGTGGTGGGTACAGTTCTGCCCCACAACTCCCACCCCTGCTGCCCCCTTCGGGTAACTAGACCCCTGGGCTGCAGGCCAGGCTGAGCCCTGGTTTACCCCAGTCCTGTGCCAGCTGGGAGTTCAGACCCGTGGGGCCTTGGTGCCAGGTGCAGGTGGAGAGGGCGCCGAGAAGGCGTGGTGGGCTAAGATTGGAGCCAGTGAGGGGTGACTGACGTGGAGTGACAAGGCAGGGGCAGGTGGAAGGGTACAGGAGCTGGAGTGGGTGCAATACAGAGGGCTGTGAGGGAAACACCGGGACCTCGTCTTACCCCCCTTTCCCTCAGGAGGCAAGGACATGAGACATGACCTGTGTGAGGGGGGGGGAGTGAAGGTTAGGTGGGGGGCTGTGATGAGGGCAAGGCCATGACCCTGTCTCTCCCCCTTCTTCCCAGGCGAGGATGTGACCCTGGTGCAGTACGAGGGTACCGCGGCCGGATTGATCCGCTCCTTCTCTGAGCGATTCCCTGAGGATACTGAGCTCTTGGAGCGCCATCTGCTGGAGCTGTCGGACAGCGACGCCCACTTCTGGGCAAGCCAGGGCTGAGAACAGGGAGACCCAACCCCGGCCCCGCACACTGCACCGGAAACTCAATACACTCAGCTTTTGTACCTGCCTCTCATCTCTTTCTGCTGCGTCTGATGTGTCAAACAAGAGTTGGGGAGCTCGTCCCAAATGAGCATTAATGGGGCTCCTCATCACAGCCTCAGCAAAATGGCACATGGTTTAATGGGCCTTAGTGTCTGACTCCCTCCCCACAACTTTTCTACCAGGAGTCCTGGCTCCCATTCCCCTCCACCCACACAAGCCACCAAAACAAGTTCCTTCCCAGAGTTGGGCATAGAACTCAAGAGTCCTGGCTCCCAGTTCCCCCTGCCCTAACCACTTGACCCCTCCCTCCCAGAGAACCCTGAGAAGTTTCAGTACATACAAATTCAAGGTAGTATGTCTGGGAGCCAACAATGCAGGTTCAGGAAGGGACTCAGAAGGACGTAGCTGGCATCACAGATAATTGCCTCAATATGAGCTCCCAATGCAGCCCTGCGCCCAAAAGGGCTAACGTGATCGCGAGTAGCAGGGAATGGTCTTGCCTGTGCCCCCAGTGTCAGTGTAACTGCTGCTCGAATGCTGTGTCTGGCTCCGATATACACACTTCCAGTAGGGTGTGGAACGTTCAAAGGAGGGCCACAAAAATGAGCCAGGGTTGCACAACAAGCCTCATGAGGGGATGCATGATGAGCTCAGTCTATTCAGCTGATCAAAGTGAAGGGCAAGAGCTGACTTGATCGCTCTGTGTAGTAGGTACTTACACTTGGAAAAGAGAGCAAGTAGTGGAAGCTTTTCACCACTGCTGCAAAGATCTAGCAAGACCCAATGGCTGGAAGTTGAATTTAGACAGATTTAACTTTGATCTCAGAAGCAATTTCCACAGCCATTCAAAGGGCTTCCCTGGGGAAGTGGAGGGATTCACCATCGCTTGGAGGCTTTAACGGGACATCTTACTTTAATCCAGCACCTGGGAGAAATGATACAGCCGTTGTGTGCTGGAAGGGTGTGGTAGTCAGTTTTGGCCATGGAATCTCTGAATCCCCCTGTTCATTCCTTTTCTTCAGGGACTACGGGGAGAGCAGCCTTGCCTGCAACACACCCCTAATGTTTGCAGGTCTGCAGTTAAATTACTGTAATCAGGGATTCAGCCAGTCGATCAAGTAGTAGATCAAGAAGGAATTTTTTCTTCCATGCACAAGTGGACAGATTTATCTGGGTTTTTTCCCCCCCGCTTTCCTCTGATGTGTCAGGGAGTGGCCACAGCTGAAGATGGGACAGCGGATGGGTGGCCTGGGCTCTGAGAATCTTGTTCAGATGCTTGACTGAGGGTCTTACCCAGATGTTTGGGGTACAGCTGATCACCATTTTTGGGGTCAGGAAGGGATTTCTACCAGTCAGATTGGCAGGAACCTTGGGGCTTTTCCACCTTCGGCTGCAGCATAGGGCATGGGTCGCCTCCTGGGATCAGCTGGGCATGGCTCATCTCAGCAATTCCCTGTCATCACAGGGAATTTGCGTATTGGGGGGGCCTCACTGGTTCTCTGGGGCTTACAACAGGTTAGTCTCCTGATGGCTGAAATGCTTTAGTCTCTCTCAAATCTTGGGGCCTCATACAGGAGAAACTGGGTGAGATTTAACAGCCTGTGATAGACAGGAAGTCAGACTACATGATCTGCTAGTCCAGGGATGGGCAAACTTTGGCCCGAGGTCCACGTCAGGGTTGTGAAACTGTATGGAGGGCCGGGTAGGGAAGGCTGTGCCTGCCCAGACAGCCTGGCCCCCGCTCCTTATCTGCCCCCTCCCACTTACTGCCCCACTCAGCTTCTGCCCCATCCAACCCCCCCCCCGCTCCTTGTCCCCTGACTGCCCCCTCCTGGGACCCCCTGCCTGCCCCTCTGGGACCCCACCCCCATCCAACTCCCCCTGCTCCCTGTCTCCTGATTCCCCCCGACCCCTATCCACACTGCCGCCCCTAACCCCTCCACCCCGGCTCCTGACAGCCCCAACCCCTATCCACACTCTTGCCCCCTGACAGGCCCCCGTGGACTCCCATGCCTGTCCAACCCTCTCTGTTCCCCGTCCCATGACTGCCCCCCGCCCCAACCACTCCCTGTCCCCTGCCTGCCCCCGGGGTCCCCTGCCCCCTTATCGTGCTGCTCAGAGCAGCAGGAGCTCGCTGCCCGGCCAGAGCCAGCCATGCCGCCAAGCTGCCCGGCAGGAGTAGCGGGCCAGAGCGATGGCGGCAAGCTGAGGCTGTGGGGGGAGGGGGGCAGCAGGGGAGAAGCCGGGCTCTAGCCTCTCCGGCCCGGAGCTCAAGGGCCGGGCAAGACGGTCCTGTGGGCTGGATGTGGCCCGTGGGCCATAGTTTGCCCACCTCTGTGCTAGTCCCTTCTGGCCCTAAATTCTATTGACTCTGGATCCCAGCATGCCCTACCCCTGCTCTAACCCATCAGACCCCACTCCCCTCCCAAAGGATGGTTAATATCTCCTGCATGTCCCTTTCCTATCATGTCACAGGGCGTGATCCTCTTCCTGCAGAAGCATCTGGGCCCAGGACTCAGCTCAGCTGGGATCTCCAGGGGCCAGACCAGTGCATTTCAGCCTCTCGGTTTCAGAGAGTGGCCTGGCTGGCTAAGGGGGCAGGAGAAGGGGAAGGGGCTGCTGGCTCTGACCAGGGCCCAGGGCTGTGGGAGGGACTGGCTGATGCAGGGGTATGGGATACAGGGCCTTTCCCCTCCTGGGGACGCTGGCACCGGAGCCTGTACTGTGGGGCAGTCAAGTTGGGAGTCCCAGCACAGCTCCTAGGGGGACCATCTCCCTTGGTGGCTGGATCCAGGTGGAAGTCAGGCTCTTGGGGTGACTCCTCCCTTGCAGGAGCTGCTCTGCTGTCTTCCCGCCCCGTGTAGCCGCGCGCCCCAGATTCACGGGGGGTAGATGTGGGGTGGGAGGCGGGGCGGAGACAGTCCCCACACATCCGGAACCCTGAGTTGCTAGGGTTGGTCTCCCCCGGAAGGGCCCTTTTGAGTGAGACACCGTATCTGGCTAGGGGACTGTTTTCCAGTAACTCCCATCCACAGCCGTTGGTTGCTGTAGCAACAGATCCTGCCCGTCCTAGAGCAGGATATGGCGGCCACCTCCTCCTCCTCCTCCAGCAGCGAGAGGTGAGGGGGGTGTTGGTGACCCCTGAACCCCTCTTTCCTGGGCCTGGTTAGCTGGGGGTGGCAATGACTGTGATCCTCTTCCCAGCGGGGGACGGGCTGGGGCTGGGAGCCAGGACTCCTGGATCTCCTCCCAGCTCTGGGAGGGGAGTGGGGTCCAGTGGTTAGCATAGGGGAGGGGCTGGGAGCCAGGACTCCTGGGTTCTATCCCAGCTCTGAGAGGGGAGTGGGGTCCAGTGGTTAGCGTAGGGGAGGGACTGGGAGCCAGGACTCCTGGGTTCTATCCCAGCTCTGAGAGGGGAGTGGGGTCCAGTGGTTAGCGTAGGGGAGGGACTGGGAGCCAGGACTCCTGGGTTCTATCCCAGCTCTGAGAGGGGAGTGGGGTCCAGTGGTTAGCGTAGGGGAGGGGCTGGGAGCCAGGACTCCTGGGTTCTATCCCAGCTCTGAGAGGGGAGTGGGGTCCAGTGGTTAGCTTAGGGGAGGGGCTGGGAGCCAGAACTCCTGGGTTCTATCCCAGCTCTGAGAGGAGAGTGGGGTCCAGTGGTTAGCATACGGGAGGGACTGGGAGCCAGGACTCCTGGGTTCTATCCCAGCTCTGGTAGGAGACTGGGGACTAGTGGTTAGCATAGGGGAGGGGCTGGGAGCCAGGACTCGTGGGATCTATCCCAGCTCCAGGAGGAGAGTGGGGTCCCATGGTGAGAGCAGATGGGGAGGGATTGGGGCTGCTGGAATTTCTGTTCCTTTTTTTTTATTGAAATCTATCCCAGTTTCTCACTGTCGCTCTGTGTCTACCTGTCTCTTTGTGTCCCCACCCTGTCCACATCCCCCTCCAGTAATGAAGCCAACTCCAAATGGCTGGATGCCCATTACGACCCCATGGCCAATCTCTACACGTTCTCCTCCTGCATCGGTAAGTCCAGGATCCTCCCATAAAGTGCCCTTAGCTGAGAGAGCTGGGGAATGGTCCAGTGGGATTCTCCTGGGTGGAGGCCCATGGAGTGGTTAGAGGTGGGGAGAGAGGGGGAAAAGGGCCCGGAGTTCTGGCTCTGTGAGATGCGTGAGGGCTAGTGGTTAGATTGGAGGGGGACTGGGAATCAGGACTTTTAGTTTCTATTCCAGTGGTTATAATGTGTGGGTGGTGGGGTGCTGATAATCCAAACAGCTGGGTTCTGTTCCTGCCATATTGTCTCTGTAGGTGCTTAGATAAGTCCCTTCCCTTATCTGGCCCCCACATTCTCCATCAATAACTTAGTGAGGTACCTCGCAAAGGAAGCTCTTCTCAAGGTCACTTAAGCTCATGTGGTGCTGGCAGATGGCAAAGCATAGTTATGTACAGATACATGGGATCTCAACCCTGGGAATACGAAGTAAACTCTCCCCTCCCTCCCACCCAGGTTTGTTAACACTCATGGGGATGGGAGCTCTTGTTCTCTCCATAGTCGCCTCTCTGTCACAGTGAGTGTGTGAAACACCCAGCCACAGCAAACAGGATGTGGAACTTACAAACGCAGGGAAAGGCAATGAAGGGGATGGTCTGAAGCTTATTTAAGTCTGAGGCCTGATGCCCGGTTGGCAGGAAAGTGTTCTCCGTTAAAGATTTAACCCCCTCCCACTCTTCAGTGACAGAACCCCAGCTCCACATCTCTAGGTCCTCCAAGGAGAACTCACTGGAAAGCAGCTGTTGCCTTCCTGATAATGCTGGGAAGAAAACCTTATAACTGTCTACATTATCCCTTCCCAGAACTGGGGATAAACCCACGTGTTCTAGCCCCGAGCTCTAACCTCCTGGACTCCACTCACCTCCCAAAGCTGAGGTTAGAAGCTTGGTTCCCAGCCTGCCTCGGATTACAATTAAATAACTAACTGTAGCGCATAGCAAGCAGCCCCGGCTGCCAGGGCCCTGTGTAATCCCTTCTAATTGTTGTATGCAGTGTAGATGTAGCTGTGTCAGTCCCAGGATATTAGCGAGACAAGGTAGGGGAGGGAATATTTTTTTATTGGACCAACTTCTGCTGGTGAGAGAGAGAGACACGCTTTCAGAGTATCTTTCCCACACCGGAGGAAGAGCTCTGTGTAGCTTGAAAACTTGTCTCTCACACCAACAGAAGTTGGTCCAATACCTTGTCTCTCTAATCAATTCTATGGCACCTTGTCTTCCTCCTGTCCACCGCTAACATCCCTGGGAGGGGGAGATAGATGGGAGCTGTGCTGCTAGGGATAATGACTAATACTGTTGGGCTCATGCTAGTTAGGGCCAGTGGAGGGCCACCCATTACAGGGGTCTCAGACACTCTCCCCTAGGGCATATCCCCCAACTTTCCATGCCACTATGGACATTTGTGGGACCCTGCTGAGAGCATTCCAGAGGGAAACCGGACACACAGCAGTGATAGACACAGCCTTGTGGTTACAGGGCACTGAGCATAGTGGCTAGATGGTCTGCCTTCTTGAGTTGAGGATAGAACCCAGGAGTCCTGGCTCGCAGTGATGCTTTTACACTCCATGGTTCCAGAGCCCCTTTTACCTCAAAGTCCTTCAAATTATTACATGGCTCTGGAGCACAAGCCTCCACAGTTGGTATGGAATGAGCCAGCACATCTGCGAGGAGAGAACACCTCCTACTACTCCCACCCCCACAAACTCCCTGCAGCACAGTGCCCCCTGGCATCATGCTGGGGCACTGTGGTTAGTATTCACTGGGAGGGGAGAGCATCCCCTTGGTCTCCCATGCAGATACTGGGCATGGCTGGACCTGCTGAGCCGGAGGGAGGTTATCAGGGATGCTGACTCCACATCTCTCTTTTGTTCCAGCCCTGGCTGACCTGCATGGCGATGGAGAGTACAAGGTGAGGAAGGATGGCCTGCCTGCCCACCCCAGGCAATGGGCCTACCCAACCTGGTATCTCACCCCTCCACCACCTCCCAGATCAGCCCCCTGGGCCTGGTATCCCCCATACTCCACCCTGGCTTTGGCTAACCCCCCAGGGGCAAACAGCATCTGGATGGGGAGTGTGTCTCTTGGGGCGGGGTGGGGGAAAGCATTCAGGGTGGGGGTGAGCATTCTGGGCCAGTTGCCTCTCTGGGCAAGGGGTAGTGAGGGTGTCCATGCCCAGCCCAGCAGGTGGGAGCTGCCCTGGGGTGGGGGGTGAGGACCCCCCAGCACTACCCTTCTGTCTCTGTCTACCCCCCAGCTGGTGGTGGGTGACCTGGGCATGGCTGGACACACCATGAGGCTGAAAGTGTACCGGGGCACGGGGCTGGCCAGCGAGAGCACCTTGTTGGACCTGCCGGCTGCCGTGACCACCTTCCTAATGGACCAGAATGAGCCACGCACGCCTGCCGTGGCCGTGGCCTCCGGACCATTCATCTATGTCTACAAGAACCTGCGACCCTACTTCAAATTCACCCTGCCCCCCCTGGATGCCAACCCCCTGGAGCAGGATGTCTGGGAGCAGGCCAAAGAGGTGAGCAGGTTGGGGGTGGCATGGCCAGCCCAAGGTACCTGTCCGCACCCCTGCCCCACATCAAACCAATGGGCCCACCCCTCCCTGGCACTCCACATCAGACCCAGCTCTGGGAGTGGGGTCCAGTGGTTAGAATACAGAGTCTGGGAGCCAGGATGCATGGGTTCTATTCCCAGCTTGTAGTCATGTGCCTTCCCATCTCTCTCTCTGTCTGCATCTCGTTCCAGGACATGATCGACCCCCTGACTCTGAAGGAAATGCTGGAGGGGATCCGGTGAGTGGCTCTTCCTTTCCACCATGGACTGTCACATCACCACACCGCCCAAAAACTCCATCCTGGTCCCTGGCTTAGCAAGTGATGGGAGCTAATGCCAGAGGCATTTAACATTCGATCCCTGGGTGTGGACACTGGGGAGATCCTTGAGGTTAGAGCTGGACATGCTGAAAGCCAGGACTCCCGGGTTCTATCCCCAGCTCTGGGAGTGGAGTGGGATCTAGTGGTTACGGTAAAGTGGGTGAGAAATCTGGACTCCTGTGTTCTGTTCTGGGTTGTGGATGGTAGGGTCTGTGATGGTGAATGTATCATACTGAGTTTCTGTCCAATGTCTTCCTCTCTGTTCAACATCTTCGTGTGTCAGGGACAAGGCGGAGATCCCCCTGTCGGTACGATCACTGAGGTAAGACCATATGGTACCACTGAGGGCAGGGAGTGGCATGAGCACCTCACCCTCCAGCGATTTCCTGGCTAGCACCAAAACCCTGGGCTGGGAGCTCTAGGAACCCAGCTTTTTCAGGGATTGGAGCAGGAAGCTTGAGGCTGGTGGCCAAGGGAGAGGGTGTGCAGGGGTCAGGGATGGATCCTGGCAGCAGAGAAGCCCGGTGGTGTAGGGAGCACAGGCTGGAGGGGTGGGAATCAGGGAGGGATCTTGGCAGTGGGGAGGCAGGGGGAGTGGGGAGCACAAGCCAAGGGTGGGTGGGGATCTGGGAGGGAACTTGGCAGTGTGGGGGATGGGTGGTGTGGGGAGCACAAGCCGCGGGGTAGGGATCGGGGAGGGATCTTGGCAGTGGGGGGGACGGGTTGTGTGGGGAGCACAAGCCATGGCGCGGGGATCGGGGAGGGATCTTGGCAGTGGGGGAGGCAGGTGGTGTGGGGAGCACAAGCCGAGTTGGGGGGGATCTGGGAGGGACCTCGGCTGTGGGGGAGGCAGGTGGTGTAGGGACCACAAGCCGGGGGGGTGGGTGATCGGGGAGGGATTTCAGCAGTGGGGGAGGCAGGTGGTGTAGGGAGCATAGGCCGGGTGGGGGGACATTGTCCCAAAGCTTGGAAGGCTCTCAGCAGCAGAGCTCCTGTTCTAAGTGGTACGGAGGACACTGTGGACCAGAGCAAGCTGTGTCACTATCCCACAATCCCCTTCTCTGTCTCCCCAACCCCCAGGTTCCTGGCCCAAGATGTACCAGAGATGGAGAATTTTGTAAACCTACATAAGGGGCAACCGATCAAGCGCCAGGTGGGTCCTGCCCTGCCCTAGGTCTGCGGGAAACTCCCCAGTGGATCCTCCAAGAGTAAGGGACTCAGGGGGATGGGGGTTGGAGAAAGGGAGTATTCTAGCATTTCCAGTTCCCCACCGACGACTTGTGGGTCCCAGCAGGGTCTTCCGGGTACCCTTCCTTCCCAGCATACCCTCTGGGGAGACTGGCACTGCCCTTCCTGGGTAGAGAGGGAGACTGGGGAAGGGGGAGAGGTCCATACCCCTCTCATGCCCATCTCCCTATCCAGACTGTCATCACGTGCATGAGCACACTGAAGAAGAACATGGCAGATGAGGATGCTGTCAGCTGCCTGGTGATTGGGACGGAGAGTGCCGATGTCCTCATCCTGGACCCTGAGGCCTTCACTATCCTGGCCAAGGTAAGTGGGGTGCCAGGTGAGGGGGTCCCTATATAAACAGTCCCCGCATCCCACCCCAGAGGTGGCTGCATCTCAGCACCAGGCGAGGGACCCCTGCTCATATATAGCTCGTTCCCACGGGTGTGGGGCTGCCCCAGCTTTCCATTTGCTGTTGCAGATGACGTTGCCAAGCGTGCCAGCCTTCCTGGACGTGATGGGGCAGTTCGATGTGGAGTACCGGGTCACGGTGGCCTGCCGGGATGGGAGCATCTACATCCTCCGCAGGTGACAGCCAGTCGTGAGGGGTGCTTGGGGCTGGAATGGGACAAAGGGGAAGGCAGGGGAGTGCTGAGGAACATCAGATAAGGAACCTGCTATGTCTCCCCCTCCCACCAGATCAGATCTATGGTCCTTTCCAGCTTGGTATTCCCTTCCCTCTCCAATCAGATCCATGGGCCCATCCCAATACTCTGCCTCCCTGCTGCCCCACTGCCCAACAGCCACCAGTGCCAGGCCCCAGTGCCTGAAGGTTTAGTTTTGCTGTAACATTCCTGCTGGTGAGGCCTGTCTGTGCCCATTCCCTTGGCGCAGGGGGTGGGGAGGGTGACTGGAGCCCACAAGGCAGGAGTTGGAGGAGGGGATTGGGTGGGGCAGCAAGCACTGTGGGGGGCTGGCACTGACCTGTCTGCCCTCCCTTCCCACTCCAGGGAGTCCAAGCGGCCCAAGTACTGCATCGAACTGAGTGCCCAGCCCATGGGGCTGGTGCGGGTACACAAGAATATCGTGGCTGGCTGCTCCGACGAAACCCTGCAGGGCTATACACAGAAGGTGGGAATGGGTGAGGGCACCCCCTACGGGGCACTAGGGGTGGGGCAGCTGGGCAGGTCTTGGAACCTGTGTGCCCCTAGATCTACTCCCTACACCACCTGTTACCAAGGCGCCTCTCCCTGGGGGCCAGTGGGAGGTCTCCATGGCTCTATTCTAAGTCTAGTCTGCTTAGGGGGCCAGTGTCACAGGGGTGCCACACAAGGGATCCTTGTATAAATAGCCCCTCTGCCCCACCCCAGAGTCAGATAAACAGCCTTGCATCTCACCCCAGAGATGGCTACATTTGAGTGCCAGATCTCTTTCTCTTACAGGGGAAGAAGCTGTGGACAGTCTATCTGCCAGCCCCACTGATGACCATGAGCCTCCTAGATCATAAATCACGCGGCTTCCAGGCTGTGATGGTAGGTCTGGCCAACCAGGAGGTGCACATGTACCGGGATAAAAACCTTGTGGACGTCATCCGCACCCAGGTAATTTCCCCATCAGGCAAAGCCAGTGCTGGGGTAATGCAGGACTCTTAATGCAGGACTCTGTCCCAGCTTTGGGAGGAGAGTAGGGTCTCATGGGTTAGAGCAGGGGGCTGGGAGCCAGGCCTCTTGGGTTCTATCCCTAATTCTGAGAAGGGAATGGGATCTAGTGGGTTAGAGTGAGGAGGCTAGGAGCCAGAATTGTGGGTCTGGTAGTTATGGACAGTGGCCGAGCTGCCTGATACCCCATTACCCCCTCCCCTTTGCTCCCCCACAGGATGTGGTCACCAGTATTTGCTTTGGCCGCTATGGGCGTGAGGACAACACCCTGATCATGACGAGTAAAGGTGGGCAAGGGGTGTGCTGGGTGGGCACCATTCAGTTCCATGTGCTGCTGTGCAATACTGAATGCACCCTGCAGGGGATGCTGTTGGCTGTAGGCATCAGCTGGGCTCCAGCTGGTGGGTCAGGAAGGAATTCAACTCCTGTGGGACAGTGCGGTGCAGCGAGGGGCATTAACGGGACCAGCCACTATTGGAGACAGTACACCACGGGGGATGGGCCCATGGGTCTGATCTAGGAAGAGGGGATTCAGGAGCTTTGTGCCCATTTGTACTGTATCCTGGTTATCCCACTGCCCAGGCGGGGGGCTGATCATCAAGATCCTGAAGCGCACAGCCGTGTTTGAGGAGAAGGACATGTCACTAGGCCCTCCTGTGGCCCAGAGCATCCGACTCAGTGTGCCCAAGAAGACCAGGCTTTACGTGGACCAGACGCTGCGGGAACGCGAGAATGCTGTGGGTGAGTGGGGCAGGAATGGTGGGTTGAGGAGGGGGACTGCTTGTGGGCAGATTGGGGAGGGAGCAGCTGGGAGTGTAGGGGAATGAGTGGGAGGAGTGGAGATTGGGGGTGGGAGGCAAGGTGGGGCATCTCCCACTACATTTTCCATGCCCCCCCCCGAACATGGGTCTCTTCTTACGCGCCCAGCCATAGAGCCACCAGTCCCACTCTGAGCATCCACTATAGGAAAGATAGAAGCCACTGGCCTGGGATTTACTTACCAACTCAGCATGTTAGTGCAAATGCACGAGCCAGCCACTGGGGGGTGCTGTGCTGCAGGGAGCAGGATGGGGACTCAGTGGCAGGCACTCTTCCCGCAGTCAGTGCTGCCCCAATGCCCCAGGGGGCGCTGCGCTGCAGGGAGCAGGGTTGGGGGCTCAATCGGGGTGCTGAGCCTGATGCCGCAGTGCTACACTAAGGGGCACTGTGCTGTAGATAAGGCGTAAAACCAAGATCCATTGTGATTGGTAGAGATCCCCCTTGTTGATTGGCTGCTTGCTGCAGGCTGACTTTCTGTCCTCACTGTCCCTTCATCCCTCACCAGCCATGCACCACGTGTTCCAGATGGACCTGTACCGGCTGCGGCTCATGGCAGCCCGGGCCTATGTCAAGGCGCTGGAGTCCAGCCTGGCGCCCATCACATCCACACTGCAGGAGCCCATTAAGATGAATGCAGTGGTGAGTGGGTCATGGGGACACCAGACCCTTGGAATGAGAAGGGTATGGGGCATTTGGAGGGAGCCAGGAGACGGGGTGAGAAAATTCAGGATTGTGCAAGCGGAGGCTGGGAGCCAGGAATCCTGGGTTCTCCACAGCTTGGGGGCGGGGCCTAGCGGGCGTGGGGCTGGGCTGTTTTCCCTGCTGTGGGTTGTCCCTGTGTGGACTATTTTTTAAATCCTGCTCCCATCCTGCCCTGCAATACTCACTCCTGCCCGCTCCCGCCTTGTTTCTTGAATTTTTATCCTGCTCCTGCTATTATGGCAGTGGGACCCATGGGATCCCAGTCCCGCTGCAGGGCTCTAAAATTGCCCCAGCAATGGCTGAACGTGCTGCTTTCAGCAAATGTTTCCCGCCCAGCACCCTTCTACTCCCTGTACCCCATGCAATGGGATGGGAACCCCCTGACCCTCTCAACTCCCCCATTTAGAGGGATCGGAATCCTCATCCCTACAAGGGGATGAACAGCCCCTGCATCTCCCCTTCCCCACACACAGGGATTAGAAACCTCTAACCCTCCATGCAAATGGCTGGAGAGCCCCTGCATCATCATGCAAAGGGGACTGGAAGCCATCCCCAGGCACAGGCAGGGAGAGTTCCCACTGCCACCCTTAGCTCTGCGCTGCTGCTGTCGGCAGCGCTGCCTTCAGAGCTGGGCGGCCAGAGAGCGGTGCCTGCTGGCCGGGGCATTCATGTTGTTTGCAGTGTGGAAGGAATATCTTTTTAATCCTGCCCCCCGTATTGTTTCTTGAATTTTTCTCCCGCTCCCGCTGTTATGGCAGCGGGACCCTCGGGATCCCGGTCCCGCTGCAGGGCTCTAGGTTGAAGCTCATGGTCTAATCACTAGACTAAGCTGCCTGCTTTGGCAGGTCACTGGTGGGAGAGAAGCATCTGATTTCTCTGCTGCCCAAGGCGGAGGTTTTGGGAGCGCAGCAGACAGCGCCTGCAAGGCCACTACAGGATGCTACATGTACTTGGGGGGCTGCTCTTCCACGAGGTTACTGACCCACTGGGGAGGGGTCAGCGAGGAGCCATGCAAACAATGCCAGACTGGAAACCCTGGGCCTCAGGGAGCCCTGGTGGAAGAGTTCCTCTGAGAGAAGGTCCTGGGGGGGGGCTTGATTCCGGTCTCTCTGCATGGTGGGGGGATTTGTGGGAGCAGGGGGTTCATGAAGGTCGCAGACAAAGTCTGAGCAAGAGCCAGGAGCCACCATCAGCCACAGCCAGTGTTTAACAGGGAGAGGGATTTGCCCTTCGAACAACGGGAGCAGGGAACTCTCCATCGCTTGGGGGCTTCCAATCCAGAGGCGATGTGCCTCTAGCTGACTGAGCAGATCTGGGCTGAAGTCGGGAACGGAGAGGGTGAGATTTGGGATTCAATCATCTCTTTAGATTTCCAGGGGGACCTTTCTTGTGGCTCCTGTGATGGAGAACCCCCCAACCCCAGGCTGTGGGATCAAGGACTCCTCTCCCCCTTGCACTGAACTTGTGCTCAGGATCTACCCCCTCCCCACCCCACCCCCAGGTCCAGGGCATCGGCCCCACCTTCAAACTGACCCTCCACATTCAGAACACGTCAGCTGGGCGCCCTTCCATCAACCTGCTGGTGAGCTTCCTTTACGACCAGAGCCTCTATGCCATGAAGAGAGCCTTCTTCAAGGTACCCCCACTCCACAACACCTCTGACCGCTCCTATGGGCTCCTGCACTCTGACTAACTCAGCTTTGTCTCCCTACAGGCCCCTATGCTGGTCCCGGGACTGAACTACCCCATTGAAACCTTTGTGGAGTGTCTGAGTGACAAGGGGATCTCGGACGTCATCAAGGTTTATACAGGGACACCCAATCCCAGAGAGATGCCTGACCCTTTAAAATGCTCCCACCTCCCTCCTGCTGTGTGTGTGTGGGGGGGGGGGAGGGGTAGGACCCAGATGTGGCTGCATCTCAGTGCCAAGGGAAGGATCTGTGTATAAAGAGTCCCTGCACCCCACCCCAGAGGTGGCTGCATCTCAGCGTGGGGCTCTCTGTCTCCTCTCTTGCAGGTGTTTGTGTTGCGGGAGGGCCAGAGCATGCCCTTGCTGACTGCCCATATCAACATGCCAGTGAGTGAGGGCCTGGCTGCTGCCTGAACCGCCTCTGAGGGGCAATGGAGACCAGAGCTGCAGTAGATCCCATAGGAACCCTCACTGGATCAGAACCAGGACTGGGAGCCGAGGCCCCCTGCTGTACAGTGAACCACAAGCTGCCCCCAGGGTGCACACTGCTGATGTGGGACCATGTAGAGGGGGTGTTGGGGCTGCCGTCCCCACCCCAGCCTGGGGTGCAGACCCAGCTGCTTTGTCCGGGATCAGGCCAGCTCCTTACAGCAGGGGGGGCGGGAGGACTTATGCCTGGTTTGGTATCAAGAGCTGCTGGAGGATGGGGTGTTTCTCTCCCATCCACAGCCCTGGGGGTAGCACCTAGAAACCCCCTTAGCTGTGATCGTAGCATCCCAATAAAGCCAGGACAGTTGCTGTACGGGAGGGTGCTGGTGTGTGGAGTGTGCAGCGTGGGAGGAGTCAGGGGTGGTACTCTCAGGTTAACAATTCAGCAACCTCCCCCAATCAAAGGGGCCACACACATAGCACATAAAATCAGTTTAATGGCAGTTTCGTAGGCCCCTTTTGCTGCTGCAGCAAAGGGAAGGAGCATTCACTTGGAGGCAGTGTTGCTGGAAGGGCCAAGTCCAGCTCTGGGTACCTGTGGGTATGGAGCTATAGCAGTCTGAGTATCGAATTTATTCCCCCATCACACAGCGAAGGCCCATGGCCCCAGTTATTTCTGTCTTGGTGGTGGCAGGGGAGTCAGCAGGCTCTCTGCAGCAGCAGCATCCCCTTCAGGGGGGACAGTGGACTTTATGTCCCAGGACCCCAATGCGGTTGACGGTGGCTGTTACAGGGAACATGGTGATGCCACAGGCATTCCTGCCGCGATAGAGACGGTAATAGCCCTGCCGAGGGGACACGCAGTTAGGGACAGATGGTGCTGGACAGCCTTTCCTCACCCAGGGCTGCTCTACACTGGGAACTTACATTGGCATAGCTCTATCTCTCAGGGGTGTAAAAATCCACACACCCTGAGAGACATAGCAGTGCCGACCTACCCCTGCAGTAGCCTGTGCTAGGTGGATGGAAGAATTCTTCCGTCAGCCTAGCTCTTGCCTCTCGGGAGGTGGATGAACTTCAGTGACAGGAGAACCCCTGCCATTGGTGGAGGTGGCCGTGCAACTGTGTCGTGGTAGCGGTTTAAGTGTAGACATACGCTCACTCAGCCTTTGCATCAAACTGGAACGGGGTCTGAACCTGGACAGGGAGTGTATAATAAAAGCCCACATCTCACCCCAGTGGTGGCTGTGTCTTAGTGTTAGGCAGGGGATCCCTGTTTAAATGGTCCCTGTACCCCACCCAGAGGCCATCTCTGTAGGATCCCACAGCACAGCCTCCTTCAGACAAAACCAGCCCACGCGCACACAGACAGCACCGCCCTGTGGGCAGCCCCATACACTCCCCACTCACCTTCTCTCCCCAGTCTTCCCCCCAGGAGTTCTTGATGACCCAGTACTGCCTTCCCTTTACTGCAATTAATTGATGAAGAGAAAGGCACAGTGGTCTTAGAGTGCTTTTGACAGCTGAGCCCCCTGCCAAGCCCCCAGTTCATTTAACCCCATCTCACCCAAATCCAAACCCTTGTACAGCCCATCTCCACTCACCATCCCCGTAGCCAACCAGCAGGACAACATGATCCACCTGGTCTGGACTGCAGTTCTTCACCAAGGGCTGTGAGATGCCCTTTTTATAATGCTGCAGAGGCACAAAAATGAGCAGAAAGTGAGTCGGGGGGAGGGGGGTTAGTGGGCAGGTCACCATGGGATGGGCTGAGTAGCCAGAAGGCTTCTCCCGCATTGCTACAACTGGGAGGCACGTACCTTCATGGCAGCTGAGTTCAGGGTAACTGTGATTGGGCCCTCAGTTGCGACGTGTGCAGCTATTTCTACAAGAGGAAACCCAAATGTACTGGGTGGGGAGGAGGACCCAGGAACAAACACCCCTGACCCAGGCATGGCCCTACCAGGCTGCTACTGTCCCCACACACTGGCTACATTGGCCCTTGCCCCTCCCTGTGTCCTCTGGACCCTCTGCATCCCTCACATTCCCCCTCTGTTGCTCAGAGCTCCCCCAGGGGGAAGCATGAAACTAACCAGCCCCTTGTAGGTTTCACACACATCACCCCAGGCACAGCTGCCTGGAAACTGGCCAGGTCTTGATCAGTTCTGCCTCCACCCAGGTCCTGCTTCTCCCCCTCCTACCCAGTCCCCTTTGTTACCCCCTAATCCTGTTCCACTCCCCTCACTTGCTCCCTTTGCCCCCACCACTCCATCCTAGATGGCCCACTCCCCCCTGGCCCCAGTGCTGGCCCCACCCCAGCCCCTCTCCCCACAGGCCTCACCCTCCTCATCTCCAGGAAGTGTCTGGAAGCCCTGGATATAGGCAGCCGGCTCATACTTATTGAGGTTGTGGCATTTCTCCTGTCTCCCTGTGTAGGGGTAGGCAGTCTCGTTGGTCAGTCCACCTGGGAGGGAGTGTATGTGAAAGGTCTGGGATGGGCCCAGAGTGCCTCATTCCCTGCTCCATCCTTCCCCTGTTCTGGATTCAAGGATCAGAGTAAACCCCCTCCCCCCAAATTCAACCTGTCACAAAGAGTGGGGCCACAGCAGGGTCTTGGAATGAGGAGGGGTCTCCCTTCCATATACAGTATTGGGAAGATTGCTCCTGGTCTGGGTCAGGGTCCATGCAGCACCTAGCATGATGTGGGCCCCCAATCTCGATCAGGGTCTGCGCAGTGTCTGGTGATGGGGACTGCAGACTGGGCTGGGGTCTGCACAATGCTGGGGGCCCCAATCTCAGTCAAGGGGTCTGTGCAGCACCTGTGGTGACAGGCCCGAATCTGGGTAAGGGTCTGTGCAGTGCCTGGCACAATGGGGGGCCCCAGTCTGAGTCAGAGTGAGTCTCCATGCACTAAAATATCCTCACAGTAAACAGTTGTGAGGGGTGAATAGGGGACAGTCCAGGGGAATGTGGGGGGTTTATTGCCTGCAGGGCAAAGGACCACACGTCCCTCCAGTGCCTACATACGCTTGTGTAGCACCGTAGTGAAGGCATCCCACACGTAGCCCCCGTTGCACCCCACTCCGCACCAGCTGCAGTCCAACACCTCTGCAAGAGAAGTAGTGGGTGAGCACCAAGCCATCTCCCCCTCACCCCAGTCAGACCTTGGGATCCTGCTCCTGCTGGGTGACGCACACAGGCTCATCCCACAGCGGCTCCCAGCGGGGTGATCAACCCACCTCTGGATGGAGAGACTCAGCACCTGCCACCCCCTGCTTTAACATCTGGTGGGGGAGAGTTCCACAGGCAGGGCTCAGCGTCCAGTAGACTGGGGATTGGGGAGGGGATCCGGGCCTACAGGGAGGCAAGTCTGTGGTGGGGTTGTCCCCAGGCCCCCACCCCAGTGATTGCAGATGGGGTGCAAATATACGAAACCCAATGCATGGGGTCATGGTCCCTGTAAACCCCACACACCCAGCCTGCTCCCAGGTCCCTCAAGGGTTACAAGCTCCCAGTTTGGGACAGGAAACGAAGGGGGTACTTTACACACACACAGAGGGATTCTGGGCTGGGAAGGGGGAGGCGCTTAGAACATCCCCAGGTGCCCCCTCCTCTGTGCCCCATTCACCTGCACACAGCAGGGCAGTGCTGGGGTGCCCTGCCCTGTTCCAGTCGAGGGGGTGGGGCACCCCCCCAGTCCCTACCTTGCACCGAGAGGTTCCGGGGCTGGTGGAAGTGGATGTTCCAGAGGGACTCGATGTTGGCGACGGCAGCAAAGGCCCAGCAGGAGCGGCACTCCTGGCCCTGCGGAGAGAGGGGTGAGGCCCTACGTGGCACTAGGAGGCGCTGTGCTGTGGGGCAGGAAGGGGCGCTCTCCCCAGCCTCTGCGCTGTCCCCAGTGCCCCAGCTGAGGGAGGGGATGACAACTGGGGTGAGCAGTGCGGAAGGGGGCGTGGAATGATTTTGTCATTACTAAGCCCCCCATGGCACCCCCTGTCCTGCCCCATCTAACTGTCTGTCTGGGGGATTCCCAACCCACCCGTCCCACAACTACCTGGTCCTTCACGGCGGTCACAGCCCCCGCCTTCCTCCAATCGCAGGACTTAGGGAATTTCTTCCTCGGGCGCCGGGGGTCCTGGTGCATGGTATGGGGCGGGGGGCTCCAGAACATCCCCCGGAACTCCTCATCTGGGGAGACAGAGGGAGATGGTGCTGAGGGGGTGCTGGAAGGGGGAGTGAGGAGTGCAGAGCGGTGGGGGCAGGGAAGGGAGGAGTGAAGAGTAGGGGGGCAGGGGAAGGGGGTGCAGAGCAGTGGGGGGCAGGGGAAGGGAGCGGTACACAGCTGCAGGGGAGAGGGGTGCGGCGCTTGGTTAGGTGCTGGGCGTCGGGGGTCACTCCCCACCTGTCCAGTCGCTGAAGCGGGTCACCCCGTACTGCCCTGTGCCCCGCTCCGTCTCCTGCAGCCGCCGCGCCGCAAGCAGGCTCCGCGTGAAGATCCCGAAGCGTCTGTGCTGCTCTGGAGGGAGATGGGGGGGGGTCACGAGTACTGGGGGGCACGACAACCCCAGCCAGTGGCATCGGACATCCTGCCCCTCCCACCCCCCAGCACAAATCGGGGGCGTGAATTTTCCACCCGTCCAGCGCCTCTTTCCGCTGCTAGCTGCAGAGCCGAGCCACAGGGAGCTGGGTGTGAAACCAGAGGGACGGAAAGAGCGACACAGCAGCACCCCCCGCCCTCACGCGGCCCTGGGACTTGGAGGGAGGGGAGCATGCGGCCACAGGGTAGGCAGCTCACACCAGCCGCAGGCAGGCCAGACTCAGAGGTGGCTGCTCACAGAGGCGTGGAGAAGGGGATCGGGCTGGTCTGTGCACTCCCGCCTCAGCCCCATCCATCCCTCTGCTGCCCCCCGTCTTCTCCCCATGGTAACAGCCTCCAGGAAGAGCTGCCTGCCTCCCACACCGACAGCCCCCCTACCCTCCCTGTCCGTCACCTGCGGGGCTCCTGTAGGTTCTGTTGAACTGAATCATAAAATCCTTGAACATTCCAGTCACTTCAGCCTGAAATGGACAAACCAGCAGGATGGTGGGCAGCAAAGGGGCATCCTAGCAGCCAGTGCCCCTGCCTCAACCCCCACTCCCAGCCCCGGCTACCCACAGCCCTTCTGGTGCCCCCCAGTCCGCACCCACAGCCCCTTGCTATCCTACCAATGGGCTCCCCCCACCCACAGCCCTGCTAGTGCCCCCCAATCCTCTCCCCCAGCCCCCTGTTAGCCTAACCCTGGGCTCTGCGCTTGCTCCAAGCTCTGCCCATGGCCCTCAATCCCCAGCCCCTGGCTATCCCTGCTTTGGGGTGTAGAGTGGAGCCCACTGATGTCTGGGATGGATGGGGGCACATACCCATCTGGGTGAGTGTGTGTTGGTGTCTGGGGGGGGTAGCACGTGGAGCACGGGGGAGAATGCGGAGGATGGCATGTGAGTGTGCAAGGAGCATGAGGCACAGACTGGCCTATAGTGGTGGGGAATGGCTAAAGGACCTTCCTGTCCCGAGGGTGCTGGCTCCAATTCCTGTCCCTGGATTCGCCATGCATGCACCAAGGTGCTGGGTCTCAGCACAGTAACCAATGGCTCTTGGCACAGACACGTGGTGTCTTCTCTGTCCTTCTCTGGCTTTCAGGCCCACTCCGCCCCAAAACTACTCCCTCCAGGTGTGTCCTCCATCCCTTACCTTGCTGAGTTCAGGGGACAGGACAGAGCCAGCTGGGAGGGCACAGACCCAGACCCCCAGCAGCAGGAGGCAGGGACTCAGGACTCCAGGCCCCATGGCAGTAGCTGCTCTGTGCCTGCCCAGGCATCCTGTGGGGGGGGTTATATAGGCAAGGGCAGGCAGAAGAGTGACGGAAACCACAGAGCAGAGGAGCTGCAGGTGTGAGATCCGGGGACGGGGAGAGATGGGGGGGGTGGGGAATCCAAGGTGTGGGGGTTGGGTTTCAGACCCCCAAGCAGCATCAAACCTGCTCCTGTGCCCTCAGGGTCTGCACCACGGAGGGGGACAGATTTGGGGACAATGGGGTATTGTTCCATCCATTCCTATCACTCATCTGCTCTGCTACATTAAGCCCAAGGCCCCATCTCCTGGTGACCTCCCACCCCCATGGGAGGTACCAGTCCTCCAGAATCCAGGGACCTCAGGAACAAAGATGCTTATGGCAGCCACAGCACAGAACCTCTGTCTGGGGCTGGCCTGGCCACGCTGGAATCCAGCCTGGATGCCTGGGTCTGCACCCTGAGTCCAGGGAAAAGGATCAGCCATGACCTCCAGGTAACACTGCACTGGAGAGATGAAGCACATAGCACCCCCTACTGAGCTCCCCTGCAGCTCAGCGACCCGTCAGGTCTACTAGGGCACTGGGGTCAGCACTGATTGTGAGGGGAAAGCGTCCCCTATTGAATCCCCACCCTAGCTAGCCAGGCAGGACTTGATCAGAGACGTGACTGAGTCCATCCCACCCCACTGCAGCCTTGAACAGGTGCAGGTACTGAGCTTCCAAACAGCTAATCACCTGACAGATTTCATTCATTGTACCCAGCACCACAGGACTCTGTGCTTCATCCTGACACAAGCAGCCCCCTGCTATCCCAGCCCTGGGTTCCCCCTGACTCTGCCACTGCCCCCCCGTGACAACTCCTCAGCTTCAGACCCCATTTATCCCCAGAATCCCAGGCTCCCAATCCCTCCTCCTGCTCCCCACTTGGGCTCATTTAGTTGAGCAGCTGCTGTGTTTTAAGGGTCCCAGACCCAGGGCCTGTGCGGGAAGGTAGAGGGATTATTAGTGTGAAAGGTCTGAAATCTCAGTCACTTCTGGAAACATGGTGCCTGATTCACCAGTGAATGGGGAGCCCAGGGCTTGGAGAGCAGGGGCCTGTGGGTCAGGATTGGGCCCGGGGCTGGGAGAGCAGGGGCCTGTGGGTTGGGATGGAGGTGGGTGTGTTCAGCAGTGCTGGGACAGATGTTCCCTTCATGGCCCTATTGGAGTGGGGGAGTCCTGTGTGAAATATGCCAAGGTCAGGTCTGTCCGTGCTGGAAGTGGCTTATAAAAGGGTTTCATCCAGCCCAGTTGCCCCACCCCCAGATTCCCCTACACCCTGTCCCTGGCTGCTCTCCATCCCCCAGGACACGTACCCACTGCTCCCCATGATGCCCCTGCTCACTCTTCTGCTGTGCAGGGCCAGCTGGTCTACCTGCTGTGCCCCTCCCCCCATGGACCAGGACCAGGGGGCCCCATCAGATATCAGCATCCTGACCCTCAACTGCAGGTGAAGGGGGATGGGAATGGCTTGGCGCTCCCAGGAGCTTGGGTTCAATTCTGGGAGCCAGGACTCCTGGGTTCTAGCCGAGCTCTGGGAGGGAAGTGGGGTCTAGTGGGTTAGAGCAGGAGGGAGCTGGGAGCCAGGACTCCTGGGTTCTAGCCCAGCTCTGGGAGGGAAGTGTTGTTAGAGCCAAGGGACTCCAGTCTCAGCTGATTGTGATGAGTCTGTTTCCTGCTGCTGCAGCCCAACATGGGTCACAATCCCTGTGGGGCAGAGCAACCTCCTCAGGGTCCCAATCCCCATCTCTGCAGGGCCCAGATCACTCAGTGCTACACTCCTTCCTCCCTTCCTGCCCCCAGAGACAGCAGCGCTCTGGTACTCCCTTCTCCCAGGGCTCAGTGCCAGGGCACCTCCTGATCGGGGAGCAGGGAGTGGTGCTGAGCTTATAGCTTTAGGGGCATTTTGGACTCAGAAAGAGCCTCTAACACTGAAGCAGGGTGGGCTGTGGGTCAGGATAGAGGGGCACCAGCAGAGCTAGTGGGGGGATCCCAAGGCTGGGATCGGGGGTGGGATTGAGGGACATCTGTTCTTGTGTTGTCTGCCCAGCTGCAGGGAGCAGGCCCAAGTGTGTGTGTGTGGGGGGGGGGGGGTTGGGGAATGTTGTGTTGTGTAGGGAGTTCTGGTGTGTTTGTGTTGTCACAGTTTTCTCTCCCCAGCTGGTGGGGGTATTGTGTTTTTATGTAGCAGAGATGTGCTGGGCGGGGGGTGCTGAGTAGTTGGTTTTTTATGTAGCTGTGCTGTATTGTGTTGTGTAGGGGCATTATGGTGTGTAGTTGTGTAGCAGTGTTATGTTGTCATTCTCCAGCTGCAGGGGGTAGGCCCTCACCCCATGAGGATGATGTTGTATAGCAGTACTGTGATGTTGTGTAGGGGGTTATGGTACAGAACTGTTGTGTTGTGTATTGTGGTATGTTGTATAATAGTGTTGTGGTGTGTAGTCATGTAGCAAGGCTGTGTGGTGGTTGTGGTGTGTAGTTAGGTTGCACTGTTTGTAGCCATGGTGTGTTGCACAGGATTGTTTATGTTGTGTAGTAGTACTGTGGTAGGTTCTTGTGTTGTGGTGTTTTTGTTGTTTAGGGGTTGTGTAGCTGTGGTATGTTGTGTAGCAGTGTTGTGTTGTTGTGGTGTGCAGTTGTGTAGCAGTGTTGTAGTGCAGGAGATCATGTTACGTTGCTTTGTAGTACTGTTGTGTTGTCTAAGGGGCTACACTTCTCTGGCTGCTGTGACTGGACTGAGCCCCCAAGATCCCAGGGCCTGTGGGGGGGGGGCAGCTGCGGGTGGCCTGGGTCAAGGCCAGCACAGGGCTCCCAGCACCCCTGTGGATAGCATCTGAGTGACACCCTCTGCTCCCCTCTCAGCTGGAACACACCCTACAGCCCCACCCTCTAGTCCCTTCCCCCTGGGGGCAGCACTGGAGTGATACCCTCCCCCCTTGCACCCCACAAAGGCCCCCAACCACCTACCCTCACATTAATTCCCCCCTCCCCTGTACACCTCCCAGTGACCCACTGCTTCCCCCTTTGTACCCGCATCCTTCCTTTGACTTCCTTTTGCCCCCCTCAGGCCTGTCCCCTTCTCAGGGGTGGGGGGGCAGCACTGGAATGAGTTACACTCCCCTCTCATTGGCTGCTGCTCGCCCACTCCATGGTAACCGATCAGGTGATCCCGTTTGTGTGTTTGCAGAGATATCTTCCAATCAGATGCTGCTGATCCACTAGCAGTGCTGCTCCCTGCTCTCACTACCTGGTAAAACCACTGGATCCTTCCCCCAACAGCCAACGAGGGCCAGGTATTCCTGGGTTCTATCCTGGCTCTGGGAGGGGAGCAGAGTGTAGCTATTAGAGCAGGGGGCTGGGAGTCAGGACTCCTGGGTTCTATCCTGGCTCTGGGAGTGGTATCTAGTGGTTTGAGCGGGAGGACACCAGAATTCCTAGCTTTGCCCCTTGCCTTCCTGAAGGTCTTGAGGGTGCACTTGTCTATAACCTCCCCTTACATTCTCTCTGCAGACCCCAGACATCTGGTCCCCCCCCCAATTCCTATCACACACACCCCTCCCCTCGCCGAGTTCCACAGGCCCCAAAGGACCCCCATGTAGAGACCATCCCTCCAGTCCCTACTCCTCTCCCTCCTAGTCCTGCTGACCCCCATAGGCCCCCTGATTCCTGAAGACCCCTCTGCAGAGACCAAAAGCCCCAGTCTGTTTCCCTGTGGCTGAGAACCCCCCTCACATCCTCCCCTCTTTGCCCCCAGATCTCATCTGGCAGAGCTGGGCGCTGCACCCCAAGTCCTTCGCCTTCACTGAGTTCCTGGGCCCGAAGCCTGTGGCCTGGGCCCCCAACCTGCCAGAGATAGTCACAGAGCAGGTGGGGAAGTACCACCTTTCCTTATGCTTCCCAGCTGCCACCCTGTCACATGGCAGGTGGGGAGAAATGCCTTGATCACTGCAGGGTGTGGGGCCGTACTATCTGATCCCTGGGGGATACCTGGTACCAGCCTGATCGCAAGAGGAGGCGAGGGCCCCCTTATAGCCCGATCCCTCAGAAGAGTGGGAGGGTGACCAGTACTGGCCCGAGCCCTGTGTGGGGTGCCCTGACTCACTACAAGTCGTAGTGGTGAATTACTTAGGGAGAACCCCCCATGCTGCTAGCCCTCAGTTCTCCACCCTGCAGGGCCCTGGCTGCCTTCCTACACAGCACAGGGCTGGAACTGCATCTGGTCTAGCCAGATGGCACCTGCTCCTACAGCCCCCTCGGGAGCCTCAGTTTGGACCTCACCATCATCACTATGGGGATCTTCCTGGGGGAGCAGCTGCCGCACTGACTTAAGTCACTCTCTCTCCTTTACCAGCAGGGTGCATCCCCACACTGCTCCTCCCAACTGTCCTCCAAGCTGTGGCAACACCATCCCTTGAGGGTGCAGTGGAGCAAGATGACTCTGTGGAACCTAAGATGTCCATCCCCTCCCTGCCACAGAGCCCCATAATCCAGCAGGCACCCCACAAATCCCCCCTACTGCAAGAGGCTGCAGTACAGAGATCCCTGCATGGCTTTGGGAGGGGTTGCATTTGAACAGTATCAGGGGAAGAAAAATAATGGAACCCTCATAAAATTACCCCTCTTTTAATATAGGTCAGCGTTGTGGCTCTGTGACAAGTGGGGACACAGCTTAGCTACCATCAAAGTCCCCACTACTCTCCCATGCTGCCAGTCACTGCTCATGACTCCAAGACCCTGATCCTGCCCATGGGGCTGGATGCCAGTGGGGGAAGGATTCCTCCCCAGAGCTGATGGCTGGAATTAGACCTGCTGTTCTGCTTTGAGCAAGAGATCAGCTCAAGGTCAATTTCACAGCTGGGTCCGTTTCTGAAGAGTTCAGAAGGGTCCATCAGATCATCTAGTCAGCTTGGGTTTGAGAAAGAGGCGGAAGTAACCAGGAGGAAAGCCATTGTACAGTTGAGTCTCACTAACAGGGAGGAAGTGGTAGCAAACCTAGAAGTGGAAGGCAGTTTCGGTTAAAGTGATCAGGAAATGTGTTCATACCTCTAAGGAAAGGAAGAGCAGAGAGCAGCAAAATAAGGAACATGGACTTCACCAAAGCAGACTTTAACAAACTCAGAGAACTGGTAGATAAGGTCCTGTGGGAAGAAAATCTATGGGATAAGAGAGTTCAGGAGATTTGGCAGTTTCTCAAGGACACAATATTAAAGGCACAACAGCAAACTATCCTAGTGTAAAGGAAAGATGAGAACAATAGGAAAAGGCCACTATGGCTCCTTCAGGAGCTCTTTACATCACCTGAAAAATCAAAAAGGAATTCTACGAAAAGTAGAAACAGAGATAAATGGCTATGGGGGAGTACAACAAACAGCACAAACGTGTAAAGACAAATTAAGAAAGTCAAAGGCACAAAATGAGTTACAGCTGGCAAGGAACATAAAAGGCGATAAGAAGTTGTTTCTTAAATAAATTACAAACATGAGAAACATGAAGTAAGGTGTAGGCCCACTACTTAGCATCAGTTACTGACTCTCCTTACCTGCTATCAGGAAGGCTGACGTGTTTAATGCCTATTTTGCTTTAGTCTTCACTAAAAAGCTTAATGGTGACCAAATACTCAACACAATTAATATTAACAAAACAGGGGAGGGCATGCAAGCCACAATAAGGAAAGAACAGGTTGGCAGGGCCTGATGAAATTCACCCCAGGGTACTTAAGGAACTAGCTGAAACAACCTCAGAACCATTACCAATTATCTTTGAGAACTCATGGAGGAAAGGGGAGGTCCCAGAAGACTGGAGATGGAAAAACATTGTTCTCCTTTTTAAAGAGAGGTACTATCTCGTTTCCTTCTTTGACAGGGTTACTGGCCTAGTGGAGTTGGAGGGAATCAGTAGAGGTCATATCTTGATTTTAGTTTCAGAGTAGCAGCCGTGTTAGTCTGTATTCGCAAAAAGAAAAGTACTTGTGGCACCTTAGAGACTAACAAATTTATCCGAGCATAAGCTTTCTTGAGCTGCAGCTCACTTCATCGGTTGCATGATTTTAGTAATCCTTTTGACACAGTCCCATATGACATTCTCATAAGCAAACTAGGGAAATGTACGGCCACTTTATAGTAATTTATTCTAGACCACAGCTGGTTGAAAACCATACTCAAGTAGTTACCAGTGGTTCACTGTCAAACTGGGAGGTTGTATATAGGGGGATCCCACAGGGGTCAGTCCTGGGTCCAGCACTATTCAATATTTTCATCAGTTACTTAGATTGCAGACCATGTTTATAAAAATCTGCAGATGTCACCAAGGGGGATGGTTGCAAGTACTTTGGAGGGCAAGATGAGAATTCCAACTTACATTGACAAATTGAACTGATCTGAAATTAACAAGATGAAATTCTATAAAGACAAGTGCAAAGTACTGCACTCAGGCAGGAAAAAAATCAAATGTGCAACTATAAAATGGCTAGGCGCTAGTACCGCTGAAAAGGATCTGGGGGCCATAGGGGGTCACCAATTGAACGAGACAACAATATGATGCAGTTGCAAAGACAGGCTCACATAATTCTGGGGTGTATTAACTGGAGTGTCATATGTAAGACACAGAAGGCAACTGTCCCGCTTTACTCACCACTGGTGAGGCCTCAGCTGGAGCACTGCAGAAAGATGTGGAGAAATTGGTGGGAGTCCAGAAGAGAACAACAAAAATGCTAAAAGGTTTAGAAATCCCGATCTGTAAGGAAAGGTTAATAAAAACGGGGCATGTTTAGGTTTGAGAAAAGATTGAGGGGGTCGTGATAGTCTTCCAATATGGTAAGGGCTGGCACAAAGAGGTTGATGATCAATTGTTCTTCATGTCCACGGAAGGCAGGCCAAGAAGTCATGGGCTTAATCTGCAGCAAGGGAGATTTAGGTCAGATACTAGAGGATAGTTAAGCTCTGGGACAGGATTCCAAAGGAGGTTGCAGAATTCCTGTCACTGGTGGTTTTTAAGAACAGGTTGGACAAACCTGTCAGGGGTTGTCTAGGTTTACTTGGTCCTTCCTCAGCACGGGGGCTGGACTTGATGACTGCGTGAGGTCCATGCCAACCCTATATTTCTATCCTGAGCCTCCTGTCTATCATAAACCATTAAATCGCACCCAGTTCTCTGTATTGAGCCCCAGGACCTTGGTTAGACCAAATCATTTCAGTCCTCAGGGGATTAACTTGTTGCGTGCCCCAGATAGAGAAGAGAAGAAACTGAGGGGCCCTGTATGCCCAAGACTCCTGCGCTGGCAAGGAATTGCAGAGGTGAGCCATGCCCAGGTGATTGCAGCAGGCGACTCGCGCCTCATGCTGCAGAGGAAGGAAAAAACTGCCAAGCTCCCTACCAATCTCTGACCAGGGAGATTCCTTCCTGACCCCAAATCTGGCCATCAGCTGGACCCTGAGATGTGAACAAGACCCCCAGCCAGGTAGCTAGAGAGGAATTGCTGAACCACCTCAGAGGCCGGCCCACCCCAGCTGGTGTCCTGTCTCCAGCTGTGGCCAATCCCTGATGCTTCAGAGGAAGGTGGGGAAAAAAAGCCCACAAATACCTAGAACGGTCCCCAACATTGTGGAGCTGGCCGGCCACAGCATTCAGAGCGAGAAATGCTGTTGTGTAGAGAGCAAGGACCTTGCACACTTGGCCAGCTACAATGGTAATGGGAGCTGCATACGAACCTGAGGTAAATAGATCCGTTCCCGGAGAGCAGCACTAAAACCTGCAGCACACACACACAGTGGCCACAGCAGGTCCGCTTGAGCCACATCACTTCCCTCCAGAGCAGATGGAGGGGCAGGAGTTTGGGGGAGGAAGGATTTAAAAAAAAAAGGAGACACAAAGACAGCAAGAGGAGTTCCAGGCAGTTTACCCCCAACAATGGGTGATTTGGATCCAGCCAAGATCAGGGGAGGTGGGGAGAAGGAACACTTCAAATCAACACTGTTAGACACAGTGGAGACTTTAGGGGAGTGCCAAAAGGAACCTTGGAGGAGCCCAGATCCAGGCGCAGCTGGGGGAAGGGAGGGGTTACAGACAAATAAACCCTCTGGGAATCCTATATCAGGGTCAGTAGCAGAGCCAGGAGCAGAACCAGCAGACCTGATGCTCAGTGTTGCTGCCCACCCCCCATGTTCTAATCCGCTAGCCTCTCCCCTCCTCAAGCCAGGGACAGAACACATCTGTCATGCCACATCCCAGCGGGCAGTGCACAGAGGGGATAGTTTTCTCCAGAGCAATCCCAGGGACATGATGGGATGGGGCTCCCAATAGAATCGGGGGTGGGGTGGAAGATGCCTCCCCCCCCCGCCGCTTCCTCACAAAATGACATCACAAGCCACCAGCCCAATTAACTATTTATTTTAAAATAATTACAACCCAATCCCCCTGATCACGGTGCCATCACTACTGGATCCTCTGTTAACTACAAGATCCTTAAAAATGGGGGTAGTTGGATCCCTACTGGGGGGCCAGAACCCCCTCTTCCCACCAGAATCCATTCCTGATGGGCAGAGATGTTCATTGCAGGCGCCACTTCCCACTAGAGCTGAGAGAGGCTGGATGTGGATTCTAGGGCCATCAGGAAGGGAGCCTGGCGCAGGATGGCCTGTGAGAGAGGCAGACACACCCAAGCGGCTGCTCACTCGATGAGCTTCTTGGCCTTGAAGAAGCGGCGCAGGTAACAGACTTGCCAGGTGGCCAGGCCCACCAGACACAGCATGGAAAAGATGCTGAAGTAGAGCACGCGGGTGCTGGTGGACTCTGTGGAGAGAGAGAGAGAGAGACATGGGGTGAACAGGGGACCCCAAAGCATCATCACAAGTGGCTTCCAGCCACTTCACAGGAAAGAACCCAGGCGTCCTGGCTCCCAGGCCCTTCCTCTTGTGTTCTACCCCAGCCCTGGGAGGAGAGCGGGGTCTAGTGGGTACATGGGTGCCTCCTCACCATTTGTGTCCCTCATTTCCTCCTCCCGCTGCTTCATGTAGGCAAAGTCCTTGACGATGGATTCAGAAAGGTCCTCAAGACGTCGCAGATCCACCTCTAGGGGCTTTAGCTTCTCTGCCTTGGCAATCTGGGTGTGGGGACAGTAGGAATGAGATGCAGAATTCCACCCCACACTGAGACACAGCCACCTCTGGGGTAAAGCATAAGGGCTGTCTATACAGGGATCTCTTGCTCAGTGGTGAGACACAACCATCTCTGGACTGGGCACAGGGTCTGTTCATACAGGGATCCCTCGCTCCACGCTGAGATGTGGATGCCTCTGGGCTGGGGCACGAGGGGCTGTTTATACAGGAAACCCTTGGAATTCTGGCCCTCAGGCTTTAGTAGAGCTGGGGATACATGCCTAGTTGGGTGGATGTTGTCAATTCTGTCCTTGGGCTGAGATTGCTGGTGCCCCACCTTCCCCATCACACACAGGACAGAGGGACAGCTGCAGAGGGTTGGGGACTCAAAGGGGGCGTTACTCACGTCTTCATAGTTCCGGGCCTCCACCCCATGTTTGACGTTGAGGCTGATCAGCTGGTCAGGAACTCGAAAACCCACTGGGGAGGGAAGGATGAAAGAAAGAAGTTATAACTGTCACAGGGGAGGGAAGAGCTGGTGCATGACCCCATTTCCCTTCCAGTCAGGGATAGAACCCTAGAATCCTGGTTCTCAGCCTTTCTTACTGTAGCCACTAGATACCACTCCCCTCCCACAGCCAGGAATAGAACCCAGGAATCCTGGCTCCCAGCACCCTCCTCAATGCTAACCACTAGACCTCCCTCATGATCACAAGTTTCCGGGCCGTGCTGAGTGCAGGAGACCGCAAATGAGGATGGCAGGGAGTTGTGGGGTGGGAGGAATGCCCCCCAGGACACAGAATCCCTGCACCAGGAGTGAGACCTCATACCCGACTGGCCGTGGCTCTCGAAGCAGATCTCGTAGATCTCATAGTCGTCTGTGGTGAAGGCGAATTTGCCCTTCTTAGCATCTTCCTTGGAGTAGAGCAGGTGGCCGGAGGAGTCTGTGACCTGGGGTGGGGACAGACTGTGACCCCACAGAACTACCCATCTCCCCGGACCAGGCTCCCAATGCCCACCATGATCCTGTTCCCCAGGAGGATAGGGGTGTAGTGTGTCCCCTCCACCCAGGAGCAGGGGGTGTCCAATAGGGAGACGGGGGTCCCTGATGTCCCTCTTGGGGGAGGACATCACACAACTGCGTGGTAAGTCTTGGACCTTGGAGAAGAAAGGGGGTCTCTGGGGTGGTGCACAGCTTATGGCGAGCGTAGGGGGCAGGGCACCCGCGGGGGCACTAGCCATGGGGGAAGGGGTTCGGGGGTGCGCGGGGATCCCTAGGGGCTCTCACCCGGAGATCGGTCCTGGCCCCCGGCGCCCCGGCCTCCGACACCTCGTACTCCCCGGTCACCATGACGTCGCGGTGCATCTCCTCTTTCAGGCACTTGCGGGTCTGCGCCGGCAACTGGAACGAGAGCGCCCCGCACCCGCCGGCCAGCAGCAGCGGCAGCAGCAGGGGACCCAGGAGTCCGGGGCCCGGCCGGGGCACGCGCATGGCGAGCAGCGGCGGGGACCCCCCCGGCCTCGAGACGCCGCGCCCGGCTGCCCCAGGCAGGTGGAGTCGGCTGCGTCCGGCTCCTCTGTCACACTGCCCCGAGCTGATTCGGTGGCGTCCGACCTGGCGCTCACCCGACGTGGCGCTCGCTCTATGGTCTGGCCCCCACCCCACAGGGGGGGACAGGCCCTAGCCGTGCTTCCGCTTCCGGCTCCACCGTACTTCATCTCCGGCAGCGTGAATTAGAATCCGGCAGCGCGAACTTCGGACCGGAGGGGGGGGGAGAGGAAGTGCGCAGGCGCAGCGCGATCTCGGCCTGTGCCGTGCCGTGCCGTGCCGTTCAGGAAGAAGCCGTGGTCGCTTGTAGCTGGGCAGAGTGCTGGGGGGAGGGGTGTCAGTCCAGCCCGGACTACCCCCGAGTCTGACCTGGCAGGGGTTTGGTGGGGCTTCTCTCCTCCCCTTCCTCGGGCTGTGGGGGTAGTGGATAGAAGCAGGGGGCCAGGACTCCTGGGTCCTCTCCCTAGCTGTGGGGGGCGGGGCCTGTGCCCACCAACGGGCAAGAAATGTAAAGTGTCAGTGAATCCGCTTTACAAGCGCAGCGGCGCTGGGTGGCGCCAGAGAGCAGGGTCCGGGCGGGGGCCGTACGTACAAGGAGTCAGGGGGAGCAGCCAGGAAGAGAGGCCAAAGGCTCGCTGTACGGGGCAGGGAAACCCGCTATCCCTCCCAGCCCCCCCCCCCCCCCGGTATCCTTTAGCACCCCAACCCCTTCCCTCACCCCCCTACGCCCTTCCTGCTCCCGAGCCTGCTCCACAGCTTCCCCCCAGCCCCGCACACCGCTCTCCCATGTCTTCCCTTCCCCTCCTGCTCCCCCCCATCACCCCAAACATCATCTCTCTAGTCTCCACATGCCCCTCCCTTGCCTCATTCCAACCCGCCCCCCTTCCCTTCCTCCCCCAATCCCGGTCTGCCCACGGGTTGGCCAGGCCGGGAGCCACAGGACTGCCCCCTGTGGAGCAGGGCAGGGTGTGGGGATCAGCCCCCCAAGTGCTGACCCTGGTTAAAAGGCTGTGACGGGGTAAGGCTGAGAAGGCACTGGGTGAAAGGATGCCTAGAGTGTGGGAGTGCGTGTCAAGCCTTGGCACCACTCCCCGCCTGCAGCAGGGCTGGCACTGCATAAAGGAGAGGACCTGGCATCCACTAAGCTGCCTTGGCAGCCACAAGGACATTAATGTGCCAGGGTGGGGCGGGGGCAGAGTGATCCTCTACCCCCTCCACAGGGCCCCAAGAGGTGGATAGGCATGAGTGGGAGAGAGGGGATAGCTGGGGACACACACACACACACACAGGGTTATGGCCCCCCTTGATATCAGAGCCACCTGTGAATTCAAAGGGGACTGGACTGATAAATGGGTTGGGGGGTTATGGGGAGTGAGGCAGGAAGAGAGGTCTGGGGCAGGGAGGGGATACGGGGCCCCTAGAGCAGCCAGGGGTGTTGGGGGAGGCACAAAGCAGCTGGGAAGTTAGTGGGGATGGGAACTTCCTAGCTGGGCGACATTGGGCCTGGGCTGGAGAAAGCTGGATACAGCCCTAGGCCCAGGTCCCAGCTGGCGCCGGGTACCCCCTGGGAAGAGGAATGGTGAACCCCTGTTGCCCCTGGCGGCAGGTTCCTCCAGGGTTACCCCCGTGTAATGGGCATGGGGCTGGGAATTGCCCTGGCTCCCAGCTGCAGAGCGTTATGGGAGGTGTCAGGGGCCTCCCAGCCATTGTATCCCCGATCAGAGCCCTGGGATGGGTGAGTCTGAGCACAAAGCAGGACTTGAGCTCAGGGGTATTGGCAGCAAAACAAAGGAGAATAGTAGATTGGAAGACTGGCTGGTTTGGTGGGGACTGAGATACGAGGCCTCTAGGGAAGTGCAATGGGTGGGGAAGATCCCTTGATCCTGCCCCATCTGAGGTAGATGACAGTGGGAATGGAGCAATCGCTCTACTTGCGTCAGCCCTCCCAGGTGTTGGCGTCAGAGCCAGGAGGGTGGGGATGTGGCAAGACTGCACCTGCTGGAATCACACAGCCCAGCTGAGAATGGGAACTGCCCCCTGCCTGTCCTGATCCCTACAGCACCCCCTGCTGGGTCTGGAATAGCCAGGACAGTGGTTCTCAAACTTTTGTATTGGTGACCCCTTTCACACAGCAAGCCTCTGGGTGCAACCCCCCTCTTTATGAATTAAAAACTCTTTTTTATATTTAACACTATTATAAATGCTGGAGTGAAGTGTGGTTTGGGGTGGAGGTTGACTGCTCGTGACTCCCCATGTAATAATCTTGTGACCCCCTGAGGGCTCACAACCCCCAGTTTGAGAACCCCTGAACTAGGAGTTCCCTGTACAGCCAGAGTTCCCACCCTGCTCCCTATGGCACCCCCTGCTGCAGGGCTTGAGGGAACAGGCTGCTGTGGGCTCAGAACTTGAGAAAGGGAGCCGGGGGTGTGGCAGAATGTACATCCACACATAGAGGGTATGTATTGCAATTGCAGTTGTGTGTGATTATGGGAAATTGTCAATGCATGTGTGCCCCTGTGCAGCTGGCTGAGTGTGAGTGTCTGTGCAATTGTCAAGCTGTGTACATGTGTGCGTGCGCAATTGGCATTGCATATGATTGTGCAAACAGGAGAGAATCTGTGCAGTCATCATTGTGTGTAGCTGAGTGATTGTTGTGTGTAAGTGCATTCACACAGCAGGTGTGTACCATCGCATAGGTTGGTGTCTGTGCAGTCCCATAATGAGCGTGCACCATGTGCTGGTTTGTGGCTGGCAGCCTCCCTGTTCAATGGATGCTGTTTGTCTGACATTGGGTGGGGCTATTTGGGAAGCCTCTCCCTCTGAAGTACAGGTCTCCCATCCTAGACTGACCCAGCTGGACTCTGCTTAGCATGGGGACCTGCTGCTTTGGCTGAGGCCCAGTGGCTGATGGTTGCAAGCTGGGAGCACCGGGGGGGGGGGGGCGCGGGGGAGGAAATGTCTCTCAGTGCTGGAGATCCCCCAACTCATGGGATTGGAATGACAGGCGCCTGGTAGAGGAACGTGCCAGAGGCCTGCAGTGATTCAGAGTGGGATGAGACTCTGGGTCCTGGGGGGAAGGAAGAGGTGAGGTCTGGGCTGTGCAGATACAGGGGCACAGTCAGTACCAACTCAGAGCTCCTGGACCTGGCAGTCTCCTTGTCCTAAAATGGGACCCCCTTCCGTAAATGGCCTGCTGCAACCCCCTTCCAAAGGGGAGTTGGCTGTCAGTGGACCATTCAGCCCTTGGTCTCTGTTTTGACTGGTGTGATGCAGATGCTCCCAGGGGGGCCCCATGCTCGGGGCCCACAACTCAATCCACCAGCAGAGCTGGGAAATGGCCCGCAGTTATGAATGACCTGGGTCTGGATTGGACCTGGTGCCCCGTAGAGGCTCTGTAGCCTCTTGCCCAATCCCTTGAGCCAGCCTGGGGTCAGATCGGAGCCAGTGCCCCAAGAGGAGAAAGGCCCCTTGTCCACTCCCTCCTTTTCTCTGTGTCTCACCCAGTCTGATTTGTTCTTCAAGAATCTCCCAGCTCTGAGATGATTGAGTTGAATGCTCCCTCCTGCTCCACAAACATGTGCTGGATCCAGGACAGGGCACTGGCTGGGCATGGTGCCAGCAACCCAGTATGCCAGCCTGGCACCATCTGCCCCAAGCCCAAGCAGGGCCCCACCCTGGTGCTAAGGGGCTGCCATGCAACTGCCTGCCTGAGCTGGGAATAGAACCCAGGAGTCCTGGCTCACAGGGATCTTCTCCCTGCATTCCGTATAGCACTGCCCGTACATGAAGCCTGTAGGAACAGGGGGAAGGGCTTCAGGGGAATGGGGCTGGGGGGAGGCAAGAGTGAGGGGAAGGGGCAAAACTGCTTTTGGTGAAGGGCACAGCCCCGGAGCCTCTCTATTAGGTCAATCCAGGCAGATATTTTACTGGGATGCTGGAAGAGCTATGGGAGCAGGGTGGGGGAATCAGGACTCCCAGTTCTCTCCCAGCTCTGGGAGGAGTTGGGATGTGTGTAGGACACCCCCAGACTTTGGGTCCAAGATTGGGGTGAGCAGAGACCCCCCCCTCAGGCCAATGGCACTTGAACCATCTCATCCTGTGAGGCCCCAGCCTGACAGTATTTGAGACTCAGAGCAGAGGGAGGCCCCTAAGCTGGGTGGGGGTGAGGAAGGAATATACCCTGGGAACCCTGCACAAAGTGGCACTGGCAACTCAGCAGCTAGGGGGAGGGTGGGGCTGAGCACATGACCGGTGATCTTCAGGTAACCCCTCCCCCCAGCACTGCAGCACCCAGGGTCCGTCTGTTCTAGCATGCAAGGGGTTAACATGCCCCAGGGATAGCTGGAGCTGTTCTGAGTGTCCCAGGAGATGATAACACTGGTACCCTGTTGTCCTTGAATTCCACAGGGGTAGCTCTCACTCTGGACTTGCAGCCCCCCTGGTATCCCAGCCCTGGGTCCGTCCCCCCCTTCCCATCTCTCCTGCTGCCACTCAATCCAGACTCGCAGCCCCAGTTATCCCAGCCCTGGATCTGTGCTGCATTAGGCTGGGATCCAAACCTCAAGTCGACAGAGTGAGTAAAGTCAGGAGGAAAAGGAAGGTGAGTAAGTGGATGAGTATACAGAGTTCTCGGCTGTCTCCTGTTTGGGATTTGGCCCATTCTCCCATTCCCTCCATAGACACGGAGGGGCCCTACCTCATCCCTGGCAGCCACAAGCACTTGTGAGTGCCACGTGCTGATTTGGCGGGAGCCTGTGTGAAATCCCCTCCACACAGCTCCATTGCTCTCCAGGAAACTTTCAAGTGTGGAGTGAGGTGACCGGGCAGTTTGAAAGGCTGGGACACATGCAGTTCTGTTAGTGCCCCTCAGTGCCAGCCCCCTGCTATCCCAGCCCTTGCCTCCCGCCCAGCTCTGCCTGTGCCCCTCAGTGCCAGCCTGCAGCCCCCTGCTATCCCAGCCCTTGCCTCCCCCCACCAGCTCTGCCTGTGCCCCTCAGTGCCAGCCTGCAGCCCCCTGCTATCCCAGCCCTGGCCTCCCCCCACCCAGCTCTGTCTGTGCCTCTCAGTGCCAGCCTGCAGCCCCCTGCTATCCCAGCCCTGGCCTCCCCACACCCAGCTCTGCCTGTGCCCCTCAGTGCCAGCCTGCAGCCCCCTGCTATCCCAGCCCTGGCCTCCCCCCCCAGCTCTGCCTGTGCCCCTCAGTGCCAGCCTGCAGCCCCCTACTATCCCAGCCCTGGCCTCCCCCCACCCAGCTCTGCCTGTGCCCCTCAGTTCCAGCCTGCAGCCCCCTGCTATCCCAGCCCTGGCCTCCCCCCACCCAGCTCTGTCTGTGCCTCTCAGTGCCAGCCTGCAGCCCCCTGCTATCCCAGCCCTGGCCTCCCCACACCCAGCTCTGCCTGTGCCCCTCAGTGCCAGCCTGCAGCCCCCTGCTATCCCAGCCCTGGCCTCCCCCCCCAGCTCTGCCTGTGCCCCTCAGTGCCAGCCTGCAGCCCCCTACTATCCCAGCCCTGGCCTCCCCCCACCCAGCTCTGCCTGTGCCCCTCAGTTCCAGCCTGCAGCCCCCTGCTATCCCAGCCCTGGCCTCCCCCCACCCAGCTCTGCCTGTGCCTCTCAGTGCCAGCCTGCAGCCTCCCAGCAACTGTCATATGCTAGTCCCCAGGGAAATGTGGTGACTCCACTGCTCTGTGCTCAGGGTTTAATACTGGGGAGCACGGGGGGCCAGTACCCAGGGTGGGAGCCAGCCATGTCCCCCGACCTCTCATTGCTCCCCAAGGCTGGTGGCAGGGTGCCAGCTGGCTGCTCTCCCCCCCATTCCTGCCAGGTTAGTCACCGGGAGCATGAGATCATCCACATTCCCGTGTCTCACATCCTGTCCCGCTCCTTGGGGAGAGGGATCGTTCACCCTCACGGGGCGCGGGGGGGGGGGTTCGGGGGGCGAAGAGGAACAGACCCTGGACCAGAAGAGCTCCCAGAAGATCTGTTTGTTTCGAGGCTTGGGGGGAGGAGCCAGGATCACTGGATTCTCTCCCTGGTACCTGGAGGGGGGTTCTAGTGGTTAAAACACGGGGGTCTGGGAGCCAGGATCCCTGGGTTTCATTCCCAGCTCCCCCAGTGACCTGCTGTGTGACCTTAGGGGAGTCTCTTCCTCTGTGCCTTAGTTTCTCCCCCCACACTTTGTCTATTCAGACAGTGAGCGCTTCAGGGCAGGGCCTGTCTCTCATTGTGTTTTTTGCAGTGCCTGGGGGTCCCAATCTCCCTGGGATCTCCCTCCAACTAGTAATGAGAGAGAACGAGCGCTGTCAGGCTCCTTGTGGCTGTGGGGAGCCTGAGGGACATGCTTTCACTTTCTGCACGGAGCCCAGCCCTGTCAGTTTCACTTGCCGTAGCTTTCAGTTCCTGATTCTGAAGGTGACCAAAGGCCGCTGTGTCCGGAAATGACACCCCCGCAGCCCACTCAGAGAGAGAGGAATCACTGACCCCACTCTCCTCCCAGAGCTGTGTATGGAACCCAGGAGTCCTGACTCCCAGCCCTCTCTGCTTTAACCCACTAGACCCTTCCAGGTGTCTTGGCCCCAGCCCCCGCTCTAACCCAATCCCTCTCCCTCCCAACACACACACACACACCAAAGTTGGGGACAGAACACAGGAGTCCTGACTCCTAGCCCACCACCTTAGCTGGACACTTCCATTCTCCATGCTAGGGTATCTTCCAGCGGCTTGTTTCTTAGGGTGAGGGGTGACCTGAGGCTCTCAGCGGGGGAGGGTGGGAGAGCCAGGCTCAGCGTCTCTGTTCAAGGAGAGGGGGGCAGGGGCTCTCTATGATACAGCAGAGGGGAGGGGGCATCCAGATTGCAGGGATCCCTTTCTGTGTTGGGTTGGGGAGTTCTTGTTCTGTTGGGGGGCTTGGGAGGATTTATGGAGCATACTAGACTCTCATTGGGTCTAGCCCAGCTGCTCAGCCCCAGAAACTGGCAGTGCCAAGCATGTGCAGAGGGGCAGGGAGCTACCTATAAACTGCCCCTGTCTCCCACCTGCCCCTGTTGGGTCACAGGGACCCCTGTCCCCTGCGTCCCCACCTTCCACATGGTCACAGGGACCCTCTGCCCCCATCCCCTGTGCCACTTTCGCCTCTATCCACCCATCCCCATGCACACCCCCATCTTTCCATTCACACGCACCCTCTCTCTCCCTTCCCCCAACACACTCCTTGGTCTGTCTAGCCACCCATCCAGACACTTTCCTATCTCTGGACCAACCAGAGGCCCCTGTTGCTCACCTGTCTGTCTCTCTCTCTGTGTATATTCCTTTACTAGCCCGCCTCGCTCCTGGAGTGTCCCGGCCTGGGTCCCCCATTGCCCGTGGGATCCTACCCAGCCCCGAATTCATTTACTGAATGAGCGCGCGGAGGAGGGGAGGGGGGGAGAGGGAGGGTGTCTTTGCAAATTTGACGTGTGAAAACAAGCTACCTGGCCTGATGTGAGTGTCTGTCTGTCTGTGTTTAGGGGTGTCCGTTGTTGTGCAGACCGTGTAAGAATGCCGGTGCGTGTAGTTTTGTGTGCAGAGCGACGCGTGCAGTTGTGCAGTGTGTGTGGTTGTGCAGCGATGGTTGTGTTGTTGCACAGCTGTGTGTTGTGCAGAGATGTGTGCTACGGTGGTGTACAGGGTGTGTGCTGTAATACGCGGGCGGCGGGGGGTGGGGGGGTTGTACAGGTATGTGTGGTGTTGTGGTACCGGGGGGTGTTGTGCAGGCGTTGTGAGGTTCAGGATGTGTGCGGTGGTGTACAGGTGTGGGTGTTTGTGTGGCGTTGTTATTGTAGTACTGGGAGGGGGGGCGTGTTTTTATCTTGAGTCGGTTTCTCTGAAACGCATCTTGAACAAACAAAGCTTGGAAACAACACAGAAGGGAATCCTTTACTATTGCACAGCAAGCAGGAGGAAATCACACTATATTTGGATATCTACGTCACCGAGCACTGAGTCAATCCCCGGACCGTACCAAATAGATTTAGAACGCGGGGGGGGAATATTGACTTTGATGGCCTTTTAGGGGCTGACCAAACTCTGATTCCGGGCAGAAGGGGGCATCTTAATTGAATAGAGTCCAGCGGAACCGGGGTGGGTTGTTGGAGAGGGGATTCCCTGCTTCCCTGATGACTTGAAAAGGGCGGGGGTGGGACTCGCCCCTCCCCTCCCCCAGCTTAAAGTGAGGCGGCCCCGAAGTTCCCATTCATAAAAAAGTAACCGGGCGGGAGGCAGTTGAGAGGCGCTCGCCGGGCTGACCTAGGCATAGCACAGCCCCAGCGGAGAGACGGACATGTTCAGGGACTACGGAGCGGGCAGAGCCGACGGCCCGGGATCCTCGTACAACCCTCGCCCTCAGCACCCTGCCCTGCGCAGCGTGGGGCCGGCCGCCGCCTCAGGGACCCCGGGAGCAGCGCAACAGGTAAGGGGCGAGCGGGGCAAAGGGCCGAGAGCTCGGTCGGCCTGTCCCCACGCACGCTCCCCTGTGTCCGTCTGTCCGCCTCGGTGCACACCTCCCCTTCTGTCTGTCTGTCCGCCTCGATGCACACCTCCCCTTCTGTCTGTCCGCTCCAATGCACACCTCCCCAAGTGTCTGCCTCCCCCCACCATGCAAACCTCCGTCTGTCTGTCTGTCCGCCCCTATGCACACCTCCTGCTCTGTCTGTCCCTCTGTCCCCATACGCACCTCTCTGGCCATAGGTGCTGGAACTAGGGGTGCTGCCCGCACCTTCTGGCTTGAAGCGGTTTCCACCATATCCAGGCTTTACAGTTTGGTTCAAGGGCTCTCAGCTCCCACACTGTACAAATTGTCCCAGCGCCCCTGTCCCCCACTGTGTGTCAGCCTGTCCCCATCCCCACCCCCCTATCTAATCTATTCTCTAGCCATCCCCAGCCGTCTAGACACACCCACCCTGTCTCCACACCCCCCCTTCTTTCTCTCCAGCCCTTGTTCCTCCACACACCCAGCCACTGCCAGCCATCCCTGCCCGATCCCCTCCCGCCCTGCTCCAGCCAGCCTTTCCCCGGTCTGTTTTCTTGCCCTCTCCTTTCTCGCTCTCTTTCGTTTCTGGGGAGGGGGGCGATGACTAATACTCTGGGTTGATTCACCCCACCGCGTGGCGGCAGCTGGTTTGACCCCCCCTCCCCCTTGACGCACGCAGGCACTCGCGTGCCGATGGCTGAGGAATGTAGGGGGTTCCCCCACCCGGCGCTCTGCAGCAGAGCGACATGGGGGGGGGGCTCCCCTCGTTTGCTGCTGCCTGAGCGCCCGGGTCACAGACCCTTGTATTGAGCTGGCGCTATGCGGGCCTGGGGTGTCCCTGTCCCTGCCTCCCGCCCAGCCACATAGTGGCAGCTGCAGGGAGACACGCCAGAACCACCTGTACCAGTGGAGGGGGACTCCTCGCCAGGTGTCATCCTACAGGGTTTATGACACACCGTTTATCCCATCCAGGAGGGGGCTGCGGAAGCAAGTGCACCAGGGTGTCTAACCTCAGCGGGTTTGTGGGTCTGACGGACACTCAGTATTTTAGCTCAGGGAAGGGGGTGGGGGAGAGTCAGGACTCCTGGGTTCTGTGCCAGCTCTGCTCCCCTTTCACTTGGGAACCCACTTCTCCTCCTGGCACCTCCGTGCCCTGCAGGACGGGTCCGGAACGTAAGCCACAGGGCTGAAAACCAGGGGTGGGGGGGGGCTCAAGGCCAGTGTGTTTTGCCAGCTGTCCCCGGGCAGGGTTTAAGACTCGCCTCCCTCTATGGGCTGTCCGCAGCCAGCGGTGGGGACCCAAGCAGCCCAGTAGGGCGTGGGGGGGGGGGGAGAGACAGACCCCAGGGCTGGACACACTTCCAGCCCCTCAGACCTCCATAGCTGGCAAATTGTGAGGCACCCGCCTCCCCCCCCCCCGCCCCCCAGCGGCTGGATGTGTGTTGTGGGGGGTGGGGCTGGGGCTCCAGGCTACGGCAGAAGGTGGCAACAGGACAGACCTGAAAATGGGGCGCGAATGGGGGAATTCCCTCCTGCTCCCCAGTCCTGGCTCCCGGCTGGAGCTCCGCGGTGCTGTGTCACGCCGGGTGAGTCACGGGCTGCGCTCACCCCGGCGGCCCCTCCGCTCACCGCGGCCTGGCTTCCAGGGAGCCGAGATTCCTCAGCAATTTCCTCTTGCATAAGGGCGCCGCTGCGACGGCTGCCAGCCCCACCCCAAAGCCAGCTGCCGCGCCTGCCGACCCCCTGTCAACAGCTGCCACACACGGGATAGAGAGACCCCAGGCATCCTGACGCCCAGCTTCCCTCCCCTTCCCCACCCCACCAGGCCCCCCTCTCCTCCCAGAGCTGCAAAGAGAACCCAGGAGTCCTGGCTCCCAGCCCCCACTGCTCTAACCCAATAGACTCCGCTCCCCTTCCAGAGCCCAGAGAGAACCCAGGGGCCCTGGCTCCCAGCCCCCACTACTCTAACCACTAGCCCTGTGTGGGGTGGCAGCCAAGATTCAGTGCCTGGGAAGCTCTGCTCCCATGCCCAGCCCCCTTTGTGTTCTGGGGGAGGCCCCAGTCCCTGGGGCAGTATCTCCCCGAGGTGTTCTCTGTCTGACACAGAAGGGGTGGCCAGTCTCCTGCCCCAGGGCTGGGCAGCACCATTAAGCAGCACAGTGAGCTGGGGTGTGACGCCAGGGCTGGGGAGGCACCCACTAGGCCAGGCAAACTGGGTCAAGGGGTGGGGAGGACACAGGAGGGTTATCTGGGGGCAGGATTTCTGTGCACACCCTGCTGTTCACATGCAGGAGCATGCCAGAGGATCACGCTGACTCAGTGGCCCTGGGAGCTGGAATCACCAGTGTGTGCCCAGAGTGGTGACACGGAGCCCTCTGTGTTGTCTCCACCCACTCTGGCAGGTGCTTGGTCTCTGTGCCCACACTGAGCCCTTGGCCTCTCTGTTGCTGAAAGGACTGGCTAGTGCTGAGGTGGGGATGGGGCCCATGCACTATGCTGAGACCCAGCAAACTTCTTTTACATGGGGGTCACGCAATGGGCATGGGACAGAAACAGCTGTCATGCTGTGGCTCTGGGGCCGGATCTGAGCTGGCGTCTTCTAGAGGGGAAGACCCCATATCCCATCTCCATACCTCTGAGCCAGCCAGTCTTGCAGCATGGGGGCTGGATTGCAGCTGGCACCCACTCAAGGGAAAGGGGTCTGTATCCCATTCTCTACCCCCTGAGCTTGCCAGTCCCTTGGTCCTGGCTCTAAGGAGGTGAATTCCTCTGCCCCATGCCCTGGGCTCTGCCCCTGACATTCGCCAGTTCCTAAAAAGGTGATGGGGCTGGGAAGTGACTCTAAACCTTCCTGTTCTGCTCTGCCCCATTAGCTCCTCATTCATGTAATAAGTAACCCCCATGGGCACCCCTAAATATGGGCAGGAGGCAAACAGTGGGCATGGCACTAGCAAAGTATCTGCCCGTCTGCCTATTGCACCAAACCAGCTGCTGTGCCTGCACCACTCTGTCCCCTGCTGAATGGAATCCTGACCATGTAGCTGTGTATCCTACACACTATACTGCCAATCTTTAGTGGGGATTCTCCCAAAGCCTGTGAGGGCCTGTGCCTTTGGGGTGGGAGGGTAGGAGTCCCAGCCAGTGACCGGCCACCATGCTCAGAGATAGCATGACCTGTAAAGGCCTTCAGAACAGCTTTGTATTGATTCAGACAGGCTGGGTATGGGATGGAAGGGGCTTTGGCTGAGGGCTTTGGCTGAGGGCACTGCCAGGGTGACATAGGGCCTAATAGATAGGTGTAGTCAGGGCTCCTGGGTTCTACTCCCAGCTCTGGGAGGTGAGGCAAGTCTACTGCAGAGGGGTGCAGGGAAGAAGAGGGGACTGGGAGTTAGGACTCCTGGGTTCTCTGCCAATGACTTGCTCTGTGAACCAGGGCAGATCTCTCTCTCTGCTGGTTGTGCCTCAGTTCCCCATCTGTAAAATGGGGCTATCAGGACTTGGATTACCCCATGATCCCCAAAGGTTTAACCCCAGTAGAAGCCTCGGCATGGATTTTGGGTTTAAAATCCCAAGGCCAGCAGGGTTGGTTATTTGACGGTTGGGAGATAGAAACCACCTACAACATTTCCAACCCCCACACATCAGCACTGGGGTGGGAGGGTTCACGGATCCACAGGCTCAGGGCTGGGCCCCAGCTGTAAACGGTCTCTTGGAGGAACCTCTTCAGCAATGGGGCCCACTTTTCCTTCAGGGCAGGCCACACAGCCTTGCAGCCCCTGAACCTGAGCCTCTGGGCTCCAGCCCTCTTGCGCCACACCGGGTGTGCTGCCCAGCCAGTCCAGATGAGACAGGCTCCTAGTTAGAAGTTTGCCCACTCTTCAGGGACTAATGCACCTCCAGACGCATGTGCAGTGACACCAGACAGCCCTTTGCAAACAGGCGGGGCCTTGAGTCACCTGCAACTCAGCACTGGAAATCCTTAGGTTAGCACAGAGAACTGCATGTTAAGACCGAGTGTGAAATGGAATCGCCTACAGCTGGGCTGGTGGGTTGCCCTGGCTTGGCGGGATGGACTGTTTTTCCCTGACCCTTCTATCAGTCCTAGGTGCAAACAGCCAGCCTGGTCCAGAAGCCGACTCTTTAGCTCCTGCTGGTGACCTCCCAGTTCTTTGTCTCCAGGCAGGGCCAAGCTGAGTTCACAACCTCACCTGCGGAAGCTTCCCTCTGCTGCACAATTATTGGCATGTCCATTGTCTCTCTGGACCCTGTCTTGGTCTGGATCGGTTTCGATCAGTTCCTTACAGACCCATTCCCTGTGGGCCAGGCAGCAAGGCCGTACCCACAGCTCCCGTCCTCACTGCCCCCAAGAGCAGATGTAACCCTTTTCCTCCACTTGGGAGCAATGCAAAGTACAGAAGCTGAGGAACACAGAAGCTTCATAATAATGTTACAGAAAATCCCCACATTGTCACAGAGGGTGAAGGGTGAAATGAACTGTCAGATCCAATAATGGGGGGATGGTGGAGGGGTGCTAAATATGGAACCTTCCGAGGCTTCACTGGGCCCCTAGGGAAGAGTGTTGAATGACAAAGAGGAACTTTACAATTATTTAAAGTGAATTGTACTATGAATACCTGGTTCTCATGTGTATTAGGGCAGCACCTAGAGACTGTGGGCTGAGAGGGAAGGGGGATCCCATTGTCCCAGGTGCTTCATGGACACACAGTAAGAGACATGCCTGCCTCCCCAAGATCTCACAGTCTAAACAGACAAACTGGCAGCTGTGAAATCAAGACGGGATGGTTTTCTAACGGGGCTGCTCTAATTCAACCAGGAATTAGTTCAGGGCCATCCTAGGAGCTGGGCTATGCAGGAGCTCAGACTAGATGATCACAATGGTCCCTTCTGGTCATATAATCTGTGAAGGGGAAATGGAGGCATTAAGAGTCAGTGGCAGGAGCCTGAAGTCCTGAACCCTGGTGTATTATTTGACTTGCTGTCAGACCTCTGAAGTCGTCTCCAGGCTCAGCCAGACACTAGCAATTTCCATTAACAAAATTGTTTTTTTCCCCGAATGTAAACCTGGAATTTCCTTGTTTGTTGTTTAAAATATCAGCCCCTTCCCTCACCTCAAAGCACTTCACAAAGCCAGTCACTTTAAGGCCAGGAAACCTCTCTGATCATCTGTCTGACCTCCCACATCGCCCAGGGCAGAGTTTCACCCACCAGTTCCATGGTGCAAGGAATTCTTTCCTTTCCCTGACTTTATGGACATCAGCCTGTTACATTTCCCGCCTCTCTGTGTTATCCCATTTTACTGCTAGAGAGCCTTCCCCAGGGAGAGAAGCAATGACTCACCTGAGCTCCCAGGTTGTCAGTGGTTAGAGTTGGGAATTTAACCCAAGAGTCCTGGCTCCCAGGCCCCCCCAAAGCCACCCTGTATCCACTAGATGTCACTCCCTTCCCAGGGTCAGAAGGAGAATTCAAGTGACTTGACTCCAGCCTCCCTGCTCTAACCCACTATACCCCACTCCCCCGTCAGAGCTGGGAGGAGAACCCAGGGGTCCTGATTCCCAGCCCCTCCCTCCCTGCTTCCTAGACATGCTGCCTCCATAAGGGTGTCTGAGGTCACAAGGAGACTGAATGCAGCCGGTGACCCAGGATTTGCTCCTGGAGCAATTCACTGCTGGCCCCTAAGCCAAGCCAGGGCCCCCTCTGCAGGCTGGAATGCTTTGCCAATATCTGGGTGCCCTTGGCAATGGGGATCTTTATTTGGAAGCACCAGGTGCCCTTGTGATGCTGGCACTGCTGCCCTCCGCAGCCAGACCTGCTCCCCCAGGTCCGTGTGTCAGTCCTGCCCCCTGTACAGCCCGTAGCAATGGGGAAGCCTCTTTGATGACAATGCACCCAGCTGCCCTCCCCCAGCCTCTGGCTTCCTCTAACTGCCGCCTCCTCTTGTCTCCCCAGAAGTTCCCCCCAGGCCCGAGTGCAGGGGCTGCCAGCTTCATTCCCAGCCTCAACACCATCACCTCCAGCCAGGACCTGCAGTGGATGGTTCGGCCCACGATGCTCAACACCTGCTCCTCGCCCTCCTCCTTCACAGCTGCCCCATACCCCCGCCCCTATGCCCCCTACCCTGCTGGGGCCCGCCCAGGCGTCATCCGCACCATTGGGCCCACCCTTGGGATACGTCGGAGGCACAATGAGCATGTGAGTAAGGCAGTTATTGGAGCAGGGGTGGGGGGAGAGGGGCGAATGCCTAGCCCAGGAGGGCAGTGGGATGTAGAGGGTTAGAGCGGGGGAGCGGTGGGAGACAGGAATCCGGGGGGGGAGGGTGTTGCTCTGTGCCTCAGTTTCCCACTCCAAATCCCCAGGACAGTGGGAAGCTGCCCCCTGATTTGCAGTGGCTGGAGGAGGTGGGAGAGGGAAGTGGGGCTTCGCCTGGGCTGGGGGGCGAGGGAAGGCGAGTCCCCTTCTACCAGGAGAACCAAGCAAGGGTGGCTGGCACTCATTCCGCCCTAGGGCTGGGCCCCTTGCCACAAACGCCACAGGGCAGTGGGGCCACCTGGTGGCTAACATCAGAACCGCAGACAGGACACAGGGCGCTGTCCATCGGGAGCTCTCCAAATGCTTAGCAAGGTGGGTTCAGAGAACTATCCCCATACAGAAGGCTGGGGGTAACCCCCAGGAGCCCTGACTGCCAGCCCCCCTGATCTGACCACTAGGCCCCACTCCACTTTCAGAGGCCTGGCTGCCAGCCCCCATGGTCTGACCATTAGACCCTACTCCCCTCTCACAGACCTGGCTCCCAGCCTCCCCAATCTGACCTACTAGGCCCCACTCCCCTCCCAGAACTAGAACCCAGGAACTCTGGCTCCCAGATCCATTGCTGTAACCACTAGAGCCCATTCTGGTCTTTGAAGGGAATCACACAAGCTGGGATTTGGCTGGGGCATTTGGGTTCACACCCTGGGGGCAGGCAGGAGAGGAAATGACAGCATGCTGAATCATGGAGCCACAGGGTGACTCAGAAGGGAAGGGGCACTGGGGCCAGCAGCATACCGGGACTGTTCCCTCCGCAGCCTGTGGAATCCAGGCAGCATCTGAAGCCACTGGGGCCAGAGAAGGCTGGCTCTCCCTGAGCCAGACTTTAACCCTTGCCCTGTCCCCCAAAACTACCCTTCCCCTCCCCCAACCTAACTAGAAAAGTACCCCAGTCTCATCTCAGCACTGAGTTAGGGATCCCTGTATAAGAATCCCCCATGCCCCACCCCAGAGGTGGCTGCATGTTTAATGCACTGTGGGGGATCCCTGTGGATATTATTGCTTGGGGGTGAAAGCCTGACAAGGACCTGGTCCTTGCCAGTTTTCCATGGACCGGCATAGAAGGGGGATAGATATGGCATCACTGTCATTCATTTGAAAACCCCTGCCCCTCTCTTGCCCCCACTTCAGATGACCCCTGAGGAAGAGGAGCGGCGCAGGGTAAGACGGGAGAGGAACAAACTGGCTGCAGCAAAGTGCCGGAACCGGAGGAAAGAGCTAACGGACTGTCTGCAAATGGTGAACACCCCCTACTGAGTCCCCACAACACTCCCTGCAGCACAGCGCCCCCAGCACCATGCAGGGGCATTGGGGTTGGCCCTGGCTGTGCGGGGAAAGTCCCCCTACTGACTCCCCCTTCAGTTCTCATTGGAGGTTGCCCATGCAAGTTCTGACCCTGCCTGGCTCTGCAAGAGATGGAATCAAAGCCACCTGAACTGTGATGGCTGTAGGGCAAGATGTGCCCTTCCCACTCCTAGAGCTGGGGACAGAACCAGGCACCTCATCCCTCCTGTGCTAACCCACCAGACCCCACTGCCCTCCCAGAGCTGGGGATTTTACCTATGGGTCCTGGCTTCCAGCCCCTCCCACCCCCAGTCTAATCACTAGACCCCACTTCCCTCCCCATGCCAGGGATAGAACCCAAGTGTCCTGCCTCCCCCTGACCTGTCTCTCCCCCAGGAGACGGACCAGTTGGAGGAGGAGAAGTCGGGCCTGCAGAAAGAGATTGCAGAGCTGCAAAAGCAGAAGGAGAGGTTTGAGCTGATCTTGGAGGCCCACCGGCCAGTGTGCAAAGTGCAGGATGAGTCCTCGGGAGAGGAGGAGGAGCCGGGGGGGCCTCCCGCCCCACCCCCTGTCAAGCAGGAGTCCCTGGAGCCTCCCACAGCAGTCCCACGTCGGCCCCCACCGCCGGTGCCCCCACGGATCAGCCTTCCCCCCAGCGGGGTCCTGGAGCCTGAGGCCCTGCACACCCCCACCCTGATGGTCACACCCTCGCTAACTCCCTTCACTCCCAGCCTGATCTTCAACTATCCTGCCCCAGGGGAAGGGGAGCCCCCTGCTGGCCACACCTTCCCGCCTGAGCCCTGCAGCTCTGCCCACCGGCGTGGGAGCAGCAGTGGTGACCAATCATCTGACTCCCTCAACTCCCCCACCCTGCTGGCGCTCTGACAGGCACGGCTCCCCCAGCCCTGTTCTTCCTGCTCAAGAACCAGCCTCATGACCAGGAACCTTCCATGTGGTTCCAGACAACTCTAGAACTGTTCCCTGTCATCCCAGGCCCTTTTGGAACCATCCACCTCAGCTGTGGTACCTTTGTGATCATTCTAGCACATTTTCCCATTATCCCAACTTCCTGTTCATTCCAGACATATCTGGAATCTCCCCTTCCACTTTCAAACCTTCACTGTCATTCTAGATAATTCTAGAAGTGCGCGCACACACACACACACACACAGTCCATTCCAGGCTCCCAATTATTTCACACCCATCTGGAATTTCCCCCTCAGCTCTCGAACTTTCACCGACATTCTAGAACCTTCCCTGCCATCGGTGTTCCTTGATTATTCCAGAGGTCCCTGGAATCTTTCACTCACGAGCCAGGAATCTGTCCATCCTTTTACCATCATTGCCGAAGAATGTCTTTGTGCTTCAGAACCATCCCAAACCCTCCCACAATCCCTTCCTGTCTGTTCTAGAGCAGCCCTACCCTTCCATTCCTTTTGGGATGTGGCAACCTTCCCAAAATTCCCATCGTGCTTGCTGGTTTTTTCTGGAACCTACTAGAGCTTTCCTGACCTCCTCCTGGATTGCTCTGGAATATCCCCAGCCATTCATGGTCTCATACTAGATCCTAACCAAATGTCCGAGTTCAACAGGCACTCCTTCTAGACTCTGACTGACCATTCTAGCACAACTTGTTCGTTCTAGAACCGGTCTACCTGTTCTACGCTGCCATTGCTCATTGGAGAATACTCACAGCTGTTCCAGACCTCTCTTGCTGTTTCTAGCCCTCCATCTGACTGCTCCAGAATTCCCTCATTCTTGAACTCACCTGAACATTGCAAACTGCCCCTCCAATCATTGTCGAACCCACTCCCAGATCCAGAACAAACTCAGGTGTGCGGGATTCTACAGCACTGGCCAACCAAGACCCAGGACTGACTTTTTTGGCTCCCAAGTTCCAGAAGCTGCTCCAGAACCGCAGGGCGTGCTCTGGACTGCACAGCGTTCGTTGTTGGAGCTACCGTTTCTATGCTATTTATTGTCACTCAAAGAGTATTTTTCTACCGATGGTGTCTTGTGTCTCGGGAGACAATTAAAAGCTAGAAGTAGAGACAGCTCACGTGTGTGTTTTGGGGGTGGGGTATAGGTGTTGGTTGGTATATGACTTGAGGGTGTTGGGGGGTGTATGTGGTGTGGGGGGCATTGGAGTTGGGGGAGGGGGACCGTTAGGGGGATATAGAGAGCGGGGGGATATGTGAGGATGTGTGAGTGGCAGGGGTTTTGCTGGGGGGTGTATGAGGTGGGGCATGTGGGTTATTGGGAATAGTGTGTATGCAGTGGGGAGTATGTGGGGTGGTGGAGGAAGTATATGGGTGTGTGAGGGCAGTGGGTTGGTTTTGTTGTCGAGGAAGTGTGTGTGTGTGTGTGTGTGTGTGTGTGTGTGTGTGTGTGTGTGTGTGTGTGTGTGTGAACGCACACAAACACACACACTGCCTAGCACAGCCACAACCCCATGCCCCTGGCGCCAGAGGAGTATCTTCACTAGCTGACAGCTGTAGTGCACTGATACCCAGTCTGCAGGGGACACCCCTTTCAAATATGGCTCACTGAGGTGCCTGGCCCTGGCACGCTTCCCAGCAGAACCACGGGGGCTGGGCCTGGCCTGGCCATGCCATGAACCAATCCCCTTTTGCATCAGTGGCACCCATGTCCTGTGTCCCGCCCTGCTGGACTCCGACACCTCCTGGAGCTGGGGACAAAGCACCTGGATCCTGGGACCAGTGCATCCACATGGAGGGAAGAGGGCGATAGGTAGCAAGTTAGAAGTGAAGCCAAGTGGCTCTTCGATCTTTGGCCCTTGGGTTACAGGCCCAGGTGTGCATCTGAAGGAAAGTGCAGTTGGAGACGCTTGTTGTGAATGAAAAAGACTCAGCAAGGAAATATCAAACCCAACAAGCAGATCCCGGCCTCGACTGCTCTAGCTCCCCTCAACTAATTCCAAATGAGGTAGCTGCAGTATCTCAGCGGGGCGGATGTAGTCTCCCTACTCAATGGGGTGCACTATCCTAAACAGCCCAGAAGGCACCCACAAACCCAGCACACCTCGGCGATGGGCCAGCATTAGGGAGGCCTGGGGTGGAGGATCGAGCCTGCCCCGCACTCACCCCACAGTAGGGACTCCAGTCCTGAAGAGCTGGGCCTGGCTTCCTGCTCTAGGTGGCGTGACCTCGGGCACAAGATCGCAGCACCACTCGGCTTTGGCCCGGCCGCCCCTCCGGGAAATCAGAGTCGTGATGCACCTGGCACAGAACGGCAGCCACCACTGTGGGTGGGGTGAGTTTGGGGCAGCTGGTCCAAACCTGTATGAGGCTGTGATCTAGCCTGATTTCCAGGAGTGCCATTGCACCCGTGGATCACGGCTAAAGTCACCCCTGGGCTCCAATCAACACAGCAGGTCATTGAACCTCCTGCTGAGGGTGCCATAAGACAGAATGGCTTTGTTTGTCTTGCATGGCGATTTAAGGTGGGAGGCCTAGCTCTGCAACAGTGTTTATCTCCCAGTGGGAGTTAAGTGCCTAAATACCAGTGGGGGCCGGATCCAGGAGGGGAGGTTTTGGCCTCCTTTTTAAAGACGTTGCTGTAGTTTATCGAACACCTGTTGTGTGTGGTCTGAGTGAGTGTGGCTGGACAATCGCCTCCTTCGCTGTCTGCCCGCTTGCCCTGAACAGGTGTCTGAGCCGGCTCCTGTTGAGCAGCCCCCCTGAGAAGCAGCTGAGTTGCCTGACCAACAAGGAGCAGGAAAAGACAGGGGCTAACTGCCCTGCTTTGATCCTGACAGGCCAGGGGAGGCTTTTGAGGAAAGCAGAGGTGGGGGCCAATCAGGATGTATGAAGGGTCAAATAAAAATAGCTTTCCTGGGCTGGAGAGGAGGTAATTCACAGGGAGGGTGGTCTGGTTTGGCCTGGCCTGGCCTCAATGAGTCAACCTCAGTGTTAGGGACCAGTTAAGTTTTGTGGGGGAGCCTGAATCTTGCCCCCTGGCTGAAGATCTGAATTTTGACTTTGGGGTTTGATTCTCAGGCCTGTCCTTCCCCAGCTCTGGGGAGCAGGACTAACAACTTCTCCCTTCAGAGAGAGAGAGAGCAGCTGGGACTTTGTTTCATCGCTTCTTGAGGCAGCCTGGGGCAATAGTGCTGTTGTTGCCGTTTTTCTCATCTCCCTCCCCTGAATCTTCAAGATCGGACACAGCTATGATGGTTAAATCAGGTGCCCTAGCTGCTGTTTGAATACGCCCCTCCCCCTCTAAGCCAGGAGTACCTCACTAACCATAGCTGACCAATTCGGAGCAGGGGTTGGCATCTGCTCCCAGGGACTGATTAACTGGGCACTTTTCCCTACAAACAAACACACACTCGCATGTTCACCCTCTGCTTGAACAAGGGAAGTGCCCCTCCTAGAAGATGACCAAAAGTGTTCAAATGTTTTCAGCTTCCTTTCTGGGGATCTTTAACTCACAGGGGGTTGGGGGAGTTAAATGAAATCCAGCAAAGGAGCAGGTGGTTGGAGCTTGAAACACAGTAAGGATCTCTTGGTAAGTAGCAAATTGGTGCAATCTTCCACCTCTTCTTCCTCTGGGGGGCCTGTCCTGGAAAGGGAATGGCAGGTGGCTTTCGGTGGGGTTGCTGGCCTGAGAGTGAGCACTTCTCTGCCTCAAGGAGCTATGGCTGAGGGCATGTCTACCCTGCAATTAAAAACCCATGGCTGGCCTGTGTCAGCTGACTGGGGCTCGGGCTAAGGGGCTGTTTAATTGCAGTGTGGACATTCGGGCTGGAGCCTGGGCTCTAGGACCCTGAGAGGTGGGACGGTCCAAGAGTTTGAGCTGTAGCCTGAGCGAGAATGTCTACAATGCAATTAAACGGCCCCTTAGCCAGAGTCAGCTGGCAAAGGCCACTCACAAGTGTCTAATGGCAGTGTAGCCAGACCCTTCTAGGGCTCAGTCTCCCCTTTACTCTGCTTCAGGGGCTGCCTCTGGAATCAGTTAGGCCATCTCTGCATTTGACCTGCAGTCCAAGTCACCCAGTTCTCTAAGCCTTAGGTCACTCTGGAAAATCCCATTGTGAATGACTCTTTCCTTGCAAAATGCAATCTGATAACTGCCAGCAGATGCTCTTCCAAAAACATGCAAACAGGATACGTGCAGGACCCAGTCTGAAAGCAACGAGGTCAGCCATTGTCTGGGGGAACAGACAGGGAGGGCAGAGCCTGAGACTCCTCCTCCTCTCGGAAGAGTTGTTAGATAAGAAACGAAGGGTCGCTCTGAGGGCTAACCTAAGTGACAGGCTAGGGCCGTGTTCCCCAGTGACTCTTAACCTAAAGACACACACCACCTTTTACATTTCCGATCAGGGAAAGTCCTCTTAATGTTGGATAATAAAAGTTTTTCCAGGACCAATGGAATATGGGTCTGTGTATCTCACTGGGCATTAACCCAGTGTAATGACAGTTGGTAAATAAAATCACTCTTCTAGCTGACAGTCATGTATTGAACATGGCTATCTGCCCCATTACTGCAGTATCTCAGCATGCCACAACCTTTCCTGTATTTATCCTCCCAGTCCCCTGGAGGGCAGTGTAGTTATCCCCATGTTACGGATGGGGAAACTTAGGCACAAAGCCTAAGGCTAAAACTTTGCAAATCACCAAAGTGATATGCGTGCCCATCATCATGCACTGACTCAGCAAGCTAGTGAGGAGGATTTTAAACTAGGTTCAAAGGGAGCAGCGTGACCAAAGGTAAATATAAAAAAGGGCAACCTTAACTGAGAGTTAGATGTTGCAAGGGGACATGGAAAATTACAATAGGGTCATAGAAGCAACAAGAGGGAAATCAGTCAGGGAGTCTGCTTGACATCTTAGATGTCTCAACACAAATGCAAGGAGTATGGTGAAGAAACAGGAAGAACTAAATACCAGTGGGGGCCGGATCCAGGAGGGGAGGTTTTGGCCTCCTTTTTAAAGACGTTGTAGTATTAGTCCATAAGCTAATGGAAGTATTAGTCCATAAGCTAAAGTATGATTTAATTGGCATCACAGAGACTTGGCAGGATAAGCCTCATGGAGTATTGGTATGGAGGGGTACAGCTTGTTCAGGACGGACAGGCAGGGTAAAAAGGGAGGCGGGGTTGCATTATCCATCAAGGATATATATACTTGTTCTGTGGTCCAGGAGGAGGTGGGAGACAGCCTAGCTGGGAGTCTCTGGGTCAAGATAAAAGGGATAAAAAATAGATGTGATATCATGGGAGGGGTGCTACTATAAACCACCACATCAGGGAGAAGAGACAGATGAGGCATTTGGAGAACAAATAACAGAAATATCCAAACCACAGGACCTGGTAGTAATGGGGAACTTTAACTACCCAGACATCAGCTGGAAATGTAACACGACAAAACACAAAATGTGCAGTGAATTCTTGGACTGTATTGGGAACCCCTCTTTTTTTTTCCAGGAAGTGAGGGTAGTATCCAGGAGGACAGCCATTGTAGACTTGATTATGACTAGCAGGGAGGAATTGGTAGTGAATCTGGAGGTGAAAGGCAATTTGAGTGAAAGTGATCAGGAAATGAGAGAGTTCATGATTCTAAGGAAAGCGGCCGATCCTGCTTTCATGGTTCTGTGAGAGCAGCAGAATGAGGACAATGGACTTCACCAAAGCAGACTTTAACAAACTCTGAGAACTGGTAGGTAAGGTCCCATGGGAAGAAAATCTACAGGATAAAGGAGTTCAGGAGATCTGGCAGTGTCTCAAGGATACAATATTAAAGGCCAACTGCCCACAATCCCAATGCGAAGGAAAGAGAGGAAGAATACCCCTTTAATCACCTGAAAATCAAAAGGGAATCCTACAAAAAGTGGAAATGGACAAATTGCTAAGGAGGGGTACAAAAGAATAGCACAAGCATCTAGGGACACAAAGGCTAAGGCACAAAATGAGTTCCTAGCAAAGGACATAAATAGCAATAAGAAGAGGTTATTTAAATACATTGGGAGCAAAGGAAAGATGAAGGAAAGTGCAGGTCCTCTACTTAGCAGGAAAGGAGAGCTAATAACTGATGATATCAAGAAAGCTGAAGTGTTTAATGCCTATTTTGCTTGAATCTTAACTAAAAAGGTTAAGGTGATCAGATGCTCCATCCAAGTAATATTAACAAGGGGGGAAGGATGGGAATCTAAAATGAGGAAAGAACAATTACGAATATTTAGATAAATTAGATGTATTCAAGTTGGCAGGGCCTGATTAAATTCATCCTAGGGTACTTAAGGAACTAGCTGAAGCAATCTCAGAACCATTAGAAATTATCTTTTGAGAACTGTTGGAGGACAGGTGAGGGCCCAGAGGACTGGAGAAGGGCAAACACAGGACCTAACTTTAAAAAGGGGAACAAATAGGGCCCAGGGAATCACAGCCAGTAAGCCTAACTTATTACCTGGAGAGATACTACAACAAATAGTTAAACAATTTATAAGCACCCAGAGGATAATAGGGTACTAAGGAATAGCCAACATAGATTTGTCAAGAACAAATCATGTCAAACCAACCTAATTGCCTTCTTTGACAGGATTACTGGCCTAATGGATGGTGGGGGGGGGGGGGAGCAGTAAATGTGATGTATTTTGTTTTTAATAAGGCATATGATATGACATAGTACCATGTGACATTCTCATAAGCAAACTAGGAAAATGTGGTCTAGATAAAATTACTATAAGGTGGGTGCACAACTGGTTGAAAGACTGTCCTCAAAGAGGAGTTATCAATGGTTCACTGTCCAACTGGGAAGTTGTATCTAGTGGGGTTCTGCAGGGCTCAGTCCTGGGTCCAGTAGTATTCAATATTTTCACTAATGACTTGGATAATGAAGTGCAAAGTGTGCTTATAAAATTTGGGGATGACACCAAACTGGGAGGGGCTGCAAGCACTTTGGAGGACAGGCTTAGAATTCAAAACAACCTTGACAAATTGGAGAATCGGTCTGAAATCAACAAGATGAAATTTAATCAAGACAAGTGCAAAGTCTTGCACTTAGGAAGGGAAAAATCCAAAGCACAACTACAGAACGGGGAATAACTGGCTAGGTGGTCATACTGCTGAAAATGATCTGGGGTTTATAGTTGATCATAAATTGAATGAGTCAACAACGTGATGCAGTTGCGAAAAAGGCCAGTATTTGGGGATGTTTTAACAGGAGTGTTGTATGTCAGACACAGGAGGTAATTCTCCTGCTTTACTCAGCACTGGGGAGGCCGCAGCTGGAGCACTGTTATCCAGTTCTGGGCACCAGGCTTTAGGAAAGATGTGGACGAATTAACTTTAGAGAGCAATGAAAATGATAAAAGGTTTAAAAAACCTGATCTATGAGACCAGGTGCAAACAACTGGATATATTTAGTGTTGAGAACATACGACGGGGGAGGGATTTAGTGAGTCTTCCAGTACGTTAAGGGCTGTTTCAAAAAGGTTGATGATCAAATGTTCTCCATGTTCACTGGAGGCAGGACAAGGAGTAATGGCTCAATTGCAGCAAGGGAGATTGAGGTGAGATATTAGGAAAAGCTTTCTCACTCTAAGGGCAGTTAAGCTCTGCGACAGGCTTCCAAGGGAGGTGGTGGAATCCCCATCACTGGAGGTTTTTAAGACCAGGTTGTACAAACACCTGTCAGGGACGGTCTAGATTTTTATGTGGTCTCCCCACAGCACAGGAGACTGGACTTGACTTCTCAAGGTCCCTTCCAGCCAACGTTTGTGTTCACAGAGACAGGTGGTTTTGAAAATTTTGCCCTAGCCAACTTGCTCAGAATGTCTGTGGCAGAGCAGGGACTTGCAAGTCCCAAGTGAATGGCCTAGTCATTGTGCCGCACGTCCTGCCAGAGTTACACTGGGATGTAATTAACGTATAGAGCAGGGCACAGGGGTCAGCACCAAGTTTCCAAAGCAATTGGAGTGAACCCAGATTGAGCTTCCCATGTGGCTGAGGTTTTTACTGTGCCCCTTTTAACTTGGGGTGATATTAAACCTGCTGGTGAGGGGAGTGTGTGGCTTGCACATTGGCTTGAATAGACTTGACATTGTGTCATGGATCCACAGATCCGGTGCTCTCATATGGCTCTGGAACAGTCTCTAGACTGGGAGGACTCCTTCAGTGCGTCCATCCCCCCTTAGAGTCATACGCTTTCCCTGGGCAAGCCAGTTGGCTTCACCACCTCCTGGGACCGAACCTCAGAGCCTTCAGCACCCCGGGTCATGCCGCAAGCTCCCCTCAGCTAGTCCACCTGAACTGGGCACCTGAGGGAGACTTACACACCCGAAGGGAGCAGCGAACCCCCGACTTCCTTAACCTGGAGTCCCTCAGCCAGCGCCGTCAGAGCAGGAGGGTTTATTAGGTGCGTGAAACACAGCCTAGAAAGTCCTTCGTTAACACAGAGAACAGAAAGTTACAGCCAAGTCCTTCTGGGACTGTCCAGAGCCCTCTGCCCCCCCTCTTTAGTCCCAGTCACCCACACTTAACAACCCCACCAGGCCCCTCCCCAGTCCTTTGTCCTCGTTCCTGGCAACCATTGTCACCTGGCCCTCCTTAGTCCTTCCTCCTTTAGCTGGTCACACCTGCTGGCTTCCTAAGGAGGGGGGGGCATCCATGGTTGTTAGTTGCCAGGTGCCAAATGTCCAGGTAATTGCAGTGGCCATTGTCTTCTTGGATTCTCCATGGGCCCAGGTGTCAGTCACACCTGGATGTCTGCAAAGAGTAAACATCCTTTTCCCACCACCGCTTTAACCAAGCACCACATGGGGAAACTGAGGCACACAGAATATTCATACAGAATATTAGGAAAAAAAATTCCTACTCTGTCACACATTGGTTTGGCTTGTGCTGGTGAATCCACAGGCTAACAGAGCTGGGTTTGAACTGAGATAAGCGCAGCCACACAGGGGAATTATTTCAGTCTTTAACCCAATGGAGCTTCAGTGTTTGGATCCAGTACCAGGTACCAAATGGGCCTGGGAAGAACAGCTGTGAAGATTGTAGGGCATTAAGATAAAATTGTTATGAATAGGTGTGACTCAGTTTCCCCACTTGCTGTGTATTACTACCCACTGGTTTTGAAGGGGTTAATGTTTCCTTCGGGGCAGGAGCAATAACAGGTGTGGGTTGGTGACTCAGCCTGTCTGGGTTGGTAGGAAAGCACGATCAAGAAGGGGTCCTGTATGAATAGGGGGCCTTGGAGAGATGGTAAGAAACCCAAGGACTGGGCATTAACTCTTAACGACTAGCAGCCAAGGAGGCAGAACTTGTGAATGTAGCAGGGTGGCAGCTGGGGCCAAAGGAGGTGCCAGGAGACAGCATTAAGGACTCGGCTGCTCAGGACAGAGAGACAGGGACCCAGACAGAGAGAGTCAGGGTCCAGGAGGCCTGGGGAAGTGAGAGAGGTGATGGATTCTGAATTCAGTATTGCCTTCCCTTGATTCACCTAAGGGGCCCTCAGTGCTGGATTCCAGCTGATTAAGAAGCCCCATCTCACAGCAGATCCTCCCTGGTGGCATCGCTCCCTAATGAGCAGAAGTCTCTGTCAGGAGTCCGAACCCATCGGAACTCCCTGGGAGTGCAGTGAGAAACAGGGAGGCTGGAGCCTGAGGGCCCAGTCCTGAAGAAGTGGAGCCCTGGGGCTCACCCTGGCAAAAAGTTGAGCCCAGGGTCTGGCATATTAAAGGGGGAACTCCCAGAGGAGACTGTACAAAGGCTGAGGCATGGGACCCCGTTGGTCCGTATCTATTGCACACGGCAGCATCTCCCACATCCATCACCGGGGCATCCTGGCACCTCCCGGGTCGGACATTAAGCAACCTAACTAGGGTCTGTCCGGTGGGATTCGTTCCGGCCCTGGGGAGGGTGAGAATTGTGCGTGCTGTGAGGAGGGCCTGTAGGGAAGGCTTTTGGTCATACCAAATCCGCGCTGCCTGTGTGTTTCCAGCAGAGAATGTCGCTGGGAAACTGGCACAGGAGCTGGCTGGGATGCTCCCTGGGGGGAGGGGGGTGTTGAGCTCCCCCCCAGAGGAAGTTCCTTTTCCCACATGGACAATACCCCGCCCCCTGCACCAGAGGGATCACATTGAGCGTGGGGAGGGGGCTGAGTTGTGACAGTGTGGGGTGGGGACAGGGACTCTTGGCTCCACACTAGCTGCCTCATCTACAGGCACCATTTCCAGTTCCTCCAAGGTTCTGTCCCTGGCTGGGAGAGGGGAGTGGGGTTTAGTGGTTAGAGCTGGAAGCCAGGACTCCTGGGTTCTGTCCCTGTCCATCCATATCTGTTTTGTGTCCAAGGTAGCTGATGGGTCACTCAGCTCTGCTCTTCCTGAAATCTTGTCCTCCCTTGGCTTCAGTGACTGTCCTCTCCTGGTTCTCCTCCTCCTTCTCTAATCATTCCCAGGGTGTCCTTTGGAGGATCCTGCTTTCTGTGGGCATTCCACAGGCCTCTGCTCTTGGCCCCCTTCTCTTCTCCCTCTTCTTCTTAGTTCTGGGTAATCTCATCCACAAACACAAATTCAACTACCATCTCTATGCCGCTGACTCACAGATCTGCCTCTCTGCTCCAGACCTGTCTCCTCCTGTCCACACTGAAATCCCAGCCTGCCTCTGCCATCACCTTGTGGCTCTCTGTCTGTCAGCTCAAACACAACATGGCTAAACCAGAGCTCAGAATCTCCCCCTACCGCTATCTTCTTTCTCAGTCACTGTGGACACCACCCCATCTTGCCTGTCACTCAGGCCCCTACCCTGGGCATCATCTTCAAATCGGACCTCTCTCTAGGTGCTCACATCCAGGCTGTGGCTAAATCTCACCAGTTCTTTCTTCATAACATCTCTAAAGTTTGGCTTTTCCTAGCCAAGGAGTGGTGTATTGGGCTGGAACTCAGGGCTCCTGGGTTCGACTCTTTGGTGCCTCAGTTTCCCCCCCATGCAACGGCGACGGCACTACCGAAGGGGATACCGTAAGGATAACCTAAATGACCACAAGAGGCCTTGATGTGAGGCCTATAAACACCTTGGTAGACCTCTAGGGGTCCCTGGAAATGTCAAATGCTGACAAAAACGCAGTGCCCAGTTCCATCATAGGGGGAATAAAAGTAATTAAGGGCTTGAACATTTTATTGCTTCTGTCAGCCAAATGCATTACATTCAGCAGGGCTCCTTGCACCCTGCCATTCACCCCACAGCTCTCTGGGTGCCACCTGCCCATTGTTCTCTATTTCAGGGACTCCCTCCAATCTTCCCCCCTGCCAGGGACTCTGTCTGCCCACCAGTCTCCCACTGCCACCTAGCACTCTTCCTACACAATGCTGGGAACCCCTTTCCCCCCCCCACCAGAGGCTCTGTTCACCCCTTCTCCATCCCTCCCCATGCCACAGTCCCCCAACCTCCCCTGTGCGGGGAGCTGAAGATACCCTCTCTGGTTTTTCTGATTTTCCCCCAAAATCCACAGGGCTCTGCCCAGTGCTTAATTTGTAATGAAAGGGGCTCAAGCAATTTTTTTACATTCATACCTCATGCAGCAACCAGAGGTTCTGGGGCTATGAACTGCCAAGCCCAGAGACCCCGGGACTCAGCCCTGGCACAAATTAAGCGCTGGTTCTGCCTGTTGTGGACATTCGGCCATTGTGGAATTGACCAGATGCAGTGTTCAAAGGTTATCATGTTATTGACACAAAGATACGGTCAAGTAGGGACTTTGCATGCTCAGTCAGGCAGAGCTGGGGAGAGGAGGGTGGATATTATTTGTATCAGGGAAGCGCCCCAAGCAGGGGTTGGGGCCCCACTGTGCTGGATACAAAACAGCGTGTGTTCTTGGCCCCCATGAGTCGCATGCTGCCACTAGGGGGTGCTAAGGTCTAAGCTTGCACCCAAGCCAGGAGTCAAAATGCTCACCAGCATGAAAGCCCAGGGGTGGAGGAGCAGAAGCAATGATTAGTGGATGTGCAGGTGGCTGGGGACCACATCCGCACGCTCCATTGTGTGTGTGTGTGTGTGTAGGGGCATGGTGCATTGCCCACCTGCCAGCCCTTGCAAAGGCCCAGTGAGGCAGCCCTCCTCCTCTGCTACACCCTGAGCAGAGCTAGCTGTGCCAGTGTCTGTTGGGAACTTGAAACTCCCCCAGTCCCCTCCATGCAGCACAGCGCCCCCTAGTGTACGGTGCGGCACTGGAGTTAGCACTGACTGTGAGACCACAATGCCCTCTACTGAGCCCCCCTATTCTCTGCAGCACAGTGCCCCCTAGTGCCTTGCTGGAGCATTGGCGTCAGTACTCCACTTGCAGCCCAGTGCTTTGTGTCTAGCTACCATGTCTCTATAGGCAAAGTTTGGGCGCGCCAAGTAGCCCCCTTTGCTTCCTACTGTGCTCCTGTCTGGAGGGTTGGGGAACAGCCTCCTCCCAGCCTGGAGGCTCCTGGGTTTTGCAGAGCTGGGGAGAGAGAGCTGGCTTGCTGCTGTCAGCTCTTACTTATCATGGCCTCCGGATCCGGACATCTGCTTCCTGGCCTGGCAGCCCTTTGTCTCTGAGATGTGGCTGGGCAGGAAGGGATGGCGGGATCCATCCCTGTTCTGAGCAAGACGCGGAGAACTAGTTACTTCATGGAGCCTGGACTATCCAGTATCCAGCCACCTACAGCCTGTCCCCTTTGAACACAGCCCCTGCTATCTCAACCCTGGACACCCCCCCACAAGCTCTGCTGGGGCCCCTTCATCCTGATTTGCAGCCCTTCTGCTGTCCCACAGCCCTGTCCATGCCCCTCAGTCTTAACCCACAGCCCCCTGCTATCTCCGCATCCAGCCTTCACTTTCCCAAGGCTCCCAACCCTGTATCCCCTGCAGGCACTGGACATTTCCTTGGGGCTGGGCCACGGGGTGGTGGATATAAATCACCCTAGGAACATAGGGGTTAAGCTCTTCTTCCCCCCGCCCCTTTCTACAGCTGAACGGGTGTTTCACTGAAACTTTTTTCTTTACTGTTGCAAATTGGGAAATCCAACACTTGGAGCTGAACTCTAGATAGCAAGGAATTGTGAAATTCCAAAAATAGAGAAAACAGGACATCGCAAACTCAAAAAATCCTGAAATCTAAAAATGAATGGACTCTGGGTATGTAGGAACTGGAAAAGTCAGAGTCCTGGAAAGGAAATTACAATAAAATCTCTCTCCCCACATCACACTGGGGCCATACCATGTAGGACCCCAAATTCTGGGCTCAGACACTCAGAGAAGCAGGAAATCACCAATCAGGAGACACCGACTTTGCCCAAAGTAGCAATTTTAAAACATTTATTATTTTTACTTTTTTTGGGGGGAGGGTTTGCCCTAATCTCCCCCGTCGCCTGAGTCACACTGCTCTCGCTACACCGCGGGGTTGGAGTTAGCACCTGGGGGCGGGGGAGAGGTTGGTGAAGAAGCTAAGAGAGACGCTGCTTCTGGGGGGGGGTAGCACCCAAAATGCATCTTTGACCCCCCCCCCCCAGTTCCCAGCTCCATTCCCTACCCCCCCAAAGTCTGCACTGGGATCTTCACGGAGGTGACCACCCCCGCCCCCCCGCATCCTCTGCAGCACCCCTTCTCCAGACCCCAGGGGAGAGACCCCCACCAACAGCCTGCCTCTGCTCTCCAGTCCTTCCGATGCAGGCGGGTGGGTGAAGTCACTGGGGAGCAGCTCCCTCGAGGGGGGGCTCCTGGCCCCCACCCCTCCGGCCCCTTGGGGGAGTACAGTCCGGGGGGCAGGCCCCAGGGGAGGTCCCTAGTCCGGGTGGGTCCTGGCCCCCCACCCGCTCGGGGGAGTCTCTAGTCCTCGGGCGAGCAGGCCAGGTGCAGCTGGTCCGGGCTGCCCACGCTGCCGGTGCTGGAGCTGCCGTCGCCCAGGTCCCGGGGCCCGCAGGGCAGGCTGAGCTCGGAGGAGCCCACGGGGCTGCTGTCGGCGCGGGCGGCGCACTCCTCCTCCAGCGCCAGGCAGAGCGCCTTGAGCTCCAGGTTATCGGCGGCCAGGCGCTCCTGCAGCCCCTCCAGCCCGGCCAGCTTGTGCAGGCAGGCGGCCAGCTCGTCCCGCAGCACCCGGGCCGCCTGCTGCCCGAACAGCTGCCAGTCCCGCGCCAGCCGCTTGGCCTTCAGCCGGTCGTCGTCCAGGAAGCAGCAGAGGTCGCGGAGCTCGCGGTTCTCGGCCGCCAGGCGCTCGTTCACCTGCTTCAGCTCGCGGATCTCCCGCAGATGCTCCTGCAGCTGCCGATTGACGCCCTGGATCAGCCGCCCCCGCTGCACCAGCGCCGCCAGCTTCTCCGCCTCCTCCTGCCGCAGCCGCCGCACCAGCTCCTCCTTGCTGCAGCCGCCCAGCTCCGAGTCGCTCAGCTGGGCCAGGGCCCGGCCGGCCGCCGGCTCGCCGGCCTCGCTGGCCATCGCGCTGCCGCAAGGTGGTTCCTGCTCCCCCGCCCCTTCCAGCGCCGCCACCCCGCCTCCTCCCGCCCGCAGATCAGCCCCGGGCCGGCAGCCTCCCCGGCGCAGGGCCCCGCTCCTCCGGGGCGCACGGGCCCCCCTAGCCACAGCCCTCGGTTCCTTCGGGGCGCACGGAACCCCCTCTTCTTCGGGGCCCACGGGCCCCCCTGGCCACCGACCTTGGCACCTGCGGGGCGCTCGGAACCCGCCTCCTTCTTCGGATCAGGGCGCACGGGCCCCCTACCCACCGACCTGGGCTCCCTCGGGGCGCACGGGCCCCATTGGCCCACGGAATCGCCTCTTCTGGGGCGCAGGCCCCCCAGCCACGCACTTTGGCTGCTTGCAACCGCCCGATCCCTTTCTTTGTGGCCCACGAACCACCCTCGAGGGCGATTCTCGGCTTCTCGCGGGGCGGGGGGGGGCACGACCCCTGTCTCCAAGACGCACCGTCCCCAGCGCAGTCCGCTGCCCCCCTTCCAGCAGCGCGCGGCTCAAGAGGGTCCGGTCTGCAGGGGCTGAGCCCGACGGAGGGAGAGGAGGATGGTTCCCCCTTTCCCGGGGCGGGGGATCCCGGACGAGGCTGCGCGCCCCTGCGGTGCTGGTCTCTGCCGGGACTCAGTGCAGCCGGCGCATCCTGCGGCGGGGACCCGCCGGGGCGGGGGGCGCGTACGGGGGCTGCGGCTCGGAGCGCTGCCGGGGAGCGGGGAGGAAGCCGTGACGGGGGAGTAACAATGCGAAAGGCACAAATGCCAGCAGCGGCACCGCATCCCCCAAGCCGGCGGGCTGGCTCCGGGGCGGGGACGGGTGGGGGGAGATGACAGGCTGGGGGAGGGGTGGCTAGAGTGGGCCGCTGGGGGTCTAGATCGAGCGGGGTGGAGGCAGCGGAGGGGGGCGGGGGCGGGACAGGTGCCTGTGATGGAGGCGGGGAACTCGCGTTTTGGGGGGAAGGGGAAGGAGGGAGGGGGGACTAGTGCATGGCATGAGCGAAGGGCTAGGGCAGGTTGGGTGGGTGAAGGGGAGGAAGGGCTGGGGGGACACATTTCAGAGGGGAGGGTGATGGGTGTGTAGGAAGGAGGTGGGGGCAGGTGTTCAGTGGAGGGGCAGGTCTCCCCGGGGGGGGGGGGGGGCTGAGTGCGCTGGGAGAACAGGGCCTGTCTGTGACAAGTGTGCAGGGGTGACACTGTGGGGTTGTTATTGTAGGGTCATAAACCACTGACCTGACGCCCTCCCTGAGCTGCATCTGGTATGGCTGGGGTGGGGGGGGGAATTGATGGAGCCCCACAGGGGAAAGTGCCCCCACCCAGTCCCCCACCCCTTGCTTGCAACACAGCACTGCACTGGGGCCGGCAGTGACTCCTCAGGGTCAGTACCCTCCACCAAGCCCCTACCCCACTCCTTGGAGCACCCCTCCCACTTTGGGGCCTGCTCTGACTGCCAGGGGAGAGCACTTCCTATTGAGCCCACCCCCACCCCAGCAACTTCTCCCATTGCCCAGATGTGCCGCTCCCCCGCCCCCCCACTATTCTCAACAGGAGGGGAAGGGCTGCCAGGAATCCTGTCCCAGAGACAGGAAGGATGTTGGGCTACAATGGAAGAGGAGATATGGGGTGGGGGGGAGGAAGGAAGTGCTGTTAACCCTTAAGGCCCCAGGCAGGCCTGGGTAGGGAGGTGGGTGCTAACAACACCCCCTCCCTGACACAGGGATGCCAAAGGAAGGGGGCTGCTGTCTGGGAAGGGGCTAAGGGAAGAGGTGGAAAAGGACAGGGAGCAAAGGGGCTTTGAACCCAGGTCTCTGTGGGAGGGTGTTCTCTAGCAGGGAGGAGGTGTGGGGAGGGGTTGAATCTAGGCATCTGGGGTGCATTTTCTAGCAGGGAGGATGGCGGGTGGAACCCAAGATTCTCGGGCTTGATTCCGAGCAGGGAGAGGACTGGGGATTCAGTAGCAGGAGCGTGTATGGGATGGGGGACAATCTCTAGCAGGGAGTGGGGCTTGGGGACTGAACCCAGGAATCCAGAGGTTATTCCCTAGCAGGGAGCGGAGGTTGGGGAGTAGCCGGGCCATGGCTGGCAGATAGATCCAGATTCCTGCAATGCCAAGGCTGGTGGGAACAAAGAGCCTTTGTGTTCCCGCTGGGACATGGGCAGTGTGTGTGGGGGAGAATAGAGGCCTGGGTGGGGGAGGGAAGGGAGGCTGGAACATGGGCACAACGCAGGAAAGGGAGAGGTGGGATGAGAGGTTGGGAATGGGAGACCCCAGTGCACCCCACTCAGGGTTACAGATTGTCCCCTCCCGAGGAGACCTCCAACTGGGCAGGAACAGGGTTGGCCTAGAAGACCAGGAGAATCCAGCTCTGCAGAGAATGGGGGCAGCGGGGTGTTTATTAGGGGTGTTCTCCCCTCAGATTCAGTGCTGACCCCAATGCCCCAGCACAGTGCAAGGGATTCTTACATAAACAGCCCCCACGCCTCACCCCAGATGGCTGCATCTCAGCTCCCAGTGAGGGATCCCTCTAGAACAGTGGTTCCCAAATTGGGGTTTGTGAAATGTTACAGGGGATTCTTGGGGGGCAAAAATCCTAATGGTGGACAGAGCTGTCCCTAGGGACCTCGGGCAGCATGGGCCAGCAGCCCGGAGCCCCTGGACTTCCAAGAGTTAAGCAGATCAAAGCGAGCATATCTATCACACTGAGGAGATTTAAAGTTCAAGACTCCTTATAAGAAATGGAAAGGGAGGTGGATATTTTTTTACTGTTTTGCCTGGACTGCTCAAGACCTGAATGCTTGTGGAGGAGAAACTCTTTGAGTTTCCTTCTTAAATACCTTCATGCTGTTTCGCATCTGATACTCCTTGATGAAACCTAGGAGCCTTGTCTTAGAACTAACTGGCTTATGCAATGTGATACAAGCTACTTAAGTGAGATCTTGGAAGCCTGTTACCGTTTTCAAAATGTAATATAAATACTGTCATGATAAATAATAATTAATCATAAATCGAGTGTAATAAGCATATCATAAAAACAAATGTTATATTTCCAAGATCACTGCTTTTATCATTTATACTCGGGTAAAGGAGAAAATCCCTGGAAATATTCATTGCTAGGAGGGGGTTCCCGGGAGTTGACATTTTAGTGAGAGGGGTTCACGGGTTGTTGAAGTTTGGGAGCCACCGCTCTAGAAACAGAAGGAAAGCTGGCTGCAACTGAGCTGCTAAAGAGAAAGCCGGGGAGGCTGCCCCCTTCACAGCCTCAGAGGGGAGAAAGCTCCCGCCCTCCCTGTAACTGCGAAGGACAAAGGAGACCCCCGGGGCACCAGATGCAGCCTGAAGAGGGGCGCACCGGGACCCTCCGCAGTTCCCCATGTCCACGTTAAGTCACAGGCTGGAGTAGCGGTAGATCCAGATCGGACTCTGCCCCCCACTCTCCTTCCAGAGCTAGGGACAGAACCCAGGCGTCCCGGCTCTGGGCTGCTCGCACCCAGATGGCTCCGCCCCGCACAGGGTGACGCGGGCAGCCATGCCGCTGCTGCGACCTGGAAGCAAACAGCCCGGGGGTCATATGGAAAGTGTCAATCGAGGGACAGCTCTGCAGGTTCGTCTTTGTGCCCTGGGAGTGGGGAGGGGTGGCAGCTGGGAGCCAGGACTCCTGGGTTCTGTCCCCCGCCCTGGCAGGGGAGTGGGATCTAGTGGTTAGAGCAGGGAGGGGCTGGATGCCAGGACTCCTGGGTTCTGTCCCAGCTCTGGGAGGGGAGTGGGGTCTAGTGGTTAATGCAGAGTGGGACTGGGTGCGAGGACTCTGGGGTTCCATCCCCAGCTCTAGCAGGGGAGTGGGGGTGGGAGTCAGGACTCCTGGGTTCTGTCCCAGCTCTGGGAGGGGAGTGGGGTCTAGTGGTTAATGCAGAGTGGGGCTGGGTGCGAGGACTCTGGGGTTCCATCCCCAGCTCTAGCAGGGGAGTGGGGGTGGGAGTCAGGACTCCTGGGTTCTGTCCCAGCTCTGGGAGGGGAGTGGGTCGAGTAGAGGCAGCATTCCCTGGTTCTCAGTTACTGTATCAGGGGGCGGTCCCCATTGTGTGACTGTCCCCCTGCTCTACTAGACCCACCCCACTTTGCCCCCTTCTCTCCCCACAGGCTCCCTGTCTCGTCTCCGGAGGCCAGCAGGGGGCAGCTGGGAGTTGGGGTCCTGCTCCTGGAGCCTGGGCCGGGCTAAATTGGTGCTGTGGGCCATGACCAACGACCTGGACATCTTTGTGGGGAACACCACGCTGATCGATGAAGAGGTGTACCAGCTCTGGCTGGATGGGTACTCAGGTATGGGGATTAGGGGGCTGGATGCCAGGATTCTGCCCAAGCCTGTGGGTGGAATTAGGGTCTAAGTGGGTTAGAGCAGTGGGTGACTGGAGGTCAGGACTCCTGGGTTCTACTCCCAGGTCTAAGAGAAGAGTAACTCTGGGTGAGTGTTCCCCCCCAACAGCCCATCTGTGCCTCAGTTTACCCTGTTGCTCTGCTAATGCCAAGGTGGGAAATAGGATGCTTGTCCCATTGACCCTGTCCCCCGATAGCGGGTGGTGAGAGATGCGGTCTGGCCCTGCTCCCCCATACATTGATCTGGCTTCTGAGCCCAGTCCCACCTGCAGTGAGTGATGTGGTGGGAGGTTGGCCCTGCTGACCTCAGTCCCTTACCCCTCCCAGTGAGTGATGCGGTGAGCCTGCGGCTGCGCAGCGGGATCCTGGAGCAGGCGGGGGCCACGGTGGCTGTGCTGCAGAGCGACACCATGGATCATTACCGCACCTTCCACATGCTTGAGCGTCTGCTGCACACCCCCTCCAAGCTCATCCACCAGCTGCACTTTCAGATCCCGCCATCCCGCCAGGCCATGCTCATTGAGAGGTGGGGGCACGGGGCTGGGAGAGGAGGGGGTTGGGCCCAAGGCTGGAGGGAGGCCAGACAGAGGCCCGGAGTGAAGGCAGGAGGCTGGGAGGGGATGTGAAGGGAGCAAGGCCAGGAGGGAGGCTGGGGGTTGGGGAAGCTTGGTCCAAGGCTGGGGGGAAGGAAGGGAGGAGGAAACTGGGCCTGAGGCTGGAGGGGGAAAGCTGAGCCCAAGTGGGGGGAGGGAGGAAGCCCAGCCAATGGCCCGAAGGGGTGGAGAAGCTGGGCCAAGGTTGGGTGGTGGGTTTGTGTCTGAGATCCCGCTGGGGGAGTCTGAGGCTCTGGGTGCCCGAGGGTGTCTGAAGCACCCGTGGAGCAGAGAGGGGGCAGCTGAGCTGTGTGGGGTACGGGTCTCTGAGGTGCCCTCTGTCTCCCACTCCTGCGGTGGCAGGTACTATGCCTTCGACGAGGCCTTCGTGCGTGAGGTGCTGGGCAAGAAGCTCTCCAAGGGCACGAAGAAGGACCTGGATGACGTCAGCACCAAGACAGGCATCACCCTCAAGAGCTGCCGACGCCAGGTATGGCTCAGCCCGGGGCTCCCATGAGCCTCTGGGGCAGCAGTTACCATCAGACCCAAGCTGGCAGCTCTTATGAGTCTCTCGGACAGTGGCCCCCATCAGGTCACAGGCCAGAGGTACCCATGAGCCTGTAGGGCAGCGGCTACCCTCAGGCCCTGAGCCGGCAGCTCCCATGAGCCTCTGGGACAGCAGCCTCTGTCAGAACATGGGCTAGGGACTCCCATGAGTCTCTGGGGCATCAGGACACAGGCTGGGAATTCCCATGAGCCTCCTACACAATGAGACCTATCTGGACCCTGGCCAGGAGATTCCCAGGAACTTCTGGGGCGGTGTCTCCCATCAGGCACCAGGGTCGGGGACTGGCTGGCTCAGGGTGGGGGTAATGGGATACGGGGCCCTTCCCCTCTAGGGCTCTGACTCTTCCCCCCCACACACTGGTGTCCTCCTCAGTTTGACAACTTCAAGCGGGTGTTTAAGGTGGTGGAGGAGATGCGGGGGTCCCTGGTGGAGAACATCCAGCAGCACTTCCTGCTCTCAGACCGTCTGGCCAGGTAACAGGTCGGGGGGTACCAGTGGGGCACATCATGATGTAGCTCTGCCCCTAGAGTGTCTCTGCTGGGTTGGCTTGACTCCTCCTACCCCACACAGAGCCCTCTGCTGGGCTAAGGGTCCCCAGAGCAGTGAGGCTGGAAATTAACATTTCCCCTAGGATGCCTGGGGCAGCTCCCCCTAAGCAATCGGCTCAGGCTCTCTGCATACTCCAGCAGAAACGATCCCATGACTTCAGGAGCTGGAACCCTGGGCTCGAGCCTGCAGCCCCTGGACCGTCAGCTGGGCCTACTCAGCACAGACCTGAGCTGCTCTAAGCCGTCCTTTCAGATCTGCGTCAGTGCTTGGATGAAGTGAGCTGTAGCTCATGAAAGCTCATGCTCAAATAAACTGGTTCATCTCTAAGGTGCCACAAGTCCTCCTGTTCTTTTTGTGGATACAGACTAACACGGCTGCTACTCTGAAACCAGTGCTTGGATGGGCGACCTCCAAGGGGAACACTAGGGGGTGCACTCCCATGGTAGTCAGTGCTGGCCCTAATGCCGTGCTCCAGAGAGTGGGGCGGGAGTTAGAGACAGAGGAATTTTCTGATTCAGTGTATGGCACCTTCCCCTACCTCACCCCCAGGGACTACGCTGCCATCGTCTTCTTCGCAAACAGCCGCTTCGAGACAGGCAAAAAGAAGCTGCAGTTCTTGACCTTTGAGGATTTCGCTTACTGCGCAGAGCAGATGATCCAGAACTGGACACTGGGAGCTGTGGGTGAGACTGGGGACCCCCTGCTTGGGAGGAGATGGGGCAAATCGTAGCCCCTAGAAAGCTGTGCCTGGACAGCTCCTGGCACAATCATTAAAAACCACCCATGGTGCTATGGGGACCTGCAATGTCAGCTTACTCCCGGGGGAGGGGCGACATCACGTAGCTCAGCCTGGCTCTGCGGGGTTGTGCTGTGGGGAATGCACCTGCTGGACTTCCCCTAGAACCGGGAGCTGCCTACTGTGGTCCCAGACTTACTCCTGCCTCTGTGTAAACAGCCCCCATGCCCCACCCCAGAGGTGGCTACATCTCAGTGCTGGGTTACGGATCCCTGTATAAACAGCCCCCCACCCCAAAGCCTTCTCCCATTGTCCACCTGCTCCCCCCAGACTCCAATGTGGACGACATGGACGTGGATCTGGATAAGGAATTCCTGCAGGAACTCAAGGAGCTCAAGGTGCTGATCGCTGATAAGGATCTGCTTGATCTGCATAAGAGGTACAGGCCTGATGTGGGCAGGGCTGGGAGCCAGGACTCCTGGATTCTAATCCCAGGTCTGGGAGGGGAGCGGGCTCTAGTGGGTTAGAGCAGGACTCCTGGGTTCTCTTCTCCATGTGGCCTGTGTTATAGGGCATGTGGTGGAGCTGGGAGAAGTAGCATTTTTGGGGGTGTCTGTCCTGTCCATATGTGATGCTGTTTCTTGGCCTCAGGCCTGGGGAGCGCTGGCAGCAGGCAAGCCCCTGGTGGGGGGCCTGACCTCTCTGTCCCTCTGCAGCCTGGTGTGTACGTCACTGCGTGGGAAGAGCTCGGTGTACAACGAGATGGAAGCCAATTTCAAGGTGTGTCCTGGGGCCAGGGGTGGGGGACAAGGAGTGAGTAATGGGAATGTGGAGGGCGGATTCCCCCTCCCGGTTCAAGAAGCCCCCTTCAGTGGCCAGGCCTCTGGGTGGTGCCCCCTGTTGGCACCACCTATCAATGCATTTCCTCTGCGTTACCTGATCACATAGGTCCCCTGTGTGCCAGTGAAGGGCTGCAGCCCATGGCCTGGCTTGCCTGGTGCCGCAGCCTCCTGCTGTGGACCCCCTGAACCCCCCACCTCCATCTGCACCTGCCATGCCTGAGGCGCCCACCAGAGGGGGCTTCTGAGTCAGGCTGCCAGGCCCCACCAGCCTTCTGGGCTCTGAATGCCTGGGGGTGCTGGGGCCACAGACACCCTCCCCTCAGATCCATCCTCCTCTCCTTCTGGGGTATCCCCAGGAGCCAGCTCCACCCTCGGCCCCTACCCCCTCCTGGCTTGGAACTGGGAGGCAGGATTCCTGGGTTCTCTCCACTTCTCAGTCACCAACTCACTGAGCGACCCTGGTGAGTCCCTTCCCCTGTGTGTGAATTGGGGGGTGGGGGGAGCGGTTTGTAACTGCGCAGATCCCTGAGGCATGGGAGCCCCCGTCACGCTCTGGTGAACTTTCTGGGCCCCACAGAACCTGTCACGGGCACTGGTCAATATGGCCTCCAAGCTGATCCACACCAAGGACGTGCGTGACTTCTTCATTGACCTAGTGGAAAAGGTACCACCCCCCATGCACCCTGCATGTATTCACCCCCATCCTGTTCCCCCACAGGTGGTCATGGCCCCCCACACCTGGACTGACTGGTGGACATACCCCTCGCCCCCATACACTGCTCCATATGTACCAACCCCATCTCCTCCCCACACACATATAGACTTCTCAGATTCTCCACGGCCAGGATTTAATGTCTGTGGGTGAATTGGGGGGTGGCGTGGCACTCCTGGGTGCCCCCAGGGCAGGGAGAGGCCCCCAAAGCCAACCCCTAGAAAACATGCTGCCCTGCATTCCTAGGAAGTGGGAGGGAAGAGGGAGATTTGACCGTCATGGCGTGATCACCCCCCAGCTTCCACGCTGGTGGAGCAGGAAGTTGGTTAGTGCCTAGGAGGGGAGCGGGGCTATACTGTGGACTCTGGCCCCTTGGGAACTGGGCTGAGACCCATCAAATCACCCCACATGGGGAATTATAGACTTGGAGAGGCACCAAGAGGGGAACTGCACCAGGTCCCATTCCTCCCCTCCCCGAGCCAGCCAGTCCCAATTCCCAGCAAGCAGGGGATGAGGGTGAGGTTGTGGGGTGTTGCCCCCAGGACCCAGGCTGTCTCTGACTCCTTTTCCCCCTTCTCCCCAGTTCATTGAGCCCTGCAAGTCGGATAAGTGGACCTTGAACGACGTCCGACTCTTCCTGACGCAGTACACGATGTCCGCTCACACCTTGGACGCCTTCCGGTAAGTGCCGCCCGCCAGGGATTTGGGGGCCGCCACCACCAAAGTCACTGCTCACAGACTCTTCCTGTCCTAAACTCGAGGGTAGCGTTGATGGCAGCTGTTAACCAGCAGCCCCATCCCAGAGCCAGCCGCATTTGAGCACCAGGTGAGGGATCCCTTTATAAACAGCTTCTGCTCCCCACTCCATAGAAGGCTGCATCTCAGTAGCAGGTGACCGAACCCCTTATCCGTAGTCTCATACCCCACCGCAGAGCAGCTGCATCTCAGCTCCAGGCGAGGGGTTCCTGTATAAACAGCCTCCATGCCCCGCCCCAGAGGCGGATGTGTCTCGGTGCCATTGTCTGACATCCCCGTTCTTTACCCGCAGGCACCAGGCTCTCTGGGATCGGTACATGAGCACCATCAAATCCTGCCTGCTTAAGATGTACCACGACTGACAAGCAGGGGGAGCCCTAACTGCTCGAAATGCCCTGCTCTACCGCTGATCCCTCTGCCGGATCCCTCTGCCCTGGTTCTGTTTTCCTGGGGGCTCTGATGTGAAGTCATCCCCGCCACTTCCCCAGGGCTGGGCACTGCCTCCACCCGAGATTCCCTGTCTCCATCTTTGGAGTTTTAGCTCATTTTGGAAAATAAATGGAAGAGCCAACTATTGGATTCGAGTTTTTGTTAGGGTTAGCTCAAAGCATGGGCCGGGCCCAGTAACCTCACTGCCACCAGCCCCTACTCGGAGCCACGGGGCCAGCCCAGTATCCCTACCACCAACACCCCGTGGATCAGAGCCAGGGCCTGGCCTGGTATCCCGACCCCCAATCAGTGTCACAGGCCCGGCCTGGTATCCCCACCCCACCCCTGGATCGGAGCCGCGGGCCCGGCCTGGTATCCCCACCCCCAGCCCCGATCGGAGCCGCGGGCCTGGCCTGGTATCCCCACTCCCAGCCCCGATCAGAGCCGCGGGCCCGGCCTGGTATCTCCACCCCACCCTTGGATCGGAGCCACGGGCCCGGCCTGGTATCCCCACCATCAACACCCTCCTGGATTGGAGCTACGGTGCGAGCCCTGGTTTCCCCTTCTCCATCCTTCAACATCCGTGGGCGGCTGTGGCGGAGCTGTTTCCAGGAGTTGCTGCCACCCCATGGTCACAATTCAGCTCCTCCCAGGACTCATCTTCGAGGTGACCCATGCTATGGGGAAACTGCCAGGTGTGGGGGGCCTCCCTCAGATCTACGCAAGGCTTAGGGAGAAACACAGACCCTAGAGCTGAACAAACCAAATGAGATCTTGCCCCTCACGCTGCTACATCCCTGCATACAGCCCGTGGGGAGCCCAGGAGTGGGCTAGCAGGGCACTGGGGGCCAGGACTGAGAGGCGCTGGCAGAACTGTGGGGGGGGGGTCTAGGGCTGGGCTAGCAAGGGGCTGTGGGCCAGGATTGAGGGGCGCTGGGGGGGATCTAGGGCTGGGCTAGCAGGGGGCTATGGGCCAGGATTGAGGAGCGCCGGCAGAACTGGGAGGGTGGGGCTAGGGCTGGGCTAGCAGGGGGTTATGGGCCAGGATTGAGGGCCAGAGCGGACATTGATTCTATTTAACATAATTTACTCTAAAATTAAAATAGGAAATTAAGGGCCAAAGTCTTGAGTGAGCACCCTGGGGGCAGGGGATACATGTTGGCGGAAGTTTGTGTTGAATAGAACCCAGGAGTCCTGATTCCCATTCCCCCCTCCCCCCGCCACATGTCTCTGTTCTCCAGACGACCCTGCACAGGGGCCCAGTGACAGCTCAGACAGAACACCGGAGCCTCCGTGCAGCTAATCCCTTCCCCAGGGGGCTGCTCTGTCTGCACCTCCCCATTCCCGCGTGAGCCCCTGGGGGCACCATACCATAGTGCTGCGCTGCCCCGCCCCAGATCCTAGAGAACTCCTGAGTTCTATCCCAACTCAGGGAGGGGGGTCTAGTGGTTAGAGCGGGGGGGGGGGGGGGGGGGCTGGGAGCCAGGACTCCTAGGTTCTGTTCCCAACTCTGGGAGGGGAGTGGAGTCTGGGGGGTTAGGGCAGGGGGAGGGCTGGGAGCCAAGACCCTCCAGAACAGGTTTGAAGTTCCATCAGGGGGAAGCCACAGTCTCATGCCTGGGATCCACCCTGGCGTGTGTGTATCCAACACCAATCCATAGATTTTCAGGCCAGAAGAGACCATGAGACTAGCTAGTCTGGGGGGCCCTGGCCAGAGAATGTCACCCATCACCCCCGGTGCTGAGCCCAGGCACGGGTGCTGGACTGAAGCATGTTCCCGAAGGTAGCCAGGCTGGAGCTGGAGACCCTGAGAGATGTGAATTCACCAGGCCCTTGGCTGTTTGGTCCCAGGGTTAATTAACCTCAGGGTTAAAAACAGTGTCGCATTTCTCCTTGGACTGTGTCCAGCTTTAACACTGGGGGAGGCTATCGGGGCTACCTCTGCTGGGGGGGGCTCAGGGCTCTTTCCCCCCTACCCCCCCAGGAACTTACTAGCCACTTGTGTAAGTCAGCAAAAGTCACCGCCTGGGGGCAGGACAGCACACAGAGCCTTACCCCTCTGGGGGGGGGCGCTGAGTGGCCAGGGGATAAATGCACAGAACCCCCGTCCCCTGCTGAGGTAGGCCATGTGGTGGGAGGGTGTGTTTAGAGACGGGCAAATGTGCCTCGGGATTAACCATCCCCACTCCCTGGGATGGGGTGAAGGTGGGGAGCAGGGAGATGGATGGGAAGGGGGGACAGAGGTGGAGATAAGTGGTAGGGGTTCCATGGGGGAGGGGAGGGAAGAAGGTGGGTGGGCAGAGAGGGTGCAGAGGCAGGGGTTTCCAGGGAGAGGGGTGTGTGAAGGAGTGGGGGGGCAGAGGGAGGCTGGGGATGAGTGAGTGTCTGGGGGAAGTAAAAGAGAACAGTGCTGGGGCAGAGGAGTCGGGGTTGGGGGTGGAGTGGTTGGGGGTCTTGGGGGCAGGAGGTAGAGCGGGGCTGTGGGGAGGGCAGGAGATGATGAGGTGGAGCAAGGGGGTGATGGGGCTGGGGCAGGCGGTGGGGGGCAGGGGTGAAGCAGGGGGGCTGGAGCGGCTGGGGTGGCAGGGGTAAAGCGGGGCTGGAGGGAGTATAGGGGTGATGGGGTGGGGGTGGAGCGGCTGCGGCAAGAGATGGTGGGGGGCTGGGGCAGGAGGTGATGGGGCACGGGTGGAGCGGTGGGGGGCGGGGGTGCAGCGGTGGGGCAGGCGGTGATGGGGCGGGGTGGAGCAGTGGGGGGCTCGGGCAGGGGCTGCAGGGGGCGCGGTCTCGCAGCTGGTCGGCCCGGGGCGCGCGGCGCCGGCTGTAAGTGGATCCAGGTGCGGGGCGGGTCCCGCTGGCCCGGGGCCAGGAATTCGGGGCAGGGGGGCCGGGGGGAGCCAGCGCGTCTCTCCCAGAGAGCCTCGGCCGCCAGCGCCCGCTCCGTGTGCGCCCGCCCGGCCGTGGGGGATCGGGGCTGACCGTCCTGCCCGGGGGGCGCAGACCGGACCCCCCGGCCTGAGCACGGGGGCGGGGGGCCGATCCCGGACGGTAAGTGGGGCTGGAGGGGATCGAGCCGTGCAAGGGTCAGTGGGGGATCCCCGGGAGCGGACCGGGCCGTGTATGGATCGAGCCCTGCGGGGTCAGCGTCGGGGGGGGGTCCCGGTGGCGTTATCCCTGTGCCCGAAACTTCTGGGAATCCCCCTTTGTAGCCGTGGCACCAGCCACGCGATTGGTAGTGATGGGGGGGTCCTGACGGGCTGGGATCGGTGCAGGGCCAGCGGGACCCCGCCAGGTCAGACCCCTCCCCAAGGCCGAGATAAGCCATTTGTGACCCACTGACCCCAACCGGGGAGGGAGGGAGGAGTACCCCTAACGGAGCCAGCTCAGAGATGGCTGGGCCAAAATATAGACTTCCCCGCCTCACCCCCTAACTGCCTGTCCCCCACCTGGCCCACCCCTATACACCCATGTTCCCCCCCCTCCCCACACACACACCAGGCTTCTTCCCTGAGCCCTTCCCTGCCTTGTGCTCCCCACACCATGTGCCCTCCCGCTGCTGGGATCCCTCCCCAATTCCCCTTTCCCCCCCCCCCCAGCCACTGCTCCCCACACCGCCTGTCTCTGCACTGCTGGGATCCTGCTTCAGTTCCCCTTCCCCCCCAGACCTCCCCACCTCCCCACTGCTGGGATCCCTCCCCAATTCCCGTCCCTTCCCAGCCCCTGCTCCCCACACCGCCTGCCCCCCCACTGCTGGGATCCCTCCCCAATTCTCCTCCCCCCAACCCCTGCTCCCCACACCACCTGCCTCCCCACTGCTGGGATTTCTCCCCAAGTCCCCCCCCCCAGCGCTCCCCAAACTGCCTGCCTCCCCGCTGGCTGGGATCCCTCTCTGATCCGTGCCCTGGCCTGCATTCCCCATAGTGCTCCCCTCACTCACTGCCAGGATCCTGCTGTCAGGATCCCTCCCCTGCCCTGCACTCCCCACACCACCTGCCTCCTCCACTGCTGGGATCCCAGCCTGATTCCCATCCAGTCATCACCCCAGCCTGCACTCCCTACACTGCCTGCCTCTTCCTCCGCTGGGATCCCAGCCTGTGCTGCCCACGCCACCCACCTCTTCCTCCGCTGGGATCCCAGCCTGTGCTGCCCACGCCACCCACCTCTTCCTCCGCTGGGATCCCAGCCTGTGCTGCCCACGCCACCCACCTCTTCCTCCGCTGGGATCCCAGCCTGTGCTGCCCACGCCACCCACCTCTTCCTCCGCTGGGATCCCAGCCTGTGCTGCCCACGCCACCCACCTCTTCCTCCGCTGGGATCCCAGCCTGTGCTGCCCACGCCACCCACCTCTTCCTCCGCTGGGATCCCAGCCTGTGCTGCCCACGCCACCCACCTCTTCCTCCGCTGGGATCCCAGCCTGTGCTGCCCACGCCACCCACCTCTTCCACCGCTGGGATCCCAGCCTGTGCTGCCCACAGCACCCACCTCTTCCACCGCTGGGATCCCAGCCTGTGCTGCCCACAGCACCCACCTCTTCCACCGCTGGGATCCCTCCCAGTAGTCACCCCAGCCTGCCTCTCCTGCTGCCAGGGTCTCTCCCTGATCCCCACCCCACCACCTGTGTCCACCTCTCTCAGAAAAGCCCCTCTGGAGACAAGCCTCAGGAGATCGTGCCCTTTGGGGGATCCCCCTCTGATGGGCTGCCCTCCCCAATGCTCCACCTCCTGGGGAAGAGCAGCCAATCACAGCTTGTGCAGGAGGCAGTCAGGGCTCTTCCCTCACCCACCTTCTTCCAGCAGCAGGACAGAGTTTTGGGGTAGGGGAGAGGAGAGTAGGAAGAGCCCAGCAGGGCAGCTCTAGTCTGCCCCCTCCCTTCCCTGCAATACCAGGCCTTGGGACAACAGCTGGAGAGCATGGTCTAGGGTGGCTGTGGGTGGGGGAGGTGTCATTTTGTACACTCCTCTAGGGCACACCCATGTTTCCTTACACGTTTGTTCTGGCTGGCTGGGAGAGGCCACAGGGCTCCAGGCCCCAGAGACTAATTGTAGACCCAGCCAGACATAAATATTGACAGTGCTGGGTCAGTGAGAGGGTTCCTGCCAGGCTGTGCATTGGAACCATCCATCCATACTTTCTGCTGTGTACTTTGGGTGGGGGGGTCTCCACTTTGCTTCCCTCAATCCCCTAAGGATGCCCCCTCCCCCTGATCCCATTGCTGACACCAATCCCCTGTTCCCCACCATGCTACAGTGCTCCTGCCCAGCCTTGGGATGTCCCAGTTCCCCACAGCTCTGATTTGCTGATGGCTGATCTGGGGTCCCCTTCTCCCACAAATTGGGTTGGCCAAGGGGCTTTGGGTTCCAGACGGTCTGGGAGCTGGGTGGATGGCTATTCATAGCCACAGAGAGGCTATAATTAGCCTGGACTTGACCAGAGCTCCTGCCTCAGGAGAGGAGTTGATAGACTCCCTTAGCCTCTGTTTGGATAGTGCTCCTCAATCCAGACCCATAGTCCCCTGCCCTCCCAGCCCTGCCCCCCCCCACTGCTCAGCTGATCCCCCTCAGTCCAGACCTGTGGTCCCCCTGCCATCTCAGCCATTGAGGCCTAGTCTGCCAATGTTTGGCTGGATTATAATGGGAACTCAATGCTAGACCCTCCAACTCATGACATGCCTTGACTTTGAACCCAGGTGTGAAACCTCCAAGCCATCCAGAACTCCAGGGGTCTCTGCCATTGGGGGGGGGGAGGCCCAGTGGGAAGGGCAAGATACAATGTACGGGGAGGGGCTGCCATTGATGGTTGGTCCCCGCTCCTACCCCATCACCCTCCAAATGGGGCTGGATGGACTCCAAGTGAGGACAGGAATGAGGGTGATCTGGATGCTCTGAGCCAAAGTCCCCACCAAGCTCTTTGGCTTTGAATCCACTGGGCATTGGGAGACTGGGAGGAGGAGGGGACGGCGGGGGAAGCCTCACCTTGCAGGGAGGGGAATCCATATTCCGTATGTTCCAGGGCACTGTGGGGTGCGCTTGGCCCCATGGCAGCTGCAGGGACAGGATCCCTGTCCCCAAGGCCCAAGGGGAATTGCCTTCATTCTCAGCAGTACAGAGGCAATGATGCGTAGTGGGGATACCAGGCCACGGATCAGATCCACTTGAGAGGGGTTTCTGATTACCTGTCTGGGGGGTTGTTGGTTCAGTCTGAGGGGCACTGGCAGGACTGTGGGTGGGTGACACTAACCCCTGCCTTGCCCCTGGCAGGACCATGTGGCCCGTCTCCTGCCTGCTGCTGGCAGTGCTGGTGGGCGCGACACTTGCACAGGAGCTGGAGGAACCTGATACCTACACGGTAAGAACGCGTCAGTGTTGCCCACCCTGCACATGCCCTCTGGGGTGGAGTGCGTGGGCTGTTTATACAGGGTCCCTTGCCTGGTGCTGAGATGCAGCTGCCTCTGGGGTGGGGCACGGGGACTGTGTATGCCAGGATCCCTCAGCAAAACTCCAGGATATTGGAGGGGGTCCCATCCTTAGTGCCCCTGAGAGACCCTGGAATAACAAACTGGGCTGCACAGCCCCACCGCTCACAAAGTGAGACACTAACGCTGCCGGATTAACTTAGCGGTCGCTCCCTTCGTAGCTTCTCTCAACTGAGCTCATCGCATCCACCAGGGTTCCTTGTATCCCTCTATTCTGCGCCCCCTGGCTGCGTGCCACCCTCCCCTCTATTTCAGAGGCTTCCTGCAACACCCCCCAATTTCACTCCCAACCAGAGGTGCTTTGTGCACCTGCCCCCCTTCCCCTCCCCACCATTATGATTTGCCTGGTCTGGAGATAAATTCAATCTATGGAGAGTTTTGTGTGCGTGTGCATGCTGCCCCCTGCTGGAGAGGATGAGCCCTGCTCTGTGTCCGTCCGACCGTCCCTGCTGCCCTGCTCCCAGGTGGGGTCTGTACAGGGCCCGATCAGTTTTCCCTTAGCTGCCTGCTTGCCCTGAGCTGGCCTCGGACACCTGGGTTCCTCTCCTGATCCTGCAGGGCCCATTAATGCTTTCAAGGGCAATGGGATCCTGCTGGTTCAGCCCTTTGATTTCTTCACTCCTATATTTGGGTTTTTTCCCCACTGCCTGTGGACCCCCGACTGTAACCGTCTCCCTCTCTTACCCCTAGGAATGCACAGACGGATACCAGTGGGACTCAGACACACAGCACTGCAAAGGTATGAGGCGGGACTGTGGGGAGTGGTTGAAGGTGGGGGGCTGGGAGCCAGGACTCCTGGGTTCTACCCCAGGGCTGGGAGGGGGTCCTTGGAAGGAAGGGCTTGGACTCCTGCGTTCTGACCCTGGGCCTGTCCCCAGACGTGAACGAGTGTGAGACCATCCCCGAGGCCTGCAAGGGGGAGATGAAATGCATCAATCACTATGGGGGGTACCTGTGCCTGCCGCGCTCAGCCTCCGTCATCAATGACGTGCACTCAGAGAATGCTGCGCCCCCCAGTGCCCCTCGACCCCGACCTCCCCGACCCTCACTCACCGCCTCCCGCCACAACGCCTGCCCCCAGGGCTACGAGCCTGACGGGCATGGCTCCTGCCTGGGTGAGTAAACAGGGAGCGGTTGGGGGGAAGAGGGGCAAGGGGGCATGGCTGGGGGGAGGGGCCATGGTGGGGAGGAGGGGCAGGGGGCATGGCTGGGGGAGGGGCAAGGGAAATGGCTGCGGGGAGGACAGGCAGGGGCATGGCCAGATGGAGGAGGGAATGGTGGGAGGACAGGCAGGGGGAACAGCCACGGGTGTGTGGGGGGCACAAGGCCCACTGGGAGGGAGGCAATTGGTATCACTGGGGGTTAGGGAGCTGCTTCCCCACAGGCAGAGGCTGGTGATGCTATGGGGCAGATCCAGGACACCCCTGGGGCCTGATGCCCGGCTTGGGGGGTGTCTGTCCCGGCTAACCCCGCATGTCCCGGTGCTGCCCCCTGCAGACGTGGACGAGTGCGAGTACGAGCTGCACGACTGCCAGCCCAGCCAGGAGTGCATCAACACGGCCGGCGCCTTCCACTGCAAGTGCCCTGACGGCTACCGCAAGATTGGCTCCGAGTGTGTGGGTGAGTGGGCACCGGCCACCGGGGGGCGCTGTGCTGCAGGGAGCAGGGCTGGAGTGGAGGACAATGAGTTTAACCCCTTCTCTCCCGTGTGGCAGACATCGACGAGTGCCGGTACCGGTACTGCCAGCATCGCTGTGTCAACTCCCCAGGCTCCTTCTCCTGCCAGTGTGAGCCAGGCTTCCAGCTGGCCAGCAACAACCGCTCCTGCGTGGGTAAGGGACCCGCCCTGCCAGGGGGACAATGGGGGCTGGGACTCAGGATTCTTGGGTTCTGTTCCTCTTCCCATTTGCATCACCTGGTGGGCATTTGAACACTGTTATACACCACCCTGCCCCCCCCCAGAAGCAGTCGCATCCCGGTGCTGGGCGTGTTGGAATTTCACACTGCGCTTTCCTTGCAGATGTGAATGAGTGTGAGATGGGGGCACCGTGCGGGCAGCGCTGTTTCAACACCTACGGCACCTTCATCTGCCGCTGCAACCAGGGCTATGAGCTCGACCGTGACGGGTTCACCTGCAATGGTAGGTGAGCCTGGCCCCTGCCCCTAGCCCAGCCCAGCCCCCAGTCCTAGCCTTCCCCTGCTTTTAGCATTCCCCAGGCCTAGCTCCTCCCATAGCTGTAGCCCCTCCCATACCCTGAGCTTCTCCCATTTCTAGCCCCATCTTGTTGTATATCAGCTACCATCCTTTTATCTCCCTCCTGTTTTAGCCCCTCCACAATTTTAACCTTTCCCATTTCCCTTAGCCCTTCCCTGCTGGCAATTCCTCCCTTCTCATCTCCAGTTCTAGCTCCTCCTATTCCATTCTGCTCCTCCCACTTTCCCATGTTCCCTCCCCATTCCCTTTAGCCCCTCCCTTTTGCTTTGCTCCACCCACTTGCCCATTCCCTTGCCTTGGGGACCTTCTTAGCTCCTCCCCCTGCTCTTTTCCTACCGATTGGCTATGAGGGACAATCTCTAATGGGGCTGATGGGCACAGACAGATCCTGTGGTTCCTGGAGTGGGGGCAGTGGTGGACTAGGAGGTGAAGGGAGCCCGGGCCTCTCACGCTTTGCTTCCCCGAACCAGATATCGATGAGTGCAGCTACTCCAGCTACCTGTGCCAGTTCCAGTGCATCAATGAGCCAGGGAGATTCTCCTGCGACTGCCCCCAGGGCTACCAGCTCCTGGGCACCCGCCTCTGCCAAGGTACCAATGCTTCCCAGCACTGGGAGGGGCTTCCACCACAGAGCTACTTCCTCCCCAGGACACTCCACCCGCCCCAGCCCTGAGCAGCCCCTGCTGCCCTAAAGAAATCCCAGAACCCCTGCAACAGCCATTGAAAGGGGGTGGCTTAGCATAGCAGGGGGCTATAGGTTGGGATTGAGGGCCACAGTAGAGCTGTGTGAAATGCATTCTGGGATTTCCCCCTTCTCTGTGCCAGTCATCCCAGGAGAGAGGCCAAGATCTGAACAGATCCCTGTTGTGGCCCCAGAGCATCCTGCCTCCAGTGGTAGGGCATCTATTGGCTAGGAGCGGGCAAGAACTCAGGACTCCTGCGTTCTATTCCAGGCTCTGCTACTCACCTTGGAAAAGTTCCTTCCTCTCCCGGTGCCTCAGTTTCCCTTCCCATGTCTATTCAGACTGGGGGCTCTTTGGGGCAGAGATTGTCACTGTGTCTCTGTGCAGTGCCTGGCACAGTGGGAGCCCTGATCTTGATCTGTGTGGTGGCCAGTCCAGTGGGGGCCCCTGATTGCGTTGGGGTCTGTGCAGCACCTAGCACAATGAGAGCCCTGATCTTGATTGGGGTCTGACTCCAGTTACCCCAGTCTCTCCCCACCGCAGACATTAACGAGTGTGAGACGGGCGCCCACCAATGCACCGAGGCCCAAAGCTGCATCAATTTCCATGGGGGCTATCGCTGCGTGGAGAAGAACCGCTGCCTGGAGCCCTATGTGCAGGTGTCTGACAAGTGAGTCTGCGTGGTGTGCTTGGTGGGGACTGGGTGGTTTCCCTTAGCTAAGCAGGGTTGTCCCTGGATGGAGACTCATGAGGAACAACCAGGCATGCATTGTAATGAATGCTGACCCCAATGTGGCACTAGGAGGTGCCATGCTGCAGGGTCAGAGGGCTCAGTAGGGGGCTCTCTCCCCTTGCACTCAGTACTGGCCCCAGTGTTGTGCCTAGTAATGCCACATTTTCCAGTGGCTGGGGGATGAGTGTTTTGCCAAAATATAGGGTGACCAAAGGGGAAATATAGGAACGCCCGGTCGAAAAGGGACCCTGGTGGTGCCGGGCCATTAAAGGGCCGGTCAGGGGTGCTGCAGATCTTAGGAAGGGTACTTCCTCCCTGTCCTGGCACCACGCTGCGCCCCAGAAGCAGCCAGCAGGTCCAGCTCCCAGGCTATTGCTGCGTGGAGAAGAACCTGCCCCTACTCTGCAATGGGAACTGGCCAATGGGAGTTGTGGGGGGAGGGGGTGGCTCCTGCCCCCTGCCCCCCTGCCTACTAGCACTGGACCTGCTGGCCGCTTCCGGGGTGCACACAGCGTGGTGTCAGGACAGGCAGGCAGCCTGCCTTAGCCTCGCTGCATTGCTGACCGGGAGCTGCCCAAGGTAAGTCCGTGCCCCAATCCCCTGCCCCAGTCCTGAGCCCCCACCAAACCCAGAGCCCCCTTCTGCAGCCAAAGCTCTCATCCCTGGTCCCACCCCAGAGCCTGCAGCCCCCTCCCACACTCTGAATCCTTCTCCCACACTCTGAATCCCTCAGCCCCAGCCTGGAGCCTCTCCTGTACCCCAAACCCCTCATCCCTGGCCCCACCCCAGAGCCCGTACCCCTTGCCTCAACCTGCAGCCCCCTCCCATATTCCGAATCCCTCAGCCCCACCCTGGAGCCTCCTCCTGCACCCCAAACCCCTCATTCCCCAGCTGGACCCTCACCCCCTCCCGCACCCCAAGCCCCTGCCCCAACAAAAGTGAGTGAGGGTGAGAGAGAGCGGAGTGAGTGAGTGAGTAGGGGCAGGGCCTCAGGGAAGGGACGGGGCTAGGGTGTTCAATTTTGTGTGATTAGAAAGTTGGCAACCCTACCAAAATACCCAATTCTAAGCAGTCGGAAAGTCAGTGAGAGACCCAGGGATGGACCCCAGATGTCCTGCCCCACACTAACTTTGTCCCTCCCTCGCAGCCGCTGTTTGTGCCCTACCACGAACCCTCTGTGCCGGGAGCAGCCCTCATCCATCGTGCACCGTTACATGAGCATCACAGCTGACCGGACCGTCCCTTCTGACGTCTTCCAGATCCAGGCCACCAGTGTCTACCCTGGAGCCTACAATGCCTTCCAGATCCGCTCTGGCAATGAGCAGGGGGAGTTCTACATCCGGGTGAGTGGGGGGAGGGGAGCGGGGGGCTCTGGACAGGACAGACCACTGCAGAAGGCGGGACTTCCTCTTTTAGCCAAATTATCAATAGTGGGAGGGCTGCTACCAGAATGCAGGACTTTCTGTGTTGCTCGTAGTGCCAGGCAATGGGCATGTCCCACTCATCCAGAGACCCAGCCAGTAGGCCTGATCTCCTCCGTGAGGGGGAGCATTCTGAATTGCTCATAGCACCAGCCAGTGGGTGCTGCCCTGGAGGCAGGACTTCCTGCATTAGCCTAAACTCAGCCAACCAAAGAAGCAGCAGCTATTTCATTAGTGGTGGTGTGCGGGGCGGGGGAGTAAAGGGGGAGCAGACAGAGCCCCTGGAATGAGGGGTGTGGGGGGGTGACAGGGAATCCTTGAACTAGAGAGGGTGGAGGTTGGGTGGATGGATTCCAGGAGCACCGGTGGGGGCGATGTGCTTGGGCAACAGAAGCCATGGATGCCCCCCTAGTTATTACTGGGGGTAGTAGCGGGATGGAGGAGACAAGCGGAAGGTGAGTAGGAACTTGCAAGGGAGAAGTCTGAGGCGGCAGGGATGCAGGGTGAATCAAAGCACCAGGAAGTGACTGCCCTGAGCCCCCTTTTCCTTTGCCTCCTTGAGCCGGAGGGGATTCCCTCCAGGCTGCATGCACTTGGAGCCACTCCACTGGACGGTGCTAGTGAGGGGCAGGGCTAGAACAGGCAGCAGGTTTTAAACAGCATTTAGATGCCTAATGCTCTTGATTTCAAGGGCAGTTAGGTGCCTAAACACCTTTTAAAAAATCTGGTCTTGTTCTGCTGCCCAAGTCAGCTGTGGCTGATCAGCTCCACAATATCAGGGCGAGGGCCAGGTCTCCCAGGGCTGAACCCCTGTGCTTGGGGGGTGGGTCGGATCAGGAAATAAGATCAGCAGAAAACCGGGCCCCTTTGGGATGTCACTGGTGCCCCCTACAGCTGGCAGCAGCTTCCCCTCTCGCCAGAGCCACACCTTGACTTGGGTCAGCAACAAAGTGGGCACTGCTTTAGTTACACTGAAATGATTTGGTTGGGTCAGCACCCCCTGGAGGTTTGCACTCACTCATCTGCTCTCTTGGCAGCAAATCAATAACATCAGCGCGATGCTGGTTCTGGCCAGGCCTGTCACAGGGCCCCGGGAATATGTGCTGGACCTGGAGATGGTGACTATGAACTCACTGATGAGCTACCGCTCCAGCTCGGTGCTGCGTCTCACCATCTTCGTGGGAGCCTATTCTTTCTAGTGCCCCAGCCTGGGTAAGACAGGGCTAGTTTGTGGAGGTGGGAATGTGTGCAGTGATGAGCTGCCAAAATCTTAACAACGAGTTCCCTCCTCACCCCATGAGGGAATCATGGCCCACCCCCGCCTCCCAGGACTCCTGCCCCATCCACCCCCCTCCCCTGACTGCCCCCAGAACAGGGTAGGAGGGTCTCGTGGGCCACCATAGTGGGTGTCCACCCCTAAGAGCCAGAGACAACTGCTGGGGGGCGAGGTGGGGAGTCCCAGAGGTGCTTACCTGGGGCAGCTCCCAGGAAGCATCTGGCAGGTCCCTCTGGCTCCTAGGGGCAGGGGAGCGTCTGCTACCCCACTGATCACATCAGAAGTGGTGCCTTAGGCACTGACTCCCTGGGTGCTGAGCACCCACTGGCAGCTCCGCGCCCAGCCCCAGATCACCTCACCTTCGCTGAATGCGCTGCCCTGTTCTGCTTCTCCGCCCCCCAGCTTCCACGAATCAGCTGTTTGGCGGGAAGCCGGGGAGGGCTGAGAAGCAGGCGGTGGCTTCGCACTCAGGCCCAGGGAGGCGGAGGTGAGCTGGGGCTGGGAGCGGTTCCCCTATGCCCCCTCCCCCCCCGCCCCAGCTCACCTCCGCCTCCCTGGGCCTGAGTGAGCCGCCTGCTTCCTGTGCGAACAGCTGATTTGTGGGAAGCCTGGTGTGGGGGCGGAGAAGCTGAGCTGGGGCCGGGCAGGGAGCTGCTGGTGGTGCTCTGCACCTACCAAATTTTCCCCTGGGGTGCTCCAGCCACTTTTGGCCGGTTAAATTTAGAAGCCGTTTTAGAACCGGTTGTCCCTCCCGGAACAACCGGTTCTAAAAGGGCTTCTAAATTTAACAGCCAGCGAACCGGCTCCAGCTCACCACGGGGTGTGTGTGTGTATCTCCCTAAAGGGAAAAGGGGGGAGCCCCATTATCTCTGCTCCGTGCCCCTTCGGACCCTCCCTGACCAACAAAGATTGTACCCAGCTCTGAGAAGCCAGGAGAACAATCCTCTGCTGGAAACCATGTCAGGCGAGTTTCTCCCAGAGAAAGTCCCAAGGGGGCTAGATCCTGGGGTCTCTGTCCCGCAGACAAAGGCCAATCGAAGCCAATGCCAGACACTCAGCCTGGAACTGCAGGGTGGATGTTTACCAGGGAGAGGGATTTGCCCTGGGAACAACTGACCTCGGGGGAGACTAGGGAAAAACTCTACTGCTCAGGGGCTTCCAATGCAGCTGGACTGTATCCTTCTAGCTCGACCACCAGACTAGGGTTGCTGTGGGGGCATGCTCCAGCACATGAGAATGGAGCTGAGCTAAGGGCCATTTGCCCCAGTGTCCTGGCCTGTGCCAGCTGCTCTGGGGGGTGTACAACTGTGCAAGGGGGCAGATTATTCCCCATCTGCCCCCTGGAGATTCTCTCACCCAGCTGCGTTGTGGGCTGGGCTCAATGTCTGGCTGTAAAAGCGAGGAATCCCAGTGCAGGTGGAGCCAGCCCACTCAGACCATGGAACAGTGGGGTGGGGGTGTGTGAATTGTAACACACCCTGCCTCCCCCTTTCCTTAGGGGCTGAAGCAGCAAAAAGCAGGGTCTCAGGCCCCAACGTTGCTGTTTTCTGCCCCTGCAGGTTGGCACCGGTCCAAAGGAGACAGCGCAGCCAGACCCAGCTCTGGAGAGATATCAGTGGGGTACGGGACCCCAGCTGCCACACTGGAAACTGACATGCAGCTGGACCCAAATCTCCCATCCCTCCAGCCTGCCCTGGGCTCTGCCCCTCCCTGGCTGGAGACCCCCGAGCTGGGCTCCTGCGCCGACCAGAGGTGTGATTTTGGCCAACTGTTCCACTTTCTGGTTTGAAAAAAGGAAAATTTCAGTAAAAGCACCAAGACCAAACCCCATATAAGGCAAAGCAGGTTGAGTGGGGGGTTCTGGTTCTGCCACCAGCACCAGAGCTGATCAAGTGTGTGTGCGGGGGAAGGGTCCGGACAGCACTAGGCACAATTGTGTGAAGAAATAATTGGCCATGTGAAGCACAGGCAGATGTGCTTAAACATTGAACAGAAGTCCTTCAATAGGGGACACTATCCTCTCCCAGGGTGGAGCGAGGGATGGGAGCATTCTCCCTTCACAGCCAGGACCAGAAGCTCAGCTCTGGGATGAGATAAAACTGAGCTGGAGTCCATTCCTGCTCATTAGCACCTCTTCCCATGCGATGGGGGGTGAACCCTGGCACCTGGACCCCCTTGCAGTGGTATCCCCCTCACCCCTAGTGGGAAGGAAAATCCCAGTAGGAACAAAGGAATAATCAAATTTATTGGAACAAGGGAAATACAAAGACTCATTAAAACAAACACTGGGGCCGAAAGCCCTAGACAGTCCTTCTACACACACCCAGAAGCCTCCCTCCCTGCAAGGCCACCATGCCCCCTGGGCGTAAACCCCACAGAGGCAGAGTCCCCACCTGACCATTCTGCCCCGGGAGAAGGGAGCTGGCTCCCTGCCCAGCAGCACCCTGTCGAAGGGCTACAGCACCCCTGCAGTCCCCAGCTAGAGCACTAGGCCCAGGGCGAAGCCTGAGGTGCCGGGGTCCCTGGCAACAGGACAGATGAGACTCCCCCTGTTCAAGAGAGGGGGCCAGGGCTGCAGTACAGCTGGGAGAGTGTCCTGCTCAGGGCAGGGCCCAGGTTCCTGGGGGAGGAAGCACAATGGGGAAAGGGGTGTTAGGGCCAGGGGAGGGGCATAGCAGGAGGCCCCAACTTCCGTCCATGTGCTACAGCCAGAAACTGAGCACAGAGACCCTAGGAGTCCTGGCTCCCTGCCTCCCTCTAGACCACAGGGACTAAAATAGCCCCAAAGCCAGGAGCTAATTCAAAAATCCTAAATAAGCTTTTGAAGACAGAGGGAGGTTTTACTGATCCTTGGAGTGAATGAATCAGCTGGACTGAGGGGGAGCCCGGGGCTGTGGGTTGGGGATAAGGGGCACTGGCAAGGGGGAACCTAGTACCAGGCTGGCAGGGGGCGTGGGTCAGGCCTGAGGGTCCACGCGCTGCTTACTCTCACCTCTGCAGTTTGCCACACTTGATGGTGCTCAGCAGCTTGTCCCTGCTCTCAGGGTCTGGGCAGGTAGAGTAGGCGGCCAGCAGGCTGATGGGGTGGAGACAGACAGTGAGGGGGGGCAGGGACTTAGGCTCCCAGCCCCCAAGCTTTCTAGAGTAGGGGAAACTGAGGCATGGAACAAGACAGGCACTCAGTCAAATAGGAAAGGAACCCAGGAGTCCTGGTTCCCAGCCCTTCCACTGCTCTCCCACCAAACCCCACTCCCCTCCCAGAGCTGGGGCCAGAACCCAGGCAGGTGGGCCCTGTACCTGGCCGGTGTGCTGTATCTCTCCAAAATGGCGGCTGCTTTCTCCCCGCTCACTCCACTGATCTGCATGAGCTGCCGAGCGAACACCTCACGCACAGTCTGGGCCTAGGGAGCCAGAGAGAAATGGGGGACAGGGGGTCAGAGCCAGGGAGAACTGCCAAGGTGTCCTCCAGTAATCCAGCCCTAGGGTAGGATCCTGGGAAAGGACAGAGCCATCCCAGCTCCTGGAGCCAGCCAGTCCCCTGCCCTGGATCACAGTCAGCATCCCCGGAAGGGGAAAGGCTCCGTGTCCCATTCCCTGCCCCCTAAGCCAGCCATTTCCCCTGTCCTAGGGACAGATCACAGCCAGTGCCCCCGACCCATTCCCTGTCCTGGGGCTGGAAACAGGGTCATGGCCACTCTGCCCAGTCTCACCTTGTTCTTGACAGCTCCCTCATTGAACTCCTGGAAGGTCATTAGGGTGCAGAAGTCGCTGTTGGGCTGCAGTGGGCCGCGGCCCTGAGACTCTTCCTTGGTGCAGCTCATCAGGGTCTTGTTCTGGGGAGGAAAGGGGCACCTCATAAATCCAACCAACCATCCCCTACTCCTGGCTGGCACCCCTCACTCCAGATGCACAGCCCCCTGCTAGCCTAGCCCCAGGCTCCCTCTTCCCAGCTCTGCCACCCCCTCTCACTCCTGACCCACAGCGCCCAGCCCTGGGCTCCCAAACCCCCATCTCTGCCACCCCCTCTCACTCCCAACCCACAGCCTCCAGCTAGCCCAGCCCTGGACTCCCCCTCCCCCAGATCTGCCGGTGCCTCTCACTCTTAACCCACAGCCCTGTGCTAGCCCAGCCATGTGCACCCCTCCCCCCAGCTCTGCCAGTGCCCCTCAGTCCTGACCCCCAGCCCAGCCCAGCCCAGCCCAGCCCTGAGCTCTGTTTCCCTCCCGCAGCCCCTTGCTCACCCCATACAGGCTATTCAGATGACGTGTCATGATGGTCAGATACGCAGCTGATTCCCGCAGGTCACGGGTGCGTTTGACAAAGAAGCCATCCACTACCTGGGTGTGGGGGAAGAGAGCATTAGGGAGTGGGGCTAGTGGGCGGGGAAGACAGTGCATCTGGGTTCACAGCCTCCTTGAGGTTCAAATTTTCTGGCCTTAACCCTGTGCTATTGTTATGGGGATCGGACACAGAAGGGCCCCTGCATCTGGGTGCTGGGTTGGGGAATCCGTAGCTGGATGCTGGTGGTCACCTGATGCAGGGCGCTCTGTGGGAGGCTCAGGAGCTGTATGTGTATGGGAGGGAAGTGTCCTGCGGGGGGGTTGCTGTACCAGGGTACTGGGCAGGGGTCCCCATACCTGGGTGCTCGTGGCTGCCTGCTGCAGAGTGCTCTCGGGCAGGCTCAGGTGCTGGGTCGATCCAGATTCCTCCAGCAGGTAGATGGGATGGCGCAGGCCACAGCGACGCAGACGGAACTGGGGGGTGGAGTGGGGGGGTTAGCATGGGAGGGAGATCCACCCTGGCTCCCACCCCATGAGTCCACCCAGACAGCCCCCAGATCCCCTCCTCAATCCCTCAGGCACCCCATTCCCCCGCACCTTCTGCTCACGGAAGCGCCCGTCGATGATGCTCCCACACAGGTCAGCCATTCGCTTCCGCTCCACCACATAGTCCAGGGCCAGCTCCTGCGCTGGGGGCAGGTGCAGCTGCCCTGGGGTGAGATGGGATTCAGGAACGGGAGAACAAGACCCCACCCCCCTGTCCATGCATGGCCAACATGAGGCAATCTTGGTGCTGTGAGGCTCTGCCACCCCCATATTTTCTCCCACACACACTTGGAGTGGCAGCCAGGGACCCCCCCCAGTACCTCTACCCTAGGGCCAGGGTAGTGCCCCACTGGGATGTGTGGGGTGGGGCCACCCCTCAGAGCTCAGGCAGCACCAGTTACACTCAAGGAGCCCTCCCTCCCTCCCTCCCTGCTGGCCTGGGGGCTCCTACCTGGACGGGGCTGGACTCTCTCACGGGCGACCCACATGAAGTCCCCCACATGCAGCTTGCGCACGTCGAAGGGCACGGCGTTCCTGCGCAGCTCAGCCATCAGGTCCTGCTTCCGGGCCGCTGGGCCACTGTAGGGAGAGACGGGGTGGGACTGGGGCCTGCTCAGGAGGCCCCTGAGATGCCCACAACCCTCCTGGACACTGAGTGACCTCCCCACCTCAGCCCCCAGAGCCCAGCCTGCCTGGGATCCCCATAATAAGCCTCCCTGCTCAGGATGCCCTATAACCCCCTCCCCCAGTCCCCCCGGCCAGAAGCTCGGGCCCCCCAGCGCACCCCATGGTCTCGATGAAATCCACACACAGGATGATGTCAAACTGGCCAGGTCTCAGCACGAATTCAGGGTCATGGGGCCTCTGCCCTCCAGAGCCACCCGCTGTCCCCTCCAGGGGTCCCAGGGCACTGTCAAGCCTGCAGCAAAGTGGGGCAGACAGCACAGTGAGAACACAGCCCTGGAGAGGGGCCAGGAAAGGTGGGGAAGTCCTGTCCCAGCCCGCCACAGAGAACACAGGGGTGCGGAAAGTTGGGAGCTTCTGCTACAGTGATCAGCAAAGAACGGGTTAACATTGCCAGTGGCTGGGTCTAGAGAGAGCACAATGAATGGAGCCTAACTATTAGTCCCCACTTCCCTTCCCCCTCCCTCGACTCCCACCACCTCTGCTCGAACGTGCTAGACCCCACTCCCCCCAGTGCTGCAGAACTCAGGAGTCCTGGCTCCCAGCCCTGCCCCCTCCCCGCCCGTGAGTACACCCCGGCTCACACAGGCTGTCTGGAGCTGGCACTCACAGCTGGGGCTCTGGGCGCAGTTTCTCCTCCCCAGCAGGATCCGTGGGCTCTGTGCCCTGGGGTGTCTTGGATTCTGGGGCTCGACCCTCTGAAATCAGGGCCTGCTCCACAGCCACAAGCCTCTGGGCTAGCACCAGCCCCTGCGGTGTCAGAGAGTACCTGCGGGGAGCAAAGGGCATCTGTACCCACTGAGTCCCCTCTGCTGCCCCCACAGCCTGGCACCTCCCGAGTCCCCAGCCTTGCAGCACGGCACTATTACTGAACCCCTAGCAAACCTCCAGGCAGCACAAAACCCCCTACTGAACCCCCCACCCCACCTGCCCTGCCCCATTAAGCCTCTGTGAGGATATAGGGAAGGCGTGGGTACAATCTAGGCACTCCGAGTGGGAGCAGGAACTGGCTGCCTGGCTCCTTCCCACACGGGACACTCCCTTTGAGGTGCAGCCTTTCACCTACCCGACGCCTTGTTCGCCCCCACAGTGGGTGGAGAGTCCGAGGGCCGGTGGCAAAGGAGTCACAGAGCAGCGTCAACGTGAGGTGCTCGGCCACAGCAGTGGACTCACCCTAGACAACAGAATGGCCCCCCCAGGAGAGCTGGGGTAGCAGCAGCAGGCGGCCTGGGCGGTGAGGTCGTGGGGCTGGGCTCGCCTGGTGCGGCTGATGAGGGAGTCACCGGTCAGAGGAGGCTGGACAGTTATAAAGGGGAGGAGCTAAGCTCTTGGGAGGTTTGGGCCATTTTCATCAGAGTAGCCTTGAAGCAGGGGCCCTGCCTGAGCCCAGCTGGGTGGAGGCCTCCCCAGGGAAGGGGAGCTAGTGGTAGGCACTGCAGGCAGGAGGTCGGGCTGCAGGATCTGAGCTCTCTCTGCTGCATGTGATGAGGTAAAAGGGCAGCAGGTGAGTTTCGGGGTGGGGTCCGGGTGCGATATCAGCTTCACAGCTGCTGCGGGGCTCCTGTGGGAGCTGAGCTGGACCCAGAAAGCTCACACCTTGGGACAGGGGCTGAGTATGGGGCAGTCTGAGGGGTCAGTGCTGTGCCCAGGGTCTAAGCTCACAGGAGGAGCTGTACCCTTAGTGTGCCAAGGGACCAAAACAGGGGCAGGGACTGGACTCTGCTCAGGCTCTGGGAGACTTAAACACCCAGGGCCCCAGAGGCTGGATTCCCCTCCCTGCAGGCTGGTGGGCAGCAAGCGTGTGCCCAGTAACATGGACTAGGGGACCAGCTTATGGCACTCATCCCAGTGCAGAATAAGCTGTAAGCTTGGGCGGCAGGGGCTGTGATGTTCCATGCAGGTATCCTCCAGCAGACCAGGGTGCACCAGCCTAGCTGTCCACCAGATGGAGATGGTGACCAACCCTCCCATTAGATGCTCTCCTTTCAGTCAAGGGGAAAATGCCCATGACCTGGAAAAGAATATATCTGACATGCTCGCCTTGAGGGGGATTCAGCTGCCCAACAGTGCCCGGGCCATAGCTGTGGTGCTGGCACCCACACAGCAGGGGGCGATGGTTTCTCTGTGGATTAGGGAAAGTGTCATGCAACCACAGTGTCTGACGCTTAGCCCATGCCTTCAATGGAAGAGATTCTAGACAAGTGGGGATGCATGTTACCGTAGCACCATGGAGCTCACCAAGGGCGACTGGCAGGTACCAGGTGCCTTCACCCCTCAGCGGAGCTCTAGGATTTCCTGGTTTTACCCTCTGTCCTAAAGGGGCATCTACTATCTTTCAGCGTCTGGTAGCTCAGTTACGAATGGAGAACTTGGCCTAAGCATATGTTGATGACATTTCTAGCCACATCTGGGAAGAGCATGTGGCCTAGGTTAGGGGGGTACCTGACCCCCTCAAAGATGGAAAGTGTAGAGTGGGGATTGCTGAGGTGGCTTATCTAGGACACAAGGTGGGGAGTAGCTGTAGAAGGCCAGAATCTGCAAAGGTGGAGGCTGTTAAGGCCTGGCCTGCTTCCCAAACCAAGAAACAGACGTACTCCTTCAGTGGGATGGCAGGGTATTACTGGAGATTTGTAATGCAATTAGCTCCTGAGCTGCTCCCAGCACTGAGCTGTATCGAAGGGCGAGCCAGACAAAGCGCTCTGGATGGCCCAGCGTCAAAGGGCATTCTGGGCCTTGAAAAAAACCCCCCAGCTGAAACAAAGGAACAAGCTGTCAAGGGGCTGGTTTGAAGGTTGCTGCTGTGAACAGACAGGACACCTGCATGGACAGAGTGAAGATGGAGCGCAGAGAACCAGGGAGTGGCAAAGCCGCTGCTGCTACCAACATGGACTCTAAGTGTGGCTTTCCCAGGCCGGCCTGAGGACCCTGTGACACTGGATTCCAAGTGACTAATCAATGCTCCTTCGGCCTGGCCATGCTGCCCTGCCTCACTGCAGATCCTGGTATCGCTCCCTAGGAAGGAAAAGCTGCTGCAGGAGTTCTGATTTCTGCAGCAAGCCCAGCGGAGACCCACAGTGAGTTACTAAGGCTGCTCAGCAGCCCTTGGGAAAGGTGTGGGCCCGTGGGTGCTGGGGTTACCACCAGGAGACTGTGTAAAGGCCGGGGCATGTCCACAACAACTCCCAGCACTACACTACTCCCTGATGAGCCCCCCATTCCTTACAACATGGCACCCCCTCCAAAGCCCAGCACCCCCTCATACCATGATGCCCCTAGCAAGCCCTGAATCGTGTCCTCTGCAGCACAGCACCCCCTACCTGGCTGGGACATTGGTTTTCAGCACCAGCTCTTTGCGGATCAAGGTACCCACCGATGCCCAAGCCGTGTACCTATTTCCAGGGTCGACCTGCAAGACACAGATACTCCATGTGACTCTGCTGAGTGGGACCTACCTGAGCCCCAGCAGAGCTTGGAGCAAGGGAGGAAGGCACGGCTGGGGGAAGCAGAGGGGGTAGGTAAACTTGAGGGGGTAGGGTGATGGGCTCAGATCCCTGCGCCAGGAGTGATGGTTCCTCAAGCCATCTCCAGAACCCATCAACTCCAGAACCTCATGATGGGTGTTTGATGGTGCCCAGACTGAAAGGGGATGGCAGGCCGGGGGATTCTCCAAGGCAGCTCTCACTCACCAGGGTGAAGGATTTGTCACACAGTGGCTGAGCTGCCCGCTGCAGCTCAGGCTTCGTCAGGAACCCCCGGCTGCGTGGGCTCTGTAAGGGGGAGAGGAGGAGTCAGCACTGGGGAAGAGAACATAGGAGGCCAGGCTCCAAACACCACTTGCAGAGCTAAGAATAGAACCCAGGAGTCCTGCCTCCCAGCCCACTGCTCTAACCATTAGACCTCATGCCCCTCCCAGAGCTGGGCATGGAACCCAGGATTCCAGGCTTACCATGCTGTCCTTATAGAGGGCTAGCAGCACAGCATAGGCCCCAGAGTGTGGGGCTGGGACATACTGCCGGGGGGGACGGGCCTTCCTCTGGAAAAAAAAGTGTCAATTAGCAGGATCCCCCGGCTCTGATCCCCTCGCTGCCTCTGACATCCCCCCAAGCCCCAACCTGTCCCTGCAACCCAGTGTCTCTCACACAAACCCACTCCACCCCAGAGAGGCAAGGGGACTTACGTAGCGTCTGAGAGTCAGAGCCAGGGATAGAACCCAGGAGTCCTGACTCCACACCCCTCCCTTCTCTAACCACTATACCCCATTCCCTTCCCAGAGCCAGGAAGTAGAACCCAGGAGCCCTTCTGCCAGAGGCAGTGCTCTCACCGTGGGGGGAGGCTCCAAATCCCCAAGTAAGGTCTGTGAGGCAGAGGGGTTGTTGAGGGAGCGGTGCTCTGTGCCAGGGGGATCACTTTCCTGGCCCCCCCTGGAGGGGCTGGCCCTTCCCATGGCTTCAAGGGGGGCATCTGCACCTAGGGTTCAAATAGAAATAAGATAGGACCTCCCCCAAGCAGCCAGTTCCCCTGCAAAGGCTCCGATCCAGGCCCAGGGCCCCCAAGAGAGGACAGGCCCTGTCTCCCGTTCCCTGCCTCCCTCAGCCAGCCTGACCCTGACCCCCACCCTCCAGCTGGGACAGGGCCAGGAGGCACAGAGGGCTCCTTACTGGGAGCAGCCTCTCACTTGCTAGGCTCAAGGACGGGCCTGATGGGAGGGAGGGGGAGACAATATCCTCCCACTCCCTAGGAGAGACCCTACAATAACGAAGCACTGTCATTTGATTTTAAATCTACCACAGTTGTTAAGGATCCCTAAACCGAGTGGAACCAACAACCCAGGAGTCCTTTACACCCGAGTGCACCTATGCCCCTGTGTGGCTGCCCACCCCCCGCTCAGCCTCCTTCAGTCTTCTCCTCACACCATGCCATCTTGGGGGACCCCTTCAGTCCTGACACCCCATCCCTGGTGCTCTTCACCTACCCTGCTCAGCACGGTGCCTCTCCAGCCGCTCGTCCAGCCTCCGGCAGATCCCGTCCCCAAAATGCTGCAGAATCGCGGCCTCACGCCCACTGTCCAGGGGCAGCGGGTACCTTCGAAGGGAGCCCAGAGCCTGAGGGGGAAGAAACACTGACACGGGGAGCCTCCAGCCCCCCCCCCACCCCTCCCAATGGGGTCCCAGCAATAAGAGCCAGGACTCCTGGGTTCTCGCCATGCTCTCGCAAGGGAGTGGGGTCTAGTGGGTTGGGTCAGGGGGGCTGAGGACCAGGACTCCTGGGTTCTAGTCCCAGCTCGGGAGGGGAGGGAAGTGCAGTGGTCAGAGCCGGGGGGGGCAGGAACCGGGACTCCTGCGGGGAGGGGGCGAGCTCACCCTCTGATACACGAACTGGGTCTTCTTGCCCTTCTCAGCGGCCTCATCCCTCCACTCGGTCAGCCACTGCACGAAGAGGGGGTTAGGGCAGGCGGGCACCGGCTTCTTCCGCCCCAGCCGCCGGGGGGCCGCCATCTCCGCAGGGACCTGGGGCCTTTCCCCTCTCGGGGGCGCTGGCTCCGATCCAGCCCCAGCGGGGGGACGGGGGGCGGCCTGGCTCTGCCGCCCCCGATCGGAGTCACTCTTTAATGACAGGGGGATGAGGGGGCGACAGCCAGCCCCCCCAAACGAGATGGGAGGGGTTCCCCCGGACTCCTGGGTTCCCGCTAACCCACTAGCTGCAGCATGCGGGAGACCCCCACACTCTGCCCCGCGGGGGGGGGGGGGGGGGGCGGCACCGCGACCCCTGAGCCGGAAGCGATTCTACCCTTTTCCCGCCGGGGCCCCGGCTTCTCGGAGCACCGCCCCTGGCTGCTGGGAACCATAGAGAGCGGCGATGTGCCCGGGATAGAGTGTGCCCGGAGGGGCTCTCCAGCGCCATCTAGCGGTCAGAAAAGACGAAAACTCCGCGATGGCCGAGCTCTGCGGGTACCGCTCGGAACAGAAAGAGAATCGGGGGTCGAGGCCGGGAGCACTGGCAGAGCTGGGGGAGCCCAGGGCTGGGGTAGCAGGGGGCTGTGGGTTGGGGGTGAGGGGCACTGGCAGAGCTGGGGGAGCAGGGAGCTGTGGGTCGGGGGTGAGGGGCACGGGCAGAGCTGGGGGAGCCCAGGGCTGGGGTAGCAGGAGGCTATGGGTCGGGGGTGAGGGGCACGGGCAGAGCTGGGGGAGCCCAGGGCTGGGGTAGCAGGAGGCTATGGGTCGGGGGTGAGAGGCACGGGCAGAGCTGGGGGAGCCCAGGGCTGGGGTAGCAGGAGGCTATGGGGTCGGGAGTGAGGGGCACGGGCAGAGCTGGGGGAGCCCAGGGCTGGGGTAGCAGGAGGCTATGGGTCGGGGGTGAGAGGCACGGGCAGAGCTGGGGAGCCCAGGGCTGGGGTAGCAGGAAGCTATGGGTTGGGGCTGAGGGGAACTGGCTGAGCTGAGGGGGGAACTCACCATGCCCATGGAGACCCCTCCAGCTGCCTCTCTCCTTCTTAACTCCTTCTGTCGCTCACCTTCTCCCCCAGCAGTGTAGTGGGGGCTCCCCTGATCTTGGCCACCAAGCCTGGGGGACAGGAAGCACTAGGGGGCAGGTGCCTTGCTCAACCCCCATCCCTCCCTGGCCAAGCTACAGGGCCAGTGATTCTCAACCTTTTTACAGACTGCTGTAACCCTTTCACAAGTCTGATTTGTCTTGCATACCCCCAAGTTTCACCGCACTTAAAACCTACTTGCTTACAAAATCAGACATAAAAATAGAAAAGTGTCACAGCACACTATTACTGAAAAATGGCTTACTTTCTCTTTTTTTACCAGACAATTATGAAAAAATCAAATGGAATATAAATATTGTACTTTCAGTGTATAGTACGGGGTGGCCAACCTGTGGCTCCGGAGCCACAGGCAGCTCTTGTATAGGCACCGACTTTGGGGCTGGAGCTACAGGCTCCAACTTCCCAATGTACCGGGTTGGGGGGGCTCACTGCTCAACTCCTGGCTCTGCCACAGGCCCTGCCCCCACTCCACCCCTTCTGGCCCTCTCCCCTGAGACTGCCATGCCCTCACTCCTTCCTCTCCCCGCCAGAGCCTCCTGCATGCTGCATGTCCAAAGGTGCGGGAGTCTCTGACCAGCGGGGCTGCCGGTGGGTGGGAGGCGCTGGGAGTCAGGGGGTGCTCATGGGGGGGTTACTGCCGTATTACTGTGGGTCTTTGGCAATGTACATTGGTAAATTCTGTCTCCTTCTCAGGTTGGCCACCCCGGTATAGTATATAGAGCAATATATACAGGTCATTGTATGAAATTTTAGTTTGTACTGGTTTCAGAGTAACAGCTGTGTTAGTCTGTATTCGCAAAAAGAAAAGGAGTACTTGTGGCACCTTAGAGACTAACCAATTTATTTGAGCATGAGCTTTCGTGAGCTACAGCTCACTTCATCAGATGAAGTGAGCTGTAGCTCACGAAAGCTCATGCTCAAATAAATTGGTTAGTCTCTAAGGTGCCACAAGTACTCCTTTTCTTAGTTTGTACTGACTTCACTAGTGCTTTTTCTGTAACCTGTTGTAAAACTAGGCAAATATCTAGATGAGTTGATGTGGCCCCTGGAAGACCCCTGTGTACCCCACAGGTACACTTACCCTGGTTGAGAACCACTGCTATACGGCTTTTAGCCTGGCTGGGGAAGGTGTAAGGGATAGGGGAAGGGGAAACGTGTGTGACAAGAGGAATGTACATATTGATGAATAGGTTCATGCATATTCATGAGGTTGACCCAGATGGGACCTTCAAGAGAAAATGGGACAAAGTGTGGGGCCTGACCCGAGTGTCCCGCCCCGCCACGCGGCTGGCCTGAGCTGCTCACCCAAGCCCTGCCTTCCCCTTCATGTGCACAGCCGGGGCTGGGGTCGCTGCTCGCCCGAGCCCTGGCTGCTGCCCACGCATGGCTGGGGTCGTTGCTCGCCCGAGCCCTGGCTGCCGCCACCACGTGGCTGGGGTCGCTGCTCGCCCGAGCGCTGGCTACCCCCTGCAAGTTTCTCTGCACCACACCTCACCTTTTTGACAAAAATGGGCATTTGTCATTTGCTCTTGCCAACTGATGAAGTCAGCAAGAGCAAACGGGACAAATGCCCCTTTTGTCAAAAAAGTTGGGATGGCCAGGACAGGGCTTAAAAGAGGGACTGTCCTGGCCAAAACAGGACATGTGGTCACCCTACTTCAAGGGGTCGTGCTGAGAAAGGAGGGGAACCAACCTGCCCCCACCATGAGAGCCACTGTCTTGGCTTCAGATCATCCTTCCTCACCAGCTGTCCCCAACCCAGATGGCTCTCCTCCCCCCTCACCCCCCAGCACACACATACAGGTGGTTTCTCAATTTGATCGGTGAGGGGGATAATCTAGGGAGCATTTGGTTAATCCCTTGGGATAGATATTCTCCTGCCTGGAGACAGCCCTTGCCCAGCTCTGAGACCCAGGTGCCTCTGGGGTGGGCCACAGGGACTGTTTATACAGGGATCCCTCCCTTGGTTCTGAGTCACAGTTTCCTGTGGGGTGGTGTGAAGGGGCTGTTCATACAGGGTTCACTGGTGGGCTCAGCACTGGTTTTGGGGGAAGAGCACTCCCTGCTGAGTTGTGCAGGTGCCTGGAACAGCAACATGGAGCGGTTTGACACTGCCTGTTAACTCTGGAGCAGAACAGGGACCACTTCTACGGTGACATGTAAATTCTGCTTGGGTTTTGGCCCAAAGGATGGGAGCAGCAGCAGGATTACCCCTAAGAGGTATAACCAGGGCTGCTTGTAGAGTCCGATGAACAGGGCAGTCACCTTGGCAGCCAACTTCCAGAGGGTACCGTGTCCCTCTGCCTTCCCCCCCCCCTTTCCTGCAGCCACTACCCCAGGGGAAAGCAGTTGAGGGGGTACCCAAAACGTTTTCAAGCCTGCCAGGCAAAATGCCTACGGTTGCTCCTGGGTACAGCCCAGCGAAACTGTCCCTGTGGCAGTAGTGCCAACCCCAAGGGTTCAATAGTCATGAGATTGGCTTTAAAATCATGAGATTAGCTACAAATAAGCCATTTGGTCTTTTTTAGTTGCCATCTGCTTTTTGAGCTTTCAGGGTGCGGGGGGGGGCGGTCACATTTTGCAGCGTTTTCCACGGCCACCAGGGCTCGACAGGTATTTTTCTTTAAGAATGACGGCTGAAGGCCTCACATTGCCACTTGCCTCCAGGAGCCGAGGCGTTAAGGAAAACTATCATTGCCAGGACAAAATCATGAGAGTTGGCAACACTGCGGCGGGCAAGGCTGGGTCTGGGCAGGGTCCCAGGCCAACAGCCAGAGAACAGGGAGCGCGGCGGGCCGGAGCAAGGACGCCGGGGCCGCTCAGGGTCCCTCCCCCTGCCTCCGTGCTAAGGGCCGGTGCGGTTGGGGTGGGGTGGGGGGGGGCTTCCTCGCTGCCCTAGATGTCCTTATAAGGAGTGGATGCTGCAAGAGGCGGGGCCTCTGTCTGTGCAGTTGTTCACGCCCTTATTTGGAAGCGACGCAACGAAGGGGGGAGAGAACAGAGCCCACAGGGGGAAGGGGGCGGGTTCAGGGAGAGGCTCAGCCAACCAGCAGCCGGTCATCAGATTCGGCTGCCTGAGAGCCTATTTGTCAGTCTTTTTACATACCCCCCCCTTTTGCGCCGCCTCCCCCACCCAACCCCCGGTCCCGCCGCACCTCAGCAACCCGATTTATTATCACAACTGTTGTTTTTCTAGGCGGGGTCCCAAGGGGGAGGCCGGATCGGCCCCTGGGGAGGGTCCCGATGCCAAGGTCCTTGGCCACAATCCTGGGGTCCCGGCTCCCGCCCACCCCATGCGCCGCCCAGAGCCGGGGAGAGAACCCCGGCGTCCGGGCTGCATAACCGGCTGCTCCCGGCACGTCAGCGGGTCTAAGACTGGCCCCTGCCCGGGGCCCTGCAAGCGGCGAGGAGATAATTAAACGACACCTCCCACTAGTCAATGGGGCCTAGGTGACCCATGATGCACTGCAACTGCAGGACACCCCGGCTGTGGCTTCTCTCAGACTCGGCGCGCGAGCGCCGCCCTGTCCCCCAGGACTACATCTCCCATGATCCCCCGGACTGCAGCGCGCATCCTTCTCCCGCCATTTCCCTGCGCTTTCCGGCTCCTTCCCGGCGGCGGGCACGGACTCCATTTCCCTGCGTGCCCCACGACCCGCGCCGCCCGGAAGTGCCCCTCCCCCATAAAGCGGAAGCGGGCGGCCGGTTGGTTTGGGGCGGGGCAGAATTTGGTCTCGACACCGACCGAGTGAGAAGCAGCTGCAGAGCGAACCCCGCGTAGCCCGGACCGTGATCCCCCTGCCCGCAGCACTATGGTGAGACCCCGGCCCGCCGCCGCCATCTTGTGCCCTGCGGCCGCCATCTTGCCTTTGGGGTGCCTATGGGATCCATACGGGAGGGGGAGCCTGGCGTACCCGCCACCTCTGTAGGGGGCGCCTGTAAGAGCTATCGGGGATCGCGCTGTAGGATCCGTAGCCGGGATCTGCTCTCGCCCCCTGTAGCATCTGTGCGGGATTTCTATGAATGGGAGCTCCACGGGGAGCCTCGTTTCCCCTATGGGATCTATAGGCGGCTGTCCGTCCGCTCTCTTCTGCGTCGGGCGGCCTGTGTAGGGTCCCTGGGACGCTCGCCCTTTCCAAGGGGTTCCCTCCTACCCCCTTGGGGTGTGTCTGGAGGTGCCTCTGGAATTCGTGGCTGGTGTCTGCTTCCTTTTCCCGTGTGGGATTGGGATCCCTATGCGGGGCTCTTATGGGCTTTCTGCAGGGCCTGTTGTGGCTGCTTCCCTTGTAGGTGCAGGTGTGTGGTGGGATGCAGATGGTGCACCCCTATGGGTGAGTCCTACCTGGGGCTGGCCCCTTCTCCCAGCCTCTGATGGGGTGGGGGCTAGTTTGTTCCAGGGGCTGCTATTGCCTCAGAGCATGGGGGTTGGCAAACGGCGATCTCTCAAAGCATGGGGTTTGAGGCTTGCCAGCCACCTCTAGCTCCATTTCTTCTGCCTGATGCCCTAGCTGCACTGTGGTCTGTGGGATCCTGTGACCTGAGGGCTCACCATGTCTGCAGTAGTTCTCTTTCCACCCCTAGCCTTGGGGTGGTGGGAAGCAGGTGGCGTTTGATGTATCGGATGGGGCCAAATCACGAATGGGTGGGGCCCCTGGCTGGGGGGCTGCCAGTGAGATGTGTGCTGGATACAGGAATGGCTGGGGGGATTCTCTGGCTTGTGTCCTACAGGAGGCCTGAAAGGGGGCCATAATGGCCCCGTCTGACATTAAAATCTGAGTCTAAGTTGAACCCATCTTTGTGCCCACATTGTCCTAGCGCCCCCCAGATCAGTCAATCCAGTGTGCTGCTCTCAGCTCCTCCTCCCAGTCTGAGCACCCCACTGCTCCCCTCTGATGTGGTATGATAGTGGGCGAGCATGCTGCTCTGCAAAATGTCTGACTCCGACTCCATCTCTGCCTCGTGCTCCTAGCCCGGGTTCCCAGCTGGCCCTGGCGAGACCTGCTTCACTCAGGGCCAGCAAGGAGCCTTCATGGCCCTTGACAGTTCTGGACAGTCTTGAGGGGTGGGGGTGTTCCCAGGCAGCCTACAGAGACCTCCCAGTGCCTGTGTGCCTGAGGACAAAGATGATGGGGAGAGGTGCTTGGTTTGCCTGGTGCCTGGGTTCTTAGAATTGCCTGGCTGGGGATCAGTGGTGAGCACAGCTTGGAGGGAAGGTGGGGAGACTTGGGGGTGAAGGGTACAGGGAAATCTGGGGGTGATTAGTAAAGGCTGCCGGCGGTGAACTGTCTCTTTGGCAGAACCAGTAGCATTGATGAGTATTTACAGGGTTAAGGTTTTTGCCATGGGTTCAGACAGGGCTGCTGGGCTGGGGAACAAAAGCCCTTTAGCCTCCTATGGGCCCACTCGATTAGGAGGCTTGGGGGCCGCTCCTGCCTACAACAGCCTTGCTGCAGGGGTGGATGTATTGGCTGAAGTATTTAGGCCTGGGCCTGGGGATCCGAGAAGACTCTCCAGTGCTGGTCCCCGACAGGCCCCATTCTGAGCCCTGCATTGCCCCCATGCCCCTTTCATTTCCCCCTCCAGCAGTGGCTGCTGGAGCAAAGCGGCTGGTGCTTCCCCTAAAACAGCCTCCCTTCTCCATATAAGAGCATATCGCTGTGCTGCTTTGCTGGTCAGCTGCTGAAGCCATGCTCCACTGAAGGGCCGCCGTGGATCTTGGCCGGACCCTTGGGATCATCTAGTGGGGGCCTGGGCTGGGTGGCTAGAACTTGAGGTTGCCCAGTTACTCAGTTGGCCCCTCTGCTGTCAGGCAGTGGAGTGTGAAGTGCTATGGCAGGGCCCCAAATGAGGCTCTTGATCTGAAGGTGTCTAGCGGGGGTGGGGAGAAGGGTGGGCTCAGTAGTGTATGGGGTGCTGTGCTCCGAACCCCAGGCCAGGAAGGAGCGTGTCAGGGAGGCTCAACAATCTGTCTCTTGGTGCAGTAAAGCAGTTGCCTTGGGGTGGGGGGGGATGGAGGTTGAAGGGGCTGGAGTTAAATGGGGGATGGGAAGTAGGCATGGTGGGGGGGGTTGGTCTTGTGGGGTGGGAGGTAGGCACAAGGTGAGTAGGGGATGGGAGGTGTAGAGCTGGGGGGGAAGGGTCTCCTGGGATGAATGGGGGTCGGCAGGGCCCTGGGGGAGCAGGGGAAGGGTTGTCACCCCATCCCTGCAGAAGGTTGGTTGCAGCAGGTCCCTTGCCCCTGGGGCTGCACAGTGGGGGAAGGACCCAGGCTGCTGGGTAGTGATGGGGAAGCAGCGTGTGCAGCCTCTTTTTGCACAGGTCACGTGCCGCGCCGTTTCCTGTGTGGGGTTTCAGGTTCCCGCCGTGGGTGCTTGTGCAAGGCACTGACGCAGCGCTTCCCATCATGCACATCTCTGGCTGGGGCACTGGTTTGCTGCTGGCCATTGCTGGAGTGCGTCCACTGGTGTCCTGCCTGTGTAACCAGCAACAGTGTCCACAGCTTGCCCAATCCATCCCTCTCCACTCCAAAGCTGCAAAGCCCATGGCAGCTGCCGGGTTAAATCCTCTGGGCCCATTGGCTTGGGGCCTGGTAGAGTATGTGGGCCCCAGCACTGACATTACCTAGCCCCCAACACCTCTTGGTGGGGGCAAAGGGTGGATCCCCCAACAATCCCCTTCTGCTTGGCATCCCTTGCGAAGATCTGCCCCTCAGGGCTAGAAAACCCAGTGTCTATTGTTCTTGGCCCTTTGGAGTTGATGCACTGGGGCTGGTACCCTAGCAATGGGCACCTCATTGCCCAGCCTTTGGGGGCTGGGGGAGCCCCTAATTCCTCCTCCTCTCCCCCCCTCCCCACAGGCATCTGGCGTAGCGGTCTCTGATGGAGTGATCAAGGTCTTCAATGACATGAAGGTGCGGAAGGCCTCCACCTCCGAGGAGGTGAAGAAGCGCAAGAAGGCAGTGCTCTTCTGCCTGAGCGAGGACAAGAGGAACATCATCCTGGAGGAGGGCAAGGAGATTCTAGTGGGGGACGTGGGTGAGACAGTTGACGACCCCTATCTGCACTTTGTCAAGATGCTCCCGGAGTCAGACTGCCGCTATGCCCTCTACGATGCCACCTACGAGACCAAGGAGAGCAAGAAGGAGGATCTGGTCTTTGTCTTCTGGTAGGGCCATGCCCCAGCCCCATTCCCTCTAGGGTGGTACAGCCCTTTTGCCCCTGCTGGCTATGCCCACCCTCTCCACCAGCTAGGGACCCCTGCTTCTAGCAACCGGGGGAGTCGTGCCCCTTGTCTTGGTCACTCCCTAGTCCAAGCCTGGGGTGCCCCTTTATCTCTGTTGGCTGGGTCCATCTGTCGAGCACATCCCTGTTTTGGCCACGCCCCTCTCCAGTATTGGGCCCTTCCCATCCTCCTCCAGTGCCATTCTACCTGGTGCATCTTCTGGTAGAACCATGCCTCTCAGGTTGGGGTGGCCCCCTGACCCTTCCCCTTTCTGGCCCTGCCCCTCCATCCCCAAACTCCTTCTTATGGTCCTGCTTCCTGGCTCCAGCCAGGCCTCCTCCTCCAGGCCTGAGAAGCTCCCTGGTTCCCACTCCCTGGCTGGCAGTGCCACTCCTTCCCTCTGCAGAGCTGCAGTGAAAGCTGCCTTTGTTCACCCAGTGCCAGCACCCGGCCCCTCTGCTGGGTGGAGCAAGCCCAGCAGGGAGTGCCAGCTGCTTGTTTAAAGGGCTGCTAGCTGACCAGCTGGCAGTGGGGCCCACAACACTAGGGCAGGTGGAGGGGATGGGACGGGACTAGGAATGACCCAATCAGTGCATCCTGTGCTGGCTCTGCCAGCCCCCTTAGCCCAGCTGGGGCGCCCCCTCCAGGGCATACACTGTACTCAGGGGGTTCTGAACACATTAGCTCCTTCCTGCTCTGGGGCCACCTGGAGGCTTGGAGAGGCTGCAGGGGTGGGGAGGCATGAGTGGGTGCAGACAAGGGGGGTATTAATGGAGAGGGAATCTGAATGGGTGCTGGGGGCAGGAGAGTTAAGATGGGCCTGGATTTGAAACACTCTGCCCAGTGGTAGCTGCTCTTAGGCCAGTAGGACAGAGGAGACTGTCGGCACCATCTCTAAGAGCTGCTGTGCTGGCTGAAACTTACTTGGGGTGGCATTTAAAGGCCCTTATTGTGCTGGGCACAGAGCCACCCTGCCCCCTCTGCCAGGCATGGCACTGAGAGATCCACAGCTTCCCCTCTGCCTTACTGACCTGCCACAATTTCTCTCCTGGGCCTCCCACCTCTCTTCTCTTCTCCACACCCCCAGCTATTCTCTTGCTCCTTGTGCCTCCTGCTGGGAATCTGCCCCTCAGGTGCTGTTGCTAGTGTATGGCCTGGCAGGGAGGGCTCCTCCCCATACTCCTTTCAGCCCATGCTGCTGCTCTGTCCTTTTACGCTTTCAGTCTGTGCCCAGGTGGGTGCTGTGGGTGCTGTGTCTGAGGCCTGTGCCTTGCGGGAGCCTTCAGTCCCTGGTGTTGGTGTGAGTCCCCCCCCCTCTCCCTGCAGGGCCCCAGAGTGTGCCCCCCTCAAGAGCAAGATGATCTACGCCAGCTCCAAGGATGCTATCAAGAAGAAACTCACAGGTTAGTAGAGTCCTGCACCCCTGGCAGGCCATGTCCTGCCACCTGTGGGGGCCCGCACCCATGGTGGATGAGCCAGCTGGCAGCTCTGCAGTGGGATGCCGGCCCAGCTCCCAGACCCATGGTTGTGCTTCTGGCCCCTCTCAGTGAGGTGCTGTGTGCCTTGAGCCTTGTGGTCTGCCTGTGCCTGCCAAGGCCAGTTGGAACTGCACTCTGGGGTGACCCTTGGGAGCTAGTACCTGCGATGCCAGGACTCCTGAGTTGTATCCTAGCTCTGGGAGGGAGCAGGGGCTAGTGAATTAGAGCCATTCAGGGGCACCCCAGGGGTCTGGATTTGCTTCCTTGCTGTGCTCTGAGGCTACCCCCCACCCTTGGATGCGGGTGTCAATTCCCTGGTGCATGTGACCTGCTGGGAGATGCTAAATAAACACAGTCTCTGATCCTGTGGCAGGGTGCGCCAGTATGGTGCGGGAGGGGCCTTGCCTGGGATGGGGTGGAACTGGAAGTTCTCAGGCCCCCAGTCAACTGGTGCCTTTGCCAAGGCTACAGCAGGGCTTCTTGGCCTGGGGATCACAACCTCACTGCCCCGCACGTAGGGAGCGATGGGGGGTGGGAGGGGAGATTCTGGCTGGATCTCAGCTAGATGGGGGTTAATCTCCAACCCAAGGCTTGCCCTAACCCTCCCCATTTCTTTCTCTCTTGCCCTCCCTCCACCCCCCAGGTATCAAGCATGAGTTGCAAGCAACCTGTTACGAGGAGGTGAAGGACCGCTGCACCTTGGCCGAGAAGCTGGGCGGCAACGCCGTTGTCAGCTTGGAAGGGAAGCCCTTGTGAAACGCTCCCAGTGCCAGTTTATACCGGAGCTTCCATGTTAATCAGTCCTGTGCTACCTTTTTGGGGGGTGGGGTGGGGGGGAGGGCTGTTGGGGGGTGGGGGGATAATTCCTTAGATAACGTTCCGATTCTTTGCCTCCTAAGTCTCCTTCTCCAGTTTGCACGATCAGAGTCCTCAAGACACTCCACAGCCCGGCCATGACTGCTGTGCAGGGCACCTGCCAAACCCACTGCCGCCTCGGTTACCTGGAACTTCCGCCTTGGGGACCATTCCCTGGGCACTGTAGCTTCTCCTCAAGGTCCGGGGCCACTCCACCATCAGAAGGGACCATGCATTGAGCTCTCTAGCTTGATGTCTAGAGACACCAAGAAGGGCCCATCCTTGGAGCACTGGAGCTCAGTGTGTAGGTTTTGGGACTGTTCCACCATTCATGGGGATCGTCCCCTGAGCTCTGTCTAGTTCTGGGAGCATTCCCGCATTTCCATTCCAGTAATGTCTCCTTCAAAGGTTGATCAGGGACCAACTGGCTTCATCGTTCCATTGCCCTCTCCTGACAGCCCATCTCAAATCCTCCATAGGGCTGAGGTCTTGATGGTCAGTCCACTGCTGGCCAGGGTGTTCCCAAAAGGGGCTAGTGAGTGAGGGACCCTGCAACAGCCAGCCCCAGGTCTTGAGCCACTAGTAGTTTCTGGTGGAAGGTGACATCCTAGTAGCTCCTCTAACTGCATCCCTGTAGCCTCCTCTTGACTGGAATTAGAAATTTCTGGTGTGTGTAAATTTTTTTTTAAAGGGTTTTGTGTTTTGAAACAGTGAAAGATGCCGATTCTCTCTGGCCCCACCGGGAGAGCTGGGGGTGTCCCCGGAAAGCAACCCCCTGCTGCCAACGCGTCCATGACTTAGTGGCTTTGTGCTTGTCTGTAGTACTGTGTATAAATGGAATATTGTGGAGAAATTTGCAAAATTTAAGTAACTGGGGGCTGGGACACTCCCTTCCAGTGGAACTTACTAATATGGAAGCAGCACCTGTAATGACCTTCAATAAAAAAAAAAAAGCTAACAAGCTACTGCCCTCTCTGGCTTTATTTGGAAGGTTTGAGGCAATTAGGGAAACTGAGGCAGGGGGACATTAGGGTGGAGAGGAGTACCCAGGAGTCCTGTCTCCTGGGAGTCTGCAATCAGTGCTGAGCCTTGGGTGTGGGTGGCCATGGGAGCTGGGTGTGGCTGCTGCTTATGAGTAACAGCACCTGCCTTTCCTTGTAAAACACACAGGAGTGCAGGGGACCTGTGCAGGTCTCTGCCCAGGGCCACCTCCCTCCTGCCCTAGGCGGCTGGACTGCGTGTTCTCTCCCCATCCCCGCCCCCCAGGCCAGCGCCACACCTGTGTCTGGTCAGGCCTGGCTTGGTGCCCTAGCCCTCCTGCAGTACTTCAAAGTCCCATGCTAGGTGTGAAGGAGCAGCAGCGCTGGGACCTCCAAGTGTCTCCCTCTGTCCTGTCTCCTATGGGAGCCTGGGGTGGGAGGGGGGGTGTAATTCCCAGCTGGGATCACCCCTTTGCTCCTTGGCCCTGCCAGCAGAGCTGCTGGGGGGGGTTGGGACTATGAGGGGGGCAATGGTGCTGCCCACACCATCTCTTGCTGCCTCCAGAAGCCACCCACAACTTCAGTGTGTGTGTAGGGGGAAGGAGGGTAGCTTTCCCCCACAGGAGCTATCGGTGTAACTGGGTAATGCTAATCTGCTCTAATCCACCAGCCCCTGAGGTGGAGCTAGAACCCAGGAGTCCTAGCTAACAGCCTTCCCATGCTCTAAATGATGCTTGGAAGCCAAGAGAGAGTTTTCTCTCCCACAGGGGAGAGGGCAGGAGGGTTTGGGGGTGGGGCAGGAGCCAGGATCCCTGGGCTCTATCTCTGAGTGGGGGTGGGTGGGGTTTTGATGGTCTCCTTTCTTTGTGTCAGTGCTTATCCTGCCATGTACAGCCTTAGCAGGAGATGGGGCCTGGACAGGTTCCCTGCCCTCTAGGGTGTATCCCCCCCATCACAAGGGGAGCGAGGGGAGTGGGGAGCTCTTCCTGGCAGCTGTGTTGGCCCTGCTGGGGGGAGGCCAAGCCTCTCCCACCCCACAGCAAGGCCTTGCCTGGGAGTTCACCCCAGCTGGGGATCCTAGGCCAGCTTCTCTGCTATGAGTGATCAGCTCAGGGTGCTGTGATCGAGCAATGCAGGAGCTGGGGCCCTGGAAAAAGGGCTGGTGGGGGTCAGGGTGAGCAATGTTGGAAGCAGGGGAGTCCCAGCAGCAGCTGTGGAGGAAGCAGGGTTGGGGGAAGAGCCTTGATGCTGTGGGTGGCTGGGCCCTAGCTGAGCCTGGGCAGGCTTGGAAAATAGGGGGGTTGACAATGAGGCTGCATGGGGTGGAGCTGGATACAAAATGGGTCTTTATTGGGGGTGTTTGGGGCTGGGGTGTACAGAGCTGTGGATGGACATATTGCCTTGGATGGGCAGAATTGAATGATGATAGCCCCAAGGCTGTGGTTTCTTGTCTTCCTACTGCAGTTTCATGCTCTCTTTCTTCCCCCGACCAATCTCACACCCCTTCTTCCCCTCATTCTGCCCCTCCCCCCTTCATCTGGTTGCTCAGAGATGGCATCTAGCCTGGATTCTTGTAAATGGCTAGAACAGCTCCAAATCATAGACCTGGAAGAGACCTTAGGAGGTCAGCTAGTCCAGTCCCCTGCACTCAAGGCAGGACTCAGTAGTATCTAGACCACCCCGACAGGTGTTTGTCCAACCTGTTCTGAAAAATCCCCAATGATGGAGATTCCACAACCTCCCTAGGCAATTGATTCCAGTGTTTAACCACCCTGACAGTTAAGAAGTTTTTCCTAACATCCAACCTAAGCCTTCCTTGCTACAATTTAAGCCCATTGCTTCTTGCCTTATCCTTGGGTTAAAAAGAACAATGTTTCTCCCTCCTCCTTTTAACAGTCTTTTATGTACTTGAACGCACCTTAACATCTCCCCCCCCCCCCCCCCCAGTGTACTGCAGTGTGGGGGGTGAGGGACAGAGGGGAAGGGGCTCATCTAAAACACAGTAAGACCTGGCTCCAAGCTCTCCTTGCTCTAGCTCACTGTCCTTCCAGAGTGGGGATAGACCCCAGGAGTCCTGGCTCCCACCCTACTCCCCTCCTCAAGGAACTCCGGGCTGCAGCCATGTCTGGGAGGCCAGGGGGAGGGAGTTAATGGGTGCTGTGGGGGATTGCCCCCATAGTCAGATGGGTCCCCCAGAGTTGGCAGAGCAGGGTGGGGAGGCTGGAATGCCAGCAGGGTTGGGGGGGGGGCAGGGATATGTGGATTATGAGGCAGCAGCAGTAGCGCTGGGGAGGGTCTCTGCACCAAGGCGTGAAGCAGCCCCTCCCACAGGTGCAGGGCTAGGGGGCAGCATCAGGCGTCGCCCTTCAGCACAATCAGGGTGTTCCGCAGCAGCAGGCTACTGGCCTAGAAAAGAGGGAAGGGGTTAGAGGGGGGACAACCCCACTCCCCAGTGTGATGCTCTGGGGAAACTGGGACTCCAAGAAAACCTTAAATGACCCACCCCACACCCTTCTCACAGCTGGGGACAGAACCCAGGAGTCCTGGCTCTCAGCCTAACTGGGAGCAGCATTGCAGGGACTGAACCTGTATGCAGGACCCAAGTATGTGTCTCTGCTGCCCCCTGCAGGCCACACCTGGATATGGCAACTGAGGACAGGATCTGCACTGATGGGAGGCATGCAGGTGACCGGGTGGGGGCTCGGACATGCCTTCAGCCCCCCACCCCAGGGTGCAGAGAGCATGGCAGGGGGGACAGGGCTCCCCAGGGACTTGGGGGATGGGGAGGCAGAGCATGCACTGGGTGAGGAGAGTAAGAAAGAGATGGGAGCTTCTGAGGGGTCCCAGTTCAGGTTTGGGGGGGGAGGCAGGTAGTTGGGGGAGGGGAAGGATGCCCAGGGGTTCCCAGCCAGGGGTGGGGGAGTTCCTGGGGTGGGGGGGAGTGGTAGTTCCTGCAGCTCCGTGCTCAGGCTGGGCTAGGGGGCTCCCAAGGGCTAGGGGGGAGGTGGGTGGGTCCCAGGCAGGGTTGCAGGGTTTCGGGGGGTCCCCGATACCTTGGCGTGTTTCAGCTCCAGCTCCGCCAGCTCGATCAGGTTTTTGCGAAATGCGGAGATTCGACGTGACTTGAAATCAGTCAGTTCTGCCCGGGGGGAGAGAGAGAGAGAGAGAGAGAACCCAGGAGATCTGGATCCCAGCCCCCTGCTCTACCCCCCCTCCCCCCCAGAGACGGGGATAGAACCCAGGAGTCCTGGCTCCTAGCCCGCCTGTATTCACCTTGCTTGGCGGAGGCTGAGAGCTGTTCAAAGCGCTGACAGCACAGCTGCTGATGGACCTCAGCTGGCTTCACCTCCTTGTTCCTCATGCGGGCTCTGTCCAGGGCCTTGCTGGCATGCTCGTAGTCAGCCAGGGCCCGCAGGCGCCGGTACAGCAGGTCCTGGGGACACAGACGGTTATAAACCTCCATGCCCCACCCCGGGGGGGCTGCATCTCAGGGCTGGGCCAGGGAGCCCTACATCAAGGGCCCCATCGCGGCCCTGGCCTGCCTGTACCTTGGCGGCCTGCGAGTCTCTCATGCAGTACTTGAGCAGGTCAGACAGTTTCAGATCCTCATCTGATGCCACACGGCCCTCCAACTTCTGGGGAGAAGAGGACACAACGGGGGGTCAAAAGAGGGGGGTGTAAATCCCACAACTACACCTGAGCCTCTCCGCCCCATCCTTCTGAGCTAATGTCACCCCCTCAGAGGTCCCCAACACCCAGCCATAGGGGGTGCTAGTAAGTGGGGGGTGGCGGTGCAGGATGGGGGCCATGGAGGCCCTGCTTCCCCACTGTAGGGTCTGTGGGGTGGGGCTGATCCTGGTTGTGGGGTTCAGGGGCGGGTGGGGGACACCAGGAGATTGGAGGGGGTCTGGAGCATGAGGAATGGTGGCAGAGTGTGTGTGTGGGGGGGGGGTGGGGGGTAGAAGCCCCAGAGCAGAGGGGGCCCATAGTAGAGTAGGGGATGGGGAGAGGCCCCTTGGGGGGAGCAGGGAGCCCTCACTCACTCACCCGCAGCCGTTCAAAGAATTCAGCCAATTTCAGGAAGCTCCTGGGGAGCGAAAGGGAGACTCATCAGTGACATCCTGGTACTTTCCCCCCAGTAACCTGCCCATTGCGCCCCGTCCCCCACACCACCATCCCCCAAGTGCCCCCACACCCTTCCCCTAAATTAGGGCCCTCTGATACTGCATCCCCCCCACCAGACAGCACCCCATCCCCCTCAGTGTCCCCTGCACCCTGCCCCCCACCAGACAGCACCCCATCCCCCTCAGTGTCCCCTGCACCCTGCCCCCCACCAGACACCACCCCGTCCCCCTCAGTGTCCCCTGCACCCTGCCCCCCACCAGACACCACCCCGTTCCCCTCAGTGTCCCCTGCACCCTGCCCCCCACCAGACACCACCCCATCCCCCAGCTCTACACAAGGCTGCACCGCCAGCTCTGTCTGAGGTGCCTCCTTCCCCCCAGATCTCTACCGCCACACCAGGAAGTGCCCCCCCCCATCAGTGCCCAACTATCCACAGGGCCCACTCGCCACCACACCGGGCTGCCTTCCCCACCCCCAAAATGCATCCCACCTCGCCACTCTCCCCCCAGCATCTAATCCCCAATTGACACCCTAGGCTGGGAGCGGAAGTGCCCCTGATGTCCAACTGGGGTCATTGGAGGGGGGAGCAGAGTGCATTCTGGGGGGGGCACACTTTATACCAGCCCCCCCAAGCTTGGTGGGGGATATTCAAGCCCCAGTCCCAGTGCCTGTTTCCCCAACACAGCTCCCCCAACAAGCAGTTCTGGGGGCTCATAGGGAGCCCCTTTCCTGCACCTCAATACTCACGTCTGGAGCTGGCGGACTTCCTGTGTGCCCAGGCTGCCCAGTGCCACCGAGATGGGGATATAGTCCTCTGCCAGGCCTGTATTGGGGGGCAGCCATCAGGGCAGGGGATGTACCCCATTATCTTAGAGACTCCCTCCACAAATCAGGAGTCCCTACCTCACACCCACCTCCAGGAGCCCGGTGGGGTTCCCCTCCCCAGAGCCTCCACCACCCTGCCCCTCTGACCCCTAAGGGCTCCCCCACTGCCTCCAGATGGGGGAGAGCTCCTAGGCAGCTGCCACTCTCCCGGGGATCCCTTGTGCTAAGCACCCCAGGTGGTCCCCACCCACAAGTGCTCCTGACCACCAGGAACCTCCCCTCCCCAGGGGAGACACTCCTGAAAGGGGCAGTGCCAAGGGCCAGGGTGGGGCAGGAGGATGATCCTGGTACCAGAGGGGGCTGTAGGGGAGGGACGGGAGAGAGACAATCCTGCCTCCCCACGTACTCTTGTGGGAGCGCATGACGCGGTCGGCCTTGAGGCAGGTGTCGCGCACCCGGGCGTGGTACTCCAGCAGGAACGTCCGCTCGTGCTCAAAGAACTCGTCCACCTCCTGCAGGGGGTGACAGGGAGCCAGAGATCCGAGGGGTGCCCCACGCACGGCCCCACCCATAACAGGGGAGGGGCATCGGCACACACCATGCAGCACCTCACGTCCGGGGGGTGGGGGGTGCCATGTGGTCCTTGTACATGGGGCGGGAGTGGGGAATCTACGTGGGCTGGGCTAAGTGCTAACATGGTCACTGCTGCAGGGGGAGGAATCTGTGCGGGCTGTGCCACTCTCCACAAGTGCGGGGGGGGGGGGGGGGACGACGGATATGTGCATGCCATGCCACTCTCTCTGATACCGTGGGGGAGGGGGGCAGTTGCACCAGTGTGTGGGGGGGGGGCGTGATTTGGGCAGGCCATGTTACTCTCCGCACTGGGGCTTGGCCGGGGTGAGGGGGGGGTGTGTGACAGAGCCCCATTGGTGGTTTGCTACTCTGTCAGCCACTCCTGTCAGGCCCGACACACTCAATACACCTAACACATTGGTATCATGAGATATCACTGGAAAACTAACTCCCTGCTCATTAATATTCCAGGGTGACGTAGGGCCCGGGTGCGTACAAAGAGTTGTAAGTAAGCACTTGAACGATGTTCTTCAGATGGGTTTGGCAAGCAGCGCATAAGCCCAGTCTGCCCTAGGCAAAGGAACGTGTAACTGCGCAGCTGACTAGCCCGTCAGGCAGAGACACTGAAGGAACCGCTGCCTACAAAGGTGAACAGAACCAGGTGGGGGAGAGGCCTCTTAGCTATACAGACAAGGGACCTGAACCGCAAATGATAAGCAACAATCAATTGCTTGTATACAGTGTTCCTGTATTATAAAAGTGTAACGAGGAAGGATTCAAGGGGCCAGAGCGGCTGAAACCACAGGCCACTGGGTCCTGCAGCCGAGGGGTTGAAGTCCCCGGGAACTGAGTTTAGGTGAGGACCCTGCTCAGGCAAGGGCTGTAACTCACTGAAGTGCATGTGTGTCTACACTTACATTTTACAGCGCTCTACTTGGCTGGCTCGGGGGGTGAAAAATCACCCCCCCGAGTGCAGAAAGTCTGAGCACTTGAAAGCGCTAGTGTAGACAGGCTCCGAGTGCTGGAAGCCGCGCTCCCAGCTCTCGGAGCTAACCCCCTTGTGGAGCTAATCCCCAGCACTCACACACGACCACACTCACACTTCAGAGCGCTGCTGCGGGAGCGTTCCTATGGCTGCGCTCTGAAGTCTCCAGTGTAGACATACCCTGAGAAGCAAAGGTGTAACCATTTATCTTTACTCCTCCTTCGGGTGCCATTTAAACCTCTGCCTTTGCCTTCACTAAACGTATTTGACTCCACCAGTTCGGTGCTGGGACTGCCATAAGAGCGCTTGTCAAACCCCAGTGAAATCAGTGAGCCGCCCTGGATTGTCCCTCTGAAGGAACAATGAACTTCCTTCCTTCTGTGAGTGTTGCAGGAGCGGGCTGGACAGTGCAGGACCGTTTGGGGGAAAGTCAGGAGGGGCTGTTGGGGTCACTAGGAGGGGAAGCCGGGGTGTGACCTGCATGGCAGTAGCCTGGCTGTTGGAGTCAGGGCCGTGAGCCACAGAGGCAGAGCACTGAGGGCACCCAGAGCTGCAGGACAGGTATTGGTCTAGTTTGAACCCCAAAAATGTCACTGGGGGATCTGTGCAGGGCCCATGGATTTCTGGGGAGATGGGATCTGATGGAGGCACACACTCTGTCCCTGCTCCCCCCCACCCCCCACCGCATGCAGTGGGTCCTGGCTCACCTTCAGCCCCGACACCCCGGTGATGAGAGCCTCGTCAGCTGACTTGACGATGTTCCGGAAGAAACCGCCCAGCAGCTCCTTGCGGTTCTTGCCACGTACACTGAGCTGCAAGGAGAGAGAGTGCCAGGTGTGTGTGTGGGGGGGAGGTGGGAGAGGGCCCCCCAGGACCCCCTGCACCTCACATCCCCCCCAGCCCACCACAGGGGCTGCCCAGAGCCAGAGATCATAGGAGCTAGGGGGAGGGATGTGTGTAGGCCAGGGTTGGAGGAGAGAGTGGGGCAGGGCAGTGGGGGGAGAAGGAGGTGCCCCCCTCACCTCCCTGGCTCCTTCCAGGCCCTGTGCTCCTCACATTGTGGGGGGCAGTCTCCCACGTGGTCCCCCTTGTTGGCGGGAGGCGGTGGAGATGGGAATGGCCTCAAATTGGGTACCTTGTGCTAGGCAGACAAGTAGCTCCGCAGGGAGAGGGGGGTTGTGGCTCAGCAGTGGAGAAAGCTGGTGGCGGGGGGTAGCTCAGTGGGGAGGAGGTGGGAGGTTCAGCAGGGAAGAGGAGAGCTGGGGGGTCAGAGGCAGGCTCAAGATGTTGCAGGAGGCCAGCAGGATCAGAGGGAGCCTCGGGTCGGTGTGGGAGTTGGGAACTCAGCCAGGGGTGGGAGGCTCTTGGGAGGGGTACTTGGGGTCTCACGTCTTGGTCATATTCCAGGAAGACGTAGAAGTTGTGGTCCCGGCGTAGGACGGGATGGGCTGCCAGACGCTGCAGGAACACCTCGTGCATTGCCACCGTCTTTTTAAAGATGGCCAGGTACTCGCTGGGGGAGACAGGCAGGTGAGCATCTGCAGGGACAGTGTCCCAGTACTGACCCCCTGGACACCCCCCCACACTGCCCCCGGAGCCCTCCCACAGTGCCCCCTATTAACCCCTATGTATCATCTCTCGCTGATCGCCTGTACTGCCCCCATGGCACAGCGCCCCCACTGACCCCTTATTGACCCCACAGCACAGTGCCCCCTAGTGCTACACTGGGGCATTGAGGTCAGCCCCTGCCCTCCCCTGGTGTCACTCACCCCTCCAGCTCCTGCTTCATCTTGGCGAACTCCTCCCGCGTCAGGGTGCTGTTCCCCTCCCCGAGGCGCTGCAGCTTCTCCCGTGATGCCTCGAAGTCAGGCCTGGGGGGCGCAGGGGGGATCTGGGCAAGGGGTGGTGGGGGAAGAACCAGGAGAAATATTAGCTCTGAACCCCTCCTCCAGCCTCCCAAACCTCTGTGACCTCAGGCCCATGGGCCCGTGATACTAGCTGTGGGGCAGGCCGGGGGTGAGGGTGGAGCTGATGGGGGCTCATGGTTGAGGCATGGGGGTGAAAGGGCAGAGATGAGGGGGCCTCACAGTTGGGGGAGGGGAGTGAAGCGGGGTGGGGGGGCTAATGGTTGGAACAAAGGAGGCTGGGAGGTGGAGCTGGAGGGGCTGAGAAAGGATTCATGGCCAGTTGCTATGGGGCAGGGGAAAAGGGCTCAGATTATAGAATCATAGAATATCAGGGTTGGAAGGGACCTCAGGAGGTTATCTAGTCCAACCTCCTGCTCAAAGCAGGACCAATCCCCAATTTTTGCCCCAAATCCCTAAATGGCCCCCTCAAGGATTGAACTCACAACCCTGGGTTTAGCAGGCCAATGCTCAAACCACTGAGCTATCCCTCCGTCCAGATGTCCTGTTGGGGGATGATGCCTAGGGCTAGGGCAGGGCAAGGTCAGCGTGGGCGACCGAGACTGGCTTGAGCTGCCTCTCACTCTGGCCGAGTTCTTGGAAACCCTCCGCCGCATGCCCACCAATAAATCACCGGGTATGGACGGGCTGACCGTGGAGTTCTACCGCGTGTTCTGGGACATCCTTGGCCCAGACCTAGTCACCGTCTGGGCCGAGTCTTTGCAGAGCAGGGCCCTCCCTCTTTTGTGCAGGCGAGCCATGCTCGCCTTATTAGCAAAGAAGGGGGACCTCTGCAATTTACAAAATTGGCGTCCCGTCTCGCTCCTCAGCACAGACTACAAGGTCATAGCGAAAGCCATCTTGCTGTGGCTAGGGTCCATGCTAGCGGACGTGATCCACCCAGACCAGACCTACACCGTCCCGGGCTGCACCATCTTCGACAACCTGTAGCTGGTCCGGGACCTCTTGGAACTCGGGTGTAGGGACGGTCTGTCGTTCGCCCTCCTGCCCCTGGATCAGGAGAAGGCATTCGACAGGGTGGATCACGGGTATCTCCTGAGCACTCTGAGAGCGTTTGGCTTTGGACCCCAGTTTGTGGGTTTTCTCCAGGTGCTGTACGCCTCCGCAGAGTCAGCTTCGGGCGAGGAGTACAGCAGGGGTGCCCCCTCTCGGGCCAGCTGTATGCTCTGATGATCAAGCCCTTCCTCTGTCTCCTCCACAGGAGGTTGACAGGGTTGGTGCTACGGGACCCGGAACTGCGGCTGGTCCTGTCGGCATACGCCGACGATGTGCTCCTCGTGGTGCAGGACCCGGGCGACTTGGCGTGGGTGGAGGCTTGCCAGGCCGTCTACTCGGCAGCCTCCTCCGCCCGGGTCAACTGGGTCAAGAGCTCTGGCTTGGTGGTAGGGGACTGGCGGCAGGCGAGCTCCCTCCCACCCGCGCTTCAAGCCATCTGGTGGAGAGCGGGTCCGCTGCTCTATCTCAGCGTTTACCTTTCTGCCACGCATCCGTCTCCGCCGGAGAACTGGCAGGGTTTAGAGGACAGGGTGGTAGAGCGGCTCCGGAGATGGACAGGACTGCTCTGGTGTCTGTCCTTTTGAGGGCAGGCACTGGTGCTCAATCAACTAGTCCTGTCCATGCTCTGGTACCGGCTCAACACCCTGGTCCCAGCCCCGGATTTCCTGGCCAACCTCTGGACGTTGATTCTGGAGTTCTTCTGGTCAGGACTGCACTGGGTCTCTGCAGGGGTTCTCCATCTGCCCCTGGAGGAGGGAGGGCAGGGCCTGAAATGTCTCCGCACTCAGGTCCGTGTCTTCCGCCTCCAGGCCCTGCAGAGGCTCCTTTATGGTGCAGGTAGTCCGGCGTGGAGCGTACTGGCGCACGCCTCCCTGCGCCACTTCCGAGGGCTCTGATATGACCGGCAGCTCCTTTATCTCCACCCGAGGGGTCTTCCGCAAGACCTCTCCGGGCTGCCGGTCTTCTACCAGGACCTGGAAACTGTTCACAGCGACCAGGTCCGTGGCGGCCTCCGTGGGGGAAGATCTCCTCGCGGAGCCCCTGCTACACAACCCCCAGCTCCGTGTGCAGGTGGCGGAGTCCCCCTCGGTGTGCCAGAGGTTGGTCCTGGCAGAAGTTACCAGAGTCGGAGACCTCCTGGACTATGACCGGGGAGACTGGCTGGATCCCCTGACGCTCGCTCAGGGCATGGGGCTCTCCAGACCTCGTACTCCCCTGCGCGTACTTCAGGAGGTGAGGGCCGCTTTGCTGCCCGCTGCTCGGGTTTACCTCGACCGGGTCCTGCGAGAGGGCACGCCCCGCCCACCCTCCACCCCAGGCCCTCCAGACCTTTTCATCAGGCCCCTGCCCCGTTGACCCATCCGACCCCCACGCCCCTTCACCGTGAGCTGGCTACACAAGCTGCAGCCGGTCCGGTTCCAGACCGCGCCCAAGAAACAACTCTACACACTCGTGCTCCACACCCTTCACGTCCTCACCCCCGCGTCCCGCCCTGACTCAAAGTGGCGGGACCTCCTGCCACTTCTGGAGGGTGAGGAGCCCTGGTGGGCCAGCTTCTATTCCACCTTAGTCCCGAGGCCCGCCGGGGATATCAGTTGGCGGCTCCTTCATGGGGCCGTGAGCACGGGCGTGTACTTGGCGCGGTTCACCCCAATCCCGGACACCTGCCCCTTTTGCAGCGTGAGGGAAACCCTGGCGCATGTCTACCTGGAGTGCGCCAGGTTGCAGACCCCTATTCTGGCTCCTCATGAATATTTTGTTAAAACTTTGGTTGCACTTTTCCCCTCACCTCCTTATCTATGCACTCCCTGTCCGTGGCCCCACTAAGTTGCAGGACCTCCTGGTCAACCTCCTCCTGGCCCTGGCTAAAGTGGCCATCTATAAAACCAGGGTGAGGAGGTTGGCCGATGGAGTCTCCTGTGACTGTGGGGCCTATTTCCGATCCTCGGTCCGTTCACGCCTCCGGGCAGAGTTCCTCTGGGCGGCGTCCACTGACTCCCTTGATGCCTTCGAGGAGCAGTGGGCGCTGTCCGGGGGTCTCTGCTCGGTGTCCCCATCAGGTTCCCTTTGTTTGACCCTTTGACCGCACTCCTGTCCCTGTTGTTCATTAGTTGTCCCCTGTAACTAATTGGTTTTCCAGGTCCTGTGGACCTCCCCCTTAAGCTGGGGGGGGGGGGTGATCCTTTAGCAGTGGGCGAGCTTTCGTCTGTCCACTTCCTGGATCCCAATAAGGCTAGGGCAGGGCTGGGAGGTCAGGGCCCTTGGGGGGTCCATTAGGGGCAGGATGTCAATGGCTAAAGGATCCCCCTCTAGAAACACTCTTCCTTCTCCACCCCAGCCCCCCGCTCCCATTACAGTGATCCTGTGTCTCCACCTATGCCCCACGCCTTTACAATTCATAGATTCACTGATCAGGAGGGCCCACTGTGATCATCCAATCCTCCTGGATAACACACAGCCCCTGAAAGCTTATGCCCAAATACATTTGTTAGTCTCTAAGGTGCCACAAGGACTCCTTGTTATTTTTGTCTTATTACAGTTGATTTTCAGTCCAATTTGCTGGCTGAATGCGTTGAGTTGAGTTGTTTTTTTCTTGTTTATGGCGTTGGGTATGTGATAGGAGAGTGACATCATCTGCGAAATCCAGGTCTTCAAGGGATCAGAAGAGTGTCCATTTAATGCCTCTTGGCATGTCTTCTGTTATACACTGCATTACCCAGTCGATGGCAACTTTGAAGAGGATTGCAGACATAACACACCCCTGGCATACTCCTCTTTTGACTTCAAAACTGAGCTCACTGTGATCAACACTGCATGTAAAGTTGAAATAGAAGCTTTTGATGATGTTGATTATACGGAAGGGAATTCCACATGCCCGCAGAATGCGCCCGAGGCTGGTCCTGTGAAGGCTATCAAAAGCCTTCTCAAACTCTATGCAATGTATGTAGAACGGCTGTTGCCATTCTAAGCACTGTTCTATTATGTTTCGTAGAGTGAAGATCTGGTCTGTGTATCCACGCCCTTTCTGAAAACCAGCTTGCTTTTTTCTGAGAACACAATCAACTGCCTCTGATATATGCTGGACTATGATCTTACACAATACTTTGCTTGGCACAGATAAAAGTGTGATACCACGCCAGTTATTACAATCACTGAGTTTTCCTTTTTTGATACCTTCACTATAACCCTATGGGTCCACTCCTCTAGTCCTTTTTTCTTTCCCAGTCTGATGTAAATAGAGGGGCCAGGATAGATGCTGCTAATTTAGGATTTATCTTGAACAATTCTGCATTCAAGTTATCCTTGCCAGGAGCTTTCCCATTTTTAAAGGATTTGATGGCTTGAATGATCTCTTCCTTAGTTGGGGCGTCTGTGTTGATATCAAGATCTTCTTCTGCCTCCTGGATGTTTGCTTCCTCTTTAGGTGGCTCCCTGTTCGGCAATTCTTTGAAATGCTCTGTCCTGTGCATTTCTTGTTCTTTTTCGGTTGTTAGTAGGTGGCCTTGTTTGTTCCTGGTGAGAGTGTTTGTTGGTGTCTGCCGTTTACCACTGATAAGCCGCGTCATTTTGTAGACGGTTCCTTGTTCACCATGAGCAGCTGCATCCTCTGCTTGTGTTGCCCGATTATGAACATAATGCCGTTTGTCCGCTCTCACAAGGTGTTTGACCTCCTGGTGTGCCTTGCTATACTGCTTGCGGTATTTGTCCTTTAGCTTCTGGGATTTTGTGTCTAAAACTTTTTTCTTCAGGGCTCGTTTGGTTTCTATGGCATTCCATGTGCTGGGTGTAATCCACTCCTTCCTTCTCTTCTGCCTGTAGCCTAGACAGGCTTCACTGCTCTGTTTATAAATTGCTGTTACCTTGTCCCACTTCTTTTTGATCTCCTCATCTGCATTCCCCTCCTTTTCATCAAGGTCTGCAAGTGCTTGAAACCTGTTCTTTAACTGCAGAACGAAGGCTTTCTGTATGTCAGGGGACTTTAGCTTGTCAATATCATAACGTCTATGTCCCTTGTTTGGTGGGCCCACACTGCTCAGTTTTAGCTTGACGGAAGCTGTCACAAGGTGGTGGTCGCTGCCAACATCTGTACCCCTTCTCACTTTCACATCTGTCAGTGAGAGTCGCCATTTACCACTGATCATGATATGGTCAATCTGGTTCTTATCTCTGACACCATATCAGCCTGTGAATTTCACCATGTTCAAATAGGGTTCCACCTATGACTAGGTCATTCATATTACAGAAATCAACAAGCCTCTCTCCATTTTCATTCATGGCGCCACACCCATGTCTTCCCATTGCTCTGTCATTGTTTGTGTTGTCCTTACCGGCCTTGGCATTCAGGTCTCCCATGATGATAGTTAGGTCGTGGCGCGGTATTCTCTCTAACTCTGCCTGTAGTGTAGGATAGAATTTGTCTTTTACTTCTTCATCACTGTCATTTGTCGGAGCATAATACTGAAGCAGGGGGACATTATTATGTTTCCGTTTCGGTCTGGCTCTCATAAGTCTGCTGCTGATGGATTTCCATTCAAGCAGGGAATGCTCCACTCCCTTCTTCAAAAGGATGGCAACACTCTCATGGTGTTGTTCATCATCCCATCCAGAAAACAGCAAAGTTTTTCCCGAGGCTGTTGTTAATCTTCCTGATCCCATCCATCTGCTCTTGCTGACACCCTGGATGTGTAAGCTGTAGCGTCTCAACTCTGTTATGACCTGAGCTAGCTTCCCTGCCTTGTACATTGTCCGTACGTTCCAAAAACCAAGTTTGGTTTTTGTCTTGATGTTGAGCACAGAAGTCTTCATGCCAGTGGCTTCCTTTCGGCTTTTGCCACTGGCAGTCATACGGGTCATTGACTCCTGAAGGCCATCACACACAGTAATGGTCGATTTCTCCATCGCTGTTTCCTTAACATATTTTGTTTTTTACAGGACAGGGTTGTTAGCCCTGTGCCTAACCCCCAACCTGGAGGACCAGGGTGTCTGTTTTGTCTGGCTCTCAAGTCCTCCACAGACCAATCTGGCATGGTTGAACCTACCAGGAGCAAAAAGCCCCCGCCGACACAGACTCTGGGGATCATTAGAGCACGCAAGCTGCCCCGTCATGACAAGGCACGGACACTGGAGGACAGGTGGCCAAAGTAGGAGATGTGAAATTGAGAGATTCATCTTTAGAAGATCTTTAGCATGCTATTATTGCCTTACTTGGAGAGATTACTGGCCAACTACAGCTAACGTTGGGAGAGCTGTGAAAAGCAGCGGAATCTCTGGGACTTGGGGTCAATGGTGATCAAACCAAAGCTATGCAAGCCTCCTACAAAACAGAAACAAATGACCTGCAAATGATGTATGTGGACAGCAATGACATTGAATGGGAGAATAGGTTTATCTATCTGGGTAATCACTTGACAATAAGAGGCTCTATATCAGAAGAAGTCACATGTTGGATTGGTCTTGCATCCATGGCACTTCAGTGTCTTCAAAGGCATCTGAGCAGGGGTGCTGGAACAATCTGTATAGTGGGGGTGCTGAGAGCCATTGAACTAAACTGTAAACCATGTATAGAATGGAAACCACTTCAAGACAGGGGGTGTGGCAGCACCCCTAGCACTCCGAGTTCCAGCACCTATGCCTCTGGGTGGCAGGATGTCCATGTGACAACTACGATACATGAGTTCAATGTGGTAGTGATGGCAACTCTGTCGTATGGAGCAGGAACATGGCCATGAAAAACAGCTGAGGAGAGGAAACCAAACAGTTTTCAGTGTCAAAACATCCACTGGTTTGATTTTGTCACAAACAAAGAGATTCTTAGATGACCCCGGCAAGTTGCAGTCTCACATCCGCTGAGAAGACTGCAAAGGTGTGGTCACCATGTCCAGCACAGAGAAGAAGGTGTGCTTTTACAGAAGCTTTATAGACCTGAGGTCAAAGAAAGTAGAGCACGAGACCAATCACAAATGAGGTTGGAAGATGCAATTCTGAAGGATTTAAGAAGCCTAAATCCTCCCATGCTGACTCTTGCCAAAAGAAGAAGACTTGCAAGGGACTATTCAGGATGGAAGTTCATTCTATGTGTACACAGGTACATCACAGCCATGTGAATCTGCTGCTGTTGTGAATTAGAGCAGATTAGAAAAACACCCAGTCTTGACTGAAAAATGTTGAGCGATGGAGAATCCACCACAGCTCTTAGTAAATTGCTCCATTGGTTCATTCCCCACACTGGTACACATTTGCATCCTATTTCCAGTCTGAAGTTGTCTGGCTTCAACTTCCAGCCCCTGGATCTTGTTAGACCTTTATTTGCAGACTAGGAGCAAGTCATCCCTTAACCCTCTCTTGATTAAACTGAGCAGATTGAGCTCTTGGGAATCCCTCACTGTCACAGCCTGTTTTCCAGTCCTTTAACCGTTCTTGTGACTCTTCTCTGAACCCAATTTAGCAATAGCCTTCTTGAGTTGTAGACACCAGCACTTGACATGATGTTCCCCCTTATGACACCCTGCCCCATGCCCTCCCAGATGTCCTCCTTACCATGATTCCCATATCCCCTCTCACCCTTTACCTTGTCCCCCTGGTCCCCTTCATCCCCTCCACTCACAATTATGCCAGCGTATTCATCATTTTCAGAGAAGGTGTCGTGCAGCCAAACAAAGTCCTCATGCTGCCGGACCACAGAGAGCGCTGGGCGGTTGAAGTCGGGCAGGGAGCTCTGCAACAGGGGGGCAGGGGATGAGACACTCCAAACCTCGGACTCCCAGAATCCCCTTCAATATGTGGACCTGCCAGAGACCTCCCCAAACCAGGGATCCCCCAGAGACCACCCCAAATGGAGACACCCAAGGCAAGGACCCTCAAACCTCACTAGAGACATTCCCCAGAAACCCCCCAAACATCAGAGCCCGATGGTGGGAGACCCCCCATAAGGGACCCCTTCCACCCTGTCTCTCCAATCCCCTCACCCCATACTCCCCCTCACCTTGGTCTGGACAGTGAATTTCACCTTGTCCCGTTCGCTGACTGCGTCTGAGATCTCAACCTGCAAGGAGGGGTCAGTGGCGAGCTCCTCCGAGGGTGAGCAAGGCTGGGGAAGAGAAGAGGGTCAGATATGGGAGCACCCAACGGGGGGGGGGATGCAGGGCGATGCCCGACCCGGGGCACCGGGCGCGGGGGACAGCAGGATGCAGGGTACTGCCCCTCCCGGGTGGCGAATGCAGGACCCCGCCGTGGTCCCAGGCTCACCTTGCTCTCCTCCCCAGGCGGCATCTCCAGCGGCTCCTCCATGCGCCCCCAGGAAGAGAGCGGCCCAGGATGCCCTGTAGATGAACCCAGGCCCAGGCCTCATCAGCTGACTAGGAATGTGGGGCGGGGGGGGGGCCGCGCGGGCGGAGGGTGTTGTCTCTTTAAATCGGTTGTGAGAGCTATTCCACACCCCTCCTCCCCATTGGGCACCAGGCACGGAGTCCTCGCTCCCATTCGCTGGGATTCCCACTCGTCACTCCCCAGGCGGGGGCAGTGGGGGGCGGTCATACCTTCTTAAGGTGGCGTAGGGGAGATAAGTGTGCGTGGGCTCCCTCTCTCTGGGGGGCTGGTCCCAGCTGGGGAGGGGGTGACCCCTGGCAGCTGAGGAGATGGAGGAGAGAGATTGGGGGCCCTGGAGGCTACAGGGGGATGTGGCAGTGGGGGCTAGGTGGATGGGCTCCAGCACCCACCCCTTGCTCTGGCTGAGGCAGTGGATGGAGAAATGGCTGCATTGCTTGCCCCATTGCTCCAGACCTACATCAGCAATGAGTTCTGTGGGGTCTCAGCGCCTCAGCACATGGATACCACCCAAGGTCCTACAGCTGTGATCAGGTTACCTTCACAGAGCTGTTACCTTCACAGTCCAAAGAACAAGGCCTCACACCCCAGCCTTAGTGATGCAACAATCGTGCAATCATTGCACAAGTAAGGACACCCCAGGCAGAGCTGGGCATAACCCACCCACAGGCCCAGGTCTCAGTCACTTTGCCTTTCAGAGGGAATGGCCCAAACTATGTGCTTGTGTACTCCCTGCTAACACTGCGTGGAGTGTTCTCTGGTGGCAAGAGCTCATACCGGCTGCTGCCTCTGCACTCCCATTCATTGTCCTGTACCTCGATGGGCAGAACGTCATCCTTTCAAATCAGGAAATTCCCAGGTTTGCTCCCTGCCTAGGACCCAACAAGAGGGCACATCCTAAGGCCATGTCTTCATGGTGATGTTACAGCAGTGTGGTTTGCTCACTCAAAACGCCACAATGTAATCGCAGTGAATTGAAGTGCGTCCACACCCCTTTGCTACAGTCCTTCTCCTTGCAGCCATACAGCTCTGAATCAGTTCGAATTCACCACACAGCATTCAAGGCAGGGAGCCCATGGTGTAACATTCCACCACTTTGCTCTTGGCCCCCTCTCCAGTTTAGCAACATCCTTCTGGAACTGTGGGCACCAGAACTGGACACAGGATTCTAGCAGCGGCAGCACCAGTGCCGAATAGAGAGGTAACAGAACCTCCCTTCTCCTACTTGAGATTCCCGTTTATGCATCCATGCATTATGAGATGCCCCCCAGAAACTCCGGGAGTCAAATGAAAACTCCCATGGTTCCTCTCCTGACATCTGTTCATTTTGCCAGTGCCTTTTCTGACCTAGCGTCAGCCAGCACAGACATCCCATTGCTGAGCACCAGGATCAGGCCAGTCACTGGTGCAAAGAAACGTAAGGGAGTGAGGTAATATCTGCAATGGGACCATCCCCTTGTCTCTCTAATATACTGGGACCAGGAGGGCTACAGCCCTGCAGACAGCTACGACAAAGGGAACATTAGCCTATTCAGTCTGAGCTCCTGTCTCTCATAGCCCAGGGCAGCCCTCTACTGAGCCCAGGAGCCTGTGATTGGCTCTTCTGGAAAGGTCTCCAGCCTTGATTTGAAGACTACATTTGGCTGGGCTCTCTCTAGCCTGTCCTCTCGCCCCCCAGAGCCAGGGGGAGGAGCCAGGGAGAGAACCCAGGAATCCTGACACTCCCGATTCTAGCACCAGTTCCTACATAGTAGTGTGCATAGTGATAAGGTGAACTGTCTCTCCCTCTAGGGGCTGATCCTCCCAGGGAAGAACAGGAATTTGCTTGTGAAAGGAGCTTTTTCCAAGGCACTTAGAACAGGGAGCGAGACTCCCTGCACACACACCTCCAGGGATGCAGCTACCTCCCTGCTCCCCCTTGGAGAGAGACGATGGGGCACCAGCCCAGCAGGGGGACAGGGAGGCAGGTGCTGTGGAGGAGGATGCACTTGCACCAGGGGATTGGGAAGAGACTGGAGCTGCAGTGGAGGGGGGACAGTTAGATGGAAGGGGGTTAGAAGCTAGTTCCTTGATGACTTCTCTCCAGAGGGAGCAGGGGAGGCACCCAAGATTAGGGTGGGGTTGCAGACATGGGCACTAGGTATCCCTAAGCCTTCCACATCTGGGGAGGTACAGAGGGGACTTCAGCCCAGGGTGCAGGGGATGGGAGTAATCTCAGTGTGTAGGGGCGCAGTCTGCAGGGGTAGGGGGACAAACTACCAGCCTATGTCAATGGGGAGTGGGGTGGGATCTCACCTGGCTGGAGAGTGGGAAGTCTGCCATAGCCCAGGCCAAAGCGGGGGGAGGGAAGGGGTTGGGGGATGTAGCCCAGGCCAATGAGGCTGATGTTTGGGAGCAGGGATGCTGGACCAGTCCCTGCAGCTGCCAAGGAGCCCACAGCTCATTCCAAACAACCTGACAGAGCTCTCCCCTACCACACTGAATCATTACCAAAGCTGGGGATAGAACCCAGGAGTCCTGGCCGGCTCTGTTGCCCTTCTCCAATAAGAACCAGCCCATTGTAAATTTCATCCTAAACACGGACAGATTCTAGTGAAATCAGAACTTTATTGAGTCAATACAAAAAAATCAAACAAATGCGTTAAAAGTCGCAGCGTCCCAGCTCTCAAGGTGGCCGCAAGCCACGCAGCATTTAACCCCGCATCCCTCTTTTCCCCACCCCAAGATAGCTTAAAGCCCCCCTGCCCTGAAGGGGTGCCAGGACCCACCCTGTTCATGGAAACAACCCATTCCCAACAGGACAGACCGGGGTGAAAAGGAGCTGTGGGAATTCCTGCTCCTTAGGATTACGCTGCACCGGGGTAGGGTGATGGAGCCCTGGGGTTTAGCAACAATAAAAGAATGGAGATATAATCTGCTAAATATCCAGGGAGGGAAGGACTGGGAGGGAGGGAGAGGGGGAAAAAGAACCCAGGAGTCCTGGCTCCCAGCACTTCCCTGCTCTAATTATTAGATCCCACTCCCTTCCCAAGAGTCCTGGCTCCCAGTCCCACTTGGAGGGGGAACGCGCAAATGGCATAAAGGAATGAGAACGTACAGAGCCCGGGACATTCATTTTTAAAAAGAGTGCTTAAAAGCCCCATATCTCACAGATTTCCCACCCCCATCCCGGGGGTGAAATCGAGGCAGCCGGGCGTGTGTGGGGGATTCTGATGGGTGAAACCACAGGACCATCTTCCAGTGGCAGATACAGTTAAGCCCAGGATAGACATGCGCAGAGACAGTCCTTTCATGGGGGGGGGGGGGGGAACGACTCCTTTCCCTGCCCTAATTACATCCCCCTACTTCAGATTCATCCCAAACCAATCATCAGACCCAAGTGAATTTCACATGCAGTGATGGGGGGCAGGAGAAGAAGCTGCTTGTGAGATTCACTGTGTCCCTCTCCCTCCTCCAATGGATGTAGGACCAGCCAGTACAAAGAGGCCACCACCCCAGGATCTGAGAGAGCAGTGTCGGGGGCAGAGAAAAGGGGGACACCGAACCAGGGCTGAGGTGGAACCGAATATCCTGTTTCTAAGAAAAATGGAGCCCAGCTGCCCACCAAGAGCCATGGTTGCTGGGTGGGGGCAGAGCTGAGGGCAGCACTTAAAAAAATCCTGCCCAAAATCAAAGAGCCCCGTGATCTGACAGACTGACAACACTGAGGCCTGGAATGGAACTGAATGTCCTAGACAAAGCCTAGATCACACCCGTAACATCAATGTAAGCACTAGGCCTACACTCTCTGGGAAAGACACCCCTGATCCTTGGGGCTGAGGAGAGAGAAATCAAGCCACAAGGAAAGGGCAGGGGGAGGTTTCACAAGCTGGGGTGGCTGTTTTGTCCCCATTCCCATCTCTGGAGACACCAGCAGCTAATCACTGGGTTGGCTCAGTGGTGCTCTGTCTGTTGGGGAAGGCGCCACAGAGAGGGATGAGAGCAGTGGGGAGGGATGAGGCGATCTGGGCTCTGAGAATCAGGGGTTCGAGCCCAACCCAGGGACACAATAAAAACAAACCACGTGGAGGTAAAATGCTTTTCTCTTTTTTTTAATAAATTTAAGAACCACCCCCTCCCCCCCGAATGCAGCAACTAAAACAAACTAAAAGGAAACGGGGCTACGAGTCATAATCTTCCTCCTCCTCATCCTGTGCTGGGGCAGGGGGTGCTGGCGCAGAGGGCATCATGGCAGGCAGGGCCGGGGGAACGGAGACAGGCATGGCCATGGTGGACTGTGGGGGGCAGGTGAAGTGCAAATATGGTGCCGGAGAGCTGGAGCCAGGGAGGAGAGAAGGAAGAAGGTTACTGTGGGGGGGGGAGATCATCTACCCCGTATCCCTCACCCCAACCCTTAGCCCAATCAGATCCATGGGCCCTTCCAGTATCCCCACCCTGGATTAGACCTATAGTCCCATCCAGTCTGGTAGCCACCCCCTCCATCAGTGCAACAAGCTCATCCAGCCTGGTATGCCCCTACCCCGTAACACAGTCCCCCAGAGGTCAGGCTCCATCTGATCATACTTACTGCTGTTAGGTTTCTAGTTATCACTACCCTTAAGTAGCTAATGCTCTGCTCTAACCACTAGATCCCACTCCCATCCCTGAATCAGGGATAGAACCCAGAAGTCTACCCCCCCTCCCCCAGTCCAAGATCTAAGCACTAGGCAGCACTGCCCAGCCCGTCAGCACTACTGAGCTGGCAGGCCCCGATTTGTACCTGGGAAAGTGGGTGGTGGGGCGGCTGGGGGGCGTGGACTGGGACGTCTCCTCCTCCCCATCGCTCTCGCTGTCCTCAGAATCCTCCTGTGGGGGCAGGGTAAGCAGGGGCTCAGCATGGAGATGGCACCATCTGAGGGACACAGTGACTGATGCTCCCCAGAGCTGGCCCCATGGGAAACTGAAGCAGAGAGAGGGGAAAAGGACGCAACCTGGTTCGGAATAGAACCCAAGAGTCCTGGCTCTCAGCACCGCCCCCTGCTGTAACCACCAGACCCTACACCCCTCCTGGGACACCCAGCCCATAGATCATACAGGGAGGCAGCCAGGAGGGGCAACCTCCAAAGACGGGGAGGGGACGGCATTCCAGACCCTTCACCATCTGTGCCCCACGGGGGACTACCCGTCTCACTCAGCTCCCCATGCACCTCAGCAAGGCTCAGCCAGAAGGGGGCACTGCTGCATGCAGGACGCAGCCTGTGGGCTGGGAGACACCTCCTGCCAGATTCACCTCCTGCTCGGAGTCCGTGCCTGACTGCTTCGGGTCCTTTCCTTTGCTGCCAGTGCCGCCGTTCTTCCGCCCACTGCCCGGCTTCCGGCCCCTACGTCCGGAGAGAGACCAAGAAATCATGGGGGCACTGCCAATGGATGGGGGCTCCAGCAGAGATTGGTGCAGAAGGAATCCCTTGACCGCATCCCAGGGTCACCCAGCCAGTCCCCGGACTCCACATCAGGGCTCCCGGCCACATACCACCCCAATGCCTTTCAGCAACGCTTTGGGATTCCACCTCCCAAGCTCCCAACCCAGCCACAGCACTCCCCACTGGGACAGTCACCTATGACGTGGGCCAGTCCCCCGCGGGATGCAACAGGGAAGAGGTATTTAGGAATTGCTTTGCCACATCACTGGAGTGTAGACATCTCTGGTGTGGGGCATGGTGGCGGAGTAACAACACACAGCAACACTGCACAGGTTCAGGGTAGGAAGCAAAGAGAAGCCCCACACCTAGTTCTGATGGCAGAGCGGGGGTCTTGGGAGGCAGAATGGAATCAGCAGAATGGGAATTGAGCTACGACACCGGAGTTCATTTCCAGATTCTTAGTGAAGTGCGATAGCATCTACAGTCACCACCACCGTCTGTCCACGTCTTCCTGCAGCACAGCACCCCCTAGTACTGTGCTGGGGCCAGCAGTGACTGAAAGGGGGCACTTCCGGTACTGAGTCCCACCCCGCCCCCTGCAGCACACTGGGGCATCAAGGCCAGCACTGGCTGTGAAGGGAGAGTGCTCTCTACTGAGCCCCTAGGGGCCTCATTCCCGGTGGCACACTGGGGCATCCATTGGCCAGCACTGGCTGTAAGGGAAGAGCACCCCCTACTGAGCCTCTGCCCCGCTCCCTGTAGCGCAGCGCCTCCTATTGCCCACCTCCTGGAGACCTTCTCGCCCTCAGCGTGGTTATCCTCCACATCTCCCTGCATGTCAGGCACCGAGGCTACCAGATCCTTGAGGAAGTCGAACTGCTGCTCCAGCTCTATGCACTGCTTCCTGCAGGGAGCGGAGAGCAGCTCAGACTCTGGGGGAAGGGACTGCAGCACCTCCACCCCCAGAAACCCTGGGGACCTGACCCCCAGCCCCTATTGGCTTCCTGAGGGCTACTAGAGACCCCCATGGTATATCCATCCCAGCTGGGGATGCAGTGTTCAAAGCCCCTCCTCCCCCTCCATAACAACACAATAATCACCATTACCTCCATGAGCCTCAGCCCTGCTCGGGATTAGTGCTTCACCCCCGCCTCCCACCCAGTTGAAAAGGGGGGAAACTGAGGCATAGAGGAGGGGAAGGGACTGTCCAGAAGTGCCACAGTGGCAAAGCGGGGAACCAAACCTAGGAGTCCTGGCTCCTAGCCCCCTGCTCCAAGAAAAGTGGGAGAGGTCTTTCTGTAGCAGGGCAGGTCTGCTTGTGGAGTAGATCTGGCATTTCTTTGCTCCAGTACTGCGGGGGTTAGGTCAGAAAGTCCCCAGCTGGGCAGAAGCGGGGGGAATGCAGGTGGAAGTAGGGTACTTACAGGTGAGAGGTGGTCATGGTCTTGGCATTTCTGGATTGTGTCACCTGACAGGCCTTCCTGAGGAGCGACTCCAGGAAGAGCTCCAGCGCCCGGGCTAGGGCAAGCCAAGGGTTAAGGGAACTCAGCACTGCGATCAGAACAGAACACTGCTTGTACTAGGATCATTGTTCATGTGGATAGAACCCAAGAATCCTGGCTCCCAGCCTTCCCCCATCCTGCTCTGACCCACTAGCCCTCCTCCCCTCCCAGAGGTGGGGATAGAACCAGAAGACCTGGCTCCCAGTCCCTCTCATCCCCCCAGTCTAAGACCATCTCCCTCCCAGAGCTAGGAGAGAACCCAGGAGTTATGACTTCCAGCCTCCTCCCGCCACTAGATGAGCTACCTCTGATTCTCTGTCTAACCTGCTGTTGTAATTAGCCACCAGCCAGGGCATTGAAACCTACAGGATGATGACCCAAGCCTGGCTGAGAGGGAGATTCCTCAGGATTGGCCAGACCACAAGGCAACAATTGGGGTTTCAGGAGTGGGAGCTGGGCAACACAGCACTCCCAAGGATACATATTATGACAGGGACGGCAGCGGCCACCTTCCCAATCTCCTCATCTGTCTGCATGATCTTCTTGATCCGGGCCTGGAGGGGAGACAAGAAGAAATAGTTAATATCAGGGGTGGGGTGTCCCACTCTCCTATCAACATTCAGTGCCAGGGACATGGCTGTGTGGACCAGAGAGAGTGCCCCCTAGAGGGGAAAGGCACCATAACTCATTCGCCATTCCCCTGAACCAGCCAGTCTGCTGCCCTAACAGCAAAAGGCCCCAGATCCCATTCCATGCCCCCTGGAACCAGACAGTCCCTGACCTAGGGCTAGATTTGTACTCCCAGGCCCTCTGCTCTAACCGCTCGACCCCACTCCTCTCAAGTGACTTTAGATCCCCGGACACAGGTGCCATGCACCTCTCCAATTCATACATTACATTGTCACCCCTTCCCTGGGTCATCCTTCCCTGCGTCCCCAGGAAGGTGGTTGCTCCCGCGGGGGTTGACACAAGAGCAAAGCCTCCATGGGTCACTGGCTCCTCAGCCTCTGTGGTGACTAGGGGACTGTGGGTGGTTGTCAGGCAGGGGCCAAGGCTGAGAACTGTCAACTTGTTCCATGCTTGCCCAACCCCCATGGAACATCACCTCTACCCAAGGGCACTGGTAGCCTCACACCAGAGCTATTCCCTGCCCCGATTATGGCTCTGTGTGCCCTTCTTGTGCCCTGTGGCTTAGCAGTGCAGCAGGGCCTCCTGTTTCCCCTCACAAGATAGTGTCCAGACTCGCGATCCACCCCTCCGGATGCAGAATCAACGCCCTTTTCTCCACTGGACTGGATTGTGTCGAAACCAAAGGATGTTTGTGTCCATGTCACAAGGCAATAATATCTCCTACCCGCAGCTAAGGGGCAAACCACAAGGTGTCAGCTGTCACAACCCAGGCATAAATTGTGAGGACCAAAGCTGAGCACAAGCCATTGAAAATAAATCTGATCTGAGATTGGGAGCTTCCTTGTTGTGCTGGGCACTGACCAGACCCCATCCCGAGATTAGGGGACCCCCATTGTGCCAGGCACTGCATGGACCCTGACCCAAGTTCAGGGCCCTTGTTGCACCAAGCACTTCACAGACACAGAGTGAGGCAGTCATTGCCCTACAGAGCTCACAGTCTAAATAGAGGAAGTTTTATCCTCAGATTACAGATGGAGAAACTGAGGCACTAAGAGACATGTCTTGCCCAAAGTCACAGCCAGGCTCTGAACACAGATCTCCAGCCCCATCCCGGTGCCTTAACCACAAAGTCTGAACCATAGCTTTGGGAACTGACGGGGGATGGGGACTAGATTCAGTTTGCTGCCAACTCCTATGATCTTACCATCAATTTCACAGTATAAATACCCAGCTTGTAGACTCAAGAGATGCAGGAAGAATCACAGGTTTTATTTAAAGCTTAACATCTTGACCCTTAAAAGCTCCTCCCCAGCAGCCCAAAAGGCAAATAAAATACCCCCCCATTGATATTTTTTTTAAAGGCCTGATCCTGGATTTTTAATCATTTGAAGATGGCAAAGCAGATTTCAGTCATTTGGTGGGGGGGCGGGGGGAGGGAGGAGGAAGGTTCCCCATTTGGCATCAGGGACCCTAACCCAGGAAAGGAGGAAATGAAACTGACAGAGAAGAGAAGGTGAAACTGACCAGGATGCTTTCAGCTCCCCATCCTACCCCACTGCTGAAGATGTGACAAAGATAGAAAAGGCATGCTTTGTGGTGTGAGTAGGCCCCACTGAATCCCAGGGGAAAAGGAGGCCTATAAACAGTAAATCTATCCACTTCTTCCACAGTAGCAGCCCCCTCCTGCCATTCCAATAAGAACCTTTCGCCTTTTGACGGAGGCCCTCCGCCCTACAGTAGAGTCCCCGGGGAGGCGGGTCCGGAATTAACCCATTTTATGTGAAGGTGGGCAGAGGGAAGTGTCCCTTCCACCCTTACCAGGACAGCACAGATGGCAGTGCTGGGGCTAGAACCCAGGAGTCCTGGCTCCCATGCACCCTGCCTTCCCCCGCACACCCCTCTGGCCACGTTGTAACCCACTAGACCCCATTCCCCACCCAGAACCAGGGATAGAACCCAAGAATCCTAAGGCAGACCACAGTCCCACTGGACAGGAGAGTCTGAACGGCACACATTTCCCCTGTTGGCCCACCAGAGATGGTGTCCCAAAGGATAGGTGGGGGGAATTCACCATCCTTTGGAGGGGGAAAAGAGAGTCTCTGTGTGAGGGAGGAAGTTCATAATGGTTAGGGGGGTGTTCATGAAGAGCCAGACCCCTATATGGGTTGGGGGCACTGACCAGAGAGGTCATGGGAGGGGAGATCAGGAAGGGGGTTCCCAGAGGATCCCTGAAGAGGTGGGAGATCAACATAATGAGTCCAGATCATAGGGGGAAGGGTCTTCAGAGGGAAGGGGCATCCTTGTGGGGATTACCAGTGGGTGGTATGAGGTGGAATCCCTATATGGGGCAGTGGGGATCCCTGTAGGGGAAAGAGGGTAGTAGGAAAATCCTTATGGGACAGCAGGGGAGTCCTATATAGGATGCACGCAGTAAAGGGAGAAGTGGATAGTGCAAGCATGTCTCTGAGGGGGACAGGGGACCCTATAAAAGAGGAGGCAGCAGGAGCATCCCTATGGGGGCACTTTGTGGGAAGAAGACAATGTTGGACTGAGACCAGTAAAGGGAGGCAAGGGAAGGAAGAGGAAGACTGGGCCTGGGAGGTCCAGGCTTTGGGACAAAGAGGCTGGGTGCTAGAGGGATGCTAGGCCGGCCCAGGGGGGTCAGGTTAGGGTGACGGGGGGGGGCGCTAGGTCAGGCCGGGGGTGCCGGCTGGGGGTGGGTGGGTTAGGGGTGCCAGGGGGGAGGCGCTAGACCGGCCCAGGGGCTGGGGTTAGGGGTGCTGAGAGGGTGCTAGGCGGGCCCGGGGGCTGGGGTTAGGGGTGCTGAGGGCGTGCTAGGCGGGCCCGGGGGCTGGGGTTAGGGGTGCCGGGGGGGCGCTAGGCGGGCCCGGGGGCTGGGGTTAGGGGTGCCGGGGGGGGGGGCGCTAGGCCAGCCCGGGGGCTGGGGTTAGGGGTGCCGGGGGGGGGGGGCGCTAGGCCGGCCCGGGGGCTGGGGTTAGGGGTGCCGGGGGGGGGGGGCGCTAGGCCGGCCCGGGGGCTGGGGTTAGGGGTGCCGGGGGGGGGCGCTAGGCCGGCCCGGGGGCTGGGGTTAGGGGTGCCGGGGCGGGGGAGGGCTAGGCCGGCCCCGGAAGCTGGGGTTGGGGTGCCGGGGCGGGGGAGGGCTAGGCCGGCCCCGGGAGCTGGGGTTGGGGTGCCGGGGCGGGGGAGGGCTAGGCCGGCCCCGGGAGCTGGGGTTGGGGTGCCGGGGCGGGGGAGGGCTAGGCCGGCCCCGGGAGCTGGGGTTAGGGGTGCCGGGGCGGGGGGGGGCTAGGCCGGCCCCGGGAGCTGGGGTTAGGGGTGCCGGGGCGGGGGGGGGGCTAGGCCGGCCCCGGGAGCTGGGGTTAGGGGTGCCGGGGCGGGGGGGGGCTAGGCCGGCCCCGGGAGCTGGGGTTAGGGGTGTCGGGGGGGGCGCTAGGCCGGCCCGGTGGCTGGGGGGGGCTAGGCCGGCCCCGGGAGCTGGGGTTAGGGGTGTCGGGGGGGGGGCTAGGCCGGCCCGGGGGCTGGGGTTAGGGGGGCCGGGGCGGGGGGGGGGCTAGGCCGGCCCCGGGAGCTGGGGTTAGGGGTGTCGGGGGGGGGCTAGGCCGGCCCGGGGGCTGGGGTTAGGGGGGCCGGGGCGGGGGGGGGGGCTAGGCCGGCCCCGGGAGCTGGGGTTAGGGGTGTCGGGGGGGGCGCTAGGCCGGCCCGGGGGCTGGGGTTAGGGGTGTCGGGGGGGGCGCTAGGCCGGCCCGGGGGCTGGGGTTAGGGGTGTCGGGGGGGGCGCTAGGCCGGCCCGGGGGCTGGGGTTAGGGGTGCCGGGGCGCGGGGGGCGCTAGGCCGGCTCGGGAGCTGGGGCTGGGGGGGCCGAGGGTGGCGCTAGGCCGGGCTGGAGTTTGGGGTGCCGGCCGGGAGGCTCGGGCCCGCACTCACCGGCGGGAAGCGCGCGTTGTATTTCTTTTTCTTGCTCGGCATCGCGGGGCTCGGGCTCGGGCTCAGGCTCCAGCAGCGGCAGCAGCGACCCCCGCCCGCCCCGCTCCACCCTGCCGGCTCCCGGCGTCGCCTGCCGCCGAACCGGCCGCCAGGGTCCTAGCGCCGCCGGAACACTCCAGCGCCGGGCTGACTCCATCCACTGCCCTGCCCCCCGGACTCCTCCCTTTTCCAGCCGCCCCCCGGCACAGGGGGCCCCCTCGTCCCTAGCACAGGTGCCACCCTGTGACTCTCCTTCGTCCCCCGTCCCCGGTCTCCCCATCCCCGCCCCCCGGAACTGGTGCCCCCACCGCATTTTCTCCGTTCTCCCGGGACCGGGTCCTGCAATGGCACCTCCAGGGCCAGCCCTTGTCTCCCCGCCTGCCTCAGGGTCCCCCTCCCCGCAGTGCCAGGACCTGGGGGCTCACAACTCTGCTCTCTCTACCACCCACCAAGACGGGTGTCCTCCATCTGCTTTTCCACCTCTCCTCTCTTCTCCCCCTTCCAGCCCCCCCAAGAAAAAGCAGATCTTACAGCCCCTCCTCCATGCTGGAGACGCCTGGAGTCCCCCATCACGGAGGCCTTTCAAGAGCCGCCCAGTTCTTGAGACATGGGCTCCCTGGGATTGTTTGCTCCCCAGCAACTCCCCATCCCTGGAAGATGGAGGATCCCCACCACCAGGTTGACCCTCACCGCCAGAGATGGGGGTCTATGAAATCCCTGTGTCTTCCCCCCTCCCCATGGAGGGTCTCAGGCAAGCTCCCTTTCCCTGAGCAGGTAGATTGGGTCTGAGGTTCTCCTTACCCCTGGAGCACTAAGGATGGCAGAGGGACTCTGCTTTTGCACTGATGTACATAAGAACGGCCAAAGGCTTCTTGTCTTCCAACAGTGGCCGACACCAGGGGCCCCCGAAGGAATGTCCTTGGAGGGATAGCTCAGTGGTTTGAGCATTGGCCTGCTAAACCCAGGGTTGTGAGTTCAATCCTTGAAGGGGCCATTTAGGGATCTGGGTCAAAAATTGGGGATTGGCCCTGTTTTGAGCAGGGGGTTGGACTAGATGACCTCCTGAGGTCCCTTCCAACCTGGATATTCTATGATTGGCTCTTTCCCCTGCTCTCAGCCATGTGCCCCGCTACATGGGAGCCCTGTATAAAGAGTCCCTGTGTCCCATTCCAGAGGTGGCTGCATCTCATCACCTGGTGAGGCGTCCCTGTCTCATGGCCCCAGAGGGGGGTTTAACACCCATTATTCCCACAGAACAGCGCTCAGGGTCATACTACTGGCCCGCCACTGGCTTGGGCCCTCTGCGATGCCTTGCTTGACTTTCCGCCATAGGCCACCTCAAAACCAGCTGCAGCCTGGCCCCACGAGCCTGAGCACGCACACAGACAGTGGAGCGCGCTGGAGTCACAGCCACAAACTGCTGGGCGGGGGGAGGGGGCTCAGGCTGGAGCGGATTGGTTGCTTTAGCCCCGCCCCCATCCACCAGCGAATCCGCTTCCGTACACTAGGTCCCGCCCCCTACCTGATTAGTCCCCTCCCACTCCACCCTTAGTTCTACCACATCCGGGTCTTTCACTTCGTCCCTCCTGGCTCCACGTTTCCCCATCCGGGTTAGGCCGAGGCCCCGCCCCCGTGGTCGTTACCCCCGTGTGAGGCGGAGCGGGCAGGCTGCAGTATGGGGGCGGTCGGGAGCTGAGCGCGGGAAGGGGCTGGTGAGGCTGGGCCCTGGGCGGGCGCTTGCGGAGCTGTCTCGGGAGGGGCGCAGCGGCGCTGCGGGGGAAGGAGGGGGCGTGGCGGGCGCGCGGGAGGGGTGTCCCCTGCCGTCGTGTGCAGCCCTGGAGGGGCCCGCGGGCTTTGCTCCGCGTTCGCTCAGAGTGAAAGGGGGGCTGGGTTCTCTTCCCAGCTTCTGGGGGGGGAGTGGGCTCTGTTGGGCTAGACTGGGGGGGGGGAGAGCAGGACTCCTGGGTTCTCTTCCCAGCTTCTGGAGTGGGCTCTGGTGGGTTCGAATGGGGGTGGGGGGTGGGGAGCAGGACTCCTGGGTTCTCTTCCCAGCTCTGCGTCAGAGCTGCTGCGTGGATGAGTCCCTTCGTCTTTCAGTTTATCCCATCTGTAATAAAGAGGTTAATGATACTAACTTCCACTGTCTCTCCCTAAGATGAGACGTATCTCATTCTGTACCCCCAGCAGCATCTCCTGAGGGAAGAAGAGTCATAACCCTCAAATTGACACTGTGCTATGACAATCTAGGGATCTTCAGGGTGGGGGAGTATCACTAAGTGGCACGGGACAAGCCATTTCAAGTGCTCTTGGTCTGACAAAGGAACGGATGTTGCTGGCCTGAGTACATGAAGTGTTTGTGTCGTGCCCCCTGCCTTTCCCACTGTATTGTGTGGGGCAGGGTCCCCATATGGAAGTGGCTGAGTGCAGCTGATCTAGGACAAGTTTAAAAGACACAGTGGGCGATCTGGAGTTTATATCCTGTTGGCATGGCTGTGTTTCTAACTGGGCTGTACAGATCATTTAGTGTGCTCTGCTCCCTGTCCTCCACGGTGAGCCATGATTTTTCTTTAATAGGAAAGTCGAAGCAGCATCTTTGTGGGGCATGTACAGCAAGCAGCCTGCCACACACATCCTCAGTTGGGTTTCCAGGTGGTCTTTACATTAGTGTTGCTCGTTCCAAGCCCTTGATTGCTCATCCTGCATTTGGATACCCATCCTGCATTGTGTTCACTTCCCCAGAAGCCCACGAATAGCAGGTAAATTATTCTGGTTCATGGATGGGAACTAATGGGGTACCTCAATCAACAGTGGGCAAGGACCCCGTGGGATGGGCTATAGGGGACAGTCCTGCTGTGGGGGGGATGGGAGCTAATGGACGGTCTCCATCCATAGTGAGCAGACCCCTGGAGGAGATGGGGGGTACTAATGGGAGTGGGGGAAATCTCTGTTCATACTGGGTAGGGTCCTGGGGGAGGGACTCTAGCGGTTGATTCTGTCCTGGGTCCTGCTATGGAGATTGGGCTAGATGGTGCACCATCGTGTTGCTTCCCATCTCCCTGACCCTTCCATCCTAGGTTCCACTCCTCCACAGGCCAGTGAGCGATGTCAGACCAGGATGATGGTGACGTGGGGAAGGGAGGGGCCTTCTCGGCCGAGCACCTGGCCGCTGAGTCCATGGCAGCTGACATGGATCCCTGGGTGGTGTTTGATGCACGAAAGACCCCACGGGCCGAGTTCGAGGAGTGGCTGCAGACCTACCAGCCCTCGCGAGTGTCTCGTTTTGGGGACCCCGAGCGCCGCACTGAGCCTGTGGGCTGGATTGCCATCTACGGTCCAAACTACTGTCCAGAGTCAGGTGATGTGGTGGGGCTGCAGGAGGCCTGGGAGCGGCTCCAGATCAGTGGGCGCCACGTCACCTTCGACACCATCCGCGAGCTGGCGCTCAACCACTGCGTCCTCACCGGCAAGTGGCTGATGCACCTGGATACCGGCTTCAAGGTGGACCATGCCTGGAGTGGCATCGCCCGCTCAGTGTTGGAGGGGCGCTTTGGGGTGGCCAAAGTCAGCCCCTGCTACCCCAACTCGGACCGCAAGCATGTCATCTGCATCTACACGGACGACTTCACCAACGAGGAGAAGGTGATGGATGCGGACGCTGCCATCCGGGGCACTGGTGTCAAGTGCCTGCTCTCCTACAAGCCTGATGTCTACACCTACCTAGGCATCTACCGGGACAATCGCTGGCACCTCTGCCCCACCATCTATGAGAGCAAGTTCGACCTCGAGTGCATCCCCCGCCGCTCTCGCATCATCAACAAAGTCAGCAACACTGAGGTGACTTAGACTGGGCCCCGCTCCCCATCTGGCAGTTCCGCCTTTCCCCTTTCCAGTACGGGCAGCTGGCACCAATGCCTCCCAACTGTGCTCTGAAACTAACTGCATTTTGATTGGTCTGTTTGGTGTGGCCTGCCCTTAATGTACATAGAACCTAGCGTGGATTGGAGGCCCCACACAGACTACAAATCCCAGCATGCAATGCTCCTCACTTAGTCTCCCTCTTTCGAAGGACAGGTGCTCTGCTAGTAACTGCCGCTAGCTGAGATCCTTAAGTAAGCAGGGAGGAGAATTGGCTGCTGGGAGATGGAGTCTCTGCTGGTCACACCTCTGTTAAAGATGACAGTGGACTATCTTGCAGGATTCTCAGCCACGTTTGGCACACTCATGCATGATGCAGCACTGGCCATGCCGCTAGGTGTCTCTCTACTAATGAGGTTCTCCCTGTTTCCCTGGAAAACCACCTCTGCTCCTCTGAGCTGCAGTCACATGGATAGAAGACTCAGGAGGTTCTTGTCATCAGCTGGCACTGTCCCTTTAAATTCCCAAAGCCCATGGGGTTTGCTGGTGCCACTCTGCATGCTTAACTCCTTCATGGTCTGTGTGCTATCGTATAGCTGAGGGCTAGGGCTGTGGGTTCAACTCACCACAACCACCTTCCAGTGCCGCTTGTATGTTGAAAGCACCACGGCTCCCAGCAGCCTGTCCTTTAGGAAAGCCTTTTCCATGAGACACAGAGCTCACTCAGTAGAGGAGGCAATCCTGAGCTCTGCTCATACAGCAGCAGCTGGGTGATGTTTCCAACAGCCTTCTCACTAACTAGTTCTCTCTCTAGCCCTTGCAGTCCCTCATTGGAGGGGAAAAAGTGGCCACATGAAAGAGGCCACAGTCAGGTCGGTGCAGGGCCCATTAAGGTGTCTGAGGGTGACAGGAGCAGGGCCATGGCTCTTGGAAAACAGGAGGAAGTAGTAGGTGTCCCACTGCCACCCATGCTAAGTACTGTAGATCCTTCACTGAGCCTGTTCCCCATACAGCTCTCAGAACATAGTGTCTGTGCACACACATCTCTGGCTCTTCCTGCCCTGGAAAAGGGCTGTGTGTCAAGTCCCCTGAACAGCGCAGATTGTTTCTGTTAACCCCCCTTTTGGGGACATCTAACAACCAAAGGGGGTATAAATACAGCACTGGAGCCCCTCTGCCTGCTTTAGGAGCCATGAATGGCTGCTGTCTCCTTGCCCAGAGGCCTGCTCTGCTGTATGCAAAGGTTGTCTTTAAAATGCCTCTCCTGGGGCCTTGAGCATGTTGAATCCTGAACCGCTCTGGTGGGGAAGGGGAAGCAGGAAGGAACCTTGGGGCTCCTGGGGATGACAGTGGAGCAAGGGATTGCTGAGGGGTTTGGGTCTTTCCTGCAGGATGTGTTTCTCCCAGCTGTTCAATGGGTGTTTGAGCTGTAAACAGGATTAATAAAAACAACTCTCCACTGAATCGGGTTCTGTTTCTTGGGGTAAAGAGGCCACAACACCCTGGTGGGTCAGGTCCAATGCCAGCTGGGTGGCCCAAGCACCATTAGCATCCCCCCTTCTGTGCAAAGGGAGGGGCATGTCCTGTGTCCCTGCAAGTAGCAGCCCTCCTGCTGGGGAGGGAGAATTGGAGGAGGGCCTTGCTGTGGGACATATGAAAGCTCCTCTCACACAGTCCTAGCCTCTTGCTTGATGACTGGGGTTAAGGCAGCCTGGTGCAGAGATGCCTCTGCAGGATAATGGGGGGAGAAGAATCAAATAGGGAGTCCCTGGAGGGGTGCATGTGAGGGTGTGTGTGGGAGGGGGTACTGAGTGTAATATATAGGCTGTGCATTAGCCAGCAGGTGGCACCACCAGCATCCAAAATGATGGGCTGGAAGAGGGAGGAGCATGAGCTGACACCTAGTGGCTGGGAGTTCCCTTTAGTTACAACCCTGGATGATGTGTTTGCATCCCCAGCCCAGCAGTCCTCACTTCTGTCTCCCCACCTACAGCTGGGCCTAGAACCCAGGAGCCTTGATTCCCAATCCCACCCCATCCTCTGAACAGGTAATGGCACCTCCAAGATGGCCCAATTAAGTACAAAAGTACTACAACAACCGTGCTCTTTCCCCCACTCCCCCCAGCCATGCCTGTTACTAACTTGGGCTGGGGGCTAAGTGGCATTAGGGTTGAAGCAGGGAGAGGGAACAGGGATCCCTGTAGTTTCTTACTTGGATTTCAGCTTTAAGCTCAACACTGGGCCAAGAGCCATCTCTGAATTCTTGGGGTCTAGAAGCTGGGGAAGAGACCCCCTGCCCCAAAACCAGACCGACCCATCATCTTCCCCCTGAGCCACCAGTGGATCCATTCCATTATGTTCCCTATAAGTCACAGTGGACCTGGGACACATTTCTGCTGCCTTGTCCTCTGCTCTTTGGCTAGTTGAGAGGAAAAAAGCTGGAGTGGTGGATTTCTACTTGATGTTTCATAGAGTTCAAGGCAAGAAGGGACCATTAGATCATCCAGGCTGATGCTCTGGACTATCACAAGCCATTCAGTTCCACCCAGTTACCCCTGTATTGACTCCAGTGACTTGAGTTAGACCAAATCATTTCAGTCCTCAGGAGACTAATCTGTTGGGGACCCTGTTCTCTGCCCAGGGCTCACAAGTCCCTTGTGATGGCAGGGAATTGATGTGAAACATGCTCAGATGATCTTAGCAGGTGACCCATGCCACAGAGGAAGGTGAAAACCCCAAAGGTCCCTGCCAATCTGACCTGGGGGAAATTCCTTCTCAGCCCTTAATCTGGTGATCAGATGGACCCTGTGCAACTGGGCCAGACCCATCAGCCTGGCAGCTAGAGGATTTGCTTTAGAATGCCAGGTTGGATGCCCTTGGAATATGGGAACTCCCACCAAATTTCACTGCAGAATTGAAGGGGGAGGAGAGATGAGCAGCGAGAACAATCTAAGGCATGGTAGGAAAACACTCTGGAAGGAAGGTCAGGAGCGTTCATCTTCAAGAGGGGAGAAAAGGATATAAAATTATGGGAGAGGTGGCAGTGGGGCACTTTGGCTTGCTCTGGCTTGTGGCCCAAAGAGCTAACTGATGAACAGCAAAGCTCTAGGTCTAGTTAGCCTGGGGAACTCTATCAGAGGGCTGCATTGAGGCTGCAAATTTATGACTGAAAGAGCAAGTGGCCATTTATCTGGATAAGAACAGCCAGTTACTATGGGATATTAAACTGATGCTTCATCTTAAGTTGCTCTCAAAAATTAGGGGGCAGGATGAGACTTTCATAGGACAGATTATGTCACAGTTGCTACTGGCAGGTTCTTGCACCTGGTTCTGGCTGCTGTCAGAGACCAGACCTAGGACTAGATGGGGCTGATCTGGCATTTCTTACAAGGGTGGGGGTGAGTCCTGAACAAGGGGTTTTCTGATGAAGTGTTTCCACAAAACAGGAATTAAATTGGCTTAAAAGTGGAAGGGGGGAGTGTGAATGGTCAGTGTTATGACACCACATTCCTACCACACACTCCATCCCCCTCCTCCCTGGGAACAAGACCATAATTTAAAGGCTAACAATTAAGCAAGTCTTTTTGTTTTAAACCATTTTCTGGCCACCTCTTAGAACAGCAAAAACAGGGTGAAGCCTCTTTGCTCCCCACAGCCCAGGGTGTATGGCCAGATTCTGACCTGTTAGCCAGATCTGGAGCGAGGACATTGACTGCAATGGGGGACATGTTGGATTCTCAGAGAGAATCTCTCTCAGAGAAAGGCCAGAGCATAAGATTTGAGGTCTAACTTCACCCACACTCCTAGGGGTGCTCTGAGTTCAGTGAGAAAGATCTGGCCCTAACTTCACCCCCACACCTGGAGTCACTCCAGTTCAAAGAGCAAGATCCAGTCCACAGTCAAGATAACAATTCTGACCTGGCCCACTCTCCCCCCTGCGTCAACTGGCTTCACTCACACACCCATGACATACCCATGCAGCCCCTGCAGGAGGTGCTGGAGCTACACTAGTACCAGCTCAATTCTGGGAGCGATGCTGAGGGAATGGGAAGCAGCTGAATGCTGGCAGGGGCTGCTGATGGGGTGGTTTGCGATAGCATGGGACTTCATGACCCAGGAGGTCAAGGCCCTCCATGGACTGTCTCAGAACAGATCTCTATTTGCCAATAAGAAGCCGGGGGCTGCGCTTTGACTCAGGTTTATTAGGAACATAAGTCAGCGGAAAAACTGGGCACGGAAGCAAGTCCCTGCGCCCCAGAGATAGCAAATACATTAATAATACGTGTCACTCACGGTTAAAACCGTCCAGCTACATTTAGCCAATAGTAAGACAAACGACAGTGGAAGCCAAAATATAGGGTGAGGAACGCTATACAAACCCTGCAATGGTGAATGCAGAGAGGGGCAGGAGGCCGTGATGGGCCCAGGTGCTTTGTAGCACTACTCTCTGGGCCTTCCTGCTGCAAGCCGGTGCCAGCGGGAGGAGTAGCTCAGAGCCTCTGATAGGTTCATAGCCTCTCTTACGACACCTAGCAGGGCCAGCTTCGTTTTACAGACCTGGAAGAGTGCTCTGTGCAACAGGGCACCTACTGCTGGCTGTTTTGGGCACTGCCCCCACCCCAACTGCAGGCCCAGCTGAGTCCTCTGAGCCATGGAGCAGGGATGGGAAGATCCAGGGGCACTAGGCATGGAGGGGCAGTGCCACCCCTTCCTACCGCACGGCAAGGCACATTATAATACAAGAATTGGAGAATGCCCCGAAACAAGGTGCAGCAACAACCCTCATCCCCCTTACACATCTTGCAGAGCTCTCAAAGCCAATGTGCAACAGGGGGAGGAGACCCCCCCAGCAAGGGGGTGCTGGGTCTCCTACAGCTCACCGCAGGCCCTCTGCTGGGTGGGAGGGGTCCCGTTCACACTCCCCAGCTGCAAAGGGGTGGGGGGAGTTAATGCTGCTTCTGCTAAGGCACCTTCTGAGGGTGGGAAGGAGAATTCCCCCTCCCACAATACACCCACAACACAGAGCCGGTCTGGATGCCAGAACCCCCCAGCCCTGCCTTGAGGGAACCCTTTCTGATTGGCTGCCCATCCCCAGGAGGCTGGGAATGGGGATAGGCAGCCAATCAGAGCTGCTGCAGGAGCTAAGGCAGAGCTCCCCCACCCCAGCCAACAGTTTTCAGGTAAGGGAGGACAGAGCAGAAGGAACCCAGAAGCTCAGGGCAGCTTCACTCCCCTCCTCTTCCCTCCTGTGAATAATGGGTGAAGCCTGTCCCCTCCCAGTCCTGACAATGGATCAGTCCATTGTCTGCTCCTCCCCCCTCTATTCCTGTGAAAAGAGGGTCAGGCTCTTCTTTGCTCCTCCCGCTGCAACAGGGGAGGGAACTAACCCCTGGCGCTGCCCCCTCAGCCTGACAAGTGGGAGACCCCCCGTAGTGCAGGGGATGGAGTGGGGGGGGATACAGAGCAGGGCTCTGGGGAGGCATGGGGTGGGCGGACAGTGAGATTGATAGCCAAATGAAGCCAGTAATACAGGGCCCAGGCAGGCCGGATGGGGGACCTGAGCTGACTGAGTCCAGGGCAGAGTCCGATCCCCCCGGTGGGAGGTGGGGGGGCTCTCGGTGGATGAGCAGTTACCCCCCGAGTCCCTTGCGCAGAGCCAGGTGGGGGGTGTCACCGTCAGTCCGTCTTTCCCAGCGTCCCAACTAAGAGGAACTGAACTGGCTGAGCAGGGCGCTGAAGTCCAGATCCCCCATGGAGGTGAGGTTCTCTTCCGGGAGGCCGCCCAGGACCCCATTGATGAAGCTGTTGGCACCGCTGGCCCCCCCACCCCCGCCGTTGCCCTGTGGCTCCTCCCCTGTCACGCCCACCACACCACGCTGGCTGCTCATCAGGCGGGTGATCGACTCGGGATAGGTCAGGAGCATGCTGTGCCCGTCAGCACCCTCGGTGGACGACCCCTGGCTCAGCAGCTGCCGGAACTCAGTAGTGTTGATGGACTCCAGGCTGGTATAGGTGGTGTCCTCCAGCAAGGCCCCCAGCTCCATGGCGACTGAGTCGCCCCCGCCCTCAAACGGCAGGTGGAAGAAGGGGTCAAAGTTGGGCTCGGCCTCGGGAGCAGGGGGTGGGGGCTGGGCCCGACTTGAGATGCCCAGGCTGGAGAACTCCTCCAGGTTGACTGTACTGAAGCCCAGCTGGGGGGTGGGAGGAGGAGGAGCTCGGCTGGGCCCGGTGAAGGGTAAGGGGGGGTGCTGGGCCGTGGCCTGCGGCTTCTGGATGGTCGGCAGCTGCCCCATGGCGCCCGCCATTCCGGTGAGACCTAGAGAAGGGAGAGGTTAGTGCTGGGAGGTGGGGGGGCCAATCCCATGGGCAGGGACCCCAGTGCCTCCCCTCTAGGACAGCATGGTACAAAGAAGCATTATGGGGGATTGTGCAGTCCCCCCAAACTGGTGCCCCCTTGAGGGGAAAGGCCCATTCCCCACCCTGCGTAGAGTGGCTGGAGCCCCCTTACCACTCATACTGGGTCGGATGAGGCTGGGTTTGGGCATGGCAGCTGTGCGGGCAGGGACAGCAATCCGACGCGGGGAGCGTGACTCCGGAACCACCACTGCTGCGAGGAGAGACAGGGTCAGTAACATGGGGGGGCACCAGAGCAGAGGACCCCCCCACAGCAGCGAGGCCACCCTCAGTTCCCCCTCCATGTAGGAGACTAATGGGCTCCACCTCCCAACACCACAGTCATACCCCCGACCCTCGTACTAGAGACAACCAGGTTCAGTCTCCTCTCCCTCAACCCCCCTTGGCTTAGGTGCCTGAAGCCCAACTCTAAGACCCCCCCACCCCTGCCCCTCAAGAGCCACCCACCCTCCTGAGCTGCCCTCCCCCAAAGAGCCCCTCCTTCCCAGCCCCCTTCCCAGCTAAAAGGCTCTCCCTGCCCAGCTCAGAGACCACCCCTTCCCCCCCCCAACAAAGAGACCCCCCACAATCTCCTCCCCATCCCCCTAGATACTCTGCCCCCCTGCCCGTTAAGAGTCATCGCCCACCCCTGGCCTCACCTGCGAAAGGCGCTTTCTGCACAAAGTTCTTGAAGGTGTCCCGCGTTCGCTTGCGCTTCTCCTCGATGCGGTGGAAGTCACCTAGGGGAGAGCATGGCCCTTTAGCCCTGGGGGCTGATTCCGCCGTGCCCCAGGGTGGGGTCACATTCCCCACCCCTGGAGCCAGCCAGTCCCGCTGCCCTCGAGCCAGGGTGGAGCTGGCGCCCCCTCGAGGAAAGGCCCCCTGGTACCTTCATCTGGCAGGTAGCGGAACTCCATGGCCTCGCTGACCTCCTTGTCAGATGGGCGCCGGAGCTGCATCTGCACCGTCACCGGCTCCCTGAGCGCCTGGTCCTGGTAGGGCGGGGTTTTGAACACGATGGCAACCTGCCGGTGCACGTCTGCCTGCGAGAAGGAGCCCTTGGCCTCCCACGAGTCCTTGAAGAATCGGACCTCAATGTCCTCTGGGGGGAGGCAAAGGGGAGGTGAGGGGGCTGCAGGCACCAATGGGAGAGCTGGAGATAGAACCCGGGAGTCTGGGCTCCCAGCCTCCCAGCCACTAGACCTGACTGCCCTCCCAGAGCTGTGGATAGACCCCAGGCCGCCCCATTCTAACCACTGGCTTCCGCATCAAAGAGCAATGGAGCCAGCTGCTTGGGGGGTGGGAGTGTATGGGAGTGGGGTGGGGTTGGAGTCACCATCCCTGTGGGAGGAGCCAGGCTGGAGATCCAGCATTTGGGGATAAAGCCAACTGTGCCCTGATGGAACAAGAGGACCTCTGTACTCATCCCCTCTGGGGATGCCCAGCACACCCATTCATCCTCCCACCACACGCTAGGAGCCCAAGGCCTGCACCCACACCCTCAGGGAGTAAGCCCCCTAAGCACTTACCTTTCTGCACCTTGTCGCAGAGCAGGAAGATCTCGTCCCCACCCAGACAGCTCCCCGAGTTGCGATTGACCCGGCAGATCTTCAGCTCAGCCGTGTTGGGGGCTCCTGGAGAGTGGAAGGGGGAGTCAGGGACCCCAATACAAACCAACATGGGGGCACACATGAGTCTCTTCCTCTGGACCCCACCATATCCATGTGCTAGGGACCCCCTCTCCACTGCAACCCTCAGCCCCTCCATTCTCCTGTACCACCCCCCACTGCCGCTCCAGAGACCCCCACCAACTTCCCCAATCTCTGGGCCAAGGACCCTCCCCAAGGTACCCTCTCCCCCGCTGCTATGCTGGTGACCCCCACCCCCAACCCCTGCAGCTGGGCCCGGCTCCCTCCCTCCGGGGCTCACGGTTGTCGTAGATCGGCTGTGACACCACGAGGGGCAGCGGGACGAGGTGCCCGGTGCCCACAGGGTCCTGCACCCACACCTGGAAGCAGAGCCGCACGGCGTTCAAGTCATAGTCCCCCTTCTGGTTGTCCAGGGGCACTGTGGGGGCAAGAGAGGGGCAATGAGGCTCACACAGGGTGGCTGAGATCCTCATCCCCACCTCCCCTCTCCCGGGATCCGTGGCTCCAACCCTGCCTGGGCAATTTCTCCTCCTCCCACACTGCCTGAAGGGGCTATTACTGGCTCTGGCCCCCCTTATATCGAAGGGGCTGCGGTTGGTTCTCCCTCATCCCCGGGCAGTCCTTCCCCCCATCAAAGGGGCTGCGGTTGGTTGTGCCCCACCCCCAGGCAGTCCCCCGCCATCGAAGGGGCTGCGGTTGGTTGTGCCCCACCCCCCCAGGCAGTCCCCCCCCATCGAAGGGGCTGCGGTTGGTTGTGCCCCACCCCCCCAGGCAGTCCCCCCCCCCATCGAAGGGGCTGCGGTTGGTTGTGCCCCACCCCCAGGCAGTCCCCCATTCATCGAAGGGGCTGCGGTCGGTTGTGCCCCACCCCCAGGCAGTCCCCCCCCATCGAAGGGGCTGCGGTCGGTTGTGCCCCACCCCCAGGCAGTCCCCCCCCATCGAAGGGGCTGCGGTCGGTTGTGCCCCACCCCCAGGCAGTCCCCCCACATCGAAGGGGCTGCGGTCGGTTGTGCCCCACCCCCAGGCAGTCCCCCCCCATCGAAGGGGCTGCGGTCGGTTGTGCCCCACCCCCAGGCAGTCCCCCCCCATCGAAGGGGCTGCGGTCGGTTGTGCCCCACCCCCAGGCAGTCCCCCCCCATCGAAGGGGCTGCGGTCGGTTGTGCCCCACCCCCAGGCAGTCCCCCCCCATCGAAGGGGCTGCGGTCGGTTGTGCCCCACCCCCAGGCAGTCCCCCATTCATCGAAGGGGCTGCGGTTGGTTGTGCCCCACCCCCCCACGGCAGTCCCCCCCCCATCGAAGGGGCTGCGGTTGGTTGTGCCCCACCCCCAGGCAGTCCCCCGCCATCGAAGGGGCTGCGGTTGGTTGTGCCCCACCCCCAGGCAGTCCCCCCCCATCGAAGGGGCTGCGGTTGGTTGTGCCCCACCCCCCCAGGCAGTCCCCCCCCATCGAAGGGGCTGCGGTTGGTTGTGCCCCACCCCCCCAGGCAGTCCCCCACTCACCATTGAAGGGGTTATTGTTGGTGCGGATGCGCTGTGCCACAGCCTCGTCCAGCTCCCGTTTCTTCACGCACTGGATGCCCAGGTTCTGGAAGCTGAGATGCAGGCAGGAGTTACCCACCGCTCCTCCCTGCATGGTGCCAGCCCAGCCCCGGGAAGGGTGGGGGGCAGGACCCCTGGATTCCGTCCCCAGCTCTGCCCGACTTGCTGAGAGATCCTGGGTCAGGCCCCTCCCATCGTAGTGCCGCAATTTCCCACAAAGCAAATCAGCAGCAAAGCTGAAATAGAACCCAGGAGTCCTGATGCCCGGCTCCCCACCCCGCTTTAACCCACTCGACAACCACCCTTCCCCCAATCCAGGTCCTGACTCCAGCCCCACATCTCTACTGCAGCAGACCCCCACGCCCCTACCAAAGCTGGGCATTGAACCCAGGCGTCCGGGCTCACCTGTGGATGTTGCGCTCAGGTGAAAGCTCAGCCTCATAGTAGCCGTCCTTGCAGTCCTTGCCCACCAGCTCGTGGGGGTGGGGTCGGTGGGGGGCGTCCTTGGTCACCAGAGAGATACGAACCTTCCCGGGGCCTGTGTAATTATTGATCTGGGGGTGGGAGAAGGGGGCAGAGGTTAGGGGCTCCAAGGATCCTCAGCAGGGCTGGAAAGGAGCCCCTCCCTCCCATTCCCACTGGAAATCAGGCTGAGACCTTCCATACTCACCGCACCCATGAGCCATGAGCCCTGCAGTTGCAGGGGTCTGGGGCCTTTGGCATCAGGCATTGTTGGGGTCCTGCTCCACATGGGAGCTCGGGAGTGTTAACACTCAGAGACCCTCCTCAAATCTCACGGGGGGGTGGGGGGGGACTGAGTCACAGAGTGGGGGAGCAGCACACTCTGGGGTCATGCAGCAAATCAAGACAGCCAGAGAGAGAACCTAGCTCTCAGCTCACCCTCACCCCACCTACTCTGTCCCACGAGACTCCACTCCCTTCCCAGAGCTAGGGATAGAACCCAGGAGTCCTGGCTCCCAGCTCTCTGCTCTATCCTTTAGGCAGTGCTCCTTCCCCCCGGATTTCATTAGGGGGTCCAGGCCACCCACCCAGAAGTGAGGGATTGGGAATGCATAGGGGGCATGGGAGGGGGCACTGGAGGTGCAAAAACCTTGTCCGTGAGAGCAGGGAGGGGCTGATCTCGAGGTGGAGTGTGGGGGAGAGGTGCACTGGGGCAGGGCAGGGGCTGACCTTGATGGTGGGGTGGGTCTTGGTGGTGTCAGTGCTGTGCTCCCCGGGGATGCTGCCGGCCGAGCGCCCCTCACACTTGTAGCGGAAGCGCATGCCGCGCTGCTTGGGCTGTTCGATGATCTCCACGTAGGGGGTGCTGCTGGGGGTAGGGTCTGAGGGCACAGAGAGACAGACATGAGCGATGGACAGACCCACCCTTGGCATCACCCACCTGTGCCCTCACCTCTGCAATCAGCAATGGCTTTAGCCTGAGGGACGTAAATCCAATGGAGGGAAACTGAGGCACGTGGATTGGGTCAGTGGCCAAACTAGGGAATAAAACCCAGGAGTCCTGACTCCCAGCCCCTCCTGCCCTATCCACTAGATCCCACTCTTCTTTCAGAACTGTACAGAACCCAGGAGTCCTTCTGAACAGCCCCTATGCACCCCTCCTTCCCCACCCCCAAGGGGGCTGCAGCTCAGCATGGGGCAAGGGATCCCTGTATAAACAGCCCCCACATCTCAGCACAGGCCTGTCAAGTCTGGGGCAGCTACTCCCTCTTGTGGATTTCCCCTGACTGGAGCTTTAACACAACAGTGGAATGTACAGCCCCCCATGTCACACTTTGCTGGCATTAGGCCAGCAGCCCTGCAGGGAGGAGATGGAGTCCCCAGGAGATCTCCATCCAGAGCCAGGCTTGAACCTTGTCACTCAGGGCACACCGAGGGCAGCTTCCGCTGCAGGAATCCACCTCACAATGTGACTAATCCAGAGTCCGCAATGAGTCATCCCAACTCCCACCCTGCCAGGCTGGGGAACCCCTGACACCAGGATCCCAGAGTGCTGAGATGCAGCCGCCTCTGGGGTGGGGTAAGGAGGCTGTTTAGACATGCATCCCTCACCTGGTGCTGAGATGTAGTGTCACACTTGTGTCTCCTGCAGTGAATGGCATTTCTAGCACCACGGCGTACCCTAGAGACATGCTGCGGTACTGGGGTAGCATTTACTCTGGGGAGAGAGTGCCCCCTACTGAACCTCTGCCCCACTCACTGTAGCACAGCAGCCTCCTGCATTCTATTCCTGGCCCTGGGACGAGAGTGGGATCAAGTGGGTTAGAGCAGGAGGTGCTGGGAGCCAGGACTCCTAGGTTCTACGGGGATAATCTCTAGTGCTTGAGATGGTTTTGCAAGGGACTAATGCTTCAAAAGACATAACAGACTTGGAGGGCAGCTGCTAGTGAAATACATTATTAACAATCATAATTTTGTTAATTACATTCAGTTTAGTTACACAAATTGAATCATGACTCACCCTGGAGGCCCCAGTCCTGCTGGAGGAAGGCAAGTGGCAGCAGGTCTGAAAGGCAAGAATGGGAGTGGTTACTGGCATGACAGAGCCAGGGTTTTTGCAACCTCCTGCAGCAGGGAGTTCCACAGGTACAGCATGCAGATAGGGCCCTGGTATTTTCCCAACCGGGAAAACAGCTCTCTTGTCATCAATCAGCTCCACCTAGTGTACAGACCTGGTATTGCACCTCATCCTCTCCACTCTCATGCCCCATGCCTATTACATGCTTCTATGAGGTCCTCCGTGCTGCCCCCTGCTGCCCAGAATCCTGACTTGCCCACCGGCAACAGGGTTCATGCTTCCCCAGGGGAAAGAGTGGGGGTGAGATGCAACTGTCTCTGGAGTAGGCACAGTCATTTGGAATTAGAAATAAAAGATAATGGTGAATGGGATTAAAACAGAAGGGGGTTATTCAGGGAGGTAGAATGGAATCCTCTGGGGTGGGAGGTGTCCTGGACATGGGGGTTCACATGCGAAGTGACATGCACCTCCACTCAGGGCTATTTCACCCCTTGATGTCCAGGCAGCATAAGGATTTGGGAAAGTGGACAGGCAGTGCAGGGGGCTCATGACGGGAGTTAAAAGCTCCTGATCTCAGACCCTGTCCCAGAGGTGGCAAAGTCCCAGCTCCCACACAGTGCTGCCCTTTCCCATAACTCACATGGGGCCTTTGCCAGCCTGGCACCACTCCCAATTGTCACAGGGCACCCAGACTGCAGGCACTGCCAGGTCAGGATGCAGCTGGCACGCCTCCAAGAGAAATAAAGAGTGCTGAAGGAAACAGGCTCTCTCCCATTGCAGTCAGGGCTGGCACAGATGCCCCCGTGCAGCACTAGGGGACACTGTGCTGATCCTGACCCCTCAACCCCACTGTCCTGGGGAATTTCCAGCTCAGGCAATTCCATTGCTCTCCCTAGATGCACTGGCAGTTCCAGCTGTTCTTACTCGCCCCAGACACCCTTGTGCGGCGTTGCTGTGCGGCTCTTGTACACTGCTATGCTCCACCCTAGAAGTGGCTGCATTTCGTTGGAGGATGAAATGAGGCATGGTTTTTATAGCAGCTGTAGAATGGGCCGCACACTAGACATGTCATTCCTACAGGACCAGAGAGGCCTCCAACTCTGGGTAACAGCAAGCACCAGACAAACCCTGTTCCAGAGAGCGTCCCCTCCCAAGCACACATCTTTCAGAAACACACCTAAGGGATCCCTTGCCTGGCACTGAGATACAGCCACTTCCGGGGCGGATCGTGGGAGGTTGTTTATAAATTATACAACACAGGGTTTTCCCATTGAACACCCCCAGGCACCTGGCTTCTGGTTGCTTCCTTTGGGAAGACAATCCCCTGCCTCCTCCCTGGTGCATGTTGTCCCAGCCAGGTGATCTGTGTGGATTTCAGGCATGGGGTGATCAGGGCCTGGCCCGTTTGTGAAGGACCCTGCCCAGCGACACACCCAAATCCTTCCAAGTGGGGAGGGAGTGGGGCACCGTCATGTAGGGCTCGTCCACGCTTCCAGCGCTGCAGCATCTGCCGTCGGTGTAGGTACTCAAGCTCCCCAAGAGGCAGGGGTGGTCGGTGGGAGAAGCCCTTCTGTTGACTCAGTGCTGTCTGCCCTGGGAGTTAGGTCGGTTAACGGCATCGCTCAGGGGGATGAATTTCCCACATCCCTAAGCAATGTAGTTATACCAGCGTAAGTCGGGAGTGTTGACCCAGCGGAGATGCAGGCAGGTCAGCACGGAGTAAGTATCAGGACTCCTGGGTTCAAGTCCCAGCTCTAGGAGGGTAATGGTGACTAGTGGTTAGAGCAGTGGACTGGGAGTTAGGACTCCTGGGTCTCATTACTGGCTCTGGGAGAGGAGCCGTGGTTTTGGGTGCCCCGACCACCTCCCAGGCAGAGCCCTGAGCCCCCAGTCCCCACAGAGCACCTCCATGGAACAAAGGCTCCAACAGGGAATTCCTGGGAAGACTGAGCTGCTGAGAACCAGAAGTGGGACTTGACTGGCGCTTGAGGGCAGCCGGTTGCCCTGTCACGTACAAGCAACCGACGCTGCCCTCCAGTTCCCCACTCCTCTGCTGGACGAAGACATCACAGCCTTGGGTGCATCTGCAGCACTGTGCACCCTAGCACCAGGCAGGGATGCTGGGGCCAGGACTGACTATGAGGGGAGATCGCCCCCTACTGAGCTCCCCCAGCCCGCTCCCTGTGGCATGGCACCCTCATCTCCGGGCTGGGGCCAGCGCAGACTGCGAGGGGAGAGCGCCCCTACTGAGCTTCCCCGGCACACACTGAGGCCTCCAGGTCTGCAGCCTGATTCCGCCAAGCCCAGGGGCTCCCAGCTTGGCTCAGACCAGCAGTTAGTGCCCTCGGTTTCTGTTTGCAGAGCTGGGAGCTGCACCCTGGTTCCCAAGGGGCCCAGCTCACTCATTAACCAGGTGCCATTGTCCCGGCAGCACTGCTAGTGGGAGGTGATTTATGGGGCCTGTGCAGGGACCAAGGGAGGCAGCAATTTAGGAAGAGGAAGAACAACAGAATCTGTATTTCATATCAACTCAAATCCCACAGGTGGTGGGGGAGGGGAGGAGTAACCCAGGGCTGGGCTAGCAGAGGGCTGTGGGGCAGGAGGGAGGGGCTCCAACAGAACTGTTGGGGGGGCCCAGGACTGGCCTAGCAGGGGGCTGTGGGTCAGGAGCAAGGGCACCTGAAGGGAGTTTTCTGCCTGTTTCAGCACGAAGTTTTTAAAGTGGAAATAATGAGGGGTGGGGGGCAATATTCTAACCACTGCCCCATACGTATCCACTGATCCCGGGACTGCCAGCTCCGGGGATGGAGAGCCCTAGTCCCCTAGGATCCATGCCCCCTCCCAGCATGCTGCAGCTGCTGGGATGCAGAGGGAGGGGCACAGGGAACACAATTCTTTTCCCTTGACGACATCTGTTCTGTGCGGGGAATCTTGTGGCCAGAGGCTGGGCTGACAGCCCCCCAGCCAGGGGAGTGGCAGGAGCCCAGCACACGGAGGACAGAGAACTGGAGCCCTGGGGGACAATCCTGCCCTGGGTGCTGGAGTGGAGGGGACAGAATGGAACTAGATGGGACTTCTCATCTCTATGAATTACGGGCATTACAGTCGTGCTGGGCCCCGTCACGGCGGGTGCTGCACAGACACACAGTGAGAGACAGTCCCTGCTCTGGAGATCTAACAATAGACACAGAGAAAGGATGGGAGGGGAAACTGAAGTACAGAGAGGGGAAGGGACCTGTCCAAGGTGACACAGCTCATCAAGGTGGCAAAAAGAACCCAGGAGTCCTGTGCTTTATGCACCGACCGGGCTCTGCTGCCTCCATATGCAGGTCCATTCAAGTTTCAGGAAACATTTGGTGACTTGTCAGACTCCTGGGTTCTAGCTGCAGCTCTGGGAGGGGAGTGGGGACTATGAGTCTGGGAGGCAGCAAGGTTTTCCTCCCGTCCCCTTCCAGAGACAACCCAGCTATGCCTCCCCACTGACCCCTGGGGCCAGTACCCCCCCATCTCTCCGCAAAAGCCATCAAAGTTGGGATGCCGTCAGGAACCGCCTTTGTGTCCTGCTTGTCTGCAAAGCAGATGACAATCATGCATGTATGTACGGGGGAGTAGGAGAGAGTGTCCATCGTCTGTAAGGCCAGACGGGCCCACTGCGGTCTGGTCTCTTGTGTGCTTTTACCCTATACTAAATAGATTTCACAGGGGAGACCAGCGTTTCTCAAACTGGGGGTCCTGGCCCAAAAGGGAGGTGCGGGGGGGGGGTCACAAGATTATGGTAGGAGGATTACAGAATTGTCATCCTTACTTCTGTGCTGCCTTCAGAGCTGGGCAGCTGGAGAGTGGCAGCTGTTAGCCAGGTGCCCAGCTCCGAAGGCAGCGCCCCGCCAGCAGCCGCACAGAAGTAAGGGTGGTGATACCATACCATGCCACCCTTACTTCTGCATTGCTGCCTTCCGAGCTGGGCAGCTGGAGAGCGGCGGCTGCTGACCGAGGGCTCAGCTCTGCAGGCGGCAGCACAGAAGTAAGGGTGGCACCACCATACCAGGCCATCCTCACTTCTGCACCGCTGCTGGCGGCAGCTCTGCCTTCAGAGCTGGGCTCCCGGGCAACAGCCGCCGCTCTCCAGCTGCCCAGCTCTGAAGGCAGCGCCTGCGCAGAAGTGTAGCAGTGTCGCAACCCCCCCCCCCCCACCCCAAACTCCTTTTGGGTCAGGACCCCTACAATGACAACACTGTGAAATTTCAGATGTAAATAGCTGAAATCATTAAATTCATGATTTTTAAAATCCTGTGACCGTGAAATTGACCAAAATGGACCGTGAATTTGGTAGGGCCCTATATATAACATAGGCTGGCCTGGAATTAGTTCATCCGGGACAGAGCAGATCTGCTAGAAAACCATCCAATCTTGATTTAAGTATTGCCAGTGATGCAGAATCCACCACAACCCACGGTTGGTCCACTGGTGAATTCCCCTGACTGGTAAAAATATGTTGCCTTATTTTCGATCTGCATTCCGCAAGCTTCAGTTTCCAGTTGCTGGATCACGTTACACCTCTGACTGCCGAACTGAAGAGCCCTCATGTTATCCAACTTCTGTCCCCAAGTAGGTACTTTCTGTTCCCTGTGTATATGCCCGAGAGGTGCATACAGGGGAGTGTGTATGTAAAATACACACATGCAGGACAGCCACAATCCTGGCTGAGCCCAGGGACTGAACTGGGGATTTCCCAAGTTAAAAGACTGAGGCCAGATCGACACTCAAAACGTTTGCTGGTAAAAGCAATGTCACGGGTGAGATCTGTTAACATTTTATACTAGCAAAAGCTCCAATGCAGATACGGTTACAGCAGCAAACAGACTGAGAGCACTGATAATAATGATAAAAAAGTCCTTTTGTCAGTGGCTTGTTTTGCTCAGGGACCCGGTATAAGAAGTGTTTTGCCGGTATAAGCAGAGTCTCCACTAGGAAGGTTTGCCGGCATGACTGTACTGGTTTGGCAATACCGACAAATCCTTTCTAGTTTAGACTAGGACAGCGTCATTACAGTTTGAGCTACAGAACTAGGCTGGGTAGCTGGGGGCTGTGAGACTCCCATCCTCTGTGCATCATCATAGAGGGAGGTGAATATTACATATGGACCTCACAGTGTGGCTAGTGGGTAGAGCATGGCACTGGAGAGCCGGACTCCTGGATTCTATTCCTGGCTCTGCCACCAGCCTACTGGGTGACTTAGGGTAAGTCTTCCCTCTTTGTGCCTCAGTTTCCCCATCTGTAAAATAGGGGTAATTGCAGCTGCATTTCAGTGCTGGGCAAAAGGGATCTCTGTAAAAACAGCCCCAGTGGCCCACACCAGAGGTGGCTGCATGAGAATGATATCATTCCCCTTTGTAGCGTGCTTTAAAATCTGATTAAAAGTACTAGATAAGAGGTAAGATTATTATACACACATGAGATTGTCTACAGAGCAGTGTGTGTGTGTGTCCTGTGTGCATGATTCACACAAACACACTCCCCTGCGCATGCATCTCGTGAAGGAGTTTATATATCCCTTAAACCAGTGATTCTCAAACTTTCGTACTGTGACCCCTTTCATATAGCAAGCCTCTGAGTGTGATCCCCCCTTATAAATTAAAAACACTTTTTTATATATTTACCACCATTATAAATGCTGGAGGCACACAGCTCATGACCCCCCACATAATAACCTCACGACCCCCTGAGGGGTCCCAACCCCCAGTTTGAGAACCCCTGCATTAAACTAAATAGATTGAGCTCCTGGAGTGTCACTAAGCCATTAGTTAGCAGGCAGCTTGTGGCTTGAAGCAGGAAGCTCCAAAGCCCTTCCAAAAGGCTTGCTTGTCTTTTTTTTAATCTTTTCTCGGGATGTCTCGATTGCCCTATGAGCATCCAGGCCCTATGCAATTCCTCCTGAGCTCTCTGCCACAATAAAATCATGTGGCAGTGAGTCCCATGGATTAATTGTTGCAGTGGGAAAGTATTTTCCCCCACAAAACAGTTTTAAATTTGCAGACACTCTGTTTCCAATGAACATGCTGAAATCAGACACAGATGGGCCAGATTTAAATCCTCATGGCAGCGGCTTCTAAACTGATTTTGTTTCCATGATTGCAAAAAGACAGAGACTGTCTACATTAAGATGACTGTAATCAAATCTCATGCTTCAGGGCTTCAGCCAGTCACTTTCTGGGGTCAGGAAGGGATTTTTTCCCACAATGTACAGCTAACTAGATCCGTTTAGTTAGTTAAGACTGGGACTTTTCAGCTTGGAAAAGAGACAATTAAGGAGGGATACTATAGATGTCTATTAAATCATGACTGGTTTGGAGAAATAAGGAAGTGTTGTTTACTTCTTCTCATAACACAAGAACTAGGGGTCACCCAATGAAATTAATAGGTAGCAGGTTTAAAACAAAGAAAAGGAAGTATTTTGTCACACAATGCATAGTTAACCTGTGGAACTCTTTGCCAGAGGACGCTGTGAAGGCCAAGACTATAACAGGGTTCAAAAAAGAACTAGATAAGTTCATAGAGGATAGGTCCATTAATGGCTATTAGCAAGGATGGGCAGGGATGGTGTCCTAGCCTCTGTTTGCCAGAAGCTGGGAATGGGCAACAGAGGATGGATCACTTGATGATTACCTGTTCTGTTCATTCCCTTTGAAGCACCTGGCATTGGCCACTGTTGGAAGACAGGATTCTGGCTAGATGGACCATTGGTCTGACCCAGTATGGCCATTCTTATGCTCTTATGTCTGGGTTGGGGATTTTTTTCTGACTTCCTCTGAAGCACCAGAGATCAGCCCAGCTGAGACACTGGATGGGGTGGGCCAGTGCTCTGAGATGGTATCAAATCCTCTCTCTAGCTGCCTGGTGGGTGGGTCTTGCCCAGATGCTCAGGGTTCAGCCCATCATCAGACTGGGGGTCAGGAAGGAATTTCCCCCAGGTCAGATTGGCAGAGTCCTTGGGGGTTTTCACCTTCCCCTGCAGCATGGGGCACAGGTCATCTGCTGGGATCAGCTGGACACGGCTCATCACAGTGATTCCCTGCCAGCGCAGGTCCCTTGGGCACTGGGGGCTCCTCGGTCTTGCCTGTTCTCTGCATGGGGCTCACAATAATTTAGCCTCCTGAGGATTCAAATGCATTGCGCTCAATACAAGCAGGATTGGATGAAAATGAACCCCCCGTGTTATACAGAGGGTCAGACTGGAGGATCTGATGATCTCTTGCGTCCTTAAACTCTAGGAAACCACGGTGGACTGATTTAAAATCAAGGTGATTTAAATTACGAAGTGGGAAGCCTCAATTTCAATCATCCATTTTCATAAACTTTGTACTTCAGCAATTTTCTAAAGAAAGGTGCCCCCTCATTAAAACATGCTGAGTTACAACTAAACAGAGCCTTTACGCGAGATTTGGTACACCTTTTTGCTGCCTAAGAGAATACACTATAACAATATGCATTTATTTAAGCAATTATATAGCTTAATATTTCAGATTCTTATTAACTGAACATCTTTAGCATGTTAGAAAATGGTAAAAGACATATAGCTTATTTACTAGATAGTTAACTTTTTGCTCATTATTTGTGTCAAGCTGCATTAGGATGGTGACTGGAATTTAATTAAACACACAAAACAGCATCTAAAATGCATTTTTATTAAACAAAACCTTAAATGTTTTGGATCCATAAACTTCTCTTATCAAAACAGGCTTCACATTTAAAACTAAATTAAAGAAACGGCGGGATTAATTGTAGCCAGTGAATTAAACTGATTATTGCAGGTCAGCCTGGGAAAATTTTCAAACACGCCTAAGTGAGAGAGACTGGAGTTTAAATTCCTAGTCTCGCCTAAGTCTCTTTAAAATGAGACCAGCTCCTAAATTACTTAGGCTGACCTATTGTGCCATATTTCTAAAGCCTGAACTCAAAAAGATGTTTCCCCCTGATTCTTTCTATTAAAAAACCCTTTGAGTTCAAGGCTGCCTTTCTGTATAAAGAATCTCATGGATTCAGCAAATTTTTAACAGGGAGGGGGATTAACCATTAGAACAGCTGACTCTAGGACTGGGTGGAGTATCTATTACTTGGGGTCTTTTCATCCAGCTCACACGTCACTCTAAAACCAATGTTCTAGCTCATCCACCAGATCTGGGCTGGAGACAGGAATGGCTCTCTGGCCTGGAAATCTACTATGATGCATGACTGACAAGAATTAAGAGGCAGCGTGCTCTAGCGGATAGGGGCACTGTCCTAGGAGTCAGGACTCCTGAGTTCTATTCCCAGATCTGCGATCGAGCTGCTGCGTGACCTTGGGAAAGTCCTTTCCCCTCTTGGTGCCTCTGCCTCCCCATCCACCCCTCGTCTATTCAGACTGTGAGCTCCTCCAGAGCAGGGACTCTCTCATATTGTGTGTCTGGGCCTGGCACAACAGGATGGCCCCTCTCCCACCCCCACCTGTGCACATGGGGGGACCCTGATCTCAGTTGGAATCTTGAGTTACAACCATAATACAAATAATATTGAATATGTGCGTTAGACCAAGGGTTCAGGCATCTGATGGGACGAATTGATTAAAAGCAGCAGTCAAAAAGCAAACAAATTACACAGTGCCCTAAGAGCGGGATGAAGGGTCTTCCAATGCCAGCATATAAACCAATGGTGCAGTCACACACAGCACTAGGCATGCCACCTCCTACAGGGCCCAGAATCGCAGGTGGCTCCTAGTAGGCTGAGAGGCCTGGAACAGTGGAGAGCAGTGAGGGCTGCTCACCTTGGATCTGAGCGAAGGATGGTAAAGAGGAGAGATTGGGAGCATCCCTTGCTTTCTGGCAGCACTAGGACAGTCATAGATTCTAAGGCCGGAAGGGCCCCCTGAGATAGGCTGACCTCTCTCACACAGGCCATAGGCGTGCCCTGAATCGAGTCCTGGCTGAGATCAGAAGGCAGCAAATTCAGAACTGATCAGAGGAAAGGATTTCCACGCACGGCACCATTCACCTGCAGAACCCGTTGCCACAGGCTACGACTGAGGCTGGGGGCTGAGCAGGAATCCAGAAGGGACTGGCCATTTCTCTGGTGAACAAGACTACATGGAGTTGGAAGGGCAAAGGCTGGAAAGCCAGACAGAGTTTTGGATGGGACATCAAACCTCCTGCCTCAGCAATGAAGCTGCTCTTATCCAGTCAGAGTGGGGAGGAGACTACTGAAGGGGGCCAGATTATTCCCCTCAACTGCTCCCACAGGAGGCGTCTTCTGCCTGCCTCTGCAGCAGCTGGTTTCACAGCCATGGTCAGAGATGGGGCTAGAAGGACTTCAGGCCTGATCCAGCCTGGCAATTAGCCTGAGTTCAAAGTCATTCACTGCAGTAACTCCCAGCCAGCTCTTTGGGGCAGGGAGTACCTTTGTCCTCTTCGTACAGCGCCGAGCACAATGGAGTCCTGCTGCGGGACTGGGGCTCCTGGTGCTACCAACACATATGAAATACACAGCAATACTAATACTCATGCTGGGTAGAATTACACACAAGCACCTTGCTGAATCAGAGCCTACGACTGGGTGGATAACAGAGAGCAGAATCAGAATAACCTGTTCCATTATTATTACTCGTATTACAGAAGTGTCTACAGGCCCTGGCCAAGACTGGGAACGCTTTGTGATGCCAAGAGCCACACAGCCCCCCACCATGTCTGGTACTGCAGAGACACACACTGAAAGACAATCCCTACCCTGCACCAGGGCTAGTGGCTAGGGCACTGGACTGGGACTCAGGACACCTAGGTTCTATTCCCAGGTCCGCCACCAACTTTGGGCAAGTCCCTTTCCCTCTCTGTGCCTCAGTTTCCCCTCTCACCCTGTGTCTTTCAACACCCTGTCTATGCTAGGCAGGGTATACCAGCAAAGATGTCTCCACTGCATTGGCCGTGGGTTCTACACTCCTAGCCAACATAGCTGGAAAACCTTTTACCTTAGACAAGGTCTCAGTTGGAAGCTCTTTGTGCAGAGCCTGTCCCTCGCTGTGTGTCTGGGCAGTGCCCACCACAACTGGGAGCGCTAGGTCTCAGCCAGAGGTCTGGAAAGCATCCAGTACCATCCCCTGACCTCAGTCGGGGGGATGGGGAGGGGGAAGAGAGTCTAGGTGCTACCACAATACACCTAATAAATAGGTATTAGCAGCAGGGAAAAGATGGTGTTATTTATTTTAACCCTAAGGTCTTGTCTCAGTTGCTGCTGAGGCACACTAGCCCCAATGGTATTTGGGCTTCTGGTTCTGGTGGCAGGGTCTAGTTAAGGCACTTGGAAGTTTTAGGATTAGCTGTACCAGATCAAACCAGCGGGCTCCATCAGCCCAGCACCCCACCTCCCTAAGGCAGCTGGGTGGGGAGCAATTCCTTCCCAACCCCTCAACCGGAGCCCTGACATATGAGGACTGGTGACTTCTAGGGCTCGTTGTAGTTCCCCACTTCGGAGCCTACAAGGGTAGGAAAGGAGCAGAGAACTGGGGGTGGAGATAGCCTGAATTGATGGGGGTGTGGAAAATGGAGTTTGTTATATAGATATATCCATCCTTTCTAGCTCCCTAGGTTGTGAAAAAATAGCCCTTTAAAAACAGAGCGTCACCAACATGCTCTTGCCCGCCCCCCCGCAACAATCGCCACCTTAACTTTGAACTCTAATGAGGACCTCCCAACACATCCACACAATCAGCTGTTTCATGTTGAGCCATTCAGCCAAAATGGGTGGCTGGCTCAGTCACAAACTCTTCTCCAGAGCCTACAGGCCCAGCTGCCCAAACCTCCTCGCTCCGCCACCTCCAAATTTCTAAGGAAGGCAACACCGAGGACATCTTCATGAAAAGTACATAGGCAGAAGAGAATCTTGACTGGAGTCCATAGGTGGTACAGTTCTAGTGAGCTACAAATCTGGAGGATGCACCCAGCACATGAGCCATTCACAGGGTTAACTCAGTAGGAACTGTCAGCTTGTTGGGGCAGGGACCATCTTTCTGTTCTGGGTCTGTACAGCACCCAGCACAAGGAGTCCTGGGCTATGACTGGGGCTCCTACATAGTAGTGCAATACAAATAGATTTGCTGATTCTAAAGCCAGAAATGACCACTGTGAACATCTACTCTGAACTCTGGTATAACAGGCCATATAGGTCAGCCCCGAATTAATTCCTGATTGAACTAGAGCAGATCTCTTAGAAAAATCATCCAATTTAGTTTAAAAGTTGCCTATGATGGAGAATCCACTGCAGCCCTTAGGAAGTCATCCCAGTGTATTAATTCCCCTCACTGTTAAAACAGAAACACTTTATTTCTAGTCTGAATTTGTCTAGTTTCCAAGAACTGGAGCTTGTGAGGCCTTTGTCTGCTAGACTGAATGGCCCATTATCAAATTTCTGTTCCCCACGTAGTACTCACAGACTGATCAAATCAGGCCTTCTCTTTGTTAGGCTAAACAGATTGAGTTCCTCAAGTCTCAAACACATAACAACAAAACACTTCCGGTTTGAAGGGATTAATTTACTCTGTCACTGTATTTCTGCCCTGGTTGGCGAGACAGAAGAGCTCTGGGTTACGGGATAATACAGAAAGTGCCACACTATATAAGAACTAGGTGTTCAAATATGATGGTTTACAGGCCCAATATATCACGTCAGAGCTGCCGTTTCTATGCTGTACAGCGTCCAGTCAACTCCAGCCCGGCCCTTCCTCCATGCCGAAGGATTCTGCTATCTGTGTTTTTCCTAATGTGTTGGCTTTTTTTATGGCACACAAATCCCCATCTCTTCCCCCCACACCACGTTTCAGCCCCCAAATCCACTGTGCCTGCCTGACCCCCAAAGCAAACAAGGAACTCGCTGCCAACCAAGGCCCCGGAAGCAGGTCTCACCAGACACCACCACAACAAAACTTTTTCAAAACAAGACAGGGACCCAGAAATGCAGCAGCTAGAGAAATAATGGGCAGCAGGGGATGGGACAAAGCGGGGGAAACCCACGTTCCTGGGGAATCCCAGCTGCTCTCCAAGCCCCCCATATTCAGAACCAGCACTCCAATAATGGGGGCTTCCTCCCCCCCCCCATCCCTATAAGCTCAGCTGCTTCCACACACCCAACTGTCTCAGCGACTCCCGTTTTACACACGCCCCTCCAGAGACGGGGGTGAAGGGAGTAGAGACACCCCAGATGTAAATGGGGGTTCTGGATTTGGGGGAAAGTCCATATTGCTGGAGTGGGGGTACACACTTACCATCCATTTCTGCCAGAAGTCAGGCTAGGACCCAGGCTGGGAATCAAGAAGGTACGGGGGTGGGGGCTCCCTGGTTGGAGGGAGTCGAGGAGGGGGGCTCCCAGTTTGGGAACCAGAAGAATCCAGGGGATACTAGGTTGGGGGGGGGAGGGCTCCGCAGGCTAGGGCTGGCCCCTGCGTGGGGGCTCAGGAGATGGACCCCAGTCCACAATAAGAGCGCGTGCGGGGATGGAGGTGTCCCAGTACAACAGCTGCTCCCACCCCGAGACGGGGGGATGTAGGCGCCAAGGGGGAGGATTTGACAGGGAATGGGCGGATTCTGACTCCTACGGGGGTCCCCACCCCACTCGGGAGAGGGGTGCCGCTGGGGATGCCCCTGGGAGCCCAGCTAGGGCGGGTCCAGCCCCTCGAGGGGCTCCGAGGCGGAAGCGGGGCTCCGGCCCCGATCGGGGGTCCGAGGCAGGGGCGGGGCCGAGGGGGCGTGGTCCAGGCGGGGGCCTCCGGCGGGATCGGATCCAGGCGCCGCCGCTGTATCCGTTCGCAAGCTACGCCGCTCGCGGAAATGCCCGCGCCACGTGACCCGCCCCGCTGCTGGGAAAGCCCCGCCCATCATGCAAAGGAGCGGGGGATTCCACGCAGGCGCGGAAGCGACGGATCCGGAAGAACGGCAGCGCCAGCGAGGAAGGGAGCAGGGGCGAATCCCAAACCAGAGAGGGAGGGGCCGAGAAATAGAGAGAGGCGGCAGGTACCAGGGCAAGGCGTCACAGAGCCATATGGGTGGGGTGACCGGATGTCCCCATTTAAAGCGACCGTCCCGATTTTTGGGTCCTTTTCTTATGTAGGCTCCTATTACCCCCCACCCACTGTGCCGATTTTTCACACTTGCTGTCTGGTCACCCTATATATGGGACCCATAGGCTGGGCGTCATGTGACCACACGGACTTGCGTGTGTGTGACACTGTTAGGCTATATAGGCACTAGGGTGCAGCACTCTAGGATTGGAGGGGCAATAGGATGGAGCATTATATAACAGCAGTTCTCAACTAGGGATGCGGGGCCCCAAGCAGGTTTGAGAGGGAGGGAGGGGTCCACCAAGCAGGGCCAGTGTTAGACTCACTGGAGCCCAGGGCAGAAAGCCAAAGCCCAGCAGTGCAGAGCTCAAGCCTGGGGTCGTAAGCTCTGCCACCTGGGGCAGAAGTTGAAGCCTGAGCATCTTAGCTTTGCGGCACCCGCTGTGGCGTGGGGCTTTTATATGCAGAAAACCAGCTGTGGCAGCACAGGTGGGCCATGGAGGTTTTATAGCATATTTGGGGGGCAGGGGCTCAGAAAGAAAAACGTTGAGAACCCCTGTTATATGGGAGCCACACATTGGGCAGAATAGGTCCATATGGGCACCAGGACAGGGTCGAGGGAGAAGCACTGCTGGGACATATAGCGACTGGGAATTTATGGGCTAGTATAAGGACCTAGCCAATGAGTCCTCTGGGGTTATTTAGAAACTACAGTGGGTCATTTTGGGGCCATATAGGGACCAGTTCATGAAACATTGGGACTAGGGTGGGGCACCCCTGGATTATACAGGGACCAGCATGGGGTGTTACAAGATTATATATGGGGCTGCACATGGACATTACAGTGCCATAAATTTTGTGACAAGGCCACAAAGGAAACAGGAAGCGTAGGAGTCTTACCACAGCTGCTGTGGCCTCCCCAATGGGTTTTTAGGCCAAATGGCCACAGCAATAAATGGCCGAGTCAATGTTTGATGGGCCTACAGTCGCCCCGGGGGCTTCGGACCTCAGAGGTGAACCCTCAAGGCTGTTTCTTGGCAGAGCTATTTTTCTATTCTCTGTCTCTAGGACACCATGGGCACCATTAGCAAATAAACTCACTCACACCAACCTCCCTTAAGGAGGACACAGCCACATCACCTTACCTCTTCCCCCAGAAGTCTCTGAGGGAGACCACTCCTTGTTGTAAATTCCTTTGCTGGTGCAAAGATCATTCTCCTAGGCCCTCACTTTGACCATGTCACCCCTCTCTCTGCTTCCCTTCTCTCCTAGATCAGTCATAAACTGCTTCTCTTCCCTTTCAAGGCCCTCCATGGACAATCCCCACCTGACCTATAATCTCTCACAATGGTGCTGGAACAATTTGTATAGTGGAGGTGCTAAGAGCCATTGAACCAAACTGTAAACCCTGTTCCTAATGGAAACCACTTCAAGCCAAGGAATGCAGCAACAACCCTAGTTCTAGCAACTATGATTTCTCATTTAGTACAAAGAAGCCAATTCCCATCCCCAATCAGCCTGTGCTGCCAATATCCACTGCCCACTTGTTACACTTGTCAACAAGTCCCTTCATCCTTTCTCCCATGCTATCACTCATGTTTGTGAGGAGCTCACTGTAAATACCCACAGAGCCATCTCATTGTCCTCCTTCAAACTATCCTTTGCTGGGATGCCTGTCACGGAGTCACCGGGGTGAAGCTCTGGAACTACTCCCTATGAAGCCAGACAGGAATCTGGGGGAGCATGCCTCCTCTCTCCGAGCATATTGTCACCATGGTAAGAAGCTTACACAGCTTTGACCTGCCTGGGTCTGACCTCGGAGCATTCAGCATCCCCTTCCATACCGTGCACTTGGCGCAACAAGTCCACCCAAGCGGGGTTCCTGGGGAAGCCAGAGGGCCCTGCACCCCAACTCTGCAGTCAGATGTGACTCTCGGCCAGCCGGTAAAACAGAAGGTTTATTAGTTGACAGGAACACAGTGTAGGACAGAATTTGTTACCATAGATATCAGTGACTTTCAGCCAAGTCCATCTTGCAGGGGAGGGGATTCCAGAGCCAGGGCTCTAGCCCTCCCCCTATGCCCCAAGCCAGCCACGACTGACTAGCTTCCAGTTGCCTGGCCCCTGCCCTGCCCGTTGTTCCTCTTCCGGCCTTTGTCTCACTTCCCGGGTTAAGAGTCACCTGGTCGCATCCCCCTCCTAGGTCTCAAGTTATGAAGGGGTGGCCATAGCATCCATGCAGGCAGCTGGAGCAGCCCCTGTCAAAGTCACACGCCCTTATTCCCACCACCTAGACATTGGTGCAATACACAGGGAAACTGAGGCACACAGCATTCATGCAAAACAATAAGACTCACATAGGCTCACGTACAACATAACAAGGGAAAAGCCCCACTATGTCACAACGGCTACAAAAAGCATGACGTTTGGGTAGTTGGTGTTGTGAACCCACTGCCCAACATGCAGACCAGGATTGTCTCATTGCTCCTGTCTGGCTGTATCTATCTGTCATTTCTTGATTTATAGATTGTGAGGTAGGTTCTATGTTTGTACAGCACTTTGCTGAATGGGGCCCTCATCCTGGGCATGCTGAGAGAAGAGATTGCCTCTCTAAGGCTGAACTCCTGATAAAAGGGTGATTAAAAGACAGACCTGGAAAGCCCCCAGAAAAGGGATTAAAGATTCCCTGGGGAAACTGAGGCAAGGCAAGTGGTGGCCAGCGAGTGCTATGGAGGCACTAGAGAGATGGGCTCTAGGCCTAGCTTCACTTTAAGTGCCCCTAGCTTCCTAACTTCCAATGGAAAGGATGCTAGTCACTCCCCTAACTAGAGGGCTGGGAAGCGGGTGGAAATATTAGCAGCAAACAATGGAAGCCCCTTGAACTCCTGATCCCTGGCTCCCAGCCGCGGAGACGAGTCCCTGGGGCTCCAAGTCCGGTCGCTGTGGGCCCAGGCTGGCTGGCTGCTGTGCCGGGCTCGGGGGCTCCAGGGACAGGTTTCACGCGGCTCCCGCTATCCCGGGGTTGAGGGAGCGGAGCCGAAACTCGGGGACCCCTCGACACACGCTGCCGAGCCCTCAACTGGCCTCGTGCTGTGTCACATGAGGCTAAACGCGCCTCAGGCCGCGTCACATGACTTCCTCCCATGAGCCCAGCTCGCTGCCCCGGTGCTGGGTCAAACCCCCGCTGCCGCCATTTACACCTCGCTCCCTAACCGCGGTTCCGCAGATTGCCTCTCCGAGCCAGGCGGGCGCCAAGAACAGCCCCACAGTGGGGCCTAGCCGGGACCGGAAGGGGTCCTCATGCTCCCGGAACTAATTCTGAGCAGGGCCAAGGCGGGACCGGACGCTACCGAAGCTGATATTGAGTGCGCCGGAAGTAGCTATGACAGACCGGAAGGGATCCTACGCGTTCCCGGAAGTGTCCCGGCGCGGGGAACGGAAGAGAAGGCCCCGCTCCCCGGCGAGCATCCAAGATGGCGGAGGTGGTGAGTGGGGTCCGGAGGGTGGGGTCCGGCAAGGTGGGGGCGGGATTCCTGGGAGTCCCCGCTAACCGTTTTGCATCCCGCCCGCAGGGGGAGGTGACCGAAGGCTGCCGCCTGCCGGTGTTGCGTCGCAACCAGGACAACGAAGATGAATGGCGTAAGTGAGGGGCGGGGCCAATTGGAAGGGGGTGTGGCCTAAGGGGGAGGGGAGGGGCTAGAGGGTATATGAGTACGATGGGGGCTCTCTGGAGAGGAGGAGGGGGTGGGATATGTAGGGCTGTGGTGCTCCCTGTGGGAAGGGAGGGTCTTAAGGAGGCTATAAGATTGGGGTCAATGAAGAGATGCAGTGGAGGGGGAGATGGGCCAATGGGGGGGCCCTATTTGCAAGAAGGGTTACGGTTGGGATATTTATGGAAGATGGAACAGGGAGTGTGATGGGGCAGTAAGCATGTGGAGCTGGGCCCCTCTTTCTTGGAGAGCCCTTGAACCCAGATTGTGGGGATGGTTGGTCATCTCAAGTCCTTGACATCCTCCAGGTCTGAGTTTTAGGCTCCCTGGGGAGGGAAATGTAGGCCAGTCATTTTGGACCTATGTGCCCATCTCCTGAATAGGATATGGGGTGCCCTAAGTGTGTGTGATAACCACCTCCTCTTCAGGTTATGATCGAGGACCCCAGGGCAGCATTTGAAGGCAGGGGCTAGTCACACACTGGGCGACGGAGACACTGGGTAATACCCAGAAAGAACAGGAGTACTTGTGGCACATTAGAGACTAACAAATTTATTAGAGCACAAGCTTTCATGGGCTACAGTCCACTTCATCAAATGCATAGAATGGAACATATAGTAAGAAGAGATAGATATAGATATATATATACAGATAAGTTGGAAGTAATACCCAGGGTACTGCCCCAGAATCAGAATGATCTCATGTAACTGTAGAACTGTATTGAAGACATGTACTGCAGGAATGCGCTGGCCTCTGAGTGGTCCTTGGTAATTACAAATACAGATGATTCCTTGTGCACCTTTCTCCCCAGTTGCTTGTTACCTCTCATCATATCCTTGGACTGTGAGCTCTTTCCAGCAGGGATTGTCTCTCATTTTGCAGTGCCTGGCACCATGGGGAGAAGCCTGGATACTGATAAGGGTCTGGCTGTTGTCTGGCACAATGGGCTCCTGATCTGTAATTAATCTAGGCCCTATCATGATACAAACAGTGAATAATAAAAAAGGTGTAGATAGTAATGCCAGAGATCTCAAAGCTCCATGAAGCCTCAATCCCAGGCAGGTCACTAGTATTATTCTCATTTTATAGATGGAGAAATTGAGGCATAGGGAGGGAAAGAAACTTGTCCATAGTCACATGTCAAATGGCAGAACTAGGAACAGAATCTTCGAGTCTTGACTCCTACTCCTCTGCTCTTTCCAGTAGGTTCAGAGATTTTTGAAGTCCATACTCCCCTCCCAGAGCTGTCAAGAGAACCAATAAGTTCCATGCCTCCGATGCTACAGTTATGGACGGCAGTACAAAGCTCCTTCTCTAAAGATTACTCTTCATTCCCCTCACGGAGCCAGGAATAGAGCTCAGGAGTTCTGACTCCCAGGGCACTCTTTTATTAATATATAATTAATCACACCATTTGTGTATTAATTATGATTTATAATGAATGACATAGACACAGAAAATGTTGGCTGTAGTGAAATGCTGCCAGAGTTGGGACAAAACCAAGCTCTAGCATGAAAAACGTTTTATTCCAGTGAAATCCAAACAGCATGTGTTTTTCCAGACACTCCTGTAATAACATGATAACTTCTCATATGTCTATATTATCACCCTCCCAAGTTCTGCGACTATTTATCCTGCTACATTCAATAGAATCATGTGGGGCATTGCCCTAAATATGTAACTAACTTGCAGAGGGTATTTTACTTTTATACTCTTCACAGCCTTCCCACTTAAACAATTCCATGAGCATAGGTGTAAAATCTCTTACTTCGCAGTGGAATAACCTGATACAGGGTGGATTCCCCCAATATTTAGAGGATGGGAGGATTCCAAAACTCCTGGTTTTTTTCCTGTTGACCCTGGATAGTCTCATTATCTCTATAAACCCCCAGTCTCTTTTGGGATCCTGCACTCAGCTGTGTCAATGAGTTCCAGAGGCTGATGGTGTATTACATGAAAAAGAATGTCTTTTGATCGGTTTTGAAGTTTCTCTGAAATTCCCATTGCTCTTGTGCTATGCGACATGGAGAACAGAGGTTCCCATCCCCATTCTCGACCCAGTCATTCTTTTATGTACTTTTATCATGTAACATTTTCTTCATTTCCTCTGTAAGACAAACAATCCCAGTCATTTCATCTCTCTTCCCAGGAGAGTTCCCCCACCCCACCCCCCGCAGGTGCCTATTGCTCACCTATCTCTGAAACCCCCTCAAATTCTGCTACATCCTTGTTGAGCTGGGGTGACCAAACCTGAACGCAGTGATCATGGATTCCAAGGGCAGAGAGGACTGGCCATCCATTCTGACCACCAGCATCACCCGAGCAAGAGAATCCATCACAGCCATTCCTGCATCCAGCCCAGATGTGGTGGTCAAGCTAGAGTGCAGCTTTTAGAAAGAAATGTCTAATCTTGATTTTAAAGACTCATTTCTAGCCTGAATATCCAGCTTCCAGCTGTTGGATCACCTTCTAACTTTATCTGCTACATTAATGAGCCCTCTGCTGTCAAGAATCGTCTCCCCATGTAGCATAGTCCAGTCACTTTTTAACTTTCTCCTGTATAAGCGACATAGATTGCACTCACTGTCAGGCAAGTCTTCCAGACCTCAAATCATTCTTTTAGCTCTCTTTCCAATTTTTCAGCTTCCTTTTTGAAGTGTGGCCATCCGAATGGGACACAGTATCCAGTAATGCTATTATATTATTATTATAATCCATCGTAACTCCTGCTTGAGGTACTTCTGCTTATCCATCCAAGAATTACATTCACCCTTTTAGCTACAGTGTCACATTGGAAGCTCATATTCAGCTGGTTATCTATCATGAACCTATGTCCTTTTCAGAGTTGCTGCTTTCCACAGTACAGTACCCATCTTAAACAGTTGACCTGCACTCTTAGCTGTGTGACCTTGCGCCTTTTGGACCTATAGTAGTTAAAAGTAATGCCCAAGATGACTAGAACCGAAGGAATTGAATCAAACTAATATACATATTTTTCTTTTTACCCAGATTGTTCATTGTGTGCATTTGACAGCTCAATGCAGTTTCACTCTTAACTATCCATAGTCAAATTCTTCATTGCTGGAAAAAAACCCTTATAAGCATCAACATGGGGTTAGGAAAAAAAACCCTTCTAAAAGTGTTTTGAAAGAAAACAATATTTGGGAGATTGCCCCTGATCCCGCAATGCCCAGCACTTCCCATTGAGTCCTCTAGCATGTTATAGAGCGCAGCATCACAGCTGAAGTGTTTCGTGGGAAACAGTGTCACAAACTCAGGTCTTATAAAAATATGGCAATTTCGAAAAATTGTCAGTCTCTGTGTAAAATATGCTGCCTTCACCACTCATTGTTGGGGTGGTATTTATATGGAGGCAGTTGGGTCTAGTGGTTAGAGCTGAGGGCTGGGAGTCAGGACTTCTCGTTTCCACAGCCTGGATGCGGAAAGGGAGTAGAAAACTAGGGGCCAGGCCACCTGTGTTCTTTTCTCAGCTCTGGGAGGGGAGAGGGAGTAGCAGGGGTGTGGGGGGGGGGAAGAGATTTGGGCACAACCCTCCCATTGCAGCACCTAACTTCATGCAGCCTGTTGTCACTGTGTTTCCCCCTGCCCATTTCTGGTGTCAAGCAGCCACTCTGTGCATTCTGTTCCTAGTGCTGGATCCCTGTGGTGTATAAACATTACAAGGGAGGGTTTCTTGCATCTCTGCTCTGACTGGAAATTTCCTCTGAAATGCTATTTCCTTCTCCCCCTGCAGCTCTGGCGGAAATCCTCAGTGTTAAGGACATCAGTGGCCGGAAGCTTTTCTACGTGCATTACATTGACTGTGAGTAAACTGGCTGGCCCTTGGCTGATTGGGAATCAGACTAGGAAATTACTGACACAGGCTGGTCCAGAACATGAATAAAAATAGGGAGTTCCTCTGGATTCTGGGGAATTGGATACGGGGTTTTCCCCTCTAGTGCATGTTGTCTCAAATCTGGCCTTATACTGTGGGGACTGGCTGGCTCAGAGGGGGAGTGGGACACTGGGCCTTTCCCCTCTAGGGGGTGCTGGTTCTGATCCAGCTCAAGGAACTCCGGATCCTTTGAGGTTTCCCATCAGAGTACTGTGGCAAGTGGGGTCGGGGACCCAGTAGGTGGTGCGCTTACTTCAGAAGCAGAGCTGACCCCACTGCCCAGGGGGCACTGTGCTGTTTGTCTTGTTTGGGGGGGTACCCTGTTGCGCACACACACACACAGGTGGGGGCGTTGCGTATATTGGCCGTAGTTATGAATGTCCCAAGTTCCTGGGCGTGTTACTTTCCCGCCTGAAGACCTTTCCCCTCTCATCATACACCTCACTCATATGAGGAAGCCAGGACTCCTGCTTCTGGAGCCGAGACTGATGGAGGTAAATGTTTTGGGTTCAACGGTCCAAATGGCCAGAGGGTGGTGCTGTTCACCAGTATGAGGCATTGCCTTCCCCTCCGCAGCTCATCCATCCCTCTCCAGCCTTGGGCAGTCTTAGCACCACTTTTCTGCCTGGGACTGGCTGTCTGCAGGGGCCTCTTTCCTCCTCTCCCATCACCCTAACAGAGAGCACCACTAACCTGGTCTCCCCACCACCGCAGTTAACAAGCGTCTGGATGAATGGGTGACCCATGACCGGCTGGACCTGAAGAAGATCCAGTTCCCCAAGAAGGAAGCCAAGACTCCCACCAAGAATGGGCTGCCTGGCTCCCGACCCAGCTCCCCAGAGCGGGAAGTGGTAAGAGGAGCTAGCCACAGGCCAGGGAGAATGCTAGTGCTGCTTTGGGGATGCTATAGGGGGCAGTCTGGGATGAGAGTGCTGGCCTGGGGATCAAGATGGTTGGAGGGTCTTGGGATTGCAGGGAGGGATGGGGAGATGTGGATGCTTACCCAGAAGAGTGTTCTCCCTGATGGCTCAGGCCGGCTCCCTCCACCTGATCCTGACTTAGGGGTTGCAAACACAGGTCTCCAAGGCAGGGATGCTAGAGTACTCCTTATCCCAAGAGCAGGGCTCACATCTCTCTGGACCCACATATTCCTCTCGCTGCCTGGCCCACGCGAGCTGGGACAGTGGCGCCATGCCCCCCTCACCTGACCAGCAATGCATCCTCTCCCCCAACGGGTGTGTTGGTAACTCCCCCCCACCATCTTCATCCCTACTCAGAGGAAGACCTTGGATCTGTCTCTACAACCTGCCTCAACTCCAGCCAGCGGTAAGACCCTGCCCATCCCAGTGCAGATAACGCTCCGCTTTAACCTACCCAAGGAGAGGGAGGCTGTTCCCGGGGAGCCTGACCAACCCCTCTCCTCCAGCTCCTGTGTCCAGCCGAACCATCGGACAACGGTACGCACCGGTGCTGGGGATACCTCCCCCACCTCGTGTCCTCAGCATGGTCTGGGCATGGCCACAGGCTGGGATCGCGCCAGGTCACACAAGCTGGCCGGGGTCGGGCTGGGTCTGGACTTGCATGGGAGGCCCCCAAGGCATGGTGCTGGGGATTCACTAGGGGGCATTCTCCCCACACCCAGAGCCACACAGAGCTCACTGTCCTTCATATCATGATGATAGTGTGGGGAATAGGGGCTCAATAGGGGGCGCTCTTCCCTCACAGTTAGTGTGAAGCTAAAGGGTGCAGTGAGACCTCAATCAAATGATGCAGATAAGGAACCACTCTTGGTCATTAAAAATCTCTCAACCCTTCCCTCAGAGTCTTGGGGTGAACCACTGTGTCCTAGCCAAATCAGAGCTTGGATGATTACTTTCTGCCTCTCTAGAACTTCATGCAGTTTTAGCTGGAAAAGAGATTCTTATCCTCCTGCTCTACGCTGTCATGCAGCACTGTTGTGTGCTGTTAAACAGCCCTCAGATCCCACCCCAGAGCGGGAGGTCTCTCAGTGCCAGGCCAGGGATCTCTGTATAAACAGCCCTGTGCCCCACCCCAGAGGCAGCTGCAAGTCAGTGCTGGGTGAAGGATCCCCATATAAACGGCCTAGAAAGTTTTTTTTGAGATTACAAGACACTGTGATGCCCGTACATCTGCAGATGAGAAGCTGCGCCCGTGGGGAATGCTGTGCAGGGGCGGAGGACTGTGAAGCTTTGCAACATCCCATGTGGATGAACCATTTTTTGGGTCTGTTTCAGAAACGGAAGGTGGAGGTGGTTTCCCCAGCAACCCCCGTCCCTGCTTCCACAGAGACCACTCAAGCCTCTGTGTTCCCCCAGGTAAGAGCAGAGGGGTTGATAGGATGTGCAGGAGGGAGGGGTATTTCCATCACAGGAAGAGCTCTGGGCACTGTTCCTTGCTCCTTCCTGCCCAGGGCTGGGTATAGGCCCAGGAACTATTACCCTGAGACCAGGGCCTGAGCTCCTACAGTGATGTGATCAGGGCAAAATCACAGCTTCTCACTCTCATGCTTGGGGAGAAAATGTAACCCAAATGCAACCAATACAGCAATGCCTGAGTCTGCAGACAGCCTGAGCCAATCCCTCCAAATACAGCTGCCCTGGGCAACTCCAAGGGGCATTAACTTCCAGCCCCACTGCTTAGTGGACTCAGCAAGGCGCTCTATGGGGAGCAGAAAGGATTCAGTCCCAGTGGAGATGACACCTGCCTGCCTGCTGGGGGAAGTTCTGATGGGTCCCCATGTTCCAGCCCTGACTCCTTGGCTCTAGGTGGGGCCAGGGCCTGCCTTGTGATGTTGGATTGCCTTAAAACTGCCTTGTTCCTAGCTCCATCCCACTGGTCAGGTGATGATGGGAGGCAGAGCCCCTCCCTGTGCTGCTGCCAGGAAATGGATGATCCCTCCTCCTGCCCATGGCCTGCACATAACACCCCTCTCACCTTCTCTTCCAGAACGGCTCAGCCAGGAGAGCCGTGGCTGCCCAGCCTGGCAGGAAGAGGAAGTCCAACTGCCTGGGCACAGATGAGGTAAACTCTGCCCTGACTTGAATGGAGGGATGGGGTGTTAGCTTCCCCCAGCCAAGGAAGCCACCAGCCATAGCCAGCAGTGGAGGAGCTCTTTCAAGTTCCCAGGGCATCGGGCAGGGATCCACTCCATGGGTGATCAATGGGGTCCCTCCAGGATTTGGCCTGGAGCAGCTGCTGACTGGAACTGTATCTCCCCAGCTCTCTGCTAGCTCCTGCCCCTTTCCCTGGGGGAGATGCTGCTGGCTCAAGAAGCAGCCCTGAGCCCCAGTATAGGTGAAATCATAGCCTGCCCAAGGCAAAGGCTGCAGCACCATCAGGGTTGGTTGTGCTGGGTGGGGAGAAGTGGGGTGGGGGATCTCCCAGGCCCATTCTCTCAGAGCTGGATTCCCTGCAGGATCTGGGAGAGAAGCCAGGATTCCTTTCTGTGCCACAGCGCATATACCATCAGCAGCCAGCCTTGGGTTCTGGAGGCCCTTGGGAAGGGAAAAGGGAGGCCTGATTTGAGACTGAGTGGGGAGTGGGGCCTAGAGAGGAGGGGTTAGGAGGGCATGTCCAGCAGCTCCTGACCCTGCCTCTGTGCTGCCTGCAGGACTCCCAGGACAGCTCTGACGGCATCCCCTCGGCCCCTCGCATGACGGGAAGCCTTGTGTCGGACCGCAGCCATGACGACATCATCACACGCATGAAGAACATAGAGTGCATCGAGCTGGGCCGGCACCGCCTGAAGCCCTGGTACTTCTCACCCTACCCACAGGAGCTCACCACCCTGCCTGTGCTGTACCTCTGCGAGTTCTGCCTCAAATACGTCAAGAGCCTCAAGTGCCTGCAGAGGCACCTAGTACGTATCACCCTCCCCGTGCCCCTGCATGGCCCCCGGCAGGCACAGCCCTGACTCCATGATCCCAGGGCTTCTGTCCCTGAGTGTGTTCCCTAGCATGGCACTAGGGGCTCTGGCCTGCAGGGAGTAGGGTGGGTGACTCAGTAGGGGCTGCATTTCCCTCCAAGTTGGTGCTGACTCTGGCCCCACTTGGCACCAGGCCCCTGTATAAACAGCCCCCTTGCCCCACCCCAGAGGAATCGCATCTCAATGCGGGGTGAGGAGTCCCTGTAGCTGTATAATTCTCTAATCCTAGTTCTACCAGCTGGAAGGAGAGGAAGAGGCATACTCGATCTTTGGGGGGTTTACTCTTTGGCTCCAAGTAGCCTGTTAGCTGCTCCCCTGAACTCTGCTAGATGCATCCAGTTCTTTCCCTCTTCCCTTGGAACTCAGTCCCTCTGACCCCCAATCATTGGTGTCATTCTGCAAATCGAGCTGGCTCGTGTGCAAGCTGCAGGATCTGACTGCTCCCATGGGATTCTCTCTCCCACAGACCAAGTGCGACCTGCGGCACCCGCCTGGGAATGAAATCTACCGCAAAGGCACCATCTCCTTCTTTGAGATCGATGGGCGCAAGAACAAGGCAAGGGGCAGGTCTGGGGCAGGAGGTCCCCTCACTAGGGCACGGCTGGGGTGGGGTGCTCTGTTCCACCTTTAACCCTTCGGAGACTGCCTGATTCCAGGGTGTGGGAACCTGGGTGTGGGACAGGGATGTCTGGCTGTGGGAATGGGTTCTAGTGGCTACAACAGAGAGGAGTCAGGACTCCTGGGTTCATTCCCAGCCCAACTTATGCCTCTCTCGGTAACCTCGGGGAAGTTCCTGCCCGTCTGTGCCTCAGTTTCCCCTATATGGGATTCTGTTGCACCCTCCTCCTCCATAGAATGTTAGAAATGTGGGGCTGGAAGAGGCCTCAAGAGGTCATCTAGCGCAGCCCCTGTGCTAAGACAGGACCAATAAACCTAGACCATCCCTGACAGGTGTTTGTCTAACAACCTTTAAAACCTCCAGTGACTGGGATTTTACAACATCCCTTTGAAACCAATTCTAATACTTAACTAGAATTGTAGCATCCAAACCTGGACACAGTTCTCCAGCTGAGACCTCACCAGTGCCGAATAGAATGGGACCTCCCACATCTCACCTACAATACTCCTGTTAATACAGCCCAAAATATTAGCCTTTTCTGCAACTGCATCACACTGTTGACTCATCTTAACCCCCAGATTCTTTTCAGCAGGACTACCACTAAGTGCTGTACTTTGCACTTGTCTTTATTGAAATTCGTTTTGTTGATTTCAGACCAATTCTCCCAATTTATCAAGATCATTCTGAATTCTAAGCCTGTCCTCCGAAGTGCTTGCAACCTCTCCCAGCTTGGTGTCATCTGCAGATTTTATAAGCGTAGTTTCCACTCCAATATCTAAAGTCATTAATGACAATATTGAATAGTACGGGACTCAGGACTGATGCCTATGGCATCCCACTAGCTTTGCTCTCCCAGTTTGACAGTGAATCATTGATAACTACCCCTTGAGTAAAAAGAACAGGAGGACTTGTGGCACCTTAGAGACGAACAAATGTATTTGAGCATAAGCTTTCATGAGCTACAGCTCACTTCGTTGGATGCATTTGAATACGGTCTTTTAACTAGTTGTGCGCTCACCATAAAGTAACATAAAGTAATCTAGACCAAAGCTGGTCCTTGAGATCTCCCTGACACAGGTCAGGAAGGCAGCAAGCTGGTCCCTGGTATCAAAAAGGTTGAGAAACACCGACTGAGACATTTCTCCAGTTTGCTTATGACAGTGTCCTGGGCAACATGCGGCTTTAATACCGTGGCCTGAGCCACTCTGATGAAGCGGGCTGAAGAAGGTCTGAGTGCAGATCCCCATTGGGCCAAGGGGCTGGTGACTAGAGCTGAGGCCCTCCCCAGCAGCCCCCTGAAGCGAGCTGACACACACACACACATCCTGGCAGTAGAGTGGGGATGTTAATGCTTCTGGCTTCTGCCGTCCCTGCAGAGTTACTCACAGAACCTCTGCCTGCTGGCTAAGTGCTTCCTGGACCACAAGACCCTGTACTATGACACTGACCCCTTCCTCTTCTATGTCATGACGGAGTATGACTGCAAGGGCTTCCACATCGTGGGCTATTTCTCCAAGGTGAGGGGGCACTGCCCTGTGCTCCCCAGATGAAACCCTCCATCCCTGCTCCTGTCACAGCCCTTGCTCTCCCACTGTTCTCTGGCCAGTCAGAGCAGGTCACTGTGGTATGATAGGAATCCCATGGGCTGGCCCCGCTGCCTGATGGGATCAGAACCTCCCCATGGGGGATGCCTGAAGAGTCACAGAAGTTGGGAGTATCTGAGACACTAGCCGTTGGTCAGGGAATCACTGTGCCTTGTCACAGCCACTCCCCCATTGACCAGGCTCTGTCTGTGGGCTGCTGTTGCTATCTGGAATGAGGGGCCACTGTGACCATGGATGGGAATTTGTGGCTGTGGTGGAGGAGGGGACTGGTGTGGCCATGGCCATAGGTGGGGATTGAAGGCCCAGATGAATGTGGTCATGGTCCCAATCTGTGCCAGGGGGCCACAGTGGCTGTGGGAGAATCTGTGGGAGGGTGCGTGAGCAGGAATCTCTGGCCGGGGTCAGGATTTGTGGAAGGGGGCATGAGCAGGAATTAATGTAGGGGCTGCAGTGGATGGGGCCAGAACTCATGGTACAAGGCATGGGGATCTGTGGCAGTCTTGATGGCAGAGGAGTCACTGGAACACCCAGCATCAAAGCAATCTGCAGCTACTGGCTGAGGTGTGAATCCTTTGCTGTTTGCCGTAGGAGAAGGAGTCCACGGAAGACTACAATGTGGCCTGCATCCTGACCTTGCCCCCATACCAGAGGCGAGGCTATGGCAAGCTGCTCATCGAATTCAGTAAGTGGCACCTTCCCATCCCAGCTCCCTCCCCAGATCTCCAGCTCCCTCACCCCGTCTCCTCCCCCCACCAGGCTATGAGCTCTCCAAGGTAGAAGGGAAGACGGGGACACCAGAGAAGCCACTCTCAGACCTTGGGCTCCTCTCTTACCGCAGCTACTGGTCCCAGACCATCCTGGAGATCCTCATGAACCTGAAGTCTGAGAACGGGGAGCGCCCACAGATCACCATCAAGTGAGTGCCCTGCCCACAATCCCAAACTCCACCCTCAATCCTAGAGCAGAGGATTCTGCACCAATAATCAGTGACGGAGAACAGACCCAGCTGTCATTCAGAGTCAGAGTTAACACTTCACAGAGGGCTGCTTCAAAAGCATTTCCTCAACTGTGATTCCAGGGCTGGTCGCAAACAGAATGGCCTCAGGGCACACGGGGAAGGTGCTGTTGGCTCCCGTAGCCTCTCTTCCCACCCCACCCCCCTGCCCGCCAGTGACCCCCCAGGCCACTGACTTCCACCCCCTCATGTCTCCCATTCCGTTTCAGCGAAATCAGCGAGATCACCAGCATCAAGAAGGAGGATGTGATCTCCACACTGCAGTACCTGAACCTCATCAATTACTACAAGGTATCCACCCTGGGAGGAATGCTCTGGAAGCAGGCAATGAGATTCCTAGCAGTACCCAAGAGGGGCAAGTGGCTTCCTTGTATATGTCACTAGCATGGAGAGATACCAAGGCATTAGGGTAGCTGAATTAAAGGGGGTTGGGAGGCAGGACTCATGGGGTCTGTCCCTGGCTCTAGGAGACAGGGGGTGCTGATTGGGCTGCCCCCTGGGACCGAAACACATCAGTGGAACAAGCAGCTAGGTTGGCTCAGGTCCCTTCGCTAATTTTCTCAGGAACCCTGACAAGACATTTCTCTTGAACCCCATCACTAACCTGGGCCCTTGTTGTCTCCCTTAAAGGGCCAATACATCCTGACACTCTCGGAGGACATAGTGGATGGGCATGAGCGGGCGATGCTGAAGCGGATCCTGCGTATTGACTCCAAATGTCTGCACTTCACCCCCAAGGACTGGAGCAAGAGGGGCAAGTGGTGAGAGGCAGGGCCTATCTGCCACCCACTCCCCCATGGCCCTGGCATGGGGCCTCACAGCCATCCAGCTAATGTGCAGCTCCTGGGAGTTTATCCCAGGGCCAGGACAGATTGGGCAACAGCATCTCCAAGGGTGATCATGTGCTCTACCACAGGGCTAGGCTCCGGTCGTGGCTTGACCCCCATGGGAAGGGGCAGAGGCCCCCATGCTGCTCTCCTTGACTCAGTGCCAGGGTGAGGGCCCCATTTGTATGTAGGACTTGCATCTTGCCAGGCCATCCTGTACAGTGTGGGCTATGACCGAGGAGCCCAACGACTGGGAATGGGTGGCCCTGGGACCTGGCAGCTGGCTGGCATCTGCGTTTCTCTGTCACTCGAACTGAGTTTTTGATAAAGATCCTGGAACTAAAACGATTCATCATTTTTAATGAGCTAGAAAAGGATGAGGGGTGCTCAGGCTGCATTATCTTCCCCAGGGCTGTGCAGGACCCTGAGCAGCATCAGGCCTCGACTTGCAGGGATTCTGGGGGCCATCACTTCTTCCACTAGTGCCAGCAGTGGCTGCTATGTGTTACCCCAGAGCCAGCTGCTGCACTCCCTGTGCAATGAACATGCCTGAACCCTGGAAGGGTGCAGGCTGGCTGAAGCTGTGGCCAAACACAAGTTTAGGATCTCAAAGCTGCTATGCTCTCCCCCTGCCCTGGTAGCACATTTCTTTCTCCCTGGGAGCAGCAATTACAGCAGGATCTGGAACCAGATGTCCTCCAGTGCCAGGGGCTGCACTGAGCAATGGACAGGTGATGGGCTGATTGCCATTGGGCCAAGACACTTAGGGCTGAGCACTAAACTCTGCTCTCCCCCCCCAGCTGTCTGGCAGACTCATGGTGCTGATCCCCATCCCACTACTTCGGACAAACCTCTGGGCCTGACTAGCCTTGCCCCACCCTCCCACTACAGGTCTGGCAACAGGCCCACCTGCAAACAGCAGCCACACAGCGGAGTTAGGCCTTGCTAACAGGGTGCTCCCCCCATAAAGTAACAATGCTGAATATTCCCTTGGCAAGAATGGTTCTGGGTGGGGACACGCATTGTACCAAAACTTGTGACAGCCTGGAGAGAGAGGAAGAGAAAAGAGGCTGCAAGCACAACCCTGGTGCCCTGTACTGCCTCTAGCTGGTCAGTCCTGCCAGGGTCTTTTGAATGTGCTAGCACTCTTCCCTGCCTCATTCAGAGGGGAAAATGGAGGCACAGCAGGCACAAGGGGGAAGAGAACCCAGGAGCCCTGGCTCCTGCATTAGAATCCTTCCTGGGTAGCATGAGACATCTCGAGAGAATCATAGCCAAGTAGTTTGAAGAGTGGCTGGGAGTCAGGACACCTGGGTTCTATCCCACTCAGCTGCTGTGACTTGGGCCAGGCTTCAGCATGCCTAGGTTTTGCCCTCTGCCAGATGTTGAAGCTGCCTGTCCCAGGGACCTGAGGGATCAGTGTTTTCAGCATAAGGCCCATAGCATTCAGCCCTCCCCTCCCCAATCTCCAGCACAGAGGGCAGCCAGCCATGGACCAGGGGAGATGTCCCACCCATTTCCAGGTGCTGGCTCAGTGAGCTCTGGAATCATGACTCAGACCAAGCAGGCATCTCTGTGAGATCCATGTATTCTTAGCATGGAGCCACCGCGCAGGGTGGTGGGGCCAAAACACTCCCCCGTGCAGACCCCAGAGGCAGCCAGTGGCTAGCAGTCCTGGGACCACTGCCTCCATTATGGGCTCACTGTTCCTTCTTCAACACTGGTGCGTGGATCTGCAATGAGAGAGGTGACCTGTCAAAAGTCACCTGCCCCCTGCAACCATGGGCTTCCAGCCCTGAAGGGACAGAAGTGCAGAAACAGCTGCTGCTGTTAGGTGTAGCACAGTACTGCCTAGAGGCCCTGACAAAGTGGGGAGGTCCCCCATTGTACCAGGCACCACACTGCTCCCCCGAACTGAGACTGGGGCTCCTGTTGGGCCAAGCATTTCACAAACACCCCATGAGACTCCTTGCTTTATGAAGCTCTGTCTAAATCAAGAGTGGAGGGGAAACTGAGGCACAGGTGGGGGCGAGGACTTGCCCAAGGGCAGAAGTTGTGAGCCCCAGTCCTGCACTGCAATTACTTTGCCTTTGCACATTCCCCCACAAGAGGATAGTGCCCACCAGGCTGGGCAGAATACTTTGGACAGCATCTTCCATTTACCTAGTCAAGGCCCAAGAACACCCAGCTGCTCCTGGCAGGCCAAGACAGCCTCACCACTCTGCCCCCTGCTAGGCCTGGAGGCATTCCCCCTACTCACAGCTGCTGGGATACCAGGGATATATTATGGGGAAGGGGCATGCCTGGATATCCACGGAGGGTATATATCATGGGGTATAATTATTTCATCCCAGAGTATTTGACTCACTCTGAGGGGACAATCATTATGGCATTTACCAGGCCCCATTGCTGCACACCCATACACACAGCCAGCCCCCCTTCACTAGCAGTGTGTGTAGGTGAATGCAGGGGTATTATGGGCTGTAATGATTGCCTCATCCCTAGCAACTCAAGGGACACTGGGTGAACCACAGAAGCAGCCTGATAATTGGATGGGACAGGGTTGAGAACATGCCTGTTCATTGCTATAATGGACCAAACGCAAAGCTAGTGTAAGTCTTTGTGGGATGGGGGGGATCTAGCCCTCCTCCACCCCTTTGTAGTTGCTGCGGCAGCAACACCAGCCCCTCTTACCATTCTAGGAGGGGGGGGAAACAGACAGGAGAGCAGCACACCAGTACTTACAGCCTCGGCGATCCCTGGCCAGCTCAGAGCCAGGAGCAACCCATCATCCGCATTTGGAGCCTGCTCCAGGTTCCACACAGTTAGCGCCCCGAAGGTTGATTTCAGCCGCACTGTCCGCTCCTGCAGCATGGGAGGCTGGGAGTCAGGGAGGGACACAGGCAGTGGGACTGAGGGGGCCCCCAGCCAGCTCCAAAGCGTGAAGGTTAACACTACACTGTTCCCAGCTCTGATGGCCTTGTCCCCAAAGGGGTAACACCACCCCTCCCACCCAGCCCCAAAGGGGGCATAATGTGTCCCCAGAAGCTACCAGTGCCCCCTCCTGCTGGGTTCCAGCCCAAGGCAAGGCCAAGGGTCCAGCCCCACAGCCTTCCCCCAGGCAGCTGCTAGCATCCCAGGGCTACTTCTCCCCTATCCACCCAACACACCCCCACAGGGCTCACCTCTTCCTCTGTGCAGGGCCTTTGATCCTCCTTCAGAACCAGCCCCACATAACCTTGGGGCACCATCACCTCCTGCCCCTTGAGGCTCCTGCCACGGAAGGATACAGATTTCTCTGCAGGGAGAGAAACTGACACTGAGCTGGGGAGACAGGGGGACCTGGCCAGGGGATGCACTGGACTGAGAAATGGGCACAGCAACCCAGGTTCCATGCAGGGGTACTGGGGTCTATGCTGACTGAGGGGAGAGCACCCGTTATGGAGCCCTCACCCCATCCCTGCAACAGCACAGCACCTCCTGAGGTCAGCATTGATTGTAAGGGGCACGACCCCCCTAGGGAACCCTCATCCTGCTCCCTGCAGCACAGCATCCCCTGGCGAGTATGGAGGGAGTCACCAACCCTGCGAGCCCTGGCGGATGGCTGGGGTGAAGTATCTGTCCACAGGGGCGCTGCCATTGTGCTCCACCTCGCAAGGCAGCATATGTAGGACATCTTGGGGCGCCTCCCGCAGGGAGCTCAGGTCCAGCCGAACGGGGCTGCTGCTCTCAGACATCTTGCTCCAGAGGCAGGCACTGCTCAGCTGGGGCCTGGCAGGAGAGACAGCGAGAGGGGACAGCACAGCTCGGACAGCGGGCGGGGGACGGTTGCGAGGACCGTTCCTGACCAGGGCGCCTCGTCCCTTGGCGGGGGGGGGGGCGGGGCAGCTCCTGACCAGGGCGCCTCGTCCCTTGGCGGGGGGGGGGGCGGGGCAGCTCCTGACCAGGGCGCCTCGTCCCTTGGCGGGGGGGGGGGGGCGCTCCTGACCAGGGCGCCTCGTCCCTTGGCGGGGGGGGGGGGGGGGCCGCTCCTGACCAGGGCGCCTCGTCCCTTGGCGGGGGGGAGTGGTTCTGGGGGCCAGGGGAGGAGCCTGGTCAGGAATCCACATCCCCACGTGGGCAGGACCCTCCCCGGGACGGGGCAGGAGTGTGGGGGCGTCTCCACTTCCGCCGGCTTGCCCAGCCTAGAGCCCCGCTCACCTGCCGCCCTCACCAAGCGTCCCGCGTGCAGCCTGAGAACGGGATCACGCCGACGGGAACCCCTTCACACCGCGCCGCACGCCTATCCTGGTGCATGCTGGGGGATGTAGTCCTGAGGCAAGCGCATGCCGCAGGAGGTAAGCCTCCCCCGCGCTGCATGATGGGAGTGGCAGTCCCGCCCTTGGTGCATGATGGGGACGGTAGTTCCCAATCCGAGCAAAACCCCTCCCTCCGATCATGCTGGCCGATGGAGAAGCAGCCTCTGGAGCGCCTCCCTCTCCCCGGTGACCCACATGCTCTCCCGGGAGAGCAGGGCCTGGCTGGCGTGGGGGCAGGGATAGGACACTGGGTTGCCCGCTGGAGGGAGCCGTGCAGGGGGGCTGCTGTACCTGTGGGGGGGGGGACACACATCCCTAATTCAGAGCCTGCTCAGCAGTTGCCATGGGGACAGCTGATTGCATTGCAAGTTGCATTCCCAGCAAAGCAGGGTCCCCCTCCCTGCACATTCCCCCACAGGCGAGAGCCAGGAGAGCCAGGCTTCGGGGAGCAGGCCAGCCTGGGCACCAACTTACCTCATTTGGGGGCATCAGAGCCAGGCATGGGGCACAGAAAACCTTTTCCACCCTGGGTGACAAAACACCTAGGGCCAGTCCTTGCTCACCAACCCCTGTACCAGCAGAGCAGCCAGGGACCGAACAGGCCTCAGAAACCAAACCCTCCTTTCAGCATCGGGCCCACAGGGCAGGCATGGAGTCCTCCAGCGTGTGAGGGGGGAAATGCATCCCAACTGTCCTTTCAGCACTATAGCTCAGCTGCTCAAAGCAGCACCAGTGTTGGAGACTCCCCATTGGCTGGGAGCAGTACAGGAGCTCGGGCACACAGCACCACCTCCTTGCACTCCCACAGATGCATAGCACCACCTCCACACTACTCCAGCTCCACCCCATTGCATCTGCCCCCAGAGCTCCCAATGCACCACCCCTGTCCCCATCCCAATGCACCCCTCCCCACATGCACTAAGTTGTTCATTTCACTGCAAATTTTACTTGCAAAAGGCATTTGTACAGAGCTTCAGAAATATACATTTCAGGCTCCCATTCCCACTCAGATATTGGCCCCTCAAGGGACCGGAGATGTGTGCCCCTATTCCCACTCTCAAATCCCCCCCCAGGTGGCTGGAGACATGTCCCCTTTACTCCCACTCACAGATACCCCTTGCTGGGGGATGCCCTCAATCCCTATTTCAGGCTCTGTCACTCCACCACCTTCCGCAGGTAGGCACTCAGATGGGGGAGCACCTTCCAGTTGTCAGTGCGAATGGTGACGCACGCTGCCCCCTGGGTCGTCTGTGCCTGCAGCAGCACATGGTAGTGGGGCGGCAGGGCTATGGCAATCTTGTAGGTGCCCGGATCCTCTGCCACCAGGTAGCTGGCAAAGTGAGCCTGCACCAGGACACCCAAGGGCTGTTGGGTAGTGGGCCAGCAAAAGAGGCTCTCGGCGCAGTCACCTGACCCATCTGGGCACAGGGAGGACCAGAGGGTGTCAAAGAGGTGGCACCGGCTCTCACAGTCCCAATTCACGGGCAGTGCCAGAGGCAGGAAGATGTCCGGAAAGGCCACCTGCAGTGGTTCTAGCTGGCTGCAGTAGGTGAGGCCAGTCTGTGTGGTGTACAAGGCGCTCACTGCCAGCTTGGTGGGGTAGGGGCAGCGGGGCTGCAGGTGGAGTGTGAGGAGGGGTGAGGGGTGGGTGGTGGAGAGGCAGGGCACACACACATCAGGCACTGGCTCATAGAAGCTGTCAGAGTGCTCGAAACGCAGCAAGAGGCAGAAGAGTCGCTCAGGGGAGGATCCTGTGTGGAGCAGCCGGTACGTCAGGCTGAGCCGAGCTGGAGAATGCAGCTCCAGGAGCCGTCGGCAGCAGTCCTTCACCTCCTGAGCATCAGCAGGGCACGGCTGGGAGGCTGGCGCTGGTACCAGGGTGGGCTTGGCTGGGGCCTCGCGCCGCAGCTGCAGCAGGGGTTGCGGGGCTGGATGCACGGTGAGTGCAGCGGTGAAATTCTCACTGTCTGCCATGATAGATGAGGAGAGAGTCCGGGCTTTGAGGCGCCCACCAGGTGCCAGCACTGCCCCCAGCTTGTCCCCGGACAGGCACGACAGGAGCGTGTAGTAGAAGCGGGCCCGATCCTGCACATCCACATCCGGGTAGCTCAGTGCGATATCTTGGAGCAGCTCGGCCAGCTGGCACCCCATGGCAGGTGGCGGCTGGTGCTGCAGCAGGTTGCGGCAGACGCTCAGCAAAGCCTGGCCAATGTGCCAACCTCCCAGCTGTCCTGCACCTGCCAGCCGCCCCAGGCGCTGCAGAAATCCAAGTGTGCTGCCCTGCGGGACCCCACTCTCCTTTGCCACCCGGGCCAACAGCTTGAGGTGCCAGCCCAGATCCTGATCCCAGGGTGGCAGCAGCGACACGCCCACAGCCAGCTCCTGCAGGGCCTTGCTCAAGGATGTGGGCCAGGCTGGATCATCCAGCACCGCCTGGGTCTCATTGAGCAGGTTGATGAGGTTGGGGGCCAGGGAGCAGCGCTGGTGATACAGCCTCACCAGGGTGCCCGTCAGCTCTGCCATGAGCTGTGGCCTTGAGTCAAAGTAGCGGGCAAAGAGGTAGGCAGCTCGGAAGAAGAGCCCAGTGGCCTCACGCCCACCTTTGCCTGCCACGGTGTCTGCCAGTGCCAGGACATGCTCAAAGATATACCCAACACCCTGGTCAGCCTCAGGGCCCTGGTTTTCCAGGCACACCAGGCTCAGCAGGTTGAGGCGTGCCAGCATGGTGCCCGGGTCGTTGAAGAGGGAGGGGAAGAGGCAGGAGGCCAGGCGGGGTGTAAGCAGGACGGGCAGCCCCTCCTCAGAGCCAGAGCCCAGCGGGCGGTTCTCGGGGAAGTGCAGCAGGCAGTCGAGGTAGAAGAGTTTGAGGGGCGAGGGCAGTGAGGGATGCTGGGCCATGCCCACCAGGCGGCGCAGGAGGAAGGCCTCGTCCTCGGCCGTGAAGAGGCTGTCCGTGAAAAGCCCTTTGAGCTGTAGGCTGGCGTGCAGCAGCGCCACGTGGGCTGTGCCAAACAACCGCACCAGCTGCGCCTTGAAGATGGCAGGTGACTGGGTGCGGATCACGCACACCACGTGGGCCAGATGCCACAGAAGCTGGCTCTGGGCAGGTGGTGTCAGCAGATAGGAGCCATCCAGCAGCTGGGACAGCACCGACTTCAGCTCCTTGGTCTCGGCCGGGGTGGGCAGCAGCAGCAGGCGGTCAATGGAGGCTGGAGAGACTGCCCCGGCGTTCCCCACCGCCTCCCAAGCTAGCCCCTCGTTGCCGGCCAACAATTCACTGAGGGCCCCCTCTCCCCGGCGGGCCAGCAGCAGCACGGCGTTGCGCAGGGCCAGGCTGTACAGCAGTGTATAGCCCTGGTGGACAGGCGTGAGCTCCTGCTGCTGCATGGAGTGCAGCGAGTCCAACCTCCGGGAGAACAGGCCAGGGTAGCAGCACTCCAGCTCCCTCAGACTCTCGCAGGCAGCCGCCCGCACCCCACGGTCACCTGGCCCCTGTCGCTGGTCATTGAGGTCCGAGGCCAGGTGCAGCAGCAGAGAGAGGTAGTCACGGGAGGCCTGGGAGCCCTCCCTAAAGGCCTCAGTGGAGATCAGCACAGTCCCCACCACCACCAGCAGGTGGCGCCGCAGCCAGGACAACTTGGGTGAGTGGGGCAGCTGGGCAAAGTTAGCCAGGAGAGAGCCAGCCACCTGCTCGCCCACCTCGGGGTCTGGGCACAACAGGGTGGGAAACTCCAGCAGAAGGGTCAGCATGGAGACCTGCAACAGAGACAGAGAGAGAGAGAGGAGTGCAGTCAGGGGGCTGCCACTGTGGGCTGTGATGCACAGAGGCACCACCATGAGATAGAACGGGAGAGCCACTAACGGAACCCAGGAGTCCTTGACTCTCACGCCCCTGCTCTAGTCCTTCCCAGAGCCAGGGATAGAAGCTAGGTGTCCTTGACTTTAGCAAAGCTTTTGACACAGTCTCTCACAGTATTCTTGCCAGGAAGTTAAAGAAGTATGGGCTGAATGAATGGACTATAAGGTGGATAGAAGGCTGGCTAGATTGTCAGACTCAATGGGTAGTGATCAATGGCTCCATGTCTAGTTGGCAGCCGGTATCAAGTGGAGTGCCCCAAGGGTCGGTCCTCGGGCCGGTTTTGTTCAATATCTTCATTATTGGAGGATGGTGTGGATTGCTCCCTCAGCAAGTTTGCAGATGACACTAAACTGGGAGGAGAGGTAGATACGCTGGAGGGTAGGGATGGGATACAGAGGGCCCTAGACAAATTAGAGGATTGGGCCAAAAGAAATCTGATGAGGTTCAACAAGGACAAGTGCAGAGTCCTGCACTTAGGACGGAAGAATCCCATGCACCGCTACAGACTAGGGACTGAATGGCTCAGCAGCAGTTCTGCAGAAAAGGACCTAGGGGTTACAGTGGACGAGAAGCTGGATATGAGTCAACAGTGTGCCCTTGTTGCCAAGAAGACCAATGGCATTTTGGGATGTATAAGTAGGGGCATTACCAGCAGATCGAGGGACGTGATCGTTCCCCTCTATTCGACATTGGTGCGGCCTCATCTGGAGTACTGTGTCCAGTTTTGGGCCCCACACTACAAGAAGGATGTGGAAAAATTGGAAGAAGTCCAGCAGAGGGCAACAAAAATGTTTAGGGGACTGGAACGCATGACTTATGAGGAGAGGCTGAGGGAACTGGGATTGTTTAGTCTGCGGAAGAGAAGAATGAGGGGGGATTTGATAGCTGCTTTCAACTACCTGAAAGGGGGTTCCAAACAGGATGGCTCTAGACTGTTCTCAGTGGTAGCTGATGACAGAACAAGGAGTAATGGTCTCAGGTTGCAGTGGGGGAGGTTTAGGTTGGATATTAGGAAAAACTTTTTCACTAGGAGGGTGGTGAAGCACTGGAATGCGTTACCTAGAGAGGTGGTGGAATCTCCTTCCTTCGAAGTTTTTAAGGTCAGGCTTGATAAAGCCCTGGCTGGGATGATTTAATTGGGGATTGGTCCTGCTTTGAGCAGGGGGTTGGACTAGATGACCTCCTGAGGTCCCTTCCAACCCTGATAGTCTATGATTCTATGACTCCCAGCCCCACTGCTCTAACTACTAGACCAGAGGTGGGCAAACTTTTCGACCCGAGGGCCACATCGGGGTTGCAAAACTGGATGGAGGGCCGGGTAGGGAAGGCTGTGCCTCCCCAAACAGCCTGGCTCCCACCCCCATCCACCCCCTCCCACTTCGCACCCCCTGACTGCCCCCCTCAGAACTCCCAACTCATCCAACCCACTCTGCTCCTTGTTCCCTGACTGCCCCCTCCCAGGACCCATGCCCCTAACCGCCCCCCTGGGACTCCACCCCCTATCCAATCCCCACTGCTCCCCGTCCCCTGACTGCCCCCCCACCCCTATCCACACCCCTGCCCTCTGACAGGCCCCCCGGGACTCCCACACTTATCCAACCCCCCTGTCCCCTGACCGTCCCCCCCCAGAACCTCCACCCCATCCAACTGCCCCCTGCTCCCTGTCCCCTGACTGCCCCCGGGGATCCCCTGCCCCTTATCCAACCCCCAGGCCCTCTTACCATGCCACTCAGAGCAGCATGTCTGGCAGCTGTGCTGCTTGGCTGGAGCCAGACATGCTGCCTCGCTGCCCTGCAGGAGCGTGCAGCCCTGCCACCCAGAGTGCTGCCCGCATGGCAGCGTAGCTGCGGGGGAAGGGGAACAGCAGGGGAGGGGCCGGGGGCTAGCCTCCCCAGCTGGGAGCTTAAGGGCTGGGCAGGACGGTCCCTGATGTGGCCCATGGGCCATAGTTTGCCCACCTCTGTACTAGACCCAACTCACCTCCCAAAGCCAAAGAGACAACCCAGGAGTCCCACAAAGCTTTAACCACTAAACCCCACTCCACTTCTCTGTCAAAGCTGAAGATAAAACTGGGCAGTCCCTGTATAAACTTGCATTAGCCCATTACACCCCTCCCCGAGCCAAGAATAGAACCCAGGCGCCCTGCCAACCCCGCATACCTTGGTTTGCTCACTGATCCTCTCGCTGCTCAGGTCCTGAAGCAGCTCAGCCAGGAAGGTATCATCACTCCCATGGGCCAGAAGGAAGGCGGTAGGGCCTGCTCGGAAGGATGTTATAAGCTGGGCCCAGCTCTCCCCACTCCGCACACCCATGGCAACCCCTGGGAGGGATCACCTGGGTGGGAGAGAGAAGCCAGTCAGAGCAAAAGAGTGTCCCACACCAGAGCCACAAGCTGCTAGTCTCACTCAAGCCCTGCCCGAGAGGCGGCAGCACTGGACAGGGATCTTTGTATAAGCAGGCCCCACACCCTACCTCAGTGGTGACCACATCTCAGTGCCAGGGGAGGGGTCCCTGTATGTAATGGGATTATTGAACTGAGAATCAGGACTGTCTCTGGGGGCCAGGCTGCTACTAACCCAGTTTTAATCCAGGGGAAACTGAGGCATCAAAAAAATGGGGCAAGTGGCAATCCCAGGAAAAGGGGAGGGGGCAGCTGGAGCGGCCCTGTGGGACACACAGATTGAGGCCAGGGACCCTTGGGGTTTCTGGGTAAGAACAAGCGGGGGCTGGGGGCGGGCAGGGTGTCCAGAAGAGTCAGAATCCTGGAGAACTGACCACTGCTGGGTGCCCGTCAGGGCTCCCGGGAATGGGAGGTCAATGGCCCAGAGCCCCAGGCAGGGGAGTGTGGGCAATGGGGGAGGGGCCCATGATGGCCCCACGCAAGGGAGTGTGGGTAACAGAGAACATGGCGGTGCTGGGTCGGGGCCCCAGGGGATTGTGGGGGATAGGGAGCGGGGCGTGTTGGGGCAATAGCCAGGGAGGGGGAATTGTGAGTAACGGGGGCGCTGGGGTGGGGCTTCCTGGGGGGTGTGTTGGGCGCGGGGTGTCGGAGTGCGGCAGCCCCAGATGGCCCCAAGGGGGGCCCAGGGACTCCCCACCCCGAGCTCAGGAGGGGCGCTCCCCCTACCCTCCGCCTGCACGGGGGAACCCCGGGGCATCCTCCTGAGTCCCAGCCCGGCCCGCTCACCACCCGACGCAGCAGCCGCCTCGGCCCGCCTTCCTGCTTCCCCGCCGGCCGCTAGATGGGGCCAGAACCGCTCGGCCGGGCGGTATTCCCCGACCTGTGCCCGCGTCACTGCCCGGCCCCGCCCCCGGGTAGCCCCCTCTCCGCGTCACTGCCCGTCCCCGCCCCCGGGTAGCCCCCTCTCCGCGTCACTGCCCGGCCCCGCCCCCGGGTAGCCCCCTCCCCGCATCACTGCCCGGCCCATCCCCCGCGGTATCCCCCCGCCTTGCTGCCCCCCGCTTCTCTACATCCGCCCAGTATCCCCCTCCTCGCGTCACTGCCCGGCCCCGCCCCGCCCCCCGGTATCCCCCTCCCCGCGTCACTGCCCGGCCCCGCCCCCGGGTATCCCCCTCCTCGCGTCACTGCCCGGCCCCGCCCCCGGGGAGCCCCCTCCTCGCGTCACTGCCCGGCCCCGCCCCCGGGTAGCCCCCTCCCCGCGTCACTGCCCGGCCCCGCCCCCGGGTAGCCCCCTCCCCGCGTCACTGCCCGGCCCCGCCCCCGGGTAGCCCCCTCCCCGCGTCACTGCCCGGCCCCGCCCCCGGGTAGCCCCCTCTCCGCGTCACTGCCCGGCCCCGCCCCCGGGTATCCCCCTCCCCGCATCACTGCCCGGCCCATCCCCCGCGGTATCCCCCCGCCTTGCTGCCCCCCGCTTCTCTACATCCGCCCAGTATCCCCCTCCTCGCGTCACTGCCCGGCCCCGCCCCCAGGTAGCCCCCTCCCCGCGTCACTGCCCGGCCCCGCCCCCGGGTAGCCCCCTCCTCGCGTCACTGCCCGGCCCCGCCCCGCCCCCCGGTATCCCCTCTCCTTACTGCCCTCCTCGCGTCACTACGTCCCCCCCACCCGGTGTCCCCCTCCCCGCGTCACTGCCCGGCCCCTCCCCTGCGGTATCCCCCCACCTTGCTGCCCCCCCGCGTCACTACTTCCCCCCCCATTCCCCTCCTCGCGTCACTGCCCGACCCCTCCTCCCGGGTTATCCCCTCTGCCTTACTTAGGGTGACCTGACAGCAAATGCCAAAAATCGGGACAAGGAGTGGGGAGTAATAGGAGCCTATATAAGAAAAAGACCCCAAAATCAGGACTGTCCCTATAAAATCGGGACATCTGGTCACCCTAGCCTTACTGCCCCCCATTCCCCTCCTCGCGTCACTACCCCCCCATCCTCCTCTGGCTAGTCACTGCCGTGCCCCTCCTGCCTCGCTGCTCTGGGTATACCCCGTCGCCTCGCAACATTGCCCGCCCCACAACTGGGGCATCGCCACTCCTCTCTGTCGCTGCCTGCTCCGCCTCGCCCCCCCAGACCAATGGGCCCATCCAGTCAGGGATTCCTCTCACCCTCAAGGACTGTCACCCCACATCACCCCATCCGTGCAGGATCCTCCTCAGTTTCAGGGCACTGGGTGGAGGGATATCAGGGGGGTGCAAATCTAAGATCACTGGCAGAGCTGGTGGGGAGCCCAGGGCTGGGTTAGCAGGGGGTGGGATTGAAGGGTGCTGGCAGAGCTGGTGGGGAGCCCAGGGCTGGGTTAGCGGGGAGGGGGGTCGAGACTGAGGGGCACAGATAGCGCTATTGGGAAGCCCAGGGCTGGGACAGCAGGGGGTGGGATTGAAGGGGGTGGCAGAGCTGGTGGGGAGCCCAGGGCTGAGTTAGCAGGAGGTTGGGGGTGACACGCAGGGCTGGCCTGTGAGATGGATCAGGGAGGAGTGGCAGGGCTCTGTCCCCAGAGCACCTAACGGAGGAGGCGATGGCTGAGTCCTGGCTCCGTTGCCCCAGAGGTCTGGGATGAGGGGGCAGAAGCAGGTGCCGACTTGCTTCAGTTTCGTTGTGTAACCTCTGAGTAACAGTCTCATGAAGCCACCCCAACCTGAGCCGCACCACAGACCTCGGCTAACAGGTTGCAGGTACCTAGGGGCTGAGCGGTGCCCCCTACCCTGCTATCGCAGCCTGCCACCCCCCATGTCTGCTAATGCCCCTCAATCCCAACCCACAGCCTCTTGCTATCCCAGCACTGGATCCCCCCACAGCTCTGCCAAGGCCCCAAAATCCTGACCTGCAGCCCCCTGCTATCCCTGGGACCCCTCCACCCCATGCATAGCTCTGTAGGGCCAAAGAAGACACACACGGAGGCAGATTGCACCCCACTGAGCCGAGGGCATGACATGGGTTGGGCAGATGGGGAAAGAGGCACAGGGCAGCCCGTTGTATCGCCCGCTCTTCTTCCCACTCCTCCATCCCCGTCACTATTTCACGTCCTCGCCCTGATCCAATTCCTGCCTCTGCCTCCCCCCTCGGCCAGCAGCCATGGCACTGCTGGGTTGGAGATTCGCTCTTGGCTTGGGGCTCAGGCACTGCCAGTGATCGAGGAGCCTCGGGCAGGTCCAGATCCCCCAGCACTGGGGGTAGGGGGTGAGGAGAGGGAGTTACTTGCACGGGGAGGCTGAGATAGGTTGGAGTGTGGGCGGGCGGTGAAACTTAACTGTATGGCAGCGGGAACGGGGCCTGCCTGGGGCACAGGGAGAGGCCCCCACATGGAGCCGGGAGCTTCCTGCTCCCCTAGCCAGGCGCGGGGGCGAGAAGGGAGGAACCCAGCGGCAGGAGGAGCAGCAAGGCCTGGCGTGAAGTGGGCCGGAGTCAGAAATCCTGGGTTCTGTGTATGGCTCTGGGAAGGGAGTGGGGGCTACTGGTTAGAGCAAGGTACTTCAGCCCAGGGCCCAGACAAATTCCACCTCTGTGGTCTATAGCCTGTCTCAATAAACGCTGCAGTTTCAATCGGATACAAAATTCTTTTTCGCTTCCTGTCCAGAACTGTTATGTGATGTTACTGTGAATTGCTAAACAGCCCCGAGGCGGCTGCATCTCAGCCCTGGGCAGGGGATGAAAAGCGCTGGTGGTGTATCTTAAACATGGATCCATCTGGAGCTAATCAGTGTCTCTGGGCAGCCTCTCAGAGACGCCATCCCCATGAGCAGATGGGGAAACTGAGGCAAGGAGCGGGAAGGATCACCAGTGAGTCAGTGGCAGAGCTAGGGACAGCCCTCCCACCCCCCTGGTTCCGGCCGCACCCCTCCCGTCCACATCCAGACTGGTTCCCCCGCGTCTGCCCCATCCCTGCCACGAGACTCATCCCCCCCTGGGGCTGAGGCTGGGACGCGTCCCAACACCAGGAAATAGCCAGGTCGAAACTCCAGCTGGGATTTCGGGAGCACCCCAGCCCAGAGAGCCTGGCTGAGAGCCAGGACACCTGGGTTCTATTTGCAGCTATGGGAGGGGAGGGGAGCCTACTGGTTTGGGGGGGCTGGGAGTGAGAACTGAGTTGTGTCTCCTCCTGCCCTGATTCTTGGGCTGGCTCCGAGGAAGTGGCGGTGCCTCAGTTTCTCTGTGTGAGTGGTTTTGATGCTGCTTCACCTGTGGGTTAATTAGCTAAGGTCTTTGAAGGCATGTTATAGACCCAGGCTATGTACTGCAGTGCCTGTGCCACGAGCCTGGGCAGTGCCCAGCCCGGCTCATCATCACCAGCCTCACAGCTTGGTGCCCACGGAAACCGGCCAATCAAACCGCCCAGCCAGGAGAATCCCCTCAATGGAGCGAGGGGAAACTGAGGCATGGAATTCAGGGGTTCTGCCTCACAGCCCCCGGCCAGGAGCAAGGCTAAACCCCAGGAGGCCTCGCTCCACCCCTAACCACTAGATACGCTGTCATCCCAGAATTCCTGTTTGTTGTCTTCTCCTCCCTGAGGTTATTCACCCGGGGATTTGGTTGAACCCGTTGGGCTGGCACCACCTGCCTGGCCCTGGGTGTTTCCCACATCCCAGACATGCTGACATCCGCTTTGCCTGTGGGCTGAGGCTCAGGAGGAAGCGGGAGCCCTGCCTATGCTGGGATGCCTGGAGATGGCATGCTAAGCAGGACTGGTTTCAGTTGGGATGGGAGGGGAGACCTGCAAGGGAGCTGCAGGGAGTGGGTAGCGGGTGCTCTCCCTTCGCAGTCACCGCTGGCCCCAATGGTCAACAGCAGTGCGAAGGGCCGCTGTGCTTCAGGGAGTGCGGTGGAGGGCTCATTGGGGTACCCTCCTCTCACAGCCGGTGATGACCCCAATGCCCCAGTGCAGCACCAGAGGGGAGCTCAGTACGGGGGGGGCTCTCCACTTCATGGGGTCACTGTGATTCACTGACTCCAGGGAGAGGTAAAACCCTGACTCTGCCCCACGTATGGCTGTGAAACCTCCTGGCACTTTCCCCACATGCTGGGGTGTGAACTCCAGTGTCCTGGCCAAACCCGTGCTCTGCTGACCTTGGGTCTGCCTCTCTGCGGCCCAAGTTCAGGCGGAACCTGGACCATCTCTTCCCGCCTCTGCCCCCAGCCGCCGTTGCCGTGTGCTGTTACACTCCTCCCCGGCTCCAGTGCGTTCCACCCCAGGGCTGGCCGCATTGCAGCTGTGGGTGGGGTGATCTCTGCCCCTCTCTGGCGTGTTGTGGGACAGGACCACTACAGGAAACATAGGCAGGATAATTATATGTTTCAGGCCTCACACTTTTCCTTGGTACTAGTCCTGAGCGGGCTGGACAGATAATTAATGGGTCCCTACCTTCCCCGCCCAGAGAAGGGGCACATATTCTGGGCCTGTTGTTCCAATTCAGGGTGGAAGGAGGAGGGAATGGGGTCTTTCCCCTCTAGGAGGCACCAGTTCCCATCCAACCCCAAGTTGGTAAGGGAGAGGCAGTGTCCCATCCCCCACCTCTCTGAGCCAGCCAGTCCCCACCTCCTGGACCTGGATTTGAGCCAGCAGCCCTTGAAGTGCCTGTGTTCCGCTCCCAGGTTTATGTGTGTCAGGGCCTGGCTTGCGGGACTCCTGGCCCCAGGAATGTGCTGCGTGTGCCAGGAGCATCTCAGCCGACAGGTGCCAAGCCGGCTGCAATTAAGATTCTTTGGAGCTGGGCCTAGCGGGGCCCGCGGTTCTCGTCCCCACTCCCCCCGCACCCGCCCGGCGTTGGCTTCCAGCACCCGCCCGACGCTCCGGCTCTCCTGAGCAGCGGGTGAATCACAAACTGTTCCTCCCCGCTCCCAGGCGGGGGAATCTGCTGGGCCGCACGAAGCAGCCGCTCGGGGAGGTGGGGCAGAAGCTGGGGACACGTGGTTAGGAGGGGCTACATGGGTTTAAGTGCTATGATGGGTGGAGCATGGCTGAAGCTTTTCACTACCTCCTGCTTCTCCCACTCTCCTCCCGGAGCTGGGAACAGAACCCAGGGGTCCTGGCTCCCAGCCCCCCTGTTCTAGCCCAATTAACCCCACTGCCTCTTAGGGCAAGGAATAGAACCCGGGGTCCCGAGCCTCAGCCCCCTCTGTTCTACCACGGGGACCCACTCTCTTCCCAGAACCAGGGATAGAGCCCGGAAGCCCAGACTCCCAGCCTTCCCTCCTCTAACTCTCCCCCAAAGCCTCTCAAAATGCCACCCCAACTTCCCCCACAATCCCTTGCTTACCCCAGCCACTCACTCCAGAACATCTCATCCCCCAGTCCCATATATTCCCCCGCAAAACACTCCTCCCTTCACACCCTTCCCTCAAAACTCCCCCCTACACGTTCAGACTCAGGGCTTTGGAGACCTGGGATGTGCCTGCTTCTATTTCCATGCGGGAGGGAGAGAACTGCTGGGGTAGTGTACGGGATCTGAACTCTCAACATCCTGCGCATTAAAATTTGCTCCATGGACCTTTGCAGACGCCCTCCCGACGCGTGTGTCTCAGTGAGGGAATTCATTCATTCTTAGTCTTGCCATGAAGGCAGGGGGCTGGCCTGGATGACCCCCCTTCCAGTCCTACCAGTCTAAAAGTTTCCTGCCAAGTTGCTTTTCCGGCCTGGCTAAGTGCAGCCTGGCTAACGTCCAGCCAGCGAACCCACACCGTGCTGACATTCCCCTCCAACGCAACCTGCACCACCCCGCTGACTTGTCCCTTGAAACAGGAGCAGACGCCTCCAGATGGAGCTGAGCTGCACCCCGGAATAAACAGCGCAGCTTCTCTTTCCCACCCCTTCCCCTGGGGCTCTTGGGACTAACATCTATTGTTGGCTGCAGGAACCCTGAGACATCTGAGGCCTGATTCCCAGGGCTTCAGTGCCCCACAATTGAGGGGGTGGATTTTGCACAGGGATCCGTACCACCAGCCAGGTCTCATTTTGGGGGGATTGTCGTAAGAGATGGGGACCCGGAGCCCTGTGGAGAGATCTCAGCAGCTTATTTCCATGCCTAAATGAGAGGAGAGCAAGGTGGGGTTATGGGAGCTCGGTGCCACTAGTGATCAGGTGCAAGGTGTCCCTGGTCGGGCAGCCATGAAACCAGGCCTCCTCCTTGATTCTGCCATCTCCTAGGCATGGGCAGAACCCTGTGCCAGCCACTGAGAGTTAGGCTTGGGGTCCTGGGGACCGCCCAGTGAGATCTGGCCTGTTAGTTGATGGAAAATCTCAGAGTGAGTCCTTGCACCTACGTGGGTGCATTAGTGCAGGTGTTTTTTGCACCAGATCACACTCATGCAAACCACCTTGGCACATGCACACTAGAGGGTCACACTAGTGCGACTCACTATGAATTCTGGTGCAGTACCTCCACCACCAGGCCAATGCAGTGTAAGTTGCTGTTCACACCAGTCCAGTGTTGTGCGCATTGGGGGGGTGTGTGTGATACACTGGGACGGGGGGGCGGGAGAGGGGAGGAGCGACACTGGTTTAAAACACCTGGAGTGTGGCCAGGTCCTTACGGCCAATCACGGACCTGGACCAAGAAAATACCTTTCCTGGTGTTAAATTCAATGGCATCAAGGTCCAGCTGTTCGGGTCAACCTGGGTTGGACTGATCGTCACTCACGAGCACAGCGTGTTCACTGCACCTCCTCCTCTCTGCTCTGCCTCCCGCTGCACTCCCTCCAGGAGTGTGTGTTCACGCCCCTGGTCAAGCCCCAGCCCCAAGCGGCTCCCGCTTCGGACACGCTGAAGCATCAAGAAAACAAAGGGGGGGGCGCCCCCAGCAGTGGGTGACACACAATCTCCTCCTGGCAGGGAACCGGTTGGGCAGGTAGCGCACAGGTGGGTGACACCGTTATTTCCAAACGCATGCGCCATCCCCACCCCCTCCTTCAAAAACAAACTCGCTAATGAGCTCAGCGCAGGTACAGTTCTTTCCCCTTCCCGATCCGATCTGTCCCTCCGGATCGGAGCCCGCAAAAGTCCTGGCTCTCCCGGCAGGGGAGCGGTTAGCGGAGAACCCGGGGAGCCTGCCTGCTCCGTAGCCCGCCCCGGTCGCTTCCCCCGCCACTTCAGCGGCTGTACCTGCTGGGAGGCTGAAACTGACCGGAGCGCAGGCTGCGCGCGAAGAACGGCGCTGGGTGAAACCGACCAGGACCCAGCGGTCCATCCCCAGGGCGCTGCGGGCCTGGCTTGTTGTAAGGTTCCATCCTAGAACGTTGAGGAAAGTTTTGTTCGCTGCTCTCCTTGCAACGTCACCTGGTCCCTGGAAATCCCTCTTGCTGCTGACTTATTGTTTTATTTTATTTTATTTGAAAGGAAAAACCCCTTCCCAAGTTGGGTGAAAGTTTGTCCCTGTTTTTATGCTAAGAGGCAGAAGCCTTGGTATTTATTTATTGATCTGTTTAAGAATCCCAGGCAATTTAATTGATCTCGGAGATGCCTCGGGCTTTCTTAGTGAAAAAATCCCGTGTGTCTGTGGGCAAGAGGAACTGGAGTGAATTGCCTGATGAAGAGAGAGGAGAGATCTATGTACCAGGTGAGTCTGATTGGAGGAAGGATGCTAGATCTGTGCAGATACTTATCTGCCCCCAGCACCTGCAATCTGAGCACCTCACAGCCCTCAAGGGAGACAGGACAGGGCAATCATGCCCATTGCTCAGAAAGGGAAAGTGAAGCACAGAGAGGCTAAGTGACTTGCCAAGGTCCTAAGGGAGAAGGGGCGGGGGGTTCTGTGGCGGAGAGGGAATTTAACTCGTCTCCCGAGGCAAGAGCCCTAACCGCTAGACCAGCCTTCCTTGCTGGAGATTAGAGCTCTTTGAAATATTGCCATTCGTGCTTGTGGATAGCACACAACCGTGCCGGCTGCTGGAGTGGCAAGTCACCTGTTCAAAACTCAGCACAGGAGGCTGGGGGACAGCAGCGCTGGGGAACCAGGTGAAGTGGCTTGGCCTGGTGGGAGTGGGGCTTGCCACACAAAGTAATGGCAGTTCCCTGACATACAGCTCCAGGCCGGCTGGAATGTGGGGGCCGATGATTCGTGCTCCCTCTCTGCAGGGAACAGCCCGCAACGGTTTCTTGGTGCCGGGAGTCGGATTCCAGGAGAGTGACCTTTGGACCCAGCTCATTTCCTTAACTGATCTGCCGATGGCAGCCTATGCGTGTGTCTAGGGCCTGGAGCCAGGATCCCAATAGGGACCCACGAGGGTTTCCAATCAGCATTTTCTGGGCACTGCTCTTCCCCTGGGACTCTTTGCCAGGCCAGCCTCCCATTTCCTCTCCTGGCCATTCAGTCCGGGGAGCCCCCGTGCGGTGCCTGCTGGGGCAGTGGGGGAAGCGCAGTTATGCAGAACTCCAGCGGCCATGATTGGGAAGTGGCTTTTAATGTTTAAACTCCCTCTTGGGATTGGCTTGTTTGTTAGCTGAGGGGCTGGGAGGTGTGTGGGGATGCTGGCTCCCAGCTGTGAGGGGGGCAGGGCCCGGGAGTGCTACAACTGCCAAGTCAGGAACACCAGAACCAATTGTACTGTCACCCTTCTTGGGAAGGATCCCAGAGTCCTGACTCCATCTAACCACTGGACCCCACTCCCCCCTTTGAGCTGAGAATAGAATCCAGGGGTCTGGACTTCCAGCCCCCCTTCCTAACCCTAGACTCCACTTCCTTCACAGTGCTGGGAATGAGACTAGAAGTCAGGACTCCTGGGTTTACTCTGCTCAAGCCACTAGGAAGCCCTGCCATAGCTTTAATTCTAAGAGATGTTTTGCCAGCTAGTACATTTTAAAGAGCAAGGCTGGTGCTGTGGTTAGGGCACTAGCCTAGGACTTGGGAAACCTGGGTTCAATTCCTTGCTCCGCCACAGACTTCCCCTGTGATATTGGGCAAGTCACTTAGCTTCTCTGTGCCTCTGTTTCCCCATCTGTAAAATGGGGGTGATAGCACTCAAGGTGTGTGTGTGGGAGAGATTCTAGACAGTGAGGCACCCAGGTACTTCTGTGATGGTGGGCTAGACAGGTACTGGGAGAGTGTTTTTCTTCTGGAGGCTAGTGAAATATCTTTGATCTGTGAGTGCAGGGTGCTGGGTCTGAATGCTCCAGTGAATGGAGCTTTAGAAACCAGTTTAATTGAATGGTCTCAAAGTTTAATTGAATGGGTTTTTTTCTTTTTTTAAAAAAGAATCCCATGCAAGCAAAGAAATCCTAGCTTGGGCCTATTCTACCTGTTCAACCTGTCTAGAATCCAGACCAACCTTAAACTCAAAGGCTGGAGAACATGAGCTCAAGCCTCTTGCTGGAAGGCAATCTGATTTAACTTCTCAAAAAGAACCTTGAGCGGTAACTTGATGACAGTGTCTAAGAGCAAACAGTGTACTGAAAAGTCTTTAATCTAGCTGTGAGAGGCAGAACAAGAACCCATGTGTGGGTTAAAGCCAAACACCTTCAAGTGAGAAAGGAGGCCCCAGGTGTTTAAGTGTGAGAGTGATTAACATTGGAACAAATGGCCAAGGCAAGTGGTGGCATCTCCATCTCTTGGAGAAGCCTGGGTGCCTTTTGGGAACATGCTTTAGTCAAACACAAGTAACTGAGCTCAGTGCAGGGGTGACTAGAGGGTCTAAAGGTCCCTTTAAATCTATGGCTGTTGGGGTAGATTAAGGGATTTGCCACATGTCTGGCAGCAGGTCAGAGCTGGGGCTAGAACCCAGTCTGGTGCCATAAGCGCTTGACTGTAAACTTGGATGTCACTTATTTTTGGTTGGGTCCAGGTCAGATCCTTCCCCTGCTGGTGCCACCTGAGCACCCCTTTGAATTTGGGTGTCTCCCCAGATTGGTGGCAGGGAGAGCTCCCTCCAGCAGGGAGCTCCCCCAGCTCCTCAATGGTGGGAGAGGAGACTGATCTCTATATCACTTCTGTCACTTTTGCCCCCTGATGGGCAATAGGCAATGGGCTCAAACCACTAGACCCCACTCCTCTCCCAGAACTGGGGATAGAGGCCATGAGGGCTGCAGGAGATGATCAGAGCAAGGGGACCTGTAAATCTGATGGTGGGAGGGGAATCAGGGCTGGTGAGCAAGGACCCCCAATGAAATCAACGGGATACTGAGTACCTGGCTCATGACCCACCCTGCAGCACGCAGGGAGTGTGCATTAGCACCCCACCTGGGAGTGCCTGGCCCTGGAGTCTGTAATTAGCTGGTAATTAATACCCAGATGCTCTATGAGTAGCTGTCTGTGGATTCCAACCTGCTGATTCCTGGCAGAACCTGGCGTCCATCTGGGTCATTAACTAATCCAAAGGGCCTGATTTCAGTTAGACACCCCCTGCCCTGCCTGGTCCTCAGGGCCAATGTGAGATCTGAGGGAAAACGGAGAGCCAATGAGGGGAAAGAAATTGACCCTTTCTGGCACAGCTGGCATAGAACCCAGGAGTCCTGGGTCCCAGCTGTATCCACTTCTCCCTAGACAGATTACTAACTCACTGATTGGCTGGTCCCGATTCCCTTTAACCCTGTCTCATCCCCCTGACGGGTCAGGCTTTGCTGACCCCTCTGATCAGATAAGCCTTTCAGCCCTACTCTGGGGTGTCCCTTCAAATTGGCACCACCCCTTGGAGCCAATGGCTTAAATATCAACCAGTGCAGGTTAGACACTTGCAGAGGGGGCTGGGCGCCAGGACTCCTGGGTTCTATCCCAGCTCTGGGAGTGGAGGGAGGGCTGAATCCTGGTCCCGCCTTTCCCTCTATGAATTCTGGCATGACTAAATTAGGCCGTGATATGATTGGGAGGCTCAAGGGAGGGCATCAGAAGTGTGGGTGCCAGTGATCCCATTAGCACAGCAGGTGTAGGGGGAAGTGCTGCTCCTGGAAGCTGTCTCTGCACGTGGGACCAGCTGATCGGACACTGGGACTAAGGACACCTGGGTTCTATTCCCAGCTCTGCCACTGACCCTGGGCAAAGTTTCCTCTCTGGGCCTTTGTTTCCCCTCCCATCCTTTGGCTGTTTACACTATGAGCTCTTGGGAGCAGGGGCTGTCTCTCATTGTTTGTGGGAGAGATCAGATGGCTACCAGGGTCTGCAAGTAAGCCAGGGCCAGGGAGGCCCCTACATGTCACAGGCTCTGGGGGCCGTGTGCATCCTATCTCTGACCCGGTGCTCCTGGCCCATGCTCCAATGTTGGGGGGGGGGAAAGGTGGACTCCAGCATCAGTTCCTGGGGAATTCCCTGGGGGACAGCAGTGTTGTCTGCCCCCTGCAGCCTGTATTCCTGGCTCTCCCCTTTGTCTTAATCGCTGGCCGTTCCATTCCAAGTCACAGCAAGGTAGGGACTGATCCCCTCTCCTCACCCTTACCGTGTGAGCAGCACTAGATCCTCACCCCTGCCCTCCTTTCTCAGGGCAAGGAACCACGAGGTAGAGATAGCACAGATGACCCAGGAGTCCTGACTCCTAGCCCTGCCCGCTCTTACCCGCTACACAGCACTGCTCTCCCAGAGTCAATATTCTACAACCTAGGCAGTTATAAGCCTGTCAGCCTGATGTCATTCCTGGGCAAGATAAGGGAGTGACTGAGGCAGGAGATAATGAATGCCAGTCAACCTGGGTTTATGGCGAACCCGATCCTGTCAAACTAACTTGATATCTCTTTTGGTGGGATTACAAGTTTGGTTGATAAAGGCCATGGGGTGATGTAATAGATGTAGATTTCAGTAAAGCATTTGTTTGGATGTCACATGCTATTGTGAGGTTAAAACAAACTAGAATGATACCAGATCAATATGGCCCCTGAAATGGATTGACAGTGGGTCAGCTGATAGGTCCCAAAATGTAACTAAACAGGGACTCAGCATTGAGGGGGTGTTTCTAGTGGGGTCCCACTAGGATTGGTTCTTGGTGCTGTGCTTTCTGACATTTATCAAGGACCTCAAAGAAAACAAAAAATCATTACTAATGACGCTTGCGCAGACAGATGGAGAGTGGGGAGCGGGGAATAATGAAGAGGGTAAGTCACTGCTACAGAGCTATCTGGATCAGTTCGTAAACAATACGCATTTCAGCTGAGCCAAATATAAACCTATACAGCGAGGAACCAAGACTGCAGCCATACTTACAGGAGAGGGGACTCTATGCTGGGGACTAGTGACTCTGAGAAAGGTTTGGGAAAGGGGTGTCCTGGTGGCTAATCAGCTGAACATGAGCTCTCAGTGCAAGGCTAATGCAACCCCTGGCTGAATAAACAAGGGAAGCTCACGTACGATTAGGGAGGTTCTGTTACCTCTGTATGTGGCACTGGTGTGACCACTGCTGGAATCCTGTGTCCCGTTCTGGTGGCCACAATGCAAGAAGGATGCTGATAAATTGGAGAGGGCTCAGAGAAGAGCCACCAGAATGATTAAAAATTTGGAAAACATGCCTCATAGTGAGAGACTCCAGGAGCTTTGTCTATTTAGCTCAACACAGCAAAGGTTAAGGGATGACTTGATCCCAGTCTATAACTACCTACCAGGGGTGGAGGGGAGAGGAAATATTTGATAAGGGTTTCCTCAATCTAGCAATGGTCTGACAAGATCCAATGGCTGGAAACTGACGTTGGACAAATTCAGATGGGAAATAAAGAGCAAATTGGTACCCATGAGGGTAATTAACCGTTGGAACAACAGACCAAAGATTCTCCATCACTGGCCATTTTTAAACCAAGATTGGCTGGCTTTCTAGAAGATCTACTCTGGTTCAGCCCGGCTTTCACACAGGTCCTAGGGCTTCCCCATGCTACGCAGGAGGTCAGACTAGGTGATCCCAGCGGTTCCTTCTCACTTTGGAATCTGTTTACGTGCACACAGGCCCTGATCCTGCAAACAGGCTCCCAAGGGAGGTTAGAGCAGCACTGTCCTTTTGGGGGAGGGGGGTTTAAGACCAGGTTGGACAAACACCTGTCAGAGATGGTTGGGGTTTCCTTGGTCCTGCCTCAGCAGGGGCTGATGGACTAGGTGATGCCTCGAGGTCAGCCCCATATTTCTATGTCTGACCACACATGTGCTTTGCTGTCCTCTGGTGGCTATTTGGGCCCTGTTGTGCTTGGCGCTGTACAATCCTGACCCCCAGGGGCATACATATTAGGATGTAATTGTTCAGTGGCAGAAAAAAGTTGAAGGAAGAGCTCTGACTTTATAAATGATCTCCCTGCGAAAGTCTCCAGGAATGGCCCCCGCCTCTAGCAACTTTAGCAGAGGGGTCAGAATTTCAGGCCATTGTGCAGCAAGCTGGTGGGGGGAAAAAACGGTTACTCACCCTTTTTGTAACTCTTGCTCTTCCAGCTGTATTGCTCATGTCTATTCCAGTTAGGTGTGTGCGAGTGATGTGTGCATGGCTGTCGGAAACTTTTCCCTAGCAGCTACCCGTCGGGCCGGCTGTGGAGCCCCCTGGAGTGGCGCTCTATATACCACCCTGCCGGCCCGGCCCCCCTTCAGTTCCTTCTTGCCGGCAACTCTGGCCCCTGGGTAGGCAGGCCGAGTCTTTCTTCGGTGCCGTTCGGAGGAGCGCTCCGCACCGAAGCGCGTGGGGCTGGGTCCTGCTGCGACTGGAGGGCTGACTCCATGAGCAGTTGTTTCAATTGAATATCCCTCTCTTTTCTGGTGTGAGGCTTGAAGGCCTTGCAGATCTTCCACTTGTCTACCTGATGGGCTGCTCCCAGACACCGGAGACAGGAGTCGTGGGAGTCGCCCGTGGGCATAGGCTTGGCACAGGAGCTCCAGGGTTTGACGCCCTGGGACGGCATGCCCCGGGGCCCCGCAGGGCACTTGGTGAAGGGGAAAACCCCCCAGCCGTTAAAGACTACAATTAACAACTAGAAGAGAAACACTTAACTAACAATGGGTAACTATATACAAAGATAAGCAGAAGAGCTAGGGATTTGTGGGACACCTGCGAGCAAGAGACCACTGTTCCAACAACCGTCACTGGCGGTAAGAAGAAGCTGAAGGGGGTCCGGCCGGCAGGGTGGTATATAGAGCTCTGTACCGGTGCCACTCCAGGGGGCTCCACAGCCGGCCCGACGGGTAGCTGCTAGGGAAACATTTCCGACAGCCATGCACACAGCGCACGCACACACCTAACTGGAATTGATATGAGCAAGCACTCGAGGAAGAACGCTGCAGAACCACTTGAGAAAATGCAGAACTTTCCATGGCAGAGGTCCAGATAATCCCTGTCTCTCCTCCACAGCAGCACCGGATCTGCTTTAATTCAGCCAGGAATTAATGCAGGGAAGCCCTATGGCCTGGGTCCTACAGGAAGTCAGACTAGATGATCACACGGGGGCCAGCTTCAGTGAATGATGCACAGGCTCCAGCCACTACAGAAAGCAGCCATAGCTCAGGTCTGTGCTTGAGTCCCTCCACTGGCTCCCAGCTGACTCCTGGGGTCAGTTTAAAGCCTTGATCCCTAATTTTCAAAGTAATTAGGGGATCATGCCCCAGCTGCACCAAAGCCCATATCTGATCTATAAACCGCAGTGAGTGCTGCACTCCTTGGGACGTGCAGGTCCCATCACCCAGTGCGAAGGTGAGCTAGGGACAAAGCGTTCTCCAGGGAGAGGACCCAGCCGTGCGACCGTCCTCCAGAGACCAGGCTAGCCCGGAGTCTGATCAGCTCTAGGAAACGCTGCAAAGCCAACACCAGCTAAAAGGGACCTCCTGCGCCATTGTGTCCACGCCCTGCTATCACAGCCATCCACCCCCCTGACAGAAATGCGTCCAGCTCCATCCTCAGCTGGGTTGGGCTCTCAGCGTTGGTAAATGCAAAGTAACGCACACTGGAAAACATAAGCCCAACTATCCACCCAAAAAGAGGGGGGTTTAAATTAGCTGCTACCTCTCAGGAAAAAGACCTTGGTGTCTCTGCGGGTAGTTCCCTGACAACATCTGCTCAAGGGACAGTGGGAGTCAAAAATGCTCCGCGAATGTTAGGAGCCATTAGAAAAGGGTGCGGTAATAAGACAGAAAATATCATAATCCCACTGGAGAAAGCCCTGGGATGCCCACGCCTTGAATCCTGCATGCCGTTCTGCTCACCCCCAACTCAAAAAAGAGACGTTAGAATTGAAAAAGGAACAGAGAAGAGCAATGAAAATGATGAGGGGGATGGAGCAGCTTTCCTATGAGGAGAGATTAAAAAGCTGGTGTTTGTTCAGTTTAGAAAAGAGATAACTAAGGGGGGGATGTGAAAGAGGTCTATAAAATCCAGAATTATTTACCCCTTCCCATAACACAAGGACCAGAGGTCACCCAACAAAGTAACAGGCAGCAGGTTTGAAACAAACGCAAGGCCGTATTTCTTCACACAATGTACAGTCAGCCTGTGGAACTCCTTGCCAGAGGATGTTGTGAAGGCCAAAAGTCTAACTGGGTTCAAAAAAGAATTAGGTAAGTTCCTGGAGGACGGGTCCATCAATGGCTATCAGCCAAGATGGTCAGGATGCAGCCCTGTGCTCTTGGTGTCCCTAGTCTCCGACGGCCAGAAGCTGGGACTGAATGACAGGGGATGGATCATTTGAAATTGCCCTGTTCTGTTCATTCCCTCGAAAGCATCTGGAATGGGCCGCTATCAGAGACAGGATACGGGGCTAGATGGACCATTGGTCTGACCCAGTGTGGCCTTCTTGCATTATTTATTTTGCCTCCACCCTTCCTAAGGGGAGGCTGTTCCAGAACATCTCACCTCTGATGGGTAGAAACCTTCTTATCTCCAGCCTCAGTTGCTTCCTTCCCAGTTTATCCCCATTTGCTCTTGTCCAACACTGTCCTTTAGCTTCAGTAGCCCTTTCCCTTCCATATTTATAGACACAACCAGATGCCAGCTCAGCCTTCACCAGGCCAGGCTAAACAGGCCGAGCCTTTCAGTCTCCTCTCGTAAGATCAGTTCTCCGCTCCCCTGATCAGCCTGGGAGCCCTTCTCTGCACTGGGCCAGTTTGGATCCCTTGTTCCTGAACACGGGTGACCAGAACTGCACACGGTGTTCCCGCTGAGCTCTTCCCAGTGCCTCGCCCAGGGGCATTAATGCTTCCCTATCGCCCCTGAAAATCCCTCACCGGATCCAGCCTAGGCTCTTTGATGGAGCCTTTCTGCTCTCAGTGACACTCACAATTTGATCACCCCCTTCCCCATGCAGGGTTCTGACCCTGTAAAGGGAGAAGGGCCAGAGACTCCATGGAGTCCACTCAGGACCTTTGTGTTGCTATTGGTTCCATGTGGAAGGTGCCGGGATGCTATGGTGGTGGGCTGCAGGACAAAAAACTTGGAGGGGCTGGACCCTGTGGGGCAGGGGAGATATATTGAGGCTGTTCTGCAGTGGGAGGGGAGTGCTGGGGTGACTGGCTAGCTGGACTAGTTCTCCCCCCACCCAGCTGGCCTAGGGGCAGGTGACACCCAGGTGGAAACACTCAATTAACCAGCTGGGCTGGGCCAGACTTTTCAATAACATCTTGGGGAACCGGTTCCAGGGGCTTGTTTACTGCAGCGCTAGGCAATGGGGTACAGGAAGGTTCCCCTCTGGGGGGCACTGGCTCCAATCTGGGTGGGGAAAGGGATATGGGAGCCCTTCTCCTCTAGGGGGCGCTGGCTCTGATCCATTGTACAGGTGGGGGACTGGCTGGCTCGTGGGGTGGGGACTGGGTGTGGGTGTGGGATTCCTCCTGTGTTGCCATGACCCTAGCCTGGCTCCCCCCTCTCTCCAGGCTGCCAGGCTGACCCCCTCCCCAGTCCGTGGCTGCTGCCTTTCAGGGGGGGGGGGGAGTGTGAACAAGCCAATGGCTGCCCCATGCGGGTGACGCCACCTGGTGCCTCTTTCACCTTGTTCCATTCTGATTGGGGGGGCCGGGGGCGGGGGGGGAAGACAGTGAACACTGGGCTTGAGGGTGGGGTGGTGAGCCTGCTGGGGGAATGGGGAATCCCCTGGAAACTCCCCACTGCTGGGGCATCACCCCCCTGTTGCATGCGGTGTGGGTCCGGTGGATGATGGGTGAGGCCGGCTGGGGGCGAGGGGGCTTGCAAGCTCATGGGGCCATGCGGAGCCCAGGTGGCTCATCTACCATATGGCCTTGGTGGAACGGGCCTGATTCCCACCCTCCACTGCCTGTACCCCTCACCCCAGATCTTAGGGAGCAAAGCCCTCCCTATAACCCTCCCCTCTGCTTTCTCCTAGTCTGCCTGGGGGGCTGTGCTCTGGGCAAGGACTTGGAGCCCTCGGTGGCTGAAGCCCCCTCGTATCCGATGCCCCTGGACCTGACCCTGCGAGATCCAAGCTACACGGCTGCCCAGCTCCCCGGGGAGGGGCCCCCAGCTGGGGAGCACAATGGGTTCCTGCGGCCCAAAATGAAGGTATGAATTGGGGGCCAGGAGAGGCAGGGGAGCTCTTCCAGGCTCAGGGTGCATAGGGCCCCCGTGTGGCCAATCTGGGCTGTTCAGGGTTGATTGCCCAGGGGAACCTCAGGATCTATCCGTGCCCAGAGAACCCCCTTCTCGCCCACTGCACTGTGGCTGGGTACCAGGGAGGGTCTGAGTGTCATCATGAGCACCTGGCCGACCCGATGCCCAGCTTCCCTGCTCTCCCTGCCTGAGCTTCTTGCCCACACAGCTTTGCCAATGCTCCTCAATCCTGACACCCAGCTCCCCTGCTGTCCCACGGCGCTGGGGGGCAGAGACTGTGGGGGGTGTTTGGGGGTCCCTGTTTGTGAGTGTCCAGGGAGGTGGGGGCTGGTTTGGGGAGGGGAATGGAGCAGTGGAGGCTCTGGTGCTTGGGACGGCCTCCCCAGGGCTCCTGGGGTTGGTGGGGGTGCCCTTGGGCCTGGGGGAGGAGACAGAGCCCTGTCACTGGGCACCCCCTCCTTGGGATCCGGGGTGACAGCTCCATCCCCGCCCCCGGCAGGTGACGCTGGGCGAGGGGCCGGGCGAGCTGTTCTCCTGCCCCGTGTGCCAGAAGGGCTTCAGCTACCAGCGCATGCTCAACCGGCACCTCAAGTGCCACAGCGAGGTCAAGCGTCACCTGTGCCCCTACTGCGGGAAGGGCTTCAACGACACCTTCGACCTCAAACGCCACGTCCGCACCCACACCGGTGAGAGCCCTGCCCCCGCCGGGGCACCTCCCCACCAGCCCTGCCCCCGCCCGGACACCTCCCCACCAGCCCTGCCCCCGCGCCCGCACCGGCGAGAGCCCCGCCCCCGCCCGGACACCTCCCCACCAGCCCTGCCCCCGCGCCCCGCACCGGCGAGAGCCCCGCCCCCGCCGGGGCACCTCCCCACCAGCCCTGCCCCTGCGCCCGCACCGGCGAGAGCCCCGCCCCCGCCGGGGCACCTCCCCACCAGCCCTGCCCCCGCCCGGACACCTCCCCACCAGCCCTGCCCCTGCGCCCGCACCGGCGAGAGCCCCGCCCCCGCCCGGACACCTCCCCACCAGCCCTGCCCCCGCGCCCGCACCGGCGAGAGCCCCGCCCCCGCCGGGGCACCTCCCCACCAGCCCTGCCCCCGCGCCCGCACCGGCGAGAGCCCCGCCCCCGCCCGGACACCTCCCCACCAGCCCTGCCCCCGCACCGGTGAGAGCCCCGCCCGGACACCTCCCCACCAGCCCTGCCCCCGCACCGGCGAGAGCCCCGCCCCCGCCCGGACACCTCCCCACCAGCCCTGCCCCCGCGCCCGCACCGGTGAGAGCCCCGCCCCCGCCCGGACACCTCCCCACCAGCCCTGCCCCCGCCCCGGCGAGAGCCCCGCCCCCGCCCGGACACCTCCGCACCAGCCCTGCCCCCGCGCCCGCCCGGACACCTCCCCACCAGCCCTGCCCCCGCGCCCGCACCGGCGAGAGCCCTGCCTCCCCCAGCCCCGCCCCCATGCACACACAGGTGAGAGCCCTGCCCCTTCTGGGACACGCCCCAGCCAGCCCCGCCCCCCACAAGTGAGAGCCCTACCCCCACTGGGACAGGTCCCCACCAGCTCCGTCCCCGTGCCTGTGAAGCCTAGACCCTTTTCCCCACCAGCCCTGCCCCAGCACCTGCACAGGTGAGCCTTGGCAACAGGCCCCACCCCTTAGCCCTCCCCCTAGGGTTCTGGGGGATTTCTTAACCCTCTCCACCCTCTGCACTGGTGGAATGAACGGGCCCTTGGGGCTGGGATTGTGGGGTGCTGTGTCTGTCTGTGTGCACACACCAGGGGGGGTTACTGGGTTTCTGGGCAGTGGGGCTGGCTCTGTGCAGGCGGGAGTCGGGGGGGCTAGGTCCCTGGGGATGAAGGGAGGCACGAGGGGGGAATGTGCACAGGGAGTGCTAACCCTTCGTGTCCGTCCCCCCCCGCTGCAGGCGTGCGGCCGTACAAGTGCAACCTGTGTGACAAGGCCTTCACGCAGCGCTGCTCCCTGGAGTCGCACCTGAAGAAGATCCATGGGGTGCAGCAGCGCTACGCCTACAAGGAGCGGCGGGCCAAGCTCTACGTGTGCGAGGAGTGCGGCTGCACGGCCGACAGCCAGGAGGGCCACCTGCTCCATCTGCGGGAGCAGCACCCTGACAGCCCCCTGCTGCTCAAGGCCTCGCGCAAGACGGCTGCCTCCCTGCACAGTGCCCTCCCCACCCTGCTGCAGAGCAGCCCGTGCCTGTGAGACGGCGTCCCCTGCAGGGCACCCCGTGCCTGGGAGACGGCGCCCCCTGCAGGACGGCGCCCCCTGCAGGGCACCCCGTGCCTGGGAGACGGTGCCTCCTGCAGGGCACCCAGGTGCCTGGGAGACGGCACCCCCTGGAGGCTGGGCAGGGCCCTATGCAGCAATGAGCCCCCGTGAGACAGTGTCCCCTGGTGGGCGCCCAACACTGGGGCAGGACCAGTGACTGAGCCCTGCTGCCTGGAGGCTGGACACCACATGCTCCCTCCCAACAGTGGCCTGGGACGTGGACAGCACGTGGCAAATGCTCCGAAGAAGCCCCCACCCCCTGTGGAGGAGAAGTCCTCAATGCTACGCTGTCCCCCCACCCCCCAGGGGCAGCCAGCTATCCACAGGCCACTGACTTTGCACTGCTCCTTCCCCGAAGCCTTGGGGGAGATGCGGGCAGCTCCCTTCTGTGGGCTGCGTGGGTGCCCCACACCCTCCCTGGGCTGGCACTGCCCAGTCCCCCGGAGGCTCTGCCCACAGGCTGGGCAAACAGGATTTTTTACCATTGTGCTTTTCTGATGGGGGCTGGGCAGCAGGAGTGGGGTGGGGAGGAGCATTACCCCCCCCATCTCCATCTCGGTGCCATCCCCATCCATTCCCCCCCACATACACACTCAGGAAGAACCCAGGGGCGGCTCCATTCCCTGCCCCCATTGATCCCATCAGGACCATTCTGCCCTGGATTTCCCAGTCCCACCTTGGCCCCACACCCAGCTGTTCCTGCCTGAAGTTTGCCCTGAGATTTGCTCCCGGGCTGCTGCTGCTTTGGGGAAGGCATTGACATTACAAATCCCAGCTGTCCCCACCCCGGGAGTCTCCGTGGCTGACAGGAGACCTGTGCTGGGGGCCTGAGAATGCCTGGGAAGGGGACAAGGCTCATTCAACTCCAGGGCCCCAACCCCACTTGGGAGAAATATCCATGACGTTAAAATCTGGGCACCAGGTTTGACTCTGGGTAGAGACGCCTCCTCAGACATATCTAGGAGTTGCGGGGGGATCCTCCATTTCTATAGCGCCAATTCCCCAGGTCCCTCAGTGCCACTGTTCCCCCCCCGCCACCGCCGTTGCAGAGCTGTCACTAACCTGGACAGCTGGGGGGGATCATGGTGACTGGAGAATGTTGATCAGGGATGTGGGATTTATCTGAATCCCCCCGCATCCTCCGCCTTATTTGTGCTGCTCTCCTGAGGCGGGGGGCTGGGGTACAAATGCTTTAATGGGGAAGGGGGAGGCTGCGGGGAGCCCCCACACCCACTAGGTCCCCTTCCCGCTGCCTGCTCCCCTCCAACACCTCCTTTATACACCAGAGAACACCTGGTAATTGGGGTCCCCGGGATCAGAGCAATTGCAGACCTCCACCTGCATGGCCAGCCCCAGAGCATCTACTCACCGGGGCGGGGAGGTGGTCATAGCAGACACCCTAGGTCAGAGGGAATGGGGTAGAGCCTCACCATGGCCACGCATGGGTCTGCACCCCACATATGACCAGCTGGGCTGTTACCCCCACCACCACCTACCCTCTTCTGGGCCCATCATGACTGCAGTGGGGCAATGCCAAAGACCCAGCTTCCCCCACACATACTAACTCAAATCCCTTTAAATCTGGGAGTGGCTGCCTCTCCTCCTTGGGTAGATATTGGGGGACTGCCAATCTCCAGTGCCAAGAGGATGAGTAGAGGGATCAGTTTCCAGCTTAGCAGGGAGCTTCCCCCCAGGGCAGAGGGGACCCCACATCCCACTAAGCTGGGCTGCTCTAACTGCGTCCATCCTGTCCCCCACCCCCTGCACATACAGAGGTGGGGCAGTGGGTCCTGGCAGGGGTGTAGTAGGAGGTGTCGGGGTGCCAGGGCCTGGATCGTGTTTACAGTTTGGCTGTGGGAAACGAGCCAGACAGTTTGTTAGTAATTGTGAGTTTGTATCTTTGTCTGTTTGTGAGTCTATTAAAATCAGGGAATTGAACCAGCTCTGAGCAGTGCTCCGCACTCCTGTCCAGCGGCCCTTGCCTACCCCAGCCTGCTGCTGTCCCAGCCCTGGAGCCCCCTTCAGCGCTCCCAGCACCACACGGCATGCCCCCTCCAGCTAAGGCTTGTCTAGCTGAATATGCAGAGTGCGGCTGCCACCCTCCCCGCCCACTTGCCACAAACTATGTGTTCCCATAGCCAAGCCGGAGGAGGGGGAGAAGGGGGAATGGGACGGGGTGGGGGGGTGTACTGCCAGAACTCACAGAAAGGGGGGCAGCCAGGACCATGGCTTGGCTAGGAGGCAGTAATGGATCCAGAGCAGAGACAGCAGCTATCCCACCGGTATCCACCCCCCGCACCCAATTGCAATCAGACCCATGGGCCCCTCCAGCCTGGGATTGCCCCCCCCTCCCTGGATCAGATGCATGAGCCCACCCAGTGGCCTCCTTCAGCCTGGCGTCCCCTCCCCCTCCAGTTGCTAATTGTCCTGCTGGCTGGTTATTCCAAGAAATACCGGGTTTTTCAGGGCCCCGGCCAGGTTTGCAAACCAAGGGCTGCGTTCTGGGACAGCGGCTGGAGCCGCGCTGCCTTCTCAGCCCTTACAGAGCTGTGGCTGCCCCAGAGTAATGCCTAGCGTCAGCCACGCAGCCATCCCCCAAGAAAGGAGGCAGCGGGCCCTGCTGGCCTGGGAAGTCTGTGTCAGGCTCTGGCAAGCAGGGGCTTTGTGCCACCCCACCCAGACCTGCCCTTAGCTCCCCCGACCCCAGTTACAAATCCCAGCTCTGTGGCCGCGTGCCCCCTGCAAAGCCTGGCTGGTGTGTAAAGAGAAGGAGCCACTGCCCGCTGGCAATGTAAAGCGTCCTTCGCCTGCCCGGCTCTGGCACTGGCAGTATTAGCCGGCTGTTTGAGTGCAGCAGACCCCTGTGCCCCACACACTCCTCCCTCCAGCAGGGCGGGGTCTCCCGCCACGCTGATGGGTATTAGAGGGGAGCACCCACTCAGCCTTAACTCTGCCCCGCTGTGGAGCGGGCAGTAGCTGCTGTGGAGTCTCGGCACACATGCCTGCTGCAGGCCCTGTGTTAGGTGAAGCTGTATTGAGCGGTGGAGGGGTTAGTTGGCCCAGCTTGGCAGTACTGTACTTGGACCATGAGATGATCTGCGTGGGGTGGGGTGGGTGCCTCTGCCTCCCCTCCCCACCCTCCCCGCCGTGTGTATGATCAAAGGCTAGAGGCTCATGTGGACTGTGCTGTGGTATGTACCTCACCCTGGCAGTGGTAGGGTGAAGGGGAGCTAGTGAGGCCAATCAGCCCATCTGTGGCACCTCTCCGGGAGAAGCGCCACAGAGGGGCCTGCAGGCAGCGCTTGGGTCCTGTCCCTGAAGGGAGGCCAGGACCAAGCCCCGGGAGGCAGCGCGGTGGGCTAGAGTCAGGACGGACTCTGCAGAGCCCTGTGGCTGCAGCAGGAGGGGTGGGAGCAGTTGAGCTGGCCCGTGGGGCAGGGGCAGGGGCAGGGGCAGGAGCAGGGGCAGGACGCTCTGTGTGGCCTGGCCGGATGGCCGAGTCACCACCCAGCTGGCCAAAGCCCAGAGGAGAGTGAGGCAGAGGGCCTGCGACGCTGGGTCTCCCCAGAAGGAGGCGCCCCAGGCTGGTGAGTCTGCGACAACACTCCTTGGGAGCCCCATCAGGCCTGGCTCCAGCTCTGCGTTTTGTGGGTTTTCGCTAGCCAGGCCCCCGGGGATTGTCAGCGGCCAGGTGGGTGCTGGGCCTGCTCTGGGAGGCTGATGAAGGGCGAGTGGCAGTCCGGCGTTAGCAGTCGGCTGAGGGGAGAGGGGCTGGTGGGTCAGGCTCAGAAGCAGGCACGGGCTGAGTGCAGAGCCGTGGCCAGAAGCCCCCACTCGGTACAGCACAGAGGGTGGCTCTGGGTGCTGAGGCATTGCTCAGAAAGGCCCGAGTGAAGGTTGTGGGGCCGTTTCCCTGCACTCGGCATTTCCTGGCATCGCCGTTCTGTGGCACTCGCCGGTCGGGAAGGGACTGAGCTGCACCGGGCACTGCACGAAGCCAGGTCAGGTCGGGGGGATTCTGCAGTGCCCAGCAGGCACCAGCTGCTGGCTATTTTCCTCCCTAAGGCTGGGCATGTGGCCCCTCCTCTCAGCCTTTGATCACCCAAGGCTGCTCCCCAGCACCCTGCACTCGCTCAGGTGGGAGTTACCCCTTGAGTTGCTTCTGTCGAACTCACCAGTGTCCGGCTTCCAGACAAGCAAAGGGCCAGCAGGGTGCTCAGGAGTAACGTCAGGCATAGAGACCCCCTCGTTGCCAGTTGGATGGGCTGAGCTGGGCACATCACCTAGCCCAGGGCATCGAACAGTCTGGGCATTGTGAGCTTCACTGACTCGCTACACTGGCGACGTACCCACCGTGGCAGTCAGATCCACAGAGACCATGGGGTTATAGCGGGCAAGGTGAGGGGGGTGTGTCACAGAACGGGGACGTGCACCCATCGACTGCCCCACCACAGTGAGGCCTTGCCTATCTCCCACCTGGTGCAGCAGGGCCCGCTCTGTGGCCCGCACCCAGCCTGAGATAACAGCCCCCACAGGTGGCCTTCCAAGGCCACATGGAGTCGTAGCGGTTTAGGGCCGTCGGGCTCCATTAGCGCATCAAGGCTGACCTCCTGGACGGCACAGGCCAGAGCTTGTCACCCAGTTCCCCCTGCTGGAGCCCAATCACTTGAGTTGGACTAAAGCATCTAGCAGAAGGGCAGCCAGTCTGGACCTGGAGCCATCAGGAGATGGAGGCGCTACCCTGGCCCATAGGGGCATGTTCCGATGGTTACTCACCCTGTGCTAAGCTGGATGTGAGCTGAGTAAGTAACCTGCACGAAGGCACTCCCCAGCCTCCATGTCAGCGCAAACAGCCCATCCCGGCGCTGTTCCCCAGGGGGGCAGCAATGTGCTGAGCGATCCTCCACAAAGGCAGCTTCTCCGCTGCAGGGGCTCAGCCTGAAATCCAGCTCGCCCGCTGGCCTGTGGGCAAAGAGCTTGCCGGGTCTCCGATCCCAGCGGGACACGTGCCCCTGGTACCCCTGGCACCCCCCTGGCTGGCAGCACCGACGGCGAATCTGCCTCCACAAAGCCAGAAGCCTGCGGGAGCTGCAAGGGACCCTGCCTGAGAGCTCGGGTGCCTGTGTGATCCCCGCTGTGCCCGCTGCCACCCTCAGGGCCAGCGAACTGCGCACAGGGCCTGGGGCTGGCGCCCTCTAGAGGGGACAGGCCCCCGTGTCCCAGTCCCCACCCCACTGAGCCAACCAGGCAGTCCGCCCCGCCCTGGGGCTGGCGCAGAGGGGAAAGGGTCCAGCTCCCAACCGGAACAATTTCTGTTGCTAGTAGCAATGGGAGGCAGGATCGCTCTACAGATGGCTGCTCCCCGGGCCTGGCAGCCTCCCTGTGCACGAGCCTGAGGGGCGCCCAGCCGCCCGTGAAGAGCTGGGGGCCCCTTGAGTGGAGTTTAATTTACCAGTCCACTGGAGCAGCGGGTGAAGGGGGTGGCATTCAGAACAGTGCAAAGGGCTGGCAAGGCTCCTGGGGTGAGTGTGTATGGGGATGGCTATGTACGGGAGGGAAGGGTAAGGCTTTAAATCCCTATTTGAGGCCTTCAGTAACTCAGCCAGAGCTGCTGGGCCTATTGCAGGAGTGGGACGAGGAGGTTCTGTGGCCTGTGATGTGCAGATCTATGGCCTGCGATGGTCCCTTCTGGCCTTGAAGTCTATGAGCCTATGCTGGGTGGGGCGGAGCAGTGGTGGTGGGACGGGGCTAGGCATGTGGCTAGATGGAGGTGTGTGTATGGGGATAGAGGGGTAGGTGGATGCAGATATAGATGGGGCATGTATTGCGCTAGAAAGAGAAGGATGGATGGGGATGGGGAAGTCAGCTAATCAATGAGTCAAGCACTCCCAGTGGAGGAAATGCCAGGCTAAAGGTATCCGTAACGCTGCCCCTGGCAGTCGTCCTTTCCAGGATCTTGTACCCAACCAGGTCATCACTAGGCACTGAACTAACAATCTTCACATCCACACCCAGACCGTGGTCTCTTGAGCTAAAGGACTAGCAGAAGTAGGTTGTTATCCTCTGTATAGTGCAACCAGCCCAAGGAGTGCAGCTCTCTCTCACCCACCCGCCTATTTGCTACAGTCTTGGGCATTTGGACTCCCGGCTTCCATCCGCAGTTTAGGCACGGGGGTCTAGTGGTTAGAGCAGAAGGGGGCTGTGAGTCAGGGCTTTTGGGGTCTCTCCTGCTCAAGGAGGGTAGTGGGTTATAGTGCGGGAGGGGACGGCCTGGGAGTGAGGACTTGTGGGGTCTAGCAGTTACAGATCACGCAGCCAGGTGTGTGGATTGTGCACAGCTGTGGTGAATGAGGGTTTTGTGACTCAATTTCTCTTTGACTGGGTGGCTATAGGGGTTACTTGCTTGTCCTGGCAGGGGGTAAGGGCTGGGGAGGGCGGGGGTGAATGTGCCATCCACGCACATGAATGGAAGAGCCAAGGCTGGAGCACAAAGGCCCAGTGCCCAGCAGCCAGGCAGGGGCGCGTAGGGAAGGATCGTGGGTTGAACAGGGTGGTTGTCAAGGTTGCTCCTGGGACACCCGGGGACGCTCCACCTTGCAGAGACCTGCTGGAGCTAGCTCTCCTTGAGCGCGCGTGCTGGCCGGGGTAGCACAGGCAGAAGCATGGGCTAGCAGCTCCAAGTGCAAACCCGCCCCCACCCCACATACCCAGCAAGGCTGCCCCATGCCGCGCCCGTGCTGCCCCAGCTAGTCTCAGTGCACTGGCTCCATGAGTTAGATGTTGTGGGGGGCAACTTACCGACCCTCCGAGCCACGTATGACAATCGTCAGCAGTTCGAGAGCCGGGACACGCCTGCTGGGGCTTTAGCTGGCCGAGAGGGGCTACCAGGGCTCCAGCCCTACTCCCGCTGAAGCTCTGAGAACCCCTCCCTGCTGGGCATAAGCCAGAGGTGATGCGGGGTGGGGAAGGGTGTGGAGTCATGTGCCCCCCCCCAAATTTTTGCCACGGTTTGCTGGCCCCACTAGGTGTTGCTCTCGGGCCCCCTCCCTGCACGGCAGCTGCTAGAGCCACCAAGCTGGGAGCTGTGGCCATGGGGAGCGGCCACGGCAAACAGCTGGGAGCTGCAGGGAGGGGCTGCTTAGGGTAAGTGGGGGGGGGGATGTGACTCAAGCTGTTGGGGGGGGAAACCTTTAAATTGTGTCCCCCACTCTCAGCAGGCACCAGTTGTCTCTGGCAGAAGCCCCCGCCCCCACCCCCACACCACAGGGCAGAAGCCCCAAGCTTTCCTCTCCCCCCAGTCTGGTAGGCAGAGAATGGGGGTCAGAGGGGGGCACTGTGGGAGCCGCACTGTAAAATGCTGCACGCAGCTCACATGCTGCAGTTTGGCCACCCCTGAGTGAGAGCCTTAGGGAGGCCACTCGCCCGGTTTTCCCCAGACAAGCTGCTTTGGGTGGGAGGGATTGTTCCCCGTCTGCTACTGGACCAAAGCCGGCCGTGGTTTTGTCCAGTATCGGACAGGGGATGCTATCTTACCACTCCTCCTGCGGCATGTCCTCCCATGCACGGGACCAGGCCATTTCAGCCCCACCGGAGTGCCCCATAGTCCAGGAACGGGTGTGGCCACCCAGGGCTGGCCCACAACATTTTGGCACCTGAGGCGGGGAGCTCAAATGACACCCCCAAGCCCGCTCGCGTGGGCCAAAACTTTGAAACTCTGGGTCCTAGTGGTGCCCCCCACAGTCTGGCACCTGAGGTGGCCGCCTCATGGTAAGGCCAGCCCTGTGGCCACCCTAGGGAGTCGGGAAGTCACCCCCAGCTCCCAGTGCAGACGTACCCAGGCGCTGGAAGCTGAGAGGGCTCCCAGCCCAGCACGGCTGGCTAAGCCTGGGCAACCCTTCAAATGTAGGTGGACAGAGCTGTGTTGCTCAGGGGTCTGCCACTTCCCCAGCCATGGGACATAGCTCTGCCCACCTGACCCCAGTGCAGCCTCAGCTGGTCGCATGTTGGGGCCGTTGGCAGCCTGGGCTCTCACTCGAGCTTGGCTTCGCCACGCTGCCCTAAGAGCTCCCCGAGGGGCTTTGCCAAGGGACTAATATACCCCAGCTTGCTCCGAGCGGGCCGCACTGTGGCCCGGTGAGTGGCTCCCTGAAGCGTGCTGTGGCGAGCGCATGGCGTGATACGGGGGCTGGAGCCAGCAGGCCGGGGCGTGGAGCTGAAGAGCTGCGGCTCTCACCCTTGTGGGTGCCTAAGTGGTGGGCTCGGCAGAGGCATGGGGATCCCGCTGCGAGTCGGTGGAAAGGCCAGGGTAGCACGCGCCCTGTCAATCGGGGCCAGCCCTTGAGAGAGGCAGCGCGGCAGAGTGGAGTGATTGTGTGTGTGTGTTTAGTGGCCTCCCTCTAACAGGGGTACTGAAGTGCAGAGAACTATTCACAGCAGGGAGCAGAAAAGGGGGAGACCAGACCCATGATCTCCTAGCCCAAAGACCTTCCCCTAGGCAAGGGTGGGTCAGTCCTAGGCCGCTGTGACCGGGCTGAGAGTCCTGTGGCAGGCACAGCTGCAGAGTATTGTATTAATTCTCTTAAAGCACAGAAAGGAGCTGACTTATTAACGACCCCGGCAGTGTAACGAGCTGGTGGGAGCGGCTCAAGGAGCTTGGGGCTGCCATGCCAGATTGCAATGTCCTTCAAAGAGAAACGCCAACTCCTGCTCCCCAGCCAGGGGCTCCCTCCGCACTTTCACACACATCTCCCCTGGTGCTTCTGGAGTGGGGGGCAGGGGCTGTTTACACAGGGATCTCTTGCCTGGTGCTGAGACACCGCCTCCTGGAGGGCTGTTTACGCCGGGGACCAGCTGTGGAACATCCCAGCTCGTAACACCCGGGCAGCATTTCACTCAGCATCTCCGCCCAGCGCCAGGCAACTGCTCCGCTCTGGGTTTGGAGCCGTCTGCCTCAGGGCTGGGCTGAGACCTGGCACCTCATGCAGCAGCCAGGCGCCCTGGTCCTGGGGACAAGACTTAGTGCCTGTGGGTTGGTGTGCGGGTGAAGGGCGCCCCCGTCTGGTCAGTGTGGGCAGTGCCGGCTAGGGGATGCAGCCCAAAGGGGTCTGTCTGGGGGATGGTGCCCTGTATTCAAGCCCCTGCCCTCCCTAAGTCAGCCCCACCCCGGGCCCAGCTCAGAGCCAGCCTCCCCCAGAGGGGAAAGTCCCCATGACTCATTCCCACCCACCCCGATTCCATGTCATCTCACCCTAGCTCGCTACGCTTCCTGAGCTGACGGCATCACGTTCTATTGGCATGGCAGCTACTTGGAAGCCACGGTTTTCCTTTCAGACGGGAGGGTGTGAATTTTGAACGGGGCCAAAGTGAGGAACCAGGCTGCGCCATCTGCACCCACTGTCCCTGCTAGCCCAGCCCTGGACACCCCCCCGCCCCCCAGCTCTGCGGGTGCCCCTTAGCCCTGCCCAGCAACATAAGGCTGCTGGTTGGGAGTGATGGGCTTCGGCTGAGCTGGGACTGGCGTAGCTGGGGGCACCCCACAGCGAGTGCTCCCCACACGCAGGCAGCCACACCAGCGGCAGTGCAGAGTCTATCCAGCAGGAGGCAGGCTGCCCCCAATTCTCTGGTCTTGTCACAAACTCAGCCAGGCCAGCAGTGAGCGGTTAGTGAGATGAGTTTTATTGCCCAGCAGGGGCCGGCCCCTCAGGGACCCCGGGTCACTGAGTCCTTCCCAAAACGGCCTTGATCCCTCCAGTCCAACGGGGCGCTAACGGAATCCCACTTGGCAGCTCCTGCACTGCAGACTGTCCTCATGGATGTGAGGTTTGTTCCCGTGCCCTCAGGCAGGGGGAGGGATCTCACCCCTCTCCCCCAGCCCTGGGCAGACAACCCTGTAAACATCTGACACCCCTCCTAACCTAAAACCCAGCATGATTGCGTTGGTCGCTACCCAGTGGGTGCCCCCTCTCACCACCACTCGGTCCTGTGCCCCCACAGAAGGCCCCATCCAGATCGACATGAGGATGGGGTCGCCAGGGAGCAGGGGTGGGGGCAATCCATGGCTAGTGATACCCCTGAGTCCCCCCCTGCTCTGAAGGGGGGAGGGGCATACATATTTGGGGGCAGGGATTGGCAATTAAGACAATAGAAAAGATTCTGCATTAGACTAGCCCTGGGTTCAAGCAGCAAGAAGAGCCCCCGCAGCTGAGGGGGTCCCCTGAGGCAGCATGGCAGGGGAAAAGAGCCCCTCCCCGTCCCCCTCTCCCCCCCACAGCTGGGGGCAGGACCGGGACTCAGGTAGGGCACTGTTCTCCCCCCAAGGGAGAAAGGAGTCATGGTTGAGCTGGGGAGGGACAGCAGCTATTGGGTGGGCATAGAAAGCAGTGGCAGCCTGTGGGGAAGGTGCCCTCCAGAGTTGGGGGGATACCTGGGCTGGAGGTGCAGGGGGCCAGCACCCCATATGGTGCAGGGGGGTAACTGGGCTGGATGGGGCAGCGCCTCCTGGCAGTTGATGGGTATAATGCAATTGGCAGCAGAGTAAGTGGGATGGGAGGGGACAGCACCTCCCCAGCAATGCTTAGCCTCTGAGATCAGATGCCCCCTGGTGGAGACAGAGGGAACTGCACCTCTCGGCTGCATGATGCGTTCACACACTTGTGACTTCTTTGTACAGTTATGAACTGACTGGCCACTTTGCATCGCTGCCCGCCGGGGGGGAAGAGCTGATTGTGTCCGTGGGTTAAGAAGCTAAAGGAAGGGGGTCTGCCATGCCTGCTGCCTGGCCTGGAACCGGACCAGACTGCAATGGACACACAACTGGGAAGACCCTGCATTGGCAAGGGCCTGCCCATGGGCCCACGGGCCCCTGCACGGCCAATGGCAGGACATTAACCACACGGACAGCTGAGAGCAGGGACTCCCTCCAGCACTCGGCAGGGAGGCGGAAGCCAAAGACCTGGAGCTGGAAACTAAGGGAGAACAGGGGTGAGCAGCAGCGGAAGGGAGCAAAGCTGGGTCTCCGGGCAGCAGGACATGCTGAGGTCCTGGCTGCCACCAACACGGGCTCCGGCCTGAGGACCCTGCGACTAATCAATGCTCCCTTGGCCTGGCCAGGCTGCCCGGCCTTGCTGCAGATCCTCCCTGGGCACGTCGCTCCCGGAGAAGGGAGAGTCTCTACCTCAGTCTGATCACAGCTGGACTGGCTGGAGCTCCCAGGCGGAGCAGGCGGTGGTGGTGCCCAAAGGCCCGGTCCTGGAGTTGCTGAGGCTGCATGGGTGCCTGGGGAAAGTGTGGGTCTGGCACACCGCCGGGGTCACTGCCAAAAGACTGGGGTAACACAGCCCTGTCAATCCATAATAGGTGCACAGACACCCCCTGGTGGCGGCAGAAGGAATTGCACCCCAGGCTGCATGATGCACAGGCTCCCCTGATGGCGGTGGAAGGAACTGCGCGTCCCCCATAAGGTGCCTGACTGAGGCTAAGCAGGACTTCGGAGGGGGTGTGGGGAAAGAAAGAAGCTGGTGCATCTCCTGCAAGCAAAGGGTTAAAAGTGGGCGGGGCACGCCCTTAAAGTGACAGCGTGCCGGCTGCATCCGACACATTGGGGGGCAGGTCTCTGTCCGGGATGGGGGAGGGGAAGCAGAATGCAGCGGGGGGGAAGGAGGCCTATTCTATTTCCAGGATGAGGTCATCCCCTTCTAGGTTCATGTCGGGTTTGACGTAGATCTTTTTGACAGTGCCGGCCATGGGGGAGTTGACCACCGTCTCCATCTTCATGGCGCTGAGCACGCAGAGGGGCTGTCCCTTGTCGACCTTTGCCCCCTCCTCCACCTTGATGTCAATGACCTTGCCGGGCATGGGGGCCCCGATCTGGCCCTTGATGTCCTTCAGTGCCTTGGGGTGGAAATGCATCTCCTGGGGGGCGGGGCAGAGAGACAAGGTTAGTCAACACATCTCATGCAGCAAGGCCTTAGATCGGGACAGACCCGTGTGCCCAGCTCGCAACATCAGACCCAGAGGCTCTTCCAGCCCAGTATCTACCCCCTTGGCACCTTCATGGCTTGTGTGTCCTTGACCAGGATGGAGCGCAGCTGCCCATTGAGTTCGAAGAAGACCTCACGTTGGCCAGCCCGGTTCAGGTCTCCCAGCGCAAGGGCTTTGATGTGCAGGGTCTTTCCACGTTCCAGCTCCACCTGCAGGGGGAGACCGAGAGCGGAGAGGCCCCCAGGGCTTCCTGAGTCTGCAGAGAGTTGGAATCAATCGCTCTGGGGGAGGGGCGCTGCCTTGAGTGTAACTGACACGGTGATGTTTCCTGAGTCTGCAAAGAGCCTGAGCTGATCCCTCCGAGAATGGGGAGCCGCCCGACCTGGAACTCCTCCCAGTGTCCCGCTGATCCCAAAGGCCCCCCAAACATAGGGCTTGATAGTCTCCCTTAACCCTATTTCCCACAATCTCCAACCTTCCTGCCTCAAACTTCTCCTCAGGCTCCCCCGACCCCTACTCCCAGGTCCAACCAGCCCCCCCAGAGCCTTATCTCCCCCCGTACAGCCCATGGTCCAAGTCTGCCCACCCGGGTCTGGCCCCTCCCACCCTGACTCCCACACCTCAAACTCCTCGGCGATCTTGGGCCCCTCCAGGAAGAGGCGGGTGTTGAGGCACTCGACGGGGCCAAAGGTGGCCGTGAACTCCTTGAACTCATCGAACACCTTGGGGTACATGGCGGCTGAGAGCACGTCCTCAGGGGTGATCTCCTCCTCCTGGTGCCGCATGCGCAGCTCCTTCTCCAGCTGCTGGAAGTCCAGGGCGGGCAGCGAGGCCCCCGGGCGTCCCTCAATGTGGGGCAGGTCCTTCAGCACCTGGGAGGGAGAGCATCAGGATTCCATGCCGGGGGCTGGAGCAATGGGAGCCCAGGAAAGGGGATACTGCCCACTTTGTGGTCCCCATGACTCACCTTGGAGTGAAAGGACTCAGGGAAGTCCCAGCAGAGGAACCTGATCTAGCCCTGCCACCCACATGCCCGGGATTCCCCTGCAGCCCCACCCCACCCATTGCCCAGCCCCACCTTGGAGCGGAAGGGCTCAGGGAAGCCCCCGTAGGGGATCCCAATGTAGCCCTGCAGAAACTCCACCACGGAGAGCGGGAAGGAGAGCTCGTCTGCCATGGCCTCCACCTCCTGCCGCGACAGGTTGTTCTGCACCATGAACTGCGCCAGGTCCCCCACGATCTTCGATGATGGCGTCACCTGCATGGGCGGAGACGGGTCAGTGCAGGCAGGTCCCCGTCCTGGGGCTGGTCAGAAGTGGTGCCCCCTAGAGGGGACAAAACCCCATGTCCCATTCCCCACCGTCCCGAGCCAGCCAGGTCCCCTGGGCGGGATCAGACCTGGCAGCTCTAGAGGACTGTGGAGGGCTCTGACCTTGATGAGATCCCCCAGCAGCTTGTTGGCTTCGACGAAGGCCTTCTTGACCTGCTTGAACTTGTTGCCCAGCCCCATGCTGTGGGCCTGGAAGTGCAGGTTGGTGTACTGGCCACCCGGGATCTCGTTCTCGTACACGTCGGCGTTGCCCGACTTCATGGTGGCTGTGCAGTCGAAGGCGGCGTAAAGGCCCCGCGCCATCTCCCAGTACTCGCTGTAGTCAAACACCTTCTCTATCTGGATGCCTGAGGCAGGGGAGAGGGAGGAGATGGGGCTCGTCCAGGCTGCAGGGGTTGGACTTGGCCCATCCTGGTGAGTGGGACAGAGGCGGGGCTCTGGGATGATCCACCATCCTGACATCTTGGCTCCAGAGAGCATGGGGGCAGAGCTGGGTCATGCCTCCTCCTCGCTCTTTGCCCTAGCCCATCTCATGATGTTCTTAGACTGGATCGGGGCAGATGCCTTGTCTGACTCTGCGCCCTCCCTGCTCTAAGCACTAGATCCCCTTCCCCTCCCAGAGCCAGGCGTTTAGCGCCCGGGGGCCCTGGCTCCTGCGGCTGGTACCTGTGTCCTGGCTGGTGCCCCGGGTGCAGGCCACCAAGGCGCCCATGCTGGGCTGCGAGGTCATGCCGGACATGGCGTCCACGGCCACGTCGACGATGTCAGCGCCGGCGGCGGTGCAGGCCAGCATGGAGGCCACACCCGCCCCAGAGGTGTCGTGGGTGTGGATGTGGATGGGCACCTCGGGGAAGCGCTGGCGGAGCACCCCCACCAGCAGCTCCGAGGCGCGCGGCTTCAGCAGCCCAGCCATGTCCTGCAAGGGAGAAGAGAGCTGAGCGTGGGGGGGGGCAGGAACGGGGGAGGGTGGGGAGGGGTGAAAGGGTAGGGAGCAGGGAAGGTGCAGGGGGGAACCAGCTGTGGGGGGGCAGAGACGAGGGCAGGGGCTGTGGGAGCGGAGGGGGAAGGCTGGGGCAGGAGGGGATGAGGAGGCAAGTATGACAGGGCGAGCGAGCTCTGGACACCCTCCCCAGTGCCATGATGCCCCCCAAAGGGTCATCTCAGTCCATGATGTCCTGAGCTATGGGTCCCCCCGGGCTCTGCTCCCCAGTGCTGCCAGTGCCCCCACCCGCAGCCCCCGGCTACCCCAGTCCTGGGCTCCCCTAAGTACCTTGATGCAGAGGATGTGTGTCCCAGCTTTCACCAGCTCCTCGGCCAGCTGGACATAGTATTCCAGTGTGTATTTGGTGCGGGTGGGGTCGGCCACGTCTCCCGTGTAGGAGATTGCGGCCTCCACCACCCCCCCGGCTTGCCCCGCTGCCTCCATCCCCAGCAGCATGTTGGGCAAGTAATTGAGGGAGTCGAAGACCCGGAAGATGTCCATGCCGTTCTCCTTTGCCACTTCACAGAACCTGGGGGACCAGGGTCACCTGGTGAGTCCTGGGGGAGAAGGATCCCCATGGGGACTGGGTGCCAGGCCCCCCCATGTAGAGTTATCCCTGCTGACCCACCCCTCAGGTCTGGCGTCAGGGTGAGTCAGCCAGGCGACTCTGGAATCCCACCCCCTTTCCTCACTCCCTCCCCTGGGGGGTCTGAAGCCCTGACCCTCAATCCTACCCCACGGCTCTCTGCTGTCCCAGGCTTGAGCCCCCACCTGCCCAGCCCGGCTGATGCCCTGTCAGCCCACCCCGCCAGCTCACTTGAAGACGGAGTTGTCGGGGTAGTTGGTGTACCCCACGGCGTTGGCCCCCCGCAGCAGCATCTGGAAGGGGATGTTGGGGATGAGCTCACGGAGGTCCTGCAGCCGCTGCCATGGGCACTCATGCAGGAAGCGCATGGCAACGTCAAACGTGGCACCTGGTGGGGTGGGGCAGAGAGGTGAGTACGTGTGACCTGCCTCCACCGGTGTTACCCACAAGTTCTTCCCTCAGCCCTGCCCCTCCCCCCAATCCCATAGTGGATGTTCCCTAGAGGGGAAAGGCCTGTGTCCCATTCCCCACCCCGCCGGGGCCAGCCAGCCCCCCACCCTGGGGCTGGATCAGAACCAGCGCCCCCTAGAGCGGAAAGGCCCCATGTCCTGCTCTTACCTCCCCAGTTCTCAATGCTGAAGAGGTTGTTGAAGTTGTGAGCCACGAAGGGCGAGATCTTCTTGAGGTCATGTGTGCGGACGCGGGTGGCCAGCAGGGACTGGTGAGCATCCCGGAAGGTTGTGTCCATGAGCAGCAGCCCACGGTGCTGCCGCACGGCCTTGGCAAAGCCCTGGGGACCCTCCCGGAGCAGGATATCTCGGAAGCCAGTAGGGGGGTCACCTGAAAAGCAGGGGGCGGATACCATTGCTGTAGGGTTGCAGAGAGACCCCTACACGGCTCCCTGCAGCCCCCCAGGGTGTCGTTACTTAGCCTGGAAGGAGTCACTTACACTCAGCGCTGCTGGTGCTAGGAGGCGCTGCGCTGCAAGGAGGGAGGTGGGGACACAATAGGGGGTGCTCTCCCTTACTCACAGTCAGTGGCTGACCCTAGCATGATGCTAGAGGACGCCAGGAGAGGGATCCCTGAATAAACAGCCCTTGCGCCCCACCCCAGAGGCGGCTGCATCTCAGTACTGGGCCAGGGATCCCTGTACATGACGTGCTCTGTGGGGCTGATGCCTGGTAAATCTTTTCTGACTGCAACTAGCCTGGAACCAGCTCCATGAAATGGGTTGGACAGCTGAGCCGTGGGCCTGAGGTTCCCAGCACGCGTGTGACCGATGCACAGGGCTGGCTTTAATTAGCCAGCATTGCAGCTACGTCGGGTTATTATCGCAGTTTATTTCTTTGTCAGCCGCTAATCCTCAGCCTGAACCAGGCATTAAGAGAATGAACAACGGTGGCTTACAGCTCATTAAGGTTCTCCCAAGCAGCCTGTTAAATCCGTTTTGAGCTGACAGACCCCTAAGTGCTCCCTCCCTGGGCCAGGGAGCAGGCTGGAGCAGAATACAGCACAGCTAATGATTTGCTGGGCAGCCTGGCAAATGGGGCAGGCAGCCACCGAACTGGGAGCGCTGACTCCCAGCCCTCCCCGCGCCAAGCCACTAGAACCCACTGCCCTCCGAAGGGAAGAACAGGGCCCAGAAAGGCCCTGACTCCTGGGAGCGGGGAGCGGGGGAGGAAGTGGAGTCCAGCCACAAGGGCAGAAGGGAGGGCACGTGGCACAGGGAACCCAGGCATCCTGCCCCCCCCCACTCCATCCATGGGGAAGGGAGTGGGAGGGGGCCATAGTGCGGGGGAGGGGCCCTGTGGGCAGCAGACCCAGCAGGTGGGAGGTGCCGGGGTGGGGGACAGGAGAGGAGGGAACTCACCCAAAGGCACAATGGGCACGACGGGATCAATGGGGGATGGGCGGGCCTTGACAGGGATGGGTGTGGTGGGGCCGTTGACCATCACGTGGCCTGGAGAGAGAATGTCAGAGTTAGAGAGCACAGTGCATGGAACACGGCCTGGGCCAGGTATCCCGCCCCCGCCATACCGACTGGGGATCCCGACCCATGGCCCTTATGTTACAGAACCAGCTGGTGATCCCAGCCCTGAGCCTGACGCCGCGGTACGGGATGGACATCATACCCATGGCCCTGACCTGTGGTACTGGATGGGGACTCCGCCCCCTGGGGCTGATCCCACAGTACTGGACAGGCACCCCACAGATGGTCCCAACCCACGGTACCAGCTGAGGATTTTGCCTTCTGGGGGGCTCCTGCCTTCTGGGCCTACCCCTCAGTACCAATTGGGGATCCTGCCCCGGGGCCAGATCTCATGGTACCAGCTGGAGAATCCCACCCATGGCTCTGACCTCACAGATCTAGCCCATGGCCCTGTGGTACCAGACGGGGACCCCATACCTTGGGCCTAACCCCACAGTACTGGAAAGGGACCCTGCTCGGGGTCCAACACCATGGTCCTGGCTGGAGATCCCACCCATTGGCCTGAGTCTGTGGTCCCAGCTTGTGGCCTGTACCCAGATAATGTAGCAGCTTCTGGGCCCTGTTCTGGCCCGGGCGCAGATTGAAGAGCTCAGGGTTCTCGTCGATGAACTGTGTGTCCACCGTGCCCCGCAGGAACTGGTCATTGCTCAGCACATTCTGCAGGAAGGGGATGTTGGTCTGGGAACAAACAGTAACAGGCTATCAGCATGGCTCTGGCATCCCGTGGGTTTAATCCTGGAGGGGGGGAGGCCCCCCCCAAGAACCCAAGGCATTAACCCTTCCCCTCCTGGCCCCAGCAAACCCTGACCCAGAGCTGGACGCCAGGATGGAGAAGATGAGACCTAGCGCTGTCTATGCTGGGGCTTTGGTTGGCGTAACTACCTTTCCCCAGGATGTGAATTTTGTCACCCCTCCCCTCACCGAGTTAGCTACGTAGAGCTAAATTTTAGGTGCAGACCAGGCCTGAGGCTCCGAGAGGGAGGGAGTTGCCCTGATGGTTACTGACACAGGGATGCTGCCTGAGTCTGCAGGGAGCCTGAGCTGATTGCTCTGAAGTGGGGCAGCTGCCCCAGTGTTAGTGAGTCAGTGCCGCCTTCCTTCCCCAAGGGATTATGTCCTAGCCTGATGCCAGGGTGAGGTACACCAGGCAAGGCGCTCCAGAGGAGAAGCAACGCCTTTGTAGCTGGTTATTAAAGCCTCTTCCTCTCTTTGAATCAAATACATAAAAGGTTGTTACAAGAAGGAGGGGAAAAATTTGTTCTCCTTAACCCCTGAGGATAGGACAAGAGGCAGTGGGCTTAAATTGCAGCAAGGGCGGTGTAGGTTGGACATTAGGAAAACTTCCTGTCAGGGTGGTTAAGCACTGGAATCAGTTGCCTAGGGAGCTTGGGGAATCTCCGTCACTGGGGATTTTTCAGAGCAGGTTGGACAAAAACCTGTCAGGGGTGGTCTAGACAGGGGCGGCTCTACCAATTTTGCCGCCCCAAGCAGTCGCCGCCGAAGTGCCGCCGCGGTGGGAAGAGCAGCGGAGCTGCTGCCGAATTGCCGCCGCGGGACACAGGCTGCCGCCCCATTCTGATTGCCGCCCCAAGCACCTGCTTGGAAAGCTGGTGCCTGGAGCCGGCCCTGGACCTAGTTAATACTTAGTCCTGTCTCGAGTGCAGGGGCCTGAACTAGATGACCTTGCGAGGTCCCTTCCAGTCCTACGATTCTATGATTGAATTCAGTTCTCCCTGCTCCCAGCCAATCAGCTCTCATCGCGCTGCAAATACTGCTAACAAATCTAATGACAGATCGAGGCCCATCTCGTACAAGATGTGACAATGGTAGCATGGTCTGGTGGGTTAGCGCAGAGGGTGCGGAGAGTCAGGACTCCTGGGTTCTCTCCTCTGCTCTGGGAGGTGAGTGGTTAGAACTATGGGGAGGTGGAAAGAAGAGGCTGGGAACCAGGACTCCTGGTTCTATCCCTGGCCCTGGGAGAGGAGTGGCATCTAATGGTTAGATTGGGGGGGTGGTGGTGGAAGGCAGGATGCCTGGGTTCTAGTCGCAGCAGCACAGCTGTCCAGCTGCTTGTGTCCAAGGGGTGGGGAGGGGCAGCTACCAGGCTCATGCTTGTGCATTGCGGGGGAGAATGGGGACTGGCTGCTGGATGGGAAAGGCTGGAGTAAGCTGAGCCCCCCTGAGCGTTGTCAGAGCTGTCAAGAGGGATTAGACTCTGGGGAGCTGGACTGTGTCTCATGGGCTGGACGGAACAGCTGCTGCTTGGGGAAGGGCAGAGCACAGATGGGTAGTGGGGGTGCAATGGGGGATCTGGGAATTGCAGAGCGGGGGCGCAGGGGTCAGCAGCTACACTGGGATCTCCAGCCCCATAAACACTGGGGCAGGGCATGTTAGACTCCCCAGGAGCCTAGCCTTGAGTTCAAGGTGAACCCTCTTGCTCTCATAGGAACACAATCACAGCATAGGCTCGAAGCAGTAAAAGATGCAGGACTGAATGTAGCCAGCAGAGGGCAGTGCCTCTCTCACACACCCCCTTACACAGAAGGGGAAACAGAGGGTCTATCCCCAGCTCTTGGAAGGGAGGGGAGGTCTAGTGGGTTAGTGCAGGGGATACGGTTAGCGAATGGGTTCAGGACACCTGGGTCTGGGTTCCCTGGCTCTGAGAGAGAAGTAGGGTCTAATGGTTGAGCGGGGGGTGGGGGTGGGAACCAGGACTCCTGGGTTCCATCCCCATCTCTGTTGCATGACCCTCAGCCCGCCTTGTCCCCTCTCTGCACCACCATATCCCACTCTGCCATGGCGACCCTGACCTGACCTACAAAAACCATGCTGAGCCCCCTGTGAGCAAACCCCTCCTCTCCCAACAACTCCGTTATTTAATGTGCTGCTGGGGTCCTGAAACAGCCCCCTCCGGCCACGGCCAGTGATCCTGGCACCTGGCTCTGCATGCTGAGAAGCTAACGGGCTCCTGGTACCATGGCCAGGGGCAAGGCCTTCATCAGGGATAATTATCCTGCTGAGAACTGATTGCCCTCCTCAATGCCATCACCCAGGGATGGGGGGAAGGGCACTGCACCTGCCATCCTGTGCCCTCCTTTCAGTGCCCATATGCCAGCTCCTCTGCCTGCAGGGGCCGTGCCATGGCTGCAGAGATGCTGCGCTTTTCCTGTTCACTCCTGTGTTAAGGCCCAAATGATGATGTCGGCAGCTGGGCTCCCCCACGGCTGCCCACAGAGGGGCCTCTGCTCCTACCTTACCCACCACCTGATTCCCAGGAGACCGGTCTCCTGGGCTCTGTTCCCAGCTCTGTCCCGACTCACTATGTACCCGGCAGCCTTGCTGTAGTTTTTAAATGGGGAGATGGGAAAACCATGAACTCAAAAGAAACCCAAGGCAAAATAGCAGAGCTGGGAAGTTCTCACACATACACAGAGCAGGGCTGATTCTCTCCAGCAGAGGGCAGCAGAACAGCTAATCCACACTTCAAATAATGCCTGCTGCACTCTGAGCTGCTAGGAAGTAGGGATAGAACCCAGGAGTCCAAACTCCCAGCACCCCCCTAACCTGCGAGAGACCCACCATTTCCTTCCTAGAGCAGGGGATAGACCCCAGGAGACCTGGATTCTCAGCCACTGCTCCCTCCCCTCCCCTCCCCTCCCAGAGACGGGGCTAGAACCTGGAACGCTGCTCCCTCCGCTCTAACCTCCAGACCTCATTCCCTTCTACGATTCTGGTTAATAACTTCCCTGGCCAGTCAGCTAAGGAGGTGCCAAACCCAGGACTCCTGGGTGAGATTCTGTATCCCACTAATGGCTCATTAGCAGCCCCAGAGTGGGCCGGGCTCGGCAAAGGTAATCATAGCCCTATATTAGCTTTATGGGTCCCTTCCCCAGAGCTCTTGGTGGGGGGTAGCAGGAGGCTGAGCCTCATGGAAGTTCAGGGGGGCACAGAGGGCTGAAGCTGGGTTTGAAGGGCAAAAGGGACCAAAGCATTGTTGGGAATGGGGGCTGTTTATACAGGGATCTCTCCCCATTCCTGGCCCTCCCAGCCAGCCTATCCCTCCGCCCTGGGACTGCATCATAGCCAGCACCCCCTTCAGGGGAAAGGCCCCATACCCCATTTCCTGACTTCCTCCCCCCTTACCCAGTCAGCCCCGCAGTGGGAGTGAAGTCTAAGCTAAGTTCCTTCCCACCCTCTACTGTTGCTGCATTTCCTCATTAATTAATTAATCAATCAGGGCGCTCAGCAGTTAATGAAGGAAGAACGTAAGCTAGGTGCAGGGAGAAGAGCCTTGGAGCAGGAGGCTCTTGGCTGAAGGAGGTTTCAGAGAAGGAGCTACGCCCTCAGTTCCCACCTAATTTCTCACCCCATGGTAGGGCTGTCTCCTTCAATCAGGTCCCCAGAGCTCTAGGAGTGAATGTCCCTCAGCGATGGGGCTCTGAGCCCTTCCCTTGCGGATATTGACTACCAGCCCCCCCCAACTCGTAACAGCACTCTCCCCTCCCAGGGCTGGGGATGGAACCCAGGGGTCCTAGCTCCCAGCCCCCCAACCATTAGACTTGACTCGACTCCCCTCCCCTCCCAGAGCTGGGGATGGAGTCCAGGGGTCTTAGCTCCTAGCCCTGCAACCATTAGACTCCCCTCCCCTCCCAGAGTTGGGGCTAGAACCCAGGAATCCTAACTTTGAGTCACTTCTGCTCTAACCACTAGATCCAACTCCTGTAAGTTTGAGCAAATTGCAATTCTGCTCAGTAGGGGGCAGTGGTGTGTCCCCTCCCCCACAGTATCATCTTTAACCCAATCTTAAACCTCTTAAACAGAAACCCCCTCATCGCCCCCCCCCGCTGTAATCCCCATCACACCCAGGCCTAACCTTGCCCCTGTTCATCTAAGTGAACATCTGTTCAGCATCTGGCTGGGAGGAGAAAGACTCAGAGCCCCAGCTGGCATAAGCCAGCACTCACTGGGGGGGCTGGCAGAGAGTGCCTTCCCCTGCACAGCTCTGCCAATGCCCCTCAGTCCTGACCTGCAATGCCCTGCCCTGGGCTCCCCCCCACACCCCGCTCTGCCAATGCCCCTCAATGCTGACCCCTCACCCCCTGCCATCCCAGCCCCAAGGTCTGCAGGGGGCATGTGTGAAGTTTGTCCATAGCACAGAACTGCTGGGCTCTCTGGTCCCCAGGACATGACAGGGACCCCTGGGCTCTGCAGCTCATAAACTCCAGACTTAGAAATGTGAATTGTGACAGGAGTCAGGAAGCTACAAACCTGGAGGGAAAGCCCAGCTCCCTGTACTGGGGATCGAGGCGGCTGCAAACAGCCGGGTATTACAGGGTATTGGAAGGGGGTCAGTAATGTCTAGTGGTTAGAGCGCAGCAGGGCTAGGAATCAGGATTCCATTGCCAGTTCTGAGAGGGGAGGGGGGGGTCTAGTAGTTAGAGTAGAAGGGGCTGGGAACCAGGACTCCTGGGTTCTGTTTTTGTGATTGGAAGTGTGATTCTGATTCCCTTTGTCCCTGCTCTAACCATTAGCCTCCACTCCCTATCTGCAGCTGGGACCAGGCATCAGCGCCCTCAGCCCCTCACCTGGCGAAAAGGGACCATGCACCACCATTCCCACCCGCCCAAGTCCAACTGACAACCTCCCCCACCCCATCCTGGTATATGGGGACCAGCACCAGCCTCCACTCCCCTTCCCTCTCTTCCCCCAGCTCCAGCTGCCAGCCTTGCACCCCCCTCTCCCTTCTGACCCCCCTCCTGATGTACGGTGACCGTGCAACATCCCCTGCCCCCTCCCCAGTGAAAGGGGACCTTGCACCAGCCTCCCCTCCCCTTTAGCTACAGCTGCCAACCCCCTTCCCCGCCTCACCCCACTCTTGCCCTCCAGCTGCCACCTCCCCCATCCTGGTGTATGGGGCTCATGCATCAGCCAGCCCACCCCCACCTGCCCTATCCCACCAGCTCCCAGTCCCCTTTCTCCACCTGCTGATTTGATTCCCCCCCCCTCCGCATCCTGCTGGAAAAGAACCGTGCACCCCCCACCAAGCCTTGCCCCCTCCCCCCTCAGCTGACAGACCCCCCCCGCACGGTGCAGAGGGACCATGCACGACCCCCCCCCCCCGCCAGCCGGGAAGGGGCAGAGCTGGCGCCGTGCGGGGAGGGGAGGGGAGGCCGGATCCTCCTCGCAGCCCTCCCATCCCCCACCCCGCGGCACAGCTCCGGCGCCCGGGCAGGGACCGGAGGGCGCGCGCGGTTCCCACCTCCCGCCGCCGTCTGCAGGGGAGGGGGGGCGGCGCTGGGGTTTGGGGCTCGGCGCCAGGAAGCGGCGGGTCGGGGTGCGGGGGTGGGGGACAGCCGATGCCCCTTCGCCCCCAGCGGACCCCCAGAACCGGCCCCAAGGCGGGTGTGGGGAGGGGATGGGCCCGGGGGAGCCCGGCCGCTGCGGGCGATAGAACCCGGGCGTGTGGCGAGTTTGGAATAGAACCCAGGAGTCCGGGAGACAGAGACGGGGTGGGGGTGGGGGTGTGCTGTCCCCTGCCTGGGACCGAGCTATAAAGGGATCGCACCCCTGAATGCTACAGCGGATGGGACCCAGGCATCCGGGAGGCTGCGTCCCCACTGCCTGGAGCTGTCAGCGGACCATATTCACGACGACCCCCCGAGGATAAAACCCAGGCGTCCGGAGGCTCAGTGCTGGGGGTGACCATCCCCCCTTCCCGGATGTATAACTTGATTAGACAGCACAGACTGAACCCACGTCCCGGTGGATAGAACCCAGGCGTCCGGCGAGTGCCCCCAGAGTGGATCTAGCCCGCGCCCGGTTACTGGATTGAAAACGGATTGGACCCCTCCCCCCGCCTTGCCGGGGGACAGAATCCAAGCGTCCGGGGAGCGGAGAGGGGGGCCTTAGGAAGTATATGTAACCCCCTGCCTGGAGCTATAACTGGATTGGACAAAACGGATTGCACCCCGGGTGGATAGAACCCAGGCGTCCGGGGGGCAGAGGGGGTGCCCCCCAGAGTGTACATGCCCGACCCCCCTCTGATATATAACCGGATTGCACAATATCGATTGCACCCGCCACGCCACCGGCGGAGAGAACCCAGGCGTCCGGCGATGCTGGGGGGAGTCTGCGCTGGTGCTGCAGGGGGCTGCTAGCCGTGGAGGGCGCTCGGATCTGGCCGCACGCGCGTATCCCCGTTCATGCCACCGCAAGCCCGGCACAAGTTGAGCCGCGCCGCAGCGGAGAGGAGCCGCCAGGGGAGAGAGGGGCCTGCTGGCCCCCCGGGGCAGGGGGACGGCTGGGATGGGGGGCCCCTTTGGCCGGGGTGACTCCGGTCCCCGGGCGTGAGCAGCCCGCAAGGACGCGCGGAGGTGGCGTGGGGGGAATCGCAGTCCCGGGGATGAGCCAGGGCGCGGGTGGGGGGCCCGGAGACAGGAGACGTGGCCCCCCCTAGAGACAGAGCGCAAGGTAAAAGCATCGGCCGCTGTGCATGGGGCGGGGGGGGGAGGCGTCTGGGGAGGGGGAACTGGATCGGAGCTTGGGGAGGGCGTGTGGGGGCCTGAAACGGGGCTGTGGATCAGGGACGTGGGGGCCAGGAGGGGAGCTGAAAGGCCTGGAGGGATGAGTGGCTGCGGGCTGGACCGGAGGAACCTGGAGGGGCTGCAGAGGGGCTGCGAGGGAGCAGGAGGGAAGCTAGGCGGAGGATAGGGGGTTGGATTGGGGCTGTGCACGAGCTAGGCAGGAGCTGGGGGGCTGGACTGGGGCAGTAGGGGGAGCTAGGCAGGAGCTGGGGGCTGGAAGGGGCGATGAGGGAACAAGGCAGGAGCTGGGGGGGGCTGAATGTTTCTCATTACCTGTCAAAGCACTGGTTGAAGGGCACCAAAGGGTGTGTGCAGGGGAGGGGAGGAACAGTAGAGATCCACTCCCAATCTCACCCCCCCCCCCCCGAAACAGGGGTGCTGCTGGCCCCTCTGGCTAAGGACAGAGCCTGTGGGTGGGCTGGGTACAGAGGGGAGGAGTTTCTGAGGGGGGTGGAAGGAAGCAGTTACCTGCCAACTTCCTGTCCCCCACCACAGGCCCCATCCCAGTCAGAGGCTGCCAGGGATGGGGGCAGCTGGTTGTAGTGACCCCACCCTTCCAAAGAAGGACACCCCACCCACAGCAGAGCTGGACACAGCTCCCCTCACCCACCAACAGGGGGCATCCTGCTGCCCACGCTGGTGCGGGAGGGGCAGTTTGGTGCAGAGCAGTGGGTGCCTGGGGGAGACATGGACAGACACATCACTCTCCCCCAATGGCAGGCACACACACCATTGAGCCCACACCTACTCACTTGCATAAGCACACCCAGATAAGTGCACAGATACTCAGAAGGGTGCACCTGGCAACACGTGCAGAGCCATGAGCACACACCAAAACCCCAGCTCCTCCACACCCACAGGACCCCCAGAAATAAATAGGCACAGACAGAGCAAGTGTCTGGCACCCTCCCTCTTTCCCAGAGCCAGGAATAGAACCCAGGCGTCCTGGTTGCCAGTGCCACCCTACGCCAACCCCCTAGACTCCATCTGAAAGCCTGCTCCCTGGGTATATTCTCCCAGCCAGGCCTCCGGTCAGTCTTTGAGCCCTCTGACCTGGGAGCAGGTACAGCTCCCCACCCCTTATGTTTCTGCTGGCTCTGCCAGAGCTTATGTACCATCAGGAGAGCAAAGAAGGTGACAACTGTGCCTCCCTTTGGAAGGACCATGAGGGATCTGGGGCAAATAGAATTGAGGAGTCCTGGCTCCCAGCCCTCCCTGCTCTAACCACTAGAACCTACTCCCCTCCCAGAGCTGGGAATAGTGTTTGGAGCAGAATCAGGTGAGGATTCGGGACTCTGGGTTCTATTCCCGGCTCTGCCACTGACCTTGGACAAGTCCCTTTGTCGCTCTGTGCCTCAGTTTCCCCTTAGCAAAATGGGGAGAGTAATTCTCACTCCTGCTTTGGGAATTACTCAGGGATCTGCTGGCCCAGCAAACTCTGGATTGACACCTGTGTGTGTTGATGCTTTGACACCAATAATGCTCTTCATGGGGATGCCCCGTAGACACACTTTTGGGTCTCTTTGGCTACAGATTTCCCCCTAAGCCCCAGTACAAACACTGCCGGAAATCTCTTCCCTGCCTTTCTTCAAATGCACTGGAAACAGGATTATGAATATGTTTATCCAGCCCTTCCCCCTGCAGCCTCCATGTTCCAGCCCAGGCCACAGGCAAGAGCGAAATTGACTAGAAATGCAAAGAGAAACTGACTAGTCTCTTTCATTGTTGGGAGCTGAGTGAAATAGAGGACTCAGGAGTCCTGACTCCCAGCTTCCTGTTCTTAGCGCTACACCACACTCCCTCCCAGAGCTGGGGAGTGAACCCAGGAGTCCTGACCCCTAGTCCCCTCCTTTCTCAGCATCTGTGGTAGGAACTCCACTTTGATTATTTGAGGGATCTGTTTCTGGGGCATATGCAGGGGGCGCATGAGGGGCGTGTGGAGTTGGCATAAAGTGGGGGGATGGGAGGGGAGCTCAGGGAAAGGGAGGGAAAATGGCTATTTCTGGTTTACCCAGTGGTTATCTGAAGCCCTGACATGATCCCTCTAAAAAGACAAGGTGGGTGAGGTAACGGCTTTTATTGTTGGGGAGAGAGAAGCTTTCAAGCTACACAGAGCTCTTCATGTCCCTCTACAGCAGCTCTGTGACTGTTCTCCCTGCACAGTGCTGTGTCCCAGACCCCCCCAGCCACAGTTAGCCAAGCAACCTGGAGCAACTCCATCCATGCACCAGGGCTCTGGAGAAAGATGATCCTGCCTGACACCCCCCCCCCCCGCCCCGCCAATTATATGCCCATGTCACTGGCGTTATCAGGGTGACCTGAATGCTGGCACTTATTAAATCAATAACTTCCCTTGGCACTACCCTTCAGACAGAAAGGGATGTTGCACAGGAAATGGAGTGCTGGCAGGCTCCCAATCACCTCTGCGTTACCCCCCTACACCCCACTGCCCCTTCCCAAACCTGGGATAGAACCCAGGAGTCCTGACTCCCCCTCCCGATCTAACCACTGTACGTAGAATGTAAGTTCTTTGGGCCATGGCCTGTCAGGACTCCTGGCTTCTATCCCCAGATCAGGGAGGAGAATAGTGTCTGTCTGGTGGCTAGAGGGGGGTGGGGGGAATACTGGAAGCCAGGATTTCTGGCTCCTTTCAGGAGTAGCAGCCATATCTGCTGTCCAGAAAACCAGTTCATCCTCCTCAGCCCTCCTCTCTCTTCGCCCCTCCCAATTGCCTGGCTGTGCAGGGGCTGGGCGGGGGAGTAGCTCATGAAGCAGTGTGTCCAGTGGGGAGGATGCTGGGCTCTGGGACGGATGTAGGAACCAGATAGATCTTTAAAAATTCAGTGGCTGAACTATCAACCTGGCTGGTTCCCTGTCTGCGGCACTGAGCGGTGGTGGGGGCGGCAGGATTATGCAGGGGGAAAGGTGAGTTGCACAGAGAACACAGGCCAGGGGGACTGGGGAGGGACCCTGTCAGCGAGGGAAGGAGGTGGCGTGGGGAGCACAGGCTGGAATGGGGAATCTGGGAGGGATCCAAGCCTGGGGGAGATGGCTGGCATGGGGAGTGCAGGCTAGAGGTGGGGAAGGGATCCCAGCAGTGGGGGAGACCCCCTCCACTCCCAGAACTCAGCGCTCCTGACTCCCAGCTCCTCCAGCTCTAAGACGCCAGACCTCACTCCCCTCCGAGCGCAGAGAACAGAACCATAGGGTTCTATAGGCCACAACAGAGACCACAGGCCCTGGATTAGTTCCTAAGCACTTTCTATGGCCCCAGCTCCTGGAGTCATGGGACTGTACTAGAACTGAAGCTTCCATTTCTCATCCTTGTGGTTGGGGAGAAAAGTTGGAAAACAAAACCCAGGTGTAGCTGTCCCAGCCATACCTGCCTGAGTCTGCAGATAGCCTGAGCCAATGGCTCCAAGACAGGGGAGCGGACCTGGGCATCTCAATCCCCACTGCTCTGGGGGTTCTACCAGTTCCACCCAACCTAAGCAGCCATACCCCAGTTAGTAGGGGGCCTGCTGGCAACCCATCCTCTCTGTGCAGCTGTCACTATAAATGGGGCCAGGCCACACTGCACAGGTGGGGCCACTGTTTGTGAAAGGAGCTACAGTGCAGGGTTGGGGGCCACAGGGGATGGGGCTGCAGTGCAGGGCGAGACCATGGGCGGTGGGGGTTGCGCTACAGACAGTGTTTGGAGCAGGATTACGGTGCAGGGGGTACAGCCCTGGTGAAGGGGTGTGGGTATGGTGTGGGGGTGGGGTTATACAGGAGGGGTGTGATCATGGTGTGGCAGGCAGGTATCTGATGCAGGGGTACCGCCCTGGTATCGAGCCATGATGCTGGGGCGTGGCTGTGGGATGGAGTTGGGGCTACAGTGCAGGGGTGTGGCTATGGCATGGAGGTGGGGCTCACATAGAGGGTGGGGCTATGGTATGAGGGCTGTAGCCCCATGCCCCAAGCTGCCTATACCCCCTAGACCACCTTTTTCCCATGTCCCTGCTCTTGGCTGACCTTCGCTCACTCCATTCTCTGATCCCCTCTCTCCTCTGCCTCCCAGGCACTGCCGACCCACCAACCATGGCTTGCCTGCTGCTGGTGCTGCTTCTGATGGCAGGGACCCTGGTGTCCTGGGCTGCCTCCTGCCCCTTCCACTGCGTGTGCCAGAATCTCTCCGAGTCACTAAGCACCCTGTGTGCCAACAAGGGCCTGCTCTTCATCCCAGCCAACATTGACCGGCGCACAGTGGAGCTGCGCCTGGCCGACAACTACATCCGCGTGCTGGAGCCCCAGGACTTCCTCAACATGAGCGGCCTGGTGGACTTGACCCTCTCCCGCAACACCATCGACAGCATCCGGCCCTTCGCCTTCGGTGACCTGGAGAGCCTGCGTTCCCTGCACCTGGACAGCAACCGGCTGACGGAGATCGGCGAGGAGGCCCTGCGCGGGATGCTCAACCTGCAGCACCTCATCCTCAACAACAACCAGCTGGTGAGCATCTCGGCTGCCGCCTTCGACGACTTCCTGCTGACGCTGGAGGACCTGGACCTGTCCTACAACAACTTGCGCCGCGTCCCCTGGGAGGGCATCCGAGGCATGCTCTGCCTGCACACCCTCAACCTGGACCACAACCTCATTGACTCCATCATGGAAGGCACGTTCTCTGAGCTCTACAAGCTGTCCCGCTTGGACATGACCTCCAACCGGTTGTACACCCTGCCCCCTGACCCGCTCTTTGCCCGCTCCCAGACAGGCGTCATCAGTCCCACCCCCTACACTGCCACCATCGTGCTGAGCTTCGGGGGCAACCCCCTACATTGCAACTGTGAGCTGCTGTGGCTGCGGCGGCTGGCACGGGAGGATGACATGGAGACGTGCGCCTCGCCGCCCCACGTGGCTGGCCGCTACTTCTGGTCAGTGCCCGAGGAGGAGTTCACCTGCGAGCCGCCCCTCATCACCCGTCACACGCACAAGCTGTGGGTGCTGGAGGGCCAGCGGGCCACCCTGAAGTGCCGTGCCATCGGGGACCCCGAGCCAGTGATCCACTGGGTGTCACCGGATGACAAGATCATCTCCAATTCCTCCCGGACCGTCTCCTTCCGCAATGGCACCTTAGATGTGCTGGTAACCACAGTCCGGGACGACGGCCCCTACACCTGCATCGCCATCAATGCAGCGGGTGAGTCCACAGCCCTGGTGGACCTCAAGATTATCCCTTTGCCCCATCAGGGCAATGGGAGCAGTGGCCCAGTGCCGCACCATGACCCGGGCTCCTCCGACATTGCCACCAAGACAGCGGCCAACACCACCGACTTGGGGGTGGGTGAGAGGAGTGTGGAGGTGTCCGATGTGACAGCTGACTCAGCCTTGGTGCGCTGGGCTGTAGACAAGTCGGCCCCCACTGCCTGGATGTACCAGATCCAGTACAACTGCACCGTGGATGACACTCTGATCTACAGGTAGGGGGTGCCGCAGCAAGGATGAGATTGGGGGAGTGGGTGGGGATGGATGCCATGGCACAGGAGGCTCCGGGAAGAGAGACCATGCTTGGTCGTGCCCCAGCCACATCACTGGACCACTGAGAGCCTTGAGTAGGGGTGTGTGGCTGCATTGCATTGCATTGCATTATTCTCCAGGGAAGGGGGTGTGCCTGGAACACACGGCACCACGGATTTTCTCTAACATGGGGGGTGGCCATAGTGCACAGCATTATGGGTATTCTGCGGGAGGCATGGCTGGGCCACCCTGCATTATGGACACGCCTGTGTGAAGCTTATGTTTAGAGCAGCCCTGGGGTTGTTCTGACTACTCCGGGGAAGCAGAGAGAGGGCTTAGCTGTGAATTAGTCTCTCTGCTCATGTGACACTCAGCTGCCAATCCTGCCCGGGTTCTGAGTCCTGTGTCCAAGCCCAGAGGCAGCTGACAGGGACTCCTGTACGAACAGCTCCGTGCCCCAACCCAGAGGTGGCTGCATCTCAGTGCTGGACGAGGGATCCCTGTATAAACAGCCCCCACGCCCCAACCCAGAGGAGGCTAAATCAGCACCAGGAGCTTGTTGGAGTGGCAGCGGCAAGTCCATTGGGAGCAGACGATGGGGGTCGGGGGGTGGAGAAGGCCATGCCATCCCAGTGGTTTAGGCTGAGACTATTAAAGTTCAGGCTAGAGATGCGAGTAGGGGCTAGACATGTGGGGGCGGGGGCAAGAAAAGGGCAGCAATGTCAGGGGTGGGTCTAGATGCAGGGAACCTGGGTTCAGAACTGCTGGGGGTGGGGAGTGTGGTCTAGTGGTTAGGGCAGGGGACTGGGAGCTAGGACTCCTGGGTTCTATCACAGGACCCCTCTCTGTGCCTCAGTTTCACCCTCCCTCTCATTGCCTATTTAGATAGTAAGCCCTTCCCCTATTTTGTACGTAGAGGTGACCCAATCCAGGTCTGAAAGCCCTTATAGTGGGAGGAGACTTTGGAGGGCAGAGGGCTTTTCAACCAGCCAACAAAGGCAGATCAAGACCCCATGGCTGGGAGCTGAAGCTTGACAAACTGAGGTTAGAAACGAGGCCACATTTGTAACAAGGAGGGGGATTAATGACTGGAATAGCTGACTCAGCGATGGGTGGATTCCCCAGCACCTGAAGGCTTTTCCAAAGCACCTACATGCCTTAGGAATTTAAGTCCCTGTTCAAAAGTGAGGTGGGGTCTGTACTCCAGAGGCAGTGTGGCCTGTTGGTTACAGCCCTGGACTTGGGACTCAGAACTCGTGTATTGTATTCCTGGCTTGGCCACTGACTGACCCTGGCCAATGACACCCCCCTGTGCCTCAGTTTCCCCATCTGTAAAATGGGGATAGGATCCTGACCACCTTTGTAAAGTGTTTGAGCTCCAGGGATGAAAAGTGCTGGATAAGAACTAGGTGTTCTTATGAATGATTCTGGGGGGGCCACATCTTGAAACACCTTAAAGGGTCCTGAGTGTCGGTGGTAGGTACTGAGCAATGTTTGGAAACCCTTTTGGGAGTCTCAGTGTGCACCCCCCAAATCACAAATCACTTGAGGCCTGTTGTTGAAGCTGTTTGGGTGCGGGCCCCTGACGCCCTTGATTGGCCAGAAGTGACAGAGCAGGAGAAAGAGCTGAATGCGTTGGTTGATCACAGGATGACTGTGAACCACCATGAAAACCAAAGCGATCCTAGGCTGGCTCGGGATTTCAGTTGAGGTAGGGAAGCATTAATGCCCCTGGCCGAGGCACTGGGAAGAACTCAGCGGGAACACCGTGTGCAGTTCTGGTCACCCGTGTTCTAGAAAGATGAATCAAACTGGCCCGGTGCAGAGAAGGGCTCCCAGGCTGATCAGGGCAATGGGGAGCTGATCTTACAAGAGGAGACTGAGCGAGCTGGGCCTGTTTAGCCTGGCTGGGCGAAGGCTGAGAGGGGATCTGCTCTCTGAAAACACACCAGGGGGGTAACCCCAGGGAGGGAGAAGAGCTACTGAAGCTAAAGGACAGTGTTGGCACAAGGACAAATGGGGACAAACTGGCCAGGAATCAACTGAGACTGGAGCTGAGAAGATTTGTGACCAACAGCGAAGGGAGGGTCTGGCGCAGCCTCCCAGGAGTAGCAGTGGGGGGCAAACACCCCACTCATTTGAAGATGGGGCTGGATATGAGACTGGACTCAGTGACCCAGGAGGTGTTATGAGCAGCAGATCTGGGGCTGGATGCAGGCAAGGCTGGGAGATTCCCCAGCCTGGGGGGAGTCAGCGGGGCTGCTCAGAATGGTTCTTTCCGCTCCCTAAAATCTCTCTCTTTCAGGATCATCCCGGCCAGCAGCCACCACTTCATGCTGAAGCACCTAGTCCCAGGCGTGGACTACGATCTGTGTGTCCTGGCCATCTTCCATGACTCAGCCACCTCGCTGGCTGCCACGCGCCTGCTGGGCTGTGCCCAGTTCTCCACGGAGGAGGCGTACCCGGACTGCCACTCGCTCCACGCCCACTTCCTGGGGGGCACTCTGACGGTCATCGTGGGGGGCATTATCGTGGTGACCCTGCTGGTTTCCACCGTGGTCATGATGGTGAAGTATAAGATCTGTGGCAGCGCCCACCCTGGCATGCCCAACGTCTCCAACATGTACTCACAGACCAATGGCGGGCAGCCAGGGGTGCCCAATGGGATGCTGCCGCAGCGGGGTCCTCAGCGGGAGCGGGGGCCGAAGGCGCAGCGCCGGAGGGCGAGGGGCAAGCCCACCCGGCAAGAGGCACCAGACCCCAGGACGGCAGAGGGGGTGGTGGCGGGCCAGCGTGACCAGCCAGACCTGGGGACCTCCAAGGCCAAGCGGAGCTGCTCGTTGGACATGGGGGAGATCTCCACCAGTGCCTGCTATGGTTATGCCAAGCGGCTGAGCATCATGTGGACCAAGCGCAGCCAGTCAGTGCACGGGATGCTGGCCAGCTGCGCGGCTGAGGGGGTGCGCAAGGGGGGTGCTGCTTTTGCCAGCACGGAGGAGCTGGAGGAGAGCGTGGTATGACGCAGGCGGGTGGGAGCGCACCGCACTGGAGCAGCTGGCTGAACGCCGGGGATGGGACAGCTGAGCCAGGCGAGGAGTGCCTCTGAGCCGACACGGTGACACTCCATTGGATGTGGTGACATGGCAATGTGCAAACCACCCCGGTAACCACCTCTCTGAGCTGGTGACACTCCAGCCAACGTGGCAATCCCGATCCGACCCGGCGACACTTGAGCCAACGCGGTGACCCCTGATCTGACACCACCAGGCCAGGGACAGCACAACAGCCCCCCTCCGACACTGGATTTCCCCAGGGAGAGTGCCCCGTTAGCCAGAGACAGAACCCCACATGGTTGGAGGTGGGTTTGGGTTTTGCCATCGGACCTGGTTTGACTTGACACCTGAGGCTGGGAATGTCTGGAAACCCCCAGCTCTTCCCACTTGCGCCCCCACCTTGATGCACATGGTGTGAGACACACAGATTGGAAAAGGAAAGTTAGGGGGGAATTGGTGCTGGATCAGAGAAGGGGGACCTGGACAGGCAATCAGTACCAGATCAGAGAGGGGGTGGGCTTGGATGGGGGATTGGTACTAGAATGGAGAAGGGGGGTCCTTTACAGGGAATGGGCCCCAGATCAGAGAGGGGGTGCCTGGACAAGATATAGGCTGTGGATGGGAGAGGGGCCCGGATGAGGGAAGGGCTCTGGATTGGAGAGGGGCCCGGATGGGGGATGGGCTCTGGATTGAAGAGGGGGATGGGCCCTGGATTGGAGAAGGGCCTGGATGGGGGATGGGCTCTGGATTGAAGAGGGGGATGGGCCCTGGATTGGAGAAGGACCTGGATGGGGAATGGGTCCTGGATTGGAGAGGGGCCAGGATGGGCTCTGGATTGGAGAGGGGGCCCGAAGGGGCATAAAGACTGGATCGCAGAGGGTGCACCTGGATGGGGAATTGGTACTGGGTTGGGGGGCTGGATGGGAAATCAGCGCCAGACTGGACGGGGAATTGGTACCAAGGATTTTATGTTTTGGTTTTGTTTTTAAAATCATTTGCCTAAATAAATAAATAAACCGGAGTCACTGAGAGTGATGGGTTTGTGAGCACTGGCCCTCTGCCCCACTCCAGAGGCTGCTGCATCTCTGCACCAGGTGGGGGAATCGCTGTATTAACAGCCTGCTGCAGCAGCTCTGCCTGTAACTAAGTGTAACTGATGCAGTGATGTGCCGGGAGCCTGAGCCCATGCCCTGAGAAGGGAGAGCTGCCCTGAGTGTGCGTGTAATGTGTTGTTGTGGGTCACCAACCCACACTGGGTGCCTGGCAAGGGCATGAGACTGTGGGAGCTGGAATGGGGGGAGGGGCTGTGGGGAGCTAGACTTTGAGCGCTGCAGCTCCAGACCTTGACATTTCTACACAACACGAATTGCCACGGCAACAACAGCCACATTTAAGAGCCTGTAGCCTTGGAAGTGAAAGATTTCCTGGGCGCCTCACAGCTGGGGATGGCAAGCTGAGAGCGTCTTGCTGCAGAAGAGATGCACCTTCCTAGAGAGATCATTAACTCCCCCCTCCCCCCTTTCTCGTGAGATCCCAAAGGTGCACGTTCACTCGGGACCATGCCCCTCCCCTCAGAGCGATCGGCACAGGCTCTCGGCAGACTCAGGCTGGTGTCGTGGTGGCAGTTACACTCTGGGGAGCTCCCGTGCTCGGAGCAATTGGCTCAGGCTCTTGGCAGACTCAGGCTGGTGTTGTTGTGGTGATTATACCCGGGCAGTCCCCCTCTCGGAGCAGTTGGCTCAGGCTCTCAGCAGACTCAGGCAGGCACTGGTCACACCTGGGTCACCTCTTCTCCTCAACCACGATGCCTGGGAGAGGTGATCCTACCACAATCACCTGACTCCAGGAGCTCAGGCCTTGGGTCTGAGCCTGTAGTACCAGTGCAATTGCCCAGCATAGGAGGGGTGCCCAGGATGGGACACCCTCAGATGAGCAGTCACCTGCACTCAGAAACCCCCCATACTCAGTGCACCCCTATCTCAGTGTGCCAGGCCACTGTGTTGGCTCTCCCACCTTCCAGGTGCTCTTTGGAGCACAAGGGAAGATAAAAGCCAGGCATTGACGACAACAGGGGAGAGGAGAGCAGGATGAAATGGGCTCCGCCGGGGGTGGAATCTGACTGAGGAAGAAATTGGGAGCAGGAAGCAGAATGGAAGGGGAGCTGGGGATGAGATGGCTGGTCAGGGAAGGAGTAAAGAAATCGGGGTGGGGGAGGTATGGATATGGATAGATGGAGGGGTGTAGGGAGGTAGGGGGATGGATGGATAGAGGGGTGGATTGAGGGGTGTGTGGGGTAAGGAGGTGGAGGGGGATGGATGGATCGAGGGGTGGTGAAAGGAGGTGGGGGGATGGATGGATTGAGGGGAGGTGGATGGATGGATTGAGGGGTAGGAGTAGGGAGGTGAAGGTGGATGGCTGGCTGGAGGGGTGTTGAAAGGAGGGAGGTGGAGGGCGATGGATGGATCGAGGATTGGGGGGTACGGAAGGGGACGGGAATGGATAGATAGAGGGGTGAGGGGTAGGGAGGAGGAGGGGGATGGCAGGCTGGAGGGGTTTTGAAAGGAGGGAGGGGGAGGATGACTGGAGGGCTGAGGGGCAGGGAGGTGGAGGGCGATGGATGGCTCAAGGGCTGGGTGGGTAGGGAGGTGGAGGAGGATGGCTGGCTGGAGGGATGTTGAAAGGGGGGAAGGGGAGGGAGATGGATGGATGGAGGGATGGATCGAGGGGTGGGGGGTAGGGAGGTGAGGGGATGGACAGATTGAGGGGTTGGGATAGAGAGGTGAAGGAGGATGGCTGGCTGGAGGGGTGTGGAAAGGAGGGAGAGGGAGGGAGATGGATGGATGGATCGAGGAGGGTGGGGCATAGACATGGAGGGCTGTGTTTGGGGATGACTCACGGGTGTGGTGCTGACTTTCCCCAGCTGGTCTGGGGTCCTTAATGAAACCCGATTCTGTGGCCTTGGCCCGAGTGAGCTTGGCCAGGCGGGGGGAAAGGAGCTGGCAGACGGGCGGTGGTTAGATTGCAGAGCCCCAGGGCTAGGGGAGACACTCAGACTGGGCTGTCAAAGAAGGCTCAGGAACGCAGGTGCCCATGCCCAGATCAGTGGGTTTGAGGTATTGAGGGTCTGCACATCCCAGCCTGAAGCTGGTGGGCAGATTCCCAAAGAGCTGGTGGGCGTCCCCTGCAGGGCTCATAGGTTTCAAGGCCAGAAGTGCCCTTTGCCCATCTCGTCTGATCTGTATAACCCAGGATCTCCTACAGCCATTCCTGCCTCCAGCTCAGATCTGCTGGTTGAGCTACAGCGCAGCTTCGAGACGTCCGATCTTGATACAGAGACTCCAGTGCGGGAGAACTCACTGCAGTGAAGGGGTCTGACTATGCATGGGAATCTAGTCTTTGTCCCAGACACCAATGATTGTGGTTTTCTCTATACAAGAGAAGACAGAGCTACAAACTCCAAGCTAGGCAAAGTGGGCTCTTGTACAATAAGATTCCAGGATTGTCACCTGTCCGAGTGTCACTCGGAGGCCCAGACTCTCTGTGGAGTCAGTGTGAAGGGATGGAGGCAGCTACAAGCATGGCTGAGAGCTCTTCTGGTTCAGAATATCACCAGGTTCAATCATCATGGGGCTTTGCAGCCTGCTACCATCCAGCTTTTAAGTTCTCAGCCATTCTGAGGTGACAAATGACACCCGTGCGGTGTAACAGCCACAGCAAGGCATGTATCCATGCCATACTAAGAGTTCTAGACCATTGTGAGATCAGAGGTAACTCAACCAATCACCACCCTTGCTCTACAGTTAATTTGCATGCAACAATTTCACTGGTTGGAGGAGGGAGATTGCACAGGTGGTGAATTACTTGGCCCAGCTACCACACCGGTGTGATGGCCTGGGCTTTCAGCTGCTAGTATCATAACAACAATCCCTAGCTCTTTTCATCCCTCGATCGCCAAGTGCTTTACAAAGGAGGTCAGAATCATGATTCCCATTGCACAGGTGGGGAAACTGAGGCACGGAGAGGGACTGTGACTTGCTCAGTGCCACCCAGCGGGCCAGCGGTTGAGCCGGGAATAGAATTCAGGTCTCCTGAGTCTCAGTCCAGTAGACTAACCACTAGGCGGTGCTGCCATCATCAGTTTGCCAGCCCCAGACGCTCCAAAGATCATCAGGCTGAGAGAAATCGCAAGATTGTCTTACCAAACATGTGACATTATTAAAAACCCATCCAGGTTCTGTTTACATTCTGGGCTTCTTAGCTTCTAGAGGGAGACGGTCCCCTAATTATTAGCGTTATGTCTGGCCTAATAATTCAGTATATACATAAATAAAATGAATTAAAAGGGACTAGAGGATGCTGATTAGCAACATGGACCCTTTCAGAGATGGAAAACTGAAACCACTCAGCCAGCAATCAGAAAACACAGTTAATTTGCCATTGTGATCATGTGTCTGTTTCAGGGCCACTTCCTGCTTTGGGATGCTAGATGATTTCTAGGTCTGTCCAAGGAGCTGGGTTAATGTAGCTACCGGCTTCTATTTAACACCCTAGCTCTGTGCAAAATAAGCCAGCAAACTTGAAAATCACATCATTGGTGAGGGTCTGTAAATGGGGAACTCTGTGAGCGAACAGCCCCACATTTGTACCACAGACTCCACCCCAGGCCCCCCAACCTGCATGGCAATTTGCAGGGGTATCAGACTTTGTGTGGAGATCTCAAGTGTTTCAAAACCCTGTCCTTTCATCAGACAGCCCCGCAAGCTGTTTTCCCACAGGGACGGGTCTCATGGCGGAGATGCTCCCTAGCCTCAGTTCCCACATTGTTCCTTTCATCCCTTCCTCCACCCCCACTGCGCACCCTGCTACACGATCCCCTCCTTGGAGTTTGCATCCAGCCCATCCACTTCAGAGATTCACAGAAGTCCAGAAGGGCCCCTCAGACCATCTCTGCTGAACTCCTGCATGGCCCAGGCCAGAGACTGTCACCCAGTTACCCCTGCATGGAGCCCCATAATTTGGGTTGGACTAAAGCATCTCCCACTTGGGGTTTGAAGCCATCAAGATGGAGAATCCACCCCTTCCCTGGGGATTTTCTTCCAATGGATCTTCACCCGCACTGTGAAACACGGGGGCATTATTCCTCAGTGGAAGGTGTCTGGCTTTATCCTCTAGCCACTGGTTCTTGTTCTGCCTCTGTCTGCCAGATTAAAGAGTGCTAAGTGTTTAGACACTATAATCAAGCCACCTCTTGAGCTTTATTACAAGAAGTTAAGTAGATTTAAGTGTAGGCCAACTCCAAGTTAGATCAGTTTAGCCATGTCAGCAGAGTGGGAAAAAACCACACCCCTGACCCACAGCGGTGGTGACAAAACCCTCAGGGCACACACAGCTAGGGCCACAGAAAAGTGCTTCAGGGATGCGGGGTTTGACGGATGCTGCGTCTGCACTAAGGGGCTCTGTCAGTATCGGTTCTGCAGTGTAGACACAGCCTCAGTCTCTCATTGGCATGCTTTTTTTCTAGGCCTCGAATCATTTTTGTGGCTCTTTTCTGCCCCTTCTCCAATTCTTCAACACCCTTTCTAACACCTGGCCCCCAGAAGTGGCCGCAACATCCTAGGACGGGTCTCCCCTGTGCCATATGCAGAGGTAAAATCCCCGCCCTGCTCCTACTCCCTGTTCCTCTGTCTACTCAGCCAAGGGTCGAATGGGGAGCTCACGGTCAGTTGCTCTTCCTCTATGACCCCAGAATCCTGTCCGGAGACACTACTCTCCAGGATACACGGCTTGTGCCCCTTCCATGTCTGGCCTTGCCTTTGGCGGCATGAAAACACATGGTGTTTTGAATGGACCCAGGAGCCCAGAGAGCCCTGGAGAACTGCCCTGTCCTCAGCATTATTTATTACGGCAATGTGCCACCCGCCAATCTGATCAGCAGTGGTTTTATGCTGACCTCCAGATCACTGATAAAGTCATTGAACAGCATGGGGCAGAGAACAGGTTCCAGCAGAATCTGGAGTCGCTGAACGCTCAGTGTCCTTACAAATCACCTCCATCCCCTACCCCTGCTACTCTCCCTTCCCAGCCCTGCAGGGATAAGCCAGATGCCAATGGATCTCTCTCAACTGAAGGCTGCGTGGAAGGGACTGATGTCTCCCTGAGATCCACTAACAGGCTGCAGCATGGATCAATAATGCATCGCCACAGCAGCATGGGGACAAGCCCCGGCTGGCACAGCATGCCAGTCACATCAAAATCCATTCAATGCTTGATGGGGTTGGGGTCACTGGGAGTGCAAAGTCCCTGCATGGCTGGCAGGCTCGGGGTGGGGATGGGGTGGCACAGAGGTGAACAGGGCTCTGCACATTGCGGACGTCAAGATGCCCCCACTTGTGGGAATGGCGGAGAAGGGGCATGTGCCATGCCCGGCTGCGGTGCCCAGCAAGAGGGAATGCTGGAAATGGTGCTGGATGGGGAATCCTGGATTCTATTCCAGGCTCTGGGAGGGGGGAGTGGGATCTATTGGTTAGAGCAGTGGGGGGAAGGGTTAGAGTCAGGACTCTTGGGTTCTGTTCCTGGCTATGGGAGGAAAAGGGGAACAGAGGCCTAATGGTGAGGGTGGGGGTGTTAGGAGTCAGGGCTTCTGGGTTCTATTCCTGGCAAGCAGGGGCGGGTTCAGTGCCCAGACTTGCTGGGTGATCCTGGGCAAGTCGCTTCCCCTCTTTGGGTCTCTGTTTCCCCTCCTGCCCTTTGATTAGCCCGTGGCAGCTCTTCGGGGCACCAGCGAGAGGAGCATTGTAAGTGATCACCACACACAGACCGGGGAGGGCTCCTGGGCAATTGCATTTTAACCCACATAAGTTTGTAATGTGGGCTTGACATGCTGTCCCATCCCTGGACTCCCATCTCCCAGCTCTCCCAGTGCCCCCAATCCCAACCCACAACCTCCTGCTATCCCCGCCTGGGCTCCCTGCTCAGTCCTACCGACGCCCCTCAATCTTGACCGGCAGTCCCCTGCTGTCCCAGCCCTTGGATCCCCCCTGCAGCTCTGCTGGTGGCCCTAAGTCCTGACCAACAGCCCCCAGCTCTCTCAGCTCCACTGGAGCGGTATTCTGCTACGTGTACACACTGGCTTTGGCTCATGCATCACTAGCACAGATCAGCAGCAGGGAACAAGCTCTCGGAGCCCCATGGGCCATGGATAAACTCAGAGGAATCGTGGCTGCGTGTGGCAGCATCTGGAGTGAATTGTGCTGGGGTCACAGGGGGAGAACTGCACCAGGCCTCTCAATCCCAACCCACACCCCCCTGCCACTCAAGCCCTGCCCCCCTCCCCGATTTGCCGATGCCCCTCAATCTCAGCCTGCAGCCCCGTGCTATCCCAGCCTGGGCTCCCCTGGCCCCCTTCACAGCTCTGTTGGTGTCCCTCAATCCTGACCCACAGCCCCTGGCTATTCAAGCTCCGGGGCTCCCCCCACATGTTTAAAAACAGCCTCATCTGTCAAGACACTGCACAGATCCTCACCTGAGCTTCTGTCCTCAAAATACACAGCCAGCCTCCTCGGGGAGGGGGAACTCGGGAGTGGGGTCTAGGGGTTAGAACAGGGGGAGCTGTGAGCCTGGATTCCTGGGTGCTCATCTGTGCCTCAGTTTCCCCCAGGTGGTTGGTGACGTGTGAGGTGTAGTTACGATTCTCCGGGTCCTGTCTATTACTCATGACAGGCTCCTGCTGTCTGACTCCACTGGCACAAGGACAGGATAGGCGAGAGAGCCACCGGCTGAGCTTTGGGGTGTGTGAGGGGATGGGATCCCAGCCAGCCCATGGATACTGTGGGCTCAGCTGTCCCCCTCCCTTAACTGTGCAACCCCAGTGGGAGGGCCTGCAGCATGACTCCCTCATTTTGCCCTGCCAGGCAAAGCCTGGTGAAAGCTAACCAGGGCATTGCCGCCTCAGGGGTACTGCTGCTCCCTCTTCTGCCTGTCAGCACCATGGGTGGCTCCTGTGAACGGCAGTAGTCTGCGGCTGTACTCTGTGGCTCTCAGAGCTCTACTACAGAGGGGAAACTGAGGCACACAGCTGGGATGGGACTTGACCACGATCACCCACCAGGCCAGATCTGGGGATAGAACACACGAGTCTTGACTCCCAGCACCCCACAACCCACCATCTCTAACCACGAGCCCCACTCCTCTCTCTGAGCTGGGATAGAACCCAGGAGTCCTCAATCTCAGCTCCCTCTGCTCCACGCACACTTGAGTCACTGATTTCAAGGCCAGAAAGAACCGCTCTGTGACTCTGGGAGGAGAGTGGTGGTTAGTGATTACAGCAGGGAGGCTGGAAGCCAGGACTCCTGGGTTCTACCCCCAACTCGAAGAGGGGAGTGGTGTCTAGTGGTTAGAATAGGATCTGAGGATTGTGATCAGCCAGCCAGCTCAACCTCTGGGATATCCCAGCCCTGAGACTCACCCCCAGCCATTCCCCCATGTCACTCAGTAACTTTTGCTTATATCAGCTCTTTCAACTCCAAGAGCAGCATGGAGCCTCAGTTCACCCCGCGGGTGGTGGGGCTGGGAACCTCAAATCGACCATACCTAGGAGCTGATCCCAGAATCCTTTGGGGCTGGGGGCGCCAGCCCTACCCCATTCTCCAGCCCTAGCTCTGCAGTGCCTTGGCTAGCAGTCCCTCCAGGACCAATTAGCCCACTCTAATGAAGCACCCTGGCTAAGCCCTCCTCCCCATTGCATGGTTTAATGAGGTGGTCTTTGGGAAAGGCTGGGTTTTAATTAACTCTGCTGCCCAAGCCAGCCTGAGTGCATGGACAGTTCAGCCCCTCCCCCATAGCCCCTAGGGAAGAGGCTGCTGTTGGGGTCAAGGAGGGTTGGATTTCATTCACCCCCAGTTTGGGTCTGCAAGGTGGCTCCTCAGGGATTAGGGATAGATATTGAAAGGGGAAGAAAAGCTGTCTACAGTGCTTAGACAGATGGGACAATGTATACACCAACCACCAGATCCCACTTCCCTCCCAAAGCTGGGGATAACCCCAGGAGGCCTGACTCCCTGCCCCCCTGCTCTAACCAGTAGACCCCACTTCCTCCCCCGAGCTGGGGACAGAACCCAGGAGTCCTTGCTCACATACATCTCCCTGCTTGCTCTAACTACTGCCCCCCCCCCAAACCAAGAGCAGAGCCCAGGAATCCTGATTTTCAACCCTTCTTGCTCTAACCCCTAGACACCTCTCCCAGCACAGATATAACCCAGAAGCCCTGGCTCCCAGCCCCTTCTGGCTCAGAAGATCAGACCCCACACCCCTCCAAGAATCATAGCTAGAACCCAGGAGCCCTGACTTCCAGCCCCCCTAGCCACTAGACCACACTTCCCTCCCATAGCTGGGGATAGAACTCGGGTTGGGCACAGAAGCTGTTTACCCAAGAACCCCTCGCCCAGAGCTCAGATGCAGCCACCTCTGGGATGGGGCATGGAGGCTGTTTATACAGGGGTCCCTTGCCTGGTGCTGAGATGCAGCTGCCTTTGGGGTGGGGTGAAAGGCTGTTTTATTCTGACACTTGTTACACTGCACAGTAATTTAGCCTATGAAGTGAAGCAGAGTCCTTTGTCCAGTTGAAAATGCAGAGTGGGATCTTCAGAGTGGGAATTTGGCTTGGACACCTGGGTTTGCAGTCCAAACGTTGTGAAAAATCCTAAAGGATCATTAATAACCACAACTGGGCAAAACTTTAATTTATATTTTATCTGAAATGCAGCCCAGTGCCCCCTAGCTTTACCTTGGGGCATCAGGGTCAGCACTCACTGCAAGTAGCCCAGAGGGGAGCTGGAATGGGGTGGAACTATTTTTCACTGTGTATCTGTATGGTACCTGGCAGAACAGGAGCCCGGTCTTGGTTGGGGCCTTTAGGTGCTACTGCAATAATCATCCTAGGGGCATGCAGTCTGCCTAGTGTTCCAGGACAAGCAGATACAATCTCCAAAGTACTGGCAGGATCGAGAGTCAAGCAGACCCTTAAAATGGAAGGTGAGACATGAAGGGATTCAGAATGACATGATCTTAAGACCCGATGCCTCAGGCATTTACTAGCGCTCCATGCTGCTAGGATCTCCACCCCCATTTGCTGCTAGCTCCAATGTTTTCCAAGTTACACTGGGCCCTGGGGTAGTCTCAGGTGGCTGAAACGTGTGTGTTTGCATGCATGCCTGTGCCAGGGAAAAGAGCCCAGAGGGGAGCTGGAATGGGGTGGAACTGCTTTCTCGGTGGAGGATGGGGACTGAAGGGAACATGGTAAACTCTCCTCTTCTTGTATCTCAGTTACTGCAACACCCCTGCTGTTCCCAACGTGCCTTGCTCACGTCCATTCAGCAGGTGGCTGCAATGATCATCCATCCTCCCAGCCCATTACTTTGAGCCTGTCCCCCCTCTCTCTGCATCCCTCCACTGCTCCCCCTTCTCCATCACACCAAACGTAACCCACTCCTCTTCCCTTTCAAGGCCCTTCGTGGCCAATCCCCACCCAACCCATCAGCTCTCATTCACTCCTGAGATGTCAGCTCCCACCTCCGATCAGCCCGAGGTGCTGGCCTCCATCGCCCACTTGATTTACAATCAAGCCCCTTTGTGCTTTAGCCCAAGCTGCTCCGCACACTTGGGAGGAGCTGCAAACAGCCTCACTGGCCTTCTTCAAACTCTCCTGTGCCGTGAAGCCTACAAAAAATTAATGGTTAGGCTGCTGGCGTGCAGAGACCACTGCCCGTCCCGCTGTCCAGTGCTGAGACATTGTTTCCTTGGGCTCCCCCATCTGTCTGTATCCACCGGTCGCCTCTTATCTTGGCTTAGATTGGAAGCTCATTAGGGAAGGGGCTGTCTTTCTGTTCTGTGTTTGTACAGTGCCTGGCACAAGTGGGGCCCTGGTCCATGTCACGTCCACAATTCAAACGATATATCGGGATCACAATAAACTCCCTGTATAGGGCAATCCCAGCTAGATCTGACACGCGACTGGAATCCCCCTGCAACTGACGCTGCTGGCAGGTGCCTCAGGTGAATTATGGGCTGGAAACAGGATGTGCCAGCAACCCGTGGCTGTAATTCATAGCTGATCACAGGGCGTCAGGAACTGGGATCCTCTCTGCAGGCCATCAGTGCCGTGGGTTGTATATCTACAGGGGAAGTGACTGCAGGTTGTAGGCAGCCTGAGAGTAGCTGTCAGATTCGATAGCTGAGATCCCCTTATGGCTTCAGAGCGCTCCTTGGCTTTGAAGGAGAGGGGGACAGGCAGAAATAGAGGCAGAGGGTAAGAGAGCTGTGATGTTAAGTGGGGACAGGAAATGGGATATGGGGCCTTCCCCTCTAGGGGGCATTGGCTCCATTCCAACCCCAGGGCAGGGGAACTGGCTGGCTCAGGCAGCAGGGAATGGGCCTCTCTCCTCTAGAAGGTGCTCCCTGTTATCTGGATCCACATCAGGGGACCAGCTGGCTCAGAGATATAGTGACTAAAAATCAATTCCATCCACTCCATATGGGTCTCAGCCCAGTTTCCCATCACTAAACCTCTCTTGTAAATGCTTGCCCTGAGCTACATCATGTTCCAGTTTCCCACCTTGCTTTGCATGGTCATCTGATTGGGGGAGGTAAAACAGGGGGCTCTTCTGAGCTTGTAGACTACATCTGGGGCTGCCATTAGTCAGGAGTGGACTCAGATCTGTGCAGTCCCTGGCATAATGGGGCTCTGATCCTTGCTTCCATCAAAACGTAGAGAAATACGAGGGATCATCTCGCATCCCCACGGCCAAGCAGTAGCAGATTTAGAGGATCTGCAAGTCAGTTTCCCATCAAAGTGGGGAGTGGAGTCTGGGGCAACACGGTTAGTGTTGCGAATTTATTTCGACTATACACAGCAGTCCTGGGACAGAAGTGGTTGAACATGGCATGCACGATCCTTTCTCTCAGATATCTCTGCCCACACACCAGTGCCTGACTCCCAGGGATCAACTGAGTCTCATTAAGGGGATTCAAGCAGGGAGCAAACTCTCCAACTGCTTGCAGCAGCTCCCCACACAAGAAGGAACAGCACCCATCAAACTAACAACAACATAGCATTTGTTCAAAGATTGGACCCCACTGGCACGCTGGGAACTTGTGAGATAATGTGCAACAGTACCACGTGCTGACTGCCTCAGAATACTAGCTGTCGGGACTCCAGCCTCCAAACTCAACAGGCTCTACGAAGGAGCACAATGAGTCAGTATGTTAAGCCCTGGGCATTGAGCAAAAGACCTGAGTTCTAGTCCTGGCTCTGCCATTGACCTTGTGCCTTCGTTTCTCCTCCTGCCCCTTGTCTGTCTAGAATGTACATTCTTGGGGGCAGGGTCTGTGACTGTCTCTCACTGTATCAGTGCAGCATGGGGGCCTTGATCTCAGTCAGGGTCTGTGCAGCACCTGGGGCTCCTGATCTCAGTGGGAGCCTCTAGGTGCTACCATAATCATCAACTGGTGGGACAAATGCCCTGGTATGTTTTTATGACCATAGGAGGTCAAGGGTTGTGTGTCTTTGGTCATCTGCAATGAGCCTTTGGCCAAGTGCTGTACAGATCCCGACCGAGCTTGGGGCCCTCGCTGTGCCAGGTGCTGCACAGACACATAGTGAGAGGCAATCCCTGTCCTGAATAGCTAAACAAAGTTTATGAATGGAAACTGAGGCACAGAGTGGGGAAGGGACTTATCCAAGGTCTCACAGGCCAGGCAACACCAGGAATGGAACCTTGGAATCCTGACTCCCACTGGACCATGCTACCCACTAGACCATGGTACCTTTCACTCAACCCATCCCCAAACCTGATTCCTGTTCCCTTATGGAGGTCTAGTTCCTAAGATAGAAAGGTTCAGGAGATACAAGAAAGCCAGGTGTGGGCTTTAATGGGTACAGGGAGGAGTCTGTCTCCCCTTGCTGTTCTGGGGATGGGTCCAGTTGCTGGTGCCATCCTATGTACCCACCTGGGCAAAGCAGTCACTACAGCACGGAGAGATTGCGAACTGCCTGCAAAATGAGACAGTGATAAATCACTGAGCTCACGGGACGGGATAGCCCTGAACTAAAACATATTGATATACGAGGAGGGGTAATTTTTAGTGCTAACAGGCCAGATGGTGCCAGCCAACCGCGCTGTGACGAACACAGATTGTGGGATGCGCCAGCCCATGGACTGAACAAACAATACGAATGGCATGGGCTGTTGGCGAGAGGAGAAGGGTGAGTTATGGAACAGAGGGAGGGGAGGTGTGAGCAATCTCTAGCAAGGCGGATGCGCGTGTCTTAGAGATCTCACTACCAAGGGGGGGGGGTGTCTGTGTTCTCTAGCCAGGTGTCTGTGGCAGGGGGCTGTGTGGGTGTCCTGGCCCTCGATCATACTTTTAAACCAGGCAGCGTGGGCTAGCAGATGGAGCAGCACACTGAGACTCAGGGCACCTGGGAGCTATTCTGGGCTCTCCCACTAACCTTGGGCAAGTTTCTTTCCCTCTTGGTGCCTGTTTCCCCTCCCACCCAAATCAATCAATCAGCCAACCTATCCTAATCTATCTATCCATCGTCCTTATCCAGCCCCATCATTACAGTATCTGGGTACCTTGTAACCGCAATGTATTTATTGTCACAACACCCCTGGGAGGTTGGTATTACCCCCCGTATAAAGACTGGGAAACTGACGCCCTGCCAGGCATAATATGAAGTGAGCTGTAGCTCATGAAAGCTTACACTCAAATAAATTTGTTAGTCTCTAAGGTGCCACAAGTACTCCTTTTCTTTTAACCCACCCACCAATTACTAGATGACAATCCTCTCCCAGAGCTGGGAAGAGAACCCAGGAATCCTGATCCCAGGCCCCTGGTTTCGCCCACTAGACCCCAATCCCCTCACAGACCTAGGAGGAGAACCTGGGTGTGCTGCAGTCTAGCCCAGCCCACAATCCATTAGCCAACCCTCCCTCCCAATTAAGATGGTCAAGGTGACCCAGGGCTGCTTGCTTGGGCCCTATCCTGCCTTAAAGAGCAGGCTACATGGGGTTAGGGGCTCTGAGATGCCCAAAGAAACCTGCAGCAGCCTAGTCCCCCTGCCCACAGCTGAGCTGGCAGCCGTGCCAGGCTCCCTGTGCCCCACTCTCCTGCCCTTATTGCTGTCTAAATTAATGGCAGAGGCTAGCACGCAGAGCACATTTCAGCTGACGCTCTCCCGCCCCTCCCCTCCCCTCCCCCTAACTCTTTTGCCTGGAAGGCAAGAGAGCTGGGCCAGGCTATTGACCCTGTGCCATTTGGGCGCCTGCCAGGGCCTGGGAAATTTGTGTCACCTCAGTGGAGGCCATGCTCTGGAGGCACTAGGCCCAGGGGAGAAGGGGAGGGCTGTTCTGAGGAGCCCACTGCTGCCACGGCTTGTGGAGGAGGAGCGGGGAGCCGGGCAGCGGTGCCAAGTTTGCTCAGCTGTGGGCAGTAGATGGGGCAAGTTCCTTCTGGCATCTCAGACCTCTTAACCCCATGCAGGACGGGGAGGGGGGAATCCTGAGCTGGTGTCTTTAGGGAGGGGACATGGGGCTGGAAGCACAGAAGCCCTGGGTGCAGTCAGTGTAACCCCTTCCTGCCTATCCTATCCTGCCAGTGATATCGACACTGCCTGGGGGCACAGGCGGGTGCTATCAGCTTGCCAGGGAGTTGACGCAGTGTCTGGAGGAGAGTGGATCCCTCCTTTTCTAGAGCCAGGCTGCAGGTTGCCTTCTGCAAGTTACAGACTAAGCCCACTGACCCCCCAGGGGATCAAAGGTAAGATAGATGCGCCAGGGCAGCTTGGGGGAAGTGCGGTCTAGTGGATCAGAAGTCAGGACTTGGGGGTTCTATTCCCAGCTTTGGGAAGGGAGTGGGGGCTAGTGGTTAGTGCAGAGGGAAGCCTGGGAGCCAGGGCTCCTGGATTCCATTCCCAAGTATGGGAAAGGTGTGAGCTCTCATGCATTCGCGCAAGGGGGCGTTGTCAGGACTCCTGGGTTCTGTTCTTGGAAAGGGGAGTGTGTGTGTGTGGGAGTGTCTAATGGTTACAGCACAGGGTGGAGCACAACGGAGGTTCAGATTTCTGGGTTCCAGCCCCAGCCCTGGGAGGGGATCTAGAGGGTTAGAGTAGGGAGAACTGTCAGGACTCCTGGGTCCCATTCTTAGCTCTGGGAGGGGAGTGAAGTCTAGTGGCTCTCTCTCCTCCTGCAGCTGAGAATAGAACCCAGGGGGTCCTGAGCCCCAGTCCAGTCCCTATACGCTAGACTTCAATGCCTTACAGCCTGACACAGCCTAAGAAACCCAGGAGGACTCTGGGCCCTTTGCAGAGGGAAAAGGACTGTATTCCACAAAACAGAAACCAGCTGCCATTTCCTCTGGAACAGCAGGGTCAGCTGCAGGAGGTGGGGGCGGGGGGCCTAGAACAGCACCTCTCGAGCTGTGGGGAAGGGAAAAGGCTGATTTCTCAAGGGATCGATTTTGCTAAGGATTTATCCAAAGCCGAAACAGGCGTTGAATATTCACGAGGTGTCCCCAGTCATGCTGGAATCCTAAGCAGATGTGACCAGGCAAGAGGGAGAAATTAACAAGCTGTCAGAGCAGCATGTGTAAATACAGCGCCTTGCCACAAAGCATAAACACAACCTTCCTGGCTCGGAACAGCCCCCAGAGTCCCCTGAGCAGGTCAGGCACGTGGGACAACATGATCTCTCTTACAACGATTATCCTATTAGCATCTAGAGATCCTGCCCGAGATCAGGCGCTGCATCGATCCCCACCAACATCATGTCTCTCATTGTACTGGGCACTGCCCAGACACACAGCGAGAGGCAGTCTCTGCCCCAAGAGCTCACAGTCCGAACAGACAAATAGTGGGGGGGAAACTGAGGCGCAGAGGTGGAAGGGACTTGCCCAAGGTGACGCAGCAGGTCAGTGGTACAGCCAGGAGGCCTGACTCCTGGCCCTTCCGAGCTTGAACCACTAGACCGCTCTCCTGGTGCTGGGAATAGAATCCAGGAGCTCTGACTTACCGCCCCACTGCACTAACCACCACTCCCCTTCCAGTGGCAGGAATAGAACCAAGGGCTCCTGACTCCCACACTCCTACCCTAACCTATGCTGCCTCCCCAAGTCCTCCTTCAATCCAGCTAGCCCCACGTCTGGAACATTTAGCTCCCTTTTCACTTTCCAAGCCAGCGATTTCTCTCGAGACCCCCGTCCACCACTCGGGGACAGCAAAATAACCCTTTGCCAAATCCAGGCTCTTCTCTTTGATTTATCTCTGGATCATTTCCATGCAGCAAAAATCCTGTTCCATTTTCCTTTACAGGCCCCTGGAATCTCTTTCCCTCCAGCTGAGTCAAGGGCATATAATTAAGATCAAATCCCCCACTAACTGACCCCATCACGCCTGCTGCGGTGCAATATATTCTCAGCTCATATGCAGACAGAGAGACTTATTAAGCCAAGCTCCAATAAAAACTGAATTCCCAAAACCGAGAGAGATGGCAGTGGATCACCAAGGAGTCATTTATTTAAAGGCCCTGCTGCACGGCAAAATAAATGAACAGGAATGCAACCAAGAAGTTACAAACCTATCTGAATCCTGAATCACTGCTACAAATGCTAGACCAGATACTAGGGTGATGGGCAACAGTATAAACCCCACTAGAAATGTGTTAGTTAAGATCTTGTCTGGATCCAGTGATGATCTCACAGATCTCTGGCTTCCATTATTAGGGCACTGCCTGGGTCCTAGACGGGAGCCCCCCAGGCCTGGCATCATACACACACTGGCCCAAGAGACAGGCCGTCTCAGAGAGCTCACAACGAGACAAAGGGTGGGAGGGGAAAGGGGGGTGCAGGGATTTCCTCAAGGGCAGGGCCAGGGCCAGAATCCAGACACAGAGCTGCAGGGATGCTTTCCATATCTTGACTGCACATGGAGACACATTTTCCCCTCCTCTCCTCCATTCCAGTTGCCCTTCAAGGAGCAGTGCCAGTGGGTACTGGACAGCAGGGCTGACTGGGAGGGGGGCTGATTGAAGGAGGGTTTTTGTCACAGGGGTGGGGCGGAGTCATGGCACGGGGGTGGAGTCATGGAAGGGGGCGGGTTCATGGCAAAGGGGATGGGAGGGCAGGGCTGAGGGATGGAGTCATGGCACGGGGTGGAGTCATGGAAGAAGGGCAGGGTCATGGCAAAGGGGATGAGAGGGCAGGGCTGGGGAGTGGAGTCATGGCATATTGCCTCTCCAAGATCCACTCTGAGTTGAGGCCAGCAGGGACCACCAGTCCCCTAGCCTGACCTATACATCAACCCCCCACTGCTCAGGGGAATAAAGTCTCCGCTCCTTGGAGGAACTGATGGCGGCATGTGTGAGTAGAGGGGAGTTCAGCAGTTGTTACATCAATCCCACACAGAGGCGCAGCCCATACCCCTCCTCCCCCCCAGTACCACGGCCTAGCATCAATCCAGCCCCTTCTCCAGCACTGATCTGAAGGGTTTCCTGGTGCTGGGCACAGATTTCTCTCTCCAGCAGAGCTGGCACATGGGGATGATGCTTCTCTGCCCTGGAGGGATCTTTCAATTCAAGATTCAATTCTCCCCCCCCCCCCCCCGCCCCCGCCAATATGCCTGCCTGACTCATGCTTTTCTGCCAAGGCAATGGGGCACACGTGTATCATCCCTGTGAGACCCCCCCCCCCCCCCGGCTTCCCAGGGTGATGTCTTGGGGACACTGAGTGGGCTGCTGAAGACGGCTGAGCCTGAGCTGGAGGAAGCAAGGCAGCATGGTCAAGTGGTTGGGAGTCAGGACTCCTGGGTTCTGTCCCTGGTTCTGCGAGGGGAGTGGGGTCCAGTCGGGTAGAGCCGAGGAGAAGGCTGGGCATCAGGACTCCTGAGTTCTGTCCCTGGCCCTGTGAGAGGAGTGGAGTCCAGACGGGTAGAGCCGAGGAGAAGGCAGGGCGTCAGGACGCCTGGTCTCTATTCCCAGCTCTGCTAGTGAACTTGGGCAAATCTCTTCTCCTCTGTGTGCCTGTGTAAAATGGGTATAAACCATCCTAGAGGTAATGTGGCTCAAGCGAGTGCATTGAGAGACAGCGTGGGCGAGTGGGAAGTACACTCATAACGCCCAGGTTCTATTCCTGGCTCTGCCATTGATGTGCTGTCTGGGCAAGTCCCTTTCCCGCTTTGTGCCTGAATCTCCACCTACCCCTTTGTCTGGTCAGACTGCGAGCTCTTTGGGGCAGGGACTGTCTCTCACTGTGTGTCTGTGCATTGCCTGGTGCAATGGGAGCCCTGAGCTAGGCCCGCTCCCTCCTTAAATTAGGAATAGAACCCAGGAGTCCTAGCTCCCAGTCCGCCCTGCTCTAACCCACTAGACGTCCTCTGTGAAGAACAGAAAAAGTACGGGAGGGGAAACTGAAGCACAGAGAGTCAAAGGGACCTGCCCAGGGTCACACACTGAGTCAGTGGCAGAACTAGGAATAGAACCAGGTTCCTGCGCTAAGTCTCAGGGTTTTCCATTCCCTGTCTTGTTCTTGTGGCTCTTTCTCTGCAATGTTTGAAGTGCGCACCCGAGAGCTGGATGCAGCGTTCCAGTCACTGATGCTGCATACAGACGTGATGCCACCTCCCTGCCGATTCGCCCGAGGATTGTGTCCAACCTCAGCGCCACATCACATTGGGAGCATCACAACTGGGTCAGCTGGGTTGCACTAGGACCACTTTCTGGTTCCAGGATTCCTAGACCAGCAGGCCAGAAGGGACCACTGTGATCATTTAGTCTGATCTCCTGCCTAACACAGGCCACATGCCTGCCCTGAATTAATTCCTGGCTGAACTAGAGCAGAGCTTTTTGAAATACAGCCCATCTTGATTTAAACAGTGCCAACGATGGCGAATCCACCCCAGCCCTTGGGAAGTTGTTCTCATGGTTAATTCCCCTCAGTGGTGAAAATTTGGGCCTTAGTTCCAGTCTGAATTTGTCCAGCTTCAACTTCCAGCCACTGGCTCTTGTTAGACTTTCGGCTGCTAGACTGCAGAGCCCAGTATCAAATATTTGTTCCCCATGCAGACTGGGATCAAGTCACCCCTTAACCTTCTCTTTGTTAAGCCAAACAGACGGAGTCTCCCACTCTAAGGGACGTTTTCCAACCCTTTAAAGATTCTCGCTCTTCTCTGACCCCTCTGTAATTTATCAACCTCCTTGTTGAATTGTGGCCATCAGAACTGGACGCAGGATTCCAGCAGCGGTCGCACCACCGCCACATACAGAGGTAAGAACACCTCCCTAATCCTACTTGAGAGTCCCTACATCGATGGGTACAGTCCCCCATCCTGTAAATCCCCCCAACATGCTTCATTCACTCAAACTGACACAATCATTTTGTGCCTCTCTGATACATTGGGTTGGATTCTGCTCTCCTCCTGGCACCAATCTGGAGTGACCCACTAGGCTCTCTGCAGACGCTATATTCCCTCCCTGGTCCCTGTTAGGATATAGATATTCAGGCCTGTCTGTAAAGGCCTATACTCTAAGAATTTAGGTGTATTCTTATCACTTGGCTAATTATAGAGGTATAAAAGAAAGAATCAAAATCACTGTCTGCTGGTGTAAGGGCCTTCTCTTACTGTGACAGTCTGAGGCCCTGTGCTTAGACTAAGGCCTTTGGCTAAGCAGCAGAGGCAGCCATAAGCTGGGAAGCGACCGGTCACATCCTCACATTCCAAATTAGTCACACTGAAATAAGGTGCTATTGGGCTGTTAGGCACTATCAGGACAGGATTGTATTCCTGTCACCTCCAGAGAAAGGGAAGTGCCTAGAAAATGTAAAAGGAAACTTAGTTTGATAGCATCCTGTCTGGCAAGAACTCACTTATCAATAGCTGGGATGTGAAATACTCACTTCTGTATTGTTTTGTCATTATAGTTCCCACTTTGCTGTTGTTTGTCTGTATAATCTCTGTCTGGTTCTGTGATTGTTCCTGTCTGCTGTATAATTAATTTTGCTGGGTGTAAACTAATTAAGGTGGTGGGATATAATTGGTTACATAATCATGTTACAATATGTTAGGATTGGTTAGTTAAATTTCAGGAAAATGATTGGTTAAGGTATAGCTAAGCAGAACTCAAGTTTTACTATATAATCTGTAGTCAATGAGGAAGTGAGTGGGTGGGGGTGGGCATGGGCATGGGCATGGGGGAGATGGGAACAGGGAATGGGGGTAAGAAAATTGGAATCATGTTTTGCTAAAGGGGGAAATGGGAACAGGGAATGGGAGTAAGAAAGTTGGAATCATGTTTGGCTAAGGGTAGGAATGGGAACAGGGACACAGGTGTAAGGCTCTGTGGTGTCAGAGCTGGGAAGGAGGATACTAAGGAAGGAAACTGGAATCATGCTTGCTGGAAGTTCACCCCAATAAACATTGAATTGTTTGCACCTTTGGACTTCGGGTATTGTTGCTCTCTGTTCATGCGAGAAGGACCAGGGAAGTAAGTGGGTGAAGGAATAAGCCCCCTAACAGTCCCAGTTGGTATCCCCCTGATCACCCCCACCCCCCAGCATCCCATTAGATCTCTTAGCCCCTGTGATGCACTGGGAGCTCATGTTCAGCGAGTGGTGGGCATACACCCCACAGGAGTAGATGGCTCTCCCACCAGACCCCTGCTCTGATGTAGCAGGGATCCCAAGGAGCAAAGGGGTTATTCAGAGAGCATGCGAGGGAACGGATCCTCCAGCAATGCAAAGGAGCAATCAGACTGGACATGCCCACTGAGATGGCTTGTTTGTACTCAGTTCTCCAGTCCGCCCCTCACCTTCCAGGCCCTGGGTCCAAACACCATTGAAAGAACGGGGCTGATGCCCTAAATACCCAGGACTAATGCTCTCCAGCCACAAGGGGCAGGAGACAGCAATGAGGTAACTGACCAAGGGGGAGGCACCTTTATTCACCCCATAAACAGGAAGAAAGCCCCACACCAACACCTGAATAAAACCATACTAAAAGAGGGCTGATCCCCCACCATTCTGGGGTCCCAATCCTGCTCCAGAGGGTGGGGTCAGGATCCAAATACAGGATCAGGCCCAAAGGTCAGAGTTAATTCAGCCCCCTCTCCTTGGAGATGATGGAGACGGGGTGAAGGCTGCTGGCTTTTCTGTAGGTAATGCCAACCTGTTGACAGCCTAAGCTAATGAGGACATCCCCGCAGGAACACCCCTGGCACCTATAGACCCTACCACAGTCATCACAAACAAACTTCCAGGCTCTGCAGTGCTGCCCTAGCCCTCCAACCGATACCTGAGCAATGCCCCTCTCCCTCTGCACACTGAACATAAGGCCACCAGCTGGCTCTCCTGCAGGCCACCATGAGCGGCACCATATGTTACTGTCCTACCAGAACAAGCACCGCTGGAAGTAGCCCACACCAAGCCTGAGGGAGGGACTGTTTGACGGACAGGCAGTGCAGGGCCGCCTCTGACCCTGCCTCTAATATCACAGTTGATGGGTGTGTGGGGGAAGGAGGGGGGGCGGGAAGAGCTTGAAAGTGCAATGCCTCCTACTGCCACTAGGGGCTGCATTGTTTGGCAGGGTGCAGAACCTCTTGCCAGCAAATTTGGGGAACTTGTCCACCTCTACCCCCCAGAGGTTGCATTATACCCAGTGGCCACCAGGGGAGATTATGAAACACATGGTCTGCATGCAGCAGAGGGAAGACGCTCAGGCCAGGGAACACAGGCAGGGATGGGGCTGATTCAGCTCTGCCCCACTCTACTGCGGCATGAATACCTCTGGCTACAACTAGGGGATGCAGGGTGTAGTACCTCTGGCTACCACTGGGGGATGCAGGGTGTAGTACCTCTGGCTACCACTGGGGGGTGCATTGCTCACTGCAGGGTGTAGTGTAGAACTTCCTGCAGAACTTGAGGCTTGATTAATCACTGCAGGGTGTACTACTTCCTGCTACCATCAGGGGTTGCATTGACCACGGCTGAGTGCAGTACCAAGAGCCACCACTGGGGGATGCATTCTATATAAGGACTTCAGATTTTAGGTTTAAATCAATAAAACACCCCAATACAAAAGGAAAAAAAAAAAAAGAGGGAGAAAAGTCAGTGTTTATCCAATAAACACTGGAAAATTACCAGAAATGGTTACTTGTATCTAAGAGCTCGTCTACACAGAGCAGTTAATGCAGACTATGGGGAGGTAATTTCTGAAAAGAACGATTGTCTCGCACATTAATTGGTCCATGTAGACCCCGCTGGTGTGCACAAAAGGTTCCCAAGTGTGCTTTAAAGTAGTGCTGTTTGAAACAGTACCACCTTAACGCGCACTAGGGAATATTACATGGCGATTACCCATCACTGTATATTCCACTGTAATGAGTAGTTTATACGATATACATTACTCATCACCATATACACATAGAGGAATCCCTGAACATTTTTTGGACAGCTGGATAAAATTCAAAAATTGATAAAAATAAATCCTGAAAATGAAATTAATACATCCCCAAAACGAGAAGCCCTAATTGCACACCACAGGGTGTAGTACCTCCAGCTACCACCGGGGGATGAAGGCCACACTGCAGGCTGCAGAACCCTCCCATTTGTCCCACCCCTCCACCAGACCAGAACGCTCCCTACTGCCCGCAGTCCCCAGCAGAGGCCCCTGCAAAACGAATCAGGGCTGCATCAGTGCCCGCTGAGCCTCTCCTACCTTGACGCCTCTGATGCGGAACTCGGCCAGGGCTCGGCTCATCTTGGAGGCAGCCGTGGGGTGGTCCTTCCCATGGGCAATCACCTTGACCAGCAAGGAATCATAGTGAGGGGAGATGACAGCCCCCTGGAAGGCAGAGGCACTGTCCAGACGGATACCCATGCCCTCACCGCTTCGGAAAACCTGCACGAGGGATACAGGAGAAAAGAAGCATGAGGTTATGGCCCTGATCCTGCTCTCTTATTACGCATGCTATGGTAGCAGCAATTCAGAGGGGGCAGTGTTGTGATGGGGTAGAACAGATCCCACTAAAATTGGGATCCCAATGCATTAGGTGCTGCCCAGACCCCGACTGAGATCAGGGTCCCCATTGTGCCAGGTGCTGCACAGACCCCGACAGAGATCAGGGCCCCCATTGTGCCAGGTGCTGCACAGACCCCGACAGAGATCAGGGCCCCATTGTGCCAGGCGCTGCACAGACCCCGACAGAGATCAGGGCCCCATTGTGCCAGGTGCTGCACAGACCCCGACAGAGATCAGGGCCCCATTGTGCCAGGTGCTGCACAGACCCCGACTGAGATCAGGGTCCCTGTTGTGCCAGGCACTGCACAGACCCTGACCGAGATCAGTGCCCCCATTCTGCCAGGTGCTCAGTTGGGTCCTCCAGGTGCTACAGCAATATAAACAATCAGAACAAATGATCTTTCCCTTGTCAGTGCTGCTTATTGCCTTTTCTGATGCTCAGTTTGGGCAGCGCAACCAGCCCGGTCAGTTTCAATTTGTATTTCTAGTCAGTTTCATTTTTTAGTCTGAAGCCCTGGTCTGAGGCTGAGAGGTTCAGTCTGAAAATTCCCCTGGGCAACTCCAAAGAAAACACTGTTTACAGCGGGAGAATGAAAAAAAACAAAACCCCGCAGATCTATATGCACAGTGACGTTTCAATCATGCTTAGGCTCAGGGGGAAGCTAAGCCGACCTGACAGTGCCCCTTTAGACACACACAGCACAGCCACAGCATTTGCCAGCATGGATCACATCACTGGACCTCCAAACCCAGTCTCCAGAAACAGTTGCTCATGAAAGCTTATGTAGAATAGGGAAGTGCCCCCCCATCTCCCAAAGCATGTCACTTCTGGCTTGTGCCCTAGATTGGGGGAACTGGCCGCCTCAGGGGTAAGAGAGCTGGGATGCTAAATGGGGTCTGCATCAGACAGGGGTGGGGTGAGGGGGAATATGCTACGGGGCCTTTCCCTTCTAGGGGGCACTGACTCTGATCTGGCCTCAGTGTGCAGGGACTGCCTAGCTCAGGGATGTGGGGAAGTGGACACTGGGTCTTTCCCCTCCAGGGGGTGCTGCCTCCAATCTGATCCCAGGGCGGGGGATTCAGGGAAGTGGGGAATTGGGATACAGGGTCTTTCCTTGTTAGCAGTGATTTTAAGAGAGGTTTGAAGGGACAATTATTAAAGCTGCAGATATTATTCCCACAAGAAATTTTCTTCTTGGGAAGTATAGCTTGGTTGAAATGGATGTTTTGCTGTAGAAAAGCTCAGGCTTGGACAACACTTTCCAGCTGTCTTGACTTAATATTATAATTTGTATTGCAGTGATGCCACAGACCAGGCCCCCAGTGTGCTGTACAATAAAGATGGTCCCTGCCCCAAGAAGCTTCCAATCTACGTAAAACAGGACTTTACTCCCCCTTTTAATTTGCCCCTCATTGGAAAAAGAAGGAAAGTGATTTTTAATAAATGTGAAGGGGGAAGGAAAAAATGAGCATTTCTCATACTGAGATTCCTGCAGAAAATCCAATTTTTTTCTCATTGAAATATTTCAGAAGGTTAGGTGTTTTCCAGGAAAATGTTTTCCACCAGTGCCCTTTTATGCCAGGCGCCGCACAGACCCTGACCAAGATCAGATCCCGCACTGTGCTGGGTGCTGCCAAGACCCCGATCGAGATCAGGGCCCCATTGTGCAAGGCGCTGCACAGACCTCGACCGAGATCAGGCCCCCGTTGTGCTGGGTGCTGCGCAGACCCCGACCGAGATCAGGCCCCCGTTGTGCTGGGTGCTGCGCAGACCCCGACCAAGATCAGGGCCCCTGTTGTGCACGGTGAGTTGTGGTGATGTGAGATGACTTGTTGGGTCTTTGGGATTTCTCCTACTGAAAGAAAGGGAGGGATTTTTTATAGGAACCCCTTGGATTCCAGGGCAGCATGTCTAGCAGCTGGAATAATTCATGCCTCAGCAACCTCCATCCTCTCCCTTTTGCTTCTAATGAAGCTAATATATCAGAACAATAAACAAGGACGAAGCTGGGGGGTTTGCTTACAAATGCTCCTTAATTGGGCTCCTTGTCAGAGGACGATTAAAGCTGTTTGCTTGTTTCTACAGTGGAGGAGCCTTTCCACACGTTACTGGAGGGGGACTGGCTGGGTCAGGTGCGCGCAGAAAGGGATCCAAGGTCTTTCCCTGGATCCAGTCCATCCTCAGGTCTATTGTACTAATTTAGCTCCACTGTTAGCCCATGTTCCCTCTAATTTTTGACAGGCCGTGTGCGCAAAAAATTTCTTCTGTGCAAATTGTTGTGTGCGCGGTGTTTCGCCGTGTGCACGGGGTTTAGGATCTGTGTGCACGTGTACATGTGCACAGCTTAGAGGGAACAGTGCTGTTAGCAGGACTCCCAGCCCCCTCCCCGCTCTAACCGTTAGAGCTCAGAGATGGGGATAGAACCCAGGAGTCCAGGAACTGCGATCCTTCCTGACCTCCCCCCCGATTCTAAGCTGAGGCAATAACCCAAGGTGAGATGCCTGCAGAGTCTGCTGGCAGCCAAGGGGTTAATGTGCAAGCCAGACTTCAGACAGGCTCCTGTCATTCCCTGCCTGTGATTGACAGCTGTCAGGTTGCCATCACAACAACCTGACATGGGATGACATAAGGTGAAAATTAAATCAGATGCCTTGCAAACGTCTAGCTCCCGGGGGCTTCTGGCTCTGACTGCAACAGCTTGTGAGAGATTTTCCCAACTCTCCCCAGTGGGCTGCAGCATGGGGCTGTGTGCAAGGCTGGCCTGAGCTCAGAGTGTCAGCTCTGATCATAGCTTCCACTGAAAAATAAAATGAGATTCTAACCCTTTCGGTTGGGCACAAAAGCTGGAACTTGTGACTGACGCCTGCCTGAGTCTTCAGAGAGCCTGAGCCCATCGCTCCAAGCAGGAGAGCTGCCCTGGGAACAGAATGCAGGAGTCCTGACACCCTACGCCACTTGCTCTACCCACTAGACCCCACGCCACTGCCAGCATTGGGGATAGAATCCAGGAGTCCTGGCTCCCATCCCTGCTCTAACAAAGTGAGTAAGAGACTTTTTACTGCACTGGCTAAGGGATCACTTTGGGTTCAAGTGGTTGTGGAGCTAACAGACAAGGGGTCTAGTCCCTGCTCTCTCCGCTGGTGCGTTATGGGTTCTAGGCCCCACTCTCTCCGTGCGTGGGTTGCGGGTTCTAGTCCCTGCTCTCTGTGTGTGGATCATGGTTCTAGGGCTCTCTCCTTCTAGGCCCTGCTCCCCCGTATGTGGATCGACGGTTCTAGCCCTAGTGGTATTCAAGCCCCAGCTGGCTGTGTGTTGAATAAGCAACTCACTGAGATATGGATTCTAGTTCTGGCAGGGGCCATCTGAGCTTTCTCAGTGGCTGTGAGAGGGGAACTGAGACCCACCCACAAATCCCTGCACAGCCCCTGGCATGGGTTTGCCTGTCTCCTGGTCCATGTGGTGCTAGCAAGGGAGTTACAGGGAGCTCTCCTCCGTGTAGTGCATTCTGCCATGGGTGAAGGAGAAGGGCTGACATTCCTGTGTCTCTCACCTTCCCTGCAGCCTGTACATGGGGTGGGTGTGGTGTGGAGGGCTGGGGGGTAAATTTACTCTGCCAGGCTCACTCCAACATACTGCTAATTATTTCTCTCAGCGAGAAAAATGAAGAGATAATTAACTTCCTCTGGTCCCCATTCAGCTGTATGAGAGGGGTCAGCGGGGCCGAGCAGTGAGAGGCAGGATGGCCTTGTGGCAGACGGTGCTGAACGGGGGAGTCAGGACTCCTGGGTTCTATCCCCCAGGTCTTGGAGGGGAGTGGGGTCTAGAGCACAGGGAGGGTCCCTGTGTGTCAGCAATTCCCTCCCCCTCAATGGCACTGTCTCTGTACAGACATATTCGCAGTGTCAGCGCTTAGTAAAACCCACTCGCTGTGGGGAACCAGCCCTTTGACTGACACGCATGAGGGTGCATGGGAGTGGGAGCTAAGCCAAAAAGAGGGCTCCCACTCCACCCCACCCCCCACAGCCAACCCGCCCTGGCTTGCTTTCCTTCACAGCTCCCTGAGGGTATCTGAGTTGAGACGCCTGCCACAGTGCTGACGCATACTGCGTGCCCGGCAGGGTCTGGCTGGGAGACGGGGGCTGTGGGATGCTCAGTAGGGGGTGCTGTGGTGCAAAGAGTGGGGCATAGTAAGGAGTGCTCACCCACTCCAGCTGGGCTGGCCCTTGGGCAAGCTAATCCCATGTGAGCAGGAGGGATTCTACCACTGGAATTCCAGGGCCATATGTTCCCTGGGGGCCAGCTGCTGTTTTGGCCCTCACACAGCTGCCCCGGGGCTCTCTGCAGCTTGGGAGAGCTCCTGAGACTCAGAGCCATCCTCTCCCCTTACCCCAGCCTACATCCGGATGCAGTGTGCCTCCTCCCAAAGGGTCTGGGCTGCAATGCCCCTACGTGGCTTCGGACATACAGAACCGAGAGCCGCCTCTCTCTCTGCAGCCACTGCGGGAAGTCAAAGGAGAGAGAGAGATCCAGGTTAGGACACTGGAGTAGGAGTCAGGACTCCTGGGTTCTGCCCCAGCTCTTGGAGGAAAGTGGGGTGTAGTGGTTAGAGCAGGGAGGGCTGGAACTCCAAACAATTGGGTTCTGTTCCCAGCTCTGCTGCTGATCTGCTGTGTGACCTTAGCTACTTCACTTCCCCTCTCTGTGGCCTAGTCTCCCCTCCCAGCCACAGGCCTAGGCACTCAGGACAACTGGGATCCCTTCCCAGCTCCACAGCTGACTCGCCATGTGACCTTGGGTAAGTCCCTCACCTCTCTGTGCCTGTTTCCCCTCCCACCCTCTGTGTATTCACACTGTGAGCTCCTGTCTCTCACTGTGCGTCTATGCAGCGCCCAGCACAATGGGGCACTAATCCTGACCAGGGTCTGGCAGCATCCTTTTAAGACACATGCATAACCTCAACTCTGCCCTCTGGTGCATACGCACAATCAAGGCTAAAACTGAAGAGGGTCACAAACCTATTCTCCAGAACTGCAGCTTCCATTCTAAAGAAGTCAGTGTTTTATCCTAAAGTTTGGGGAGAAAAGCTAGAAAATGGGACCTGACTGTATCCAATGAGGTGATGCCAGCCTGAGTCTGCAGAGAGCCTGAGCCCATCACTCCGAGGGGGGGGAGCTGCCCCGAATGTAACTGACACAGCGACACTGTCTGAGCCTGCAGAGAGCCTGAGCCCATTGCTTTGAGAGTGGGGAACTGCCCTGGGTATCTCAGTAGGGTGTGAACTCCCAACCCTGTTGCTCAGGGGGTCCCTGAGAGTCTCACCCCAGTGGGGGGAGACAGATGCACAAGGATGGCATTCAGTTCACACCCCTCCGAGGGAGCTGGGAGGGCTGGGTGCTGGGGCAGGCAAAAGCAGGGCAGGGAGGGGGCCCCCGGGTGCGAACAGAAGTTCCCGCAGTTCAGTGGGGATGGGGGCATGAAAGGTTACAGTGTGTTTGTGGGGTAGACAGTGGCTCTGGCTTAACCTGCTGAGAGGCTGTGGCCAGTGTAGTCTGAGGGCACTGCAGTGGGTTGCAGGATGCCTGGGTTCTATCCCTGGCTCTGCCACTGGCTTATCATTATCCAGTGTATTGGCAAGTCCCCTCCCAGGTGTCCTGCGCCTCACATACTGGATCAGCAACACAGCCAGCAATGGAACCCAGGCATCCTGCGCCCCAACATACTAGATCAGCAGCACAGCCAGGAATGGAACCCAGGCGTCCTGCGCCTCAATACAATAGATGAGGAATGGAACCCAGGCATCCTGCACCCCAATACAATAGATCAGCAGCACTGCCAGGAATACAGCTCAGGCATCCTGGCACCCTGTCCAGAGCCCAACCCACTAGAATACACTGTCTGCCCTTCAGCACTCCAGTGATGGTGTTCCCAAATAATGGATATTTATTAACACCCCTCCTTTACCTTAACCTAGCTGTATGTGTATGAATGACAAATGTGCCTTAATGATTAATGGTCAATTGGCCAGGAACCTTCTCTGCATAGGTTAGTTACTGGGCTATAAATACAACTGCTCCAGCTTGGGATCCATCACCTGAAACCTCAGCTAAGAGCTTGGCTTCGTCTCTTTATAAACCTGCGGTGTTTTTTTTAATCAAAATTAGATGCTTATAATAGCTACTATTAAAAGCCACAACCATGAGTTCATGGGGAAAATGTGCCCTGCTGCTATTAGATGTATTACAGTAGTGCTTAGAGGCCTCCACCAAGATCGGGGACCCACTGTGCTACGCATTGCACAGACCCCAACAGAGATCAGGACCCCATTTGTGCCAGGTGTTACACAGACCCCAAGATCGGGGCCCCATTTGTGCCAGGTGCTGCACAGACCCCCAACAGAGATCAGGACCCCATTTGTGCCAGGTGTTACACAGACCCCAACTGCGATTGGGGCCTTCCTTGTGCTGGGTGCTGCACAGACCCCAACAGAGATCAGGGCCCCCTTTGTGCTGGCTCTACACAGACCCTAACAGAGATTGGGGGGCCCTTTTGGGCTGGGTGCTGAACAGACCCTGATTGAGAGGAAGTTTTTCTAGCCTAAATCCTCCCTTGACTCAATTTTATCCCCTTACTCCCAGTTAAATCCTCTGGACCCACCATCTGTGTGTGAAAGTTGACTTTGAAGTAACTCCAGGAGAAGATCCCAAACATTCTCATACGCAGTCTGACCTTCTGCATATCACCAGCCTGAGATTCACCGTGTAGCCATTCCTGCCTCTAGCCCAGATCTGGTGGTCGAGCTAGAGAGCAGCTTTTAGACAGATGACTGGTCTTGCTTTAGAAATTCCATGTGATGGAGAATCCACCTGTCACGATGTCCCACAATGAAACACACACAACAGAAGGAGAGCCACCATGAAACACATCCGCTTCTCTCTCTAAAGCAATTTTCTGGGATTTCCCTCTGGCAGCTACTTCCTCAGGTCCCAAAAAGTGATTTCACCCCTGTCTACGCCAGCTGGGAGACCATGACTGGGATACTGCATCCTGTTCTGGTGTCAAGACATTGCAGAGGGGGTCTGACAAAGAGCCACTAGAATGACGAGGTCTCGAAAAAGTCTGCTGTGACTGGTACTGGAATCCTGCATCCAGTTCTGGTGCCCCCAGTTCAAGAAGGAGGTTGATAAACTGAGAGGGGTCTGATTGAGAAGAGTCATGAGAATGCTTCCAGGACTGGTAAACATGCCTTATAGCAAGAGATTCCAGGAGCTCAATCTATTTAAGGTTGAGGCTGACTTGATCCCAGTCTGTAAGTAATGTTCCCTCTAATTTTATGCATCCATGTGCCGAATGAATTTTATGATGTGCACCAATGTGGAGGTGATGTGGGGCAGGTGGGGCCGAGGGGTTTGGAGTGTGGGAGGGGGCTCAGGGCTGGGACAGAGGGTTGGGATGCGGGGAGGGGGGTGAGAACTCTGGCTGGGGGTGCAGGCTCTGGAGTGGGGCCAGGGATGAGGGGTTTGGGGTGCGGGAGGGGGCTCAGGGCTAGGGCAGAGGGTTGGGGTACAGGGGGGTGAGGGCTCTGGCTGGGGATGTGGACTCTGGGGAGGAGCTGGGGAAGAGGGGTTTGGGGTGCATGCTGCCCTGGGGCTGTGGTGGGGAGAGAGGACTCCCCCTAGCCCTCTCTCGCCGCAGCAGCCCGGGGCTGGAGAAGAGCGCCTCTCCCTACCTTGGCAGCCCCCGGGGCTGGGGGAGAGGTGCCTCTCCAGTCCAGGCCCCTGTGGCTGCACACCTGCATGGCCCTTGGTAGCCTTAGAGGGAACTTAGACTCCACCACTGGCGATTCTTAAATCAAGGTTGGAGTTTTTCTAAAATATCTGCTCTAGTTTAACCAGGAATTAATCCAGGACTGTCCTATGGCCTGTGTTATACAGGAGATCAGACTAAATGATCACTGTGGGCCCTTCTGGCCTGAGAACCTACACAAATCTGAGGGTTGGGGAGCTCGATCTGTTTGACTATTGACCTCAGCCCATAAGCACCTCTACAGGGAGATCTGGGAGAGCGGAGGGCTCTTCAGTGCGGCAGACAAAGGCAGAATGAGGCCCAACGGCTGGGAGCTGAAGCCGGACAAATTGTGACCAGGTAGAAGGTGCAGATTTTTAACAGCTGACCTAGGGACTGGTAGAGCCTCCATTAGCTGGAATTTTCAAATTGAGACTTGACTTCTCTCTGTCAGGCAGAGTCTAGCCCAACCACCTGATCTGGGTCGGAGGCTGTGACGGCTGGGGGAAATTCTCAGGCCTGTGTTACACAGAACATCAGACTGGGTGACAATGGTCCCTGCTAGCCTTGAAATCTATGGATTTATGGAGAGGGCAGAGAAGAGCCCCGGAAACTATCTGAGGGCTCGGAAATGTGTCGTACAGTCAGAGACTTATGGAGCTCAATCGGTTCAGCCTCTCAAAAGGATCAAGGGTGAGTTGGTTCCAGTGCATACAGGACCTTCCTAGGGAGAAAACACCAGGTAGGAAAGGGCTCTTTAATTGAGCAGCCAGAGGCAGAACAAGACTCAATGGCTGGAAGTTAAAGCCAGGCACGTGCCACTGAGAAACAAGGCATCAAGCACCGGTGATGGTGATTATTGGAACAGGCTCCCAAAGGAACTGGTGGATTCTACATCTCTCTGCGTCTTCAAATCTAGCCTGGCTGCCCTTCTGGCACGTGCTTGAGTCAAACACAAGTGACTGGGCTCAGTCCTGGGGGCCGGGGGACCCTCTCTGGCCTGTGCTGTATAGGAGGTCACACTGGATGATCTTAATGGTCCCTTCTGGCCTTGGACTCCATGAACAAACTGTGCAGATTCTTCTCTGAGCTGAAGACAAAGATGTCTTCCCCTTGTGGTGTGCTCTCAAGTGCTTACAAGGCAACTATTTTTCCTTGGCTATCTCAAAAAATCTCAGTGATTTAAAGGAAGTTGACAAAGGGATATTATTTATGAGACTGATGAGGGGGGCAGCTAATTAAGTGAGACAGGTGGAAGGACTCACCAGCAAGGGACTCAGCTCTCTTAACCTGCTGGATAATTAAAGAGCTGAGATGCTTTGGCTCTTTATATCCCAGATGGAAAAAAAGACCTGTGTTTGCTTGGACATGAGAGCTGGCTTTATGCACAGGAATAACTTACATGCAAACTGAAGGGAATGTGTTATAATAATATAACAATACCGACTTCATTGATAGCATTTTTCATTGGTAGATCTCAAAGCACTCTACTAAGGAAGTCAGGATCATTATCCTCATTTTACAGATGGGGAAACTGAGGCACAGAGAGGGAAAGGAACTTGTCGCACATCAGAACAGAGCCATACATAGGACCCAGGAGTACGTTCTAACCATTAGCCCCCCACTCCCTTCCCAGAGCTGTGAACTGAACCCAGGAGTCCTGACTAGTGCTGGCCAGACAATAAGAATCCGTTTTGCAAAAAATGGTGAAGTTTTGCGGTTTGTTTCCATTCCGATGTGGAATGAAATCAAGACCCATTGAAAATGTTCATGGAAAAATGAGAGAGCAAGCAGGTGGGGAGATCCACACGCAGCCCAAGTGGCTGCCGAGCTCCCGCTGTGGAGCTGGGAACTGAGAGCCCGGGAGGCAGCCATGCTCCCGGTGGGGAGCCTTGGTGCAGTGTGGAGTGGGAAGCCCAGGCAGTAACCTGGCTGGGAGCAGGGAGCCAGGATCCCAGGGGCAGCCTGGCTCTGAGCAGGGAGCCTGGGCAAGCAGCCCAGCTGAAAGCAGGGACCCCAGGAGGCAGCCGGGCTCTAGCTGGAGCGTCGCACCCATCCCAGGGAGACAGTCCAAGCTGTGAGTAGCTTTCTTGTGAACTTCATGGCTCCAGCAAGGAGCTGTGAAATTGACAAGAATGAGAGCCAACAGCTGATGTAAGTAACCAGCAATGTCTACAGGGACACCACCTCACCCTAACTGCACCAACACAAGCCCTATGCCTCTTGTGGAGGTGGAGTTATAATGTTGGTGTAGTAGGGCACTTACATCAGTAGGAGCAAGACTGTAGTGTAGACACTGACATAGTTAGATCGACACAAGCTGCCTTAAGTCGACCTAACTGTGTAGTGTAGGCCAGGCCTAAGACACCTGCCTGGCACAATTTTGGTTGAAAGTGACCCTGTATCATGAAAAGTTTCAGTTTTGATAAACTGGTATTTTCTGATAAAAAAATGTTTTGTGAAAAAGTTCCCAACCAGCTTCTGGCACAGTGGGAGCTCCAATCTTGGTCAGGGTCTTTGCAGCTTCTGACACAAAGGGGCCCTGATTTCAGCTGAGGTCTGTGCAGTGCTGGAAAATAGGAGCCCTCAATCTCAGCTGAGCCTTCTCTGTGCTACAATAATACATCTAATTGTTATTATTATGGTAGCTCCTAGGGTTCCCACCCAAGATAAATTCAGGCTAGAAATATGGCACAAATTTTTAACAGAGGGGGATTTAACCATTGGAGCAACTGACGCAGGATCAGGATGGATTCTCCATCACTTGGAGTCTTTAAATCAAGAGCAAATATTTCTCTAAAAGCTCTAGCTAGACCACCAGATAGCGGCTGGGGGCAAGAGTGGCTGGGGAGGGATTCTCAGGCCTGAGTTATGCAGGAGGTCAGACTGGATGATCTCACGCTCTCTTTCTGGCCTTGAAATCGATGGATTTCTGAATGCTCCCTTGGAAGAGGGTCTACTTGGATAGGAACTGGGCTATACCTGCCACACAAAGGAAATCTAAATAAGATCAAGCTTTAAAATTAAAGTTCTCCCCCAGAAGCTTGTGAACAGATCCCTGAGCCCAGAATTAACTAAAGACAGATGAGTCTCATAATGAGGGGATTTCATAACAGGTTCAGGAAGCCAATATAACTGGAGTGCTGCCCTGGACAAAACATGCATGGAGCAATGCAGGGCCTTGCAAATGGGGTGGGAGGAGGAGGAGGAGGAGGAGAGAGGAGCGGGACAGGGCAATGGAGCGAGCATAGCCTTTTTAAAATAATGAGGAGGGTTCACATCTGGGACTCCTGGGTTCTACCCCTAGCTCTGGGAGAGGAGTGAATGGTTAGAGAAGGAGCAGGGGCTGAGAATCAGGAATCCTTGGTTCTAGCCCCGGTCCTGGGAGGCAGTGTTACCTTGTGGTCAGAGCAGGAGGATGGGCTGGGAGTCAGGATTCCTGGCTTCTATTCCAGGCTGTGGGAAGGCAGTATGGTCCAGTGATTAGAGCCTGAGTGCCTGGAAGTCAGGACTCCTGGAGTCTATTCCCAACATTGAGAGGAAATCAAGGTCTATTTGTTAGAGCAGGGGTGACTGGGAGGCAGGTGGGTTCTAGCCTCTGCTCTGGAAAGGGAAGAGGGCTAATGGCTCCAGTAAGCACGTGACTGGGATCCAGGAATCCTGGGTTCAGTAAAACACCACTGCAGCAGCCAGTAGATACAGAGCCTATAGTTTGCTAAGTGCCAATTTTTTCTGTTGCCTGGAGCTTGCGAGAACAGTAAGTGGGGCTGGGCTGGGGTTTCTCATCTCCATGAAACAGGCATGGCTAGAGATTGGTTCTGAGTTTACAGATCAGTGCTAATTAACCTCAATTGTGCTGAAGCAGTGGTTCCTGCCAAGAGTTATTGAGCCTCTCCCCAAATTCATCGACAAACAAATCCCTGTGGTGGGTAAAGAATGCAATTAGCAGTTCCTCTGTTGAGTCACATTGCTAGGTCACGGGACAGCTCCCAGCATTTTCCATCCAATCCTACATTCGGCACAGTTACTTCCAACAGCATTTTATTGGGGATGGAAGACAGCCTGGTCTAGTGGTTAGGGGACTACACTGGGAGTCAGGGCTCCTGGGTTCTCTTCCCCACTCTGGGAGAGGAGAGAGGTCTAGTGGCAGAGAGGACTGGAAAACAGAACTCCTGGGTTCTGATAACCACACACAACTTCCCAATGACAGTGAAGCTGTGATTCACAACCCCGCAAAACACAGAGGGGAATCCTGGTCCTTGGCAGTATAGAGTTTATGACACACAGGTCAGCATCAGAGGTTCCATTGCTCACACTAGCTGCCTTCTGTGACTTCCCCTCTCAGCTCGACAGCCTGCTGCAGGCACCTGGGCTGCTTGGCTTTCTATTAGCACGCTAAATGAGGCAGAGAATGAAACCTAAAAGTAAGAGCTAATGGAAAACGTTAACAGCTACTATGATCACCTGTTCTGGGTCCACAAGGGATGGTGGAAAATCAGATACACATTTTTGAAACCACATTCAACCTAAACTCTCCTCCCTTTGAGTGATGCCTCAACACTCCAGTAACACACATGCTGGTCCCCCACCCTCACAGATGGCACAGTGCACACAAGCACTGTGCGACAAAGTCTAACACTTGCTCTCTGCTCTGGCAAAACTCGGGTTTAGATCCAGCTTAGTAACAAGAGCTACCTACACTGGCTGTGTTTAAACACAGGCCTAAACCATCACAGTGGTCCTTCAAATGGCCCCTTCTGGCCTTAGAGGCTAGGAATCTATTAATCTCCTCCCTGAGTAGGTGTCTATAGACAGGGACCAAATCAACCCTTAACCTTCTTGTGGAGAAACTACATAGATGAACATTGTGAAGTCCATCCTGGAAACAGACTCACTTTAAGGCCGCTCTGATCATCAAGTCTGAGCTCTTGTATAATCCAGTCCATAGAATCTCCTTCCCACTATTCCTGCATCCAGCCCAGATATAGTGATTGAGCCAGAGCACGGCTTTTAGACAGATGTCTCATCTTGATTACAAACCCCAAGTTATTCGTAGATTCTAAGGCCAGAAGGAACCATTGTGCTCATCTAGTCTGATCTCCTGTCTAATGCGGGCCACAGGACTGCCCTGAAATAATTCCTGGATGAACTAGAGCAGATCTCTTAGAAAAACATCCAACTTTGGTTTAAGAATCGCCAGTGATAGAGAATCCATCACAGCCCTTGGTCAGTTGTTCCAATGGTTAATTATCCTCATGGGTAAATATTTACAGTCTGAATTTGTCTTGCTTTAACTTCCGGCCATTGGATCTTGTTAGACCTTTGTCTGCTAGACTGAACAGCCCATTATCAAATTTCTATCCCCTATATAGGTACTTATAGACTGGGCTCAAGTCACTCCTTAACCCTCTTTGTTAAGCAAAACAGATTGAGCTTCTGGTGTCTCTCACTACAAGGCATGTTTTCCAATCCTTTAATCAATCTTGTGTCTCTTAAAGAATGAAGAATGTGTGCCAGCATAATATCCCACTTGAAACATACCCCCAAGGGCAAAGAATGTCTCTCAATGGTTCCCACATGCAGCCCATATCTGGTGGTCGAGCTGGAGTGTAATAATAACAATCCCTAGCTCTTATGTAGCACATTTCTTTAGTAGATCTCTAAGTGCTTTGCAAAGGAAGTTGGTGGCATTATCTCCATTTCACAGATGGACAAACTGAAGCACAGGGAGGGAATTTGCCCCCAGGTCACCCAGCAGCTCAGAGATGGGAATAGAAGGCAGGTGTCCTGATTCCCAGCCCCCTCTGCTCTAACCCACTAGACTTCACTCCCCTCCCAGAGCAGAGTTTAGTAGTTACAGCGTTGGGGGGGGGGGGGGAGAAAGAGGGCGAGGGAGAGGACTCCTTGGTTCTATACCCAGCTCTGCCACTGACTTCCTTTATGATCTGGGGTTAGTCACTTAATTTCTCAATGCCTCAGTTTCCATTTCTGCATAGTGGGGGTAATAATAACTGAAAGGCAGTGTGGTCTAGCTAGCAGACAGTACATGGCCTCAGGACACCTGGGTTCTATTTCCACCATTGACCTGCCATAAAACCATGGGCAAGTGTGGAGGTAGCAAGAGTCACTAGACAAAAGTTTCTGGCCAGGGTTACGCAGGAGGTCAGGCTGGATGATCAGAATGGTCCGTTCTGACCTTGAAGTCTATTCATCTTGATTCCACCAGCTCTGATGCAGCCGCTCCCCACCAATCAGAATCACTGTCACTGACATGTCCTTCGTAAATGTCGCCCAGCTGCCTCTCACCCAGCTGTCCGAGGGGGAAAGAAGAACCAACCTGCATTTGCATTTCCACAGCCTGACACCTCACCCCGGCACAGCACGGCCTGGAACTCTCAAGGCAGTATGGAAGGGATTGGGGCGCTGGCAGGGGAAAGCTCAACACACGTGGTGTTAGCTAAAGGGACTTTTAAGGACCTTGTTGATTCTATGTAGATTCCCCCACACATACACCTCTCTTTGCGGTATCTTTCAGGAGAATCTCCATCCACTGAGCATCTCCTACAAGCACTGAATTTCCTTTTCCAGTGGAATATATATTATCTATATTACAGTAGCGCCTGTAAGCCACAAGTGACATCAGGCCGATTGTGGTATGTGTATTATTAGTGGCATTATGGTAGCGGGTAGAGTATCCCATTATGGTGTGTACATTCTTAAGAGCATTACGGTCGTACCTGATGCACCCCAAATGAGACCAACAATCCATTGTGGTGTGTGTATTAGTAGTATTACGGTAGCTACTAGGATGCCCACTGCTGCCCAGATACAGTCAGCTAGAGCTCTGCAGCGCAGAGACTAAATAGACAAAGGGTGGAGGAGAAACTGAGGCACAGTGAGAAAAAGGGACCTATCTGGGGTCATGCAGCAAGTCAGGGACAGAGAGATGGGGATAGAAGCCAGGAGTCCTGACTCCCCACCCCTCCTGCTCTAACCACTAGAACCCACTTCCCTCCCACAGGTGGGGATAGGACCCAGGAGCTCTGACACTCACTGCAGTGCCCTAGCCACTAGATCACACTCACATGGGCAGCTCATGCCCACTGGGGCAAATGATGTCAGGAGCTAAAGGCCAATAGAGAATCAAGCACTCTGTCTAATCCATGCTGGCGTTTCTAGCGTGCCCATCCCTGGGGGATCTGGGCTCTGCCCTTCATGGGCTCTCAGCACCTTGGGGGTAGGAGCTTGGAAGCTCAGAGCTCACGGTGTTCAGCTCCCAGGGACAAAACAATAATCCCATGAAGATCAGGAGCAGAAGCACCAAGATTTGAGGGCGTGTTTGACCCCCAGCTTCCTGTGCTTTTCTCTCTCTCTCTCTCTCTCACACACACACATACACACAATCCAGCCCCCCAGCAAGGGGATGGCAGCCTCACGTGTACGATCGCAGCTAGCTTTTCGTTGTGCTTTCCACAATCAAGCCAAGGCACCACATGACACGGGTTAATTACAGTGGCGCCTGTGTGTTCAGCACGGTCCTTGGGCCTGATGAGTTTCGATCCATCCTTGGGGAGGAGGACGAAAGACGCACAGAGAGAGGATCAGAGACACGACCGGTGCGTGAGCCCTACAAAAACAAAGTGCTGGACCTCACTTCTTTTGGAGCCCTGCTGACCCCATTCTGGGTGACCTTGCCCATGGGCAGCAAAACGGGGGGCAGGGGTGTCACTATACTCCTGCCAGGATGCTTCGGCCTGTGCAGTGGTAAAGAGCTCCCCTTTGCCCCACCTTTGGGGGGGAAGGGAATGCCAGCAGCACTGACCACAGGGGAGGCAGGGACAAGGGCGTAATGAAGGAGGGGGCCCAGGTCTCCCACTCCCAGGCCGGCTCTGAGCAGAGACCCAGCTGCCACCGCCTCACCTCCCAGTCACGCTCAAGGCCGCAGTGTGGGTTAGCCCTGAGGCCGGGGACCCGCCACCAACACAGGAGGTAACAGACTGGGGCGCCCACATCTTTGGCACCAGGGGACCCCTGCCAGACTTCCAGCAATGTGGGCTGGGTGGGGAGACCCTGGCACTTCCCTGAGCCCCTTGCCCTGGGGGGGAGGGGGCAGGCTGCAGCCTGAATGCCAGGGCTTTCCAAGGGGAGCAGGGAGCCTGCACAGTACCTCCCTCTGTACCCTGCCTGGCCCCCGGGAGCCAGGGCTGGAAGCACTGGGATGTGCTGAGCCTGGGCTCCCTTGGCATGGCAGGGCCCAGCCTAGAGAGCACTGAGGGAGGTACCATGCAGCCCTGCAGGCCCCCAGTACCTCTGCTCCCCTTGCAAAGCCCTGGCATCCAGCCCCCCTCCCACTGTTACCCCCAGGGCAGGAGGCTCAGGGAAATGCTGGGGTCTCCTCTCCCAGCCCGGAGTGCTGGAACTCCAGGAGGGGCTCCCCTGTTGGGCAGGGATACGGGTGCCCAGCCCGATACCTCCTGCATGGGTAGAAGGTCTCCAGCCCCAGGGCCACCTTGCGCTGCTGTCTTGGGCATGATTTGGGGGGGGGTGAGGTGGGGGCTCCTAGGTCTACACTCAGAGCCGACCAAGGAAGGGCAGGGGGAGGTCTGGGCCAGCCAGACGCTGTGCCATTCAGAAGTACCAGAATTCCATTCTGGATCACCAAAAAAGTGCTAGAATGCCCTCTGGAGCATCCCAGCCCTGCTCACACTCTGGACACAACCTCCACCCCACACCCACACAATTAGAGACATAAAGCACCACACCCACAGACACACAATCAGCCCCCACCATGCACACATACAATCAGATACACACAGCAGCAGGATCAAGGTCACATACACACTCTCTTGGTTCTGTTACCAGTTCTGGGCGGGCAGAGTGTCTATTAGTTACAGCACAGGGAGGGGGTGCTGGGAGCCAGGACACCTGGGTTCTATCACTGGCTCTGTGATGGAAGTGGTGTCTAGTAGGTAGAGCAGGGAGAGGATGGGAGCCAACATTCCTGGGTTCTACCCCCAGTTCTGGGAGGGAAGTGGGGTCCATGGCTACAACAGAGAAGGCTGGGAGTCAGAACTCCTGGGTTCTGTTCCCAGCTTCCTCTTCACTATTTTATTCATGCAGGCTATTTTATTCATGAAAACTAGCTCTCTAAATGGCTTATCTTAACAAGCAGCTCTTCTCTCAAGCACTTGCTGAAGGAAACACACACAGATTTATTTAAAAGGAGTACTTGTGGCACCTTAGAGACTAACCAATTTATTTGAGCATGAGCTTTCGTGAGCTACAGCTCACTTCATCAGATGTATACCGTGGAAACTGCAGCAGACTTTATATATACACAGAGAATACATTGTGTAAAGAGTTGTCACTTTGGATGGGCTATCACCAGCAGGAGAGTGAATTTGTGTGGGGGGGTGGAGGGTGAGAAAACCTGGATTTGTGCTGGAAATGGCCTAACCTGACGATTACTTTAGATAAGCTATTACCAGCAGGACAGTGGGGTGGGAGGAGGTATTGTTTCATATTCTCTGTGTATATATAAAGTCTGCTGCAGTTTCCACGGTATGCATCTCATGAAGTGAGCTGTGGCTCACGAAAGCTCATGCTCAAATAAATTGGTTAGTCTCTAAGGTGCCACAAGTACTCCTTTTCTTTTTGCGAATACAGACTAACACGGCTGTTACTCTGAAACAGATTTATTTCACATTGGTAGTATTAAAGTAGCACAGAGGCTCTAACATGCTCCTGCCAGGTGGGCGCTGCACAGATCCCAACCAAGACCGGGGCCCTTGGGGTGCCAGGTGCTGCACAGACCATGACCGAGTTCAGGGCCTGCATTGCACTGGGTGCCATACAGAGCTCAACTGAGACTGGGGCCCCCAGTGTGCCAGGCGCTGCACAGACACAGTGAGAGACAGTCCCAGCCCCAAAAACTTCACAATCTAAATAGACAAGAGGTAAGAGGGGAGACAGGCCCACAGAGCAGAAGACACTTGCCCAGGTAACACAGCAGGCCTGGGTCCCACCAGCCTGCTCTACCCATTCCCCTCCCAGAGGAGGGGATAGAACCCAGGAGTCCTGACTGCCCCCTTCCCAGAACTTGGAACAGACTCCAGGAATCTTTACCCACTGAACAACACTGCCTCTCTCTTCCCGGGAATCGCTCCTGCCAGACTGCCGCGTCTGTATGAATTGAGGGATTTGTTTAAGCATTGACTGACATCTTTAGCAGGATGAAATGTCCCAGGTGGGGTTTTTTCTCTAATTCAGTGCTTTGATCCGCTCCGATCCACATCCCATGGAGCTGCTGTTTCCTCCGTCTGAACTTTAGCAACCCCGCTCTTTGCATGACACCTCCCCACACCCTACCTTAGCGGGTGTCTCAATCCATGGCAGAAAACAGCTTTTGACAGGTCCCTGTTTGTTAACCTTTCGACTGCGAAACCAAGCCTGGTTTTTGAGACCCAGATGCTGCTCCTTTTCCAACCAATAGATTCCTCCCATGTCTTGGAGATTATGGGGGTTCCAATCTCCCCCAGGGATGGTACAAGCCTCAGATTTAGGTTTGGTTCAGAGCTAGACTCAGTAGAAATGTAATGACCACAATATTATCCCCCATCTTGGCTGGGGTCTATACGGCACCTGGCACAATGAGGGCCCTGAACTTGGCCAGGGTCTGTGCACCATCCAGCACAACGGGGGCCCTGATCACAATCAAAGTCTGTGCAGTGTCTGGAACAACAGGGTCCCTGTCTCAGGGAAAGGGCAGAATGAAATTTTTAGGCACGGTACATAGTTAATTTCTCAGTAATTAGGCCAGTAAACTACTCCTGGTAGTGGCAAAGCCTTCGCCATATCCCAGAGAGGCTGGATGTGACAGGCAACTCTGACAAAATGCACGGCCCAAATCCGGAGACACTTTTCAAAGCACATTAGGAATTTTCCCCACCTCCGCAGCGGCTGATTCACACCAGAGCATGCTGGTCCGGGGAGGCTGCGTTCAATTAATTTTTTTGGAAGAGACGAGTTGCTAATCTATTCCTTTTCAAGCCCCCTAATTAGCCCTTTGATTAATTATGCATCTGTAAGCGGCTAGGGCAGCCTGCTTTTGAAGAGCCATTTCCTTGCATTTCACTATAGTTCCGGCTCACAGAGAGTCTTACCTATTCCTGGCTCTCTGCGGGCAGTGCGGTCTGCTGCTCAGAGCAGGGGGCTGGGAGTCAGGCCTCATGGAGTCTTTCCCCAGGGCTGGGAGGCTAGTGGGTTAGAGTGGAGGCAAGGAGTGCCTAGGAGTCAGGACTGCAGTGGAAGCTTCCTAAAAGTGAGGGGGCCACCTTAACCTTGGCCCTGCTCCCATGCCGGCCCCTCCTCTCCCCTGTGGCCCCGCTCCCACACCACCTCTTTCCCCCAAGACCTCACCCCTGCTTGCTCACCCTTATGGCCAGTAAAAAGTATGAGGGCCATGGCCTCCTGGCCCCCCCCATTCCAGCGCCCCTGCCTCAGTTTCCCCTCAGATCCTTTGTCTTTTTAGTCTTTGAGCTCTTTGAAGCGGGGACAGTCTCTCCTTCTGTGTCGCTGCAGCATTCGGCATAACAAAGGGCCTGATCGCAGGCTCTGTGCAGCCCCTGGCACAACGGGGCCAGATTTCAACGAGGAAATGCACAGCCCCCAGCACAAAGGGGCAGCTGGTCCACAACTGCAGCTTCTAGGCGCTACTGCCATCCCACTAATGAATAATAATGTAACAAACTTCCTTTGCAATTGCCCTTAAACGGGAGCAGCAGTGGGAGAATTGCGGGGGGGGGGAGGGCAGGGAAGGATTTTAATAGCTGGGTCCCAGACTTTAAGTGCTTTTTACAAAGATGAGTTTCCGATCATATGTCAGCAGCAGCAAGGTATCAAAACACATTTATTCACCGCTGCAGCTGGGCCAGCTCCCAGCAGACATTAGGGGCTAATGATATTTATTCAGCCTATTATGCTCCCTGCATACCAAGGTGTGATCCCATTATCTATTAACCAGTGGGCCAGTCCTGTTCCACTATTCATACAAACAAGCCTTGATGGGGTGGAGCGACTAGTCGCTAATACATATTCATCTGGACCTGTGGATTTCCAAATCCCATTGCCCTGAGGGGGCGGAACGCTTCCAGAGCGCGGGAGAGATTGTTTATTATTGTGAGTAGGGCTCCGGACTGGGAGGCAGGACTCCTGGATTCTAGCCCTGGCTCTGGGAGGCAGCAGAGTCTAGTGGTTAGAACAGGAGGGCTGGGTTCTATTCCTGACTCTGACATTGACCTGGGGCAAGTCCCCTCTCCTGTCGTTTCCCTCTCCTGCTAGCTCTTTGGAGCAGGGACTGTCTCTCAGACTGTTTTGGCAGCGCCTTTTCCGGTAATGCTCAGAGCTACCTCTGCGTTAGGGGTGTGTGTGTACAGCTCCTAGCACAGCCGGGCTCTGATCCCTCATTGGTGGCCCTTGCTACTACTGTACTATCTCTAATCCCTAGGGAAGAGAAACATTTCCCACCTCTAGAATGTAGCTGACTGTGCATTCCAGCTGGGCTCTGGGCCACCCTTATTAAAGGGCCAATAACTTCTTTTATAAGGGAGCCTGGGGGTAGGGATACAACACAGCTGACTTAGGACCCCCCCCGGCCCCGTCCTTGCCAAGGACTGTTATGTCAAGAACAATGACTGTCTCCAGCTCCCAGACCCGTCCCCCCTCACATCACTCCCTTCAGAGCTGGGGATTGAGGCCATGAGTCCCGGCTCCTTGAACCCCCTAGACCCCACCGCCTCCAGAGCTGGGGTCCAGCCAGCAGGTTCTAGTGCGGTAAAGTGGGGGGTGCTGGGAGGCAGGACTTCTGGGTTCTATTCCCAGCCCCAAGGCAGCTGCAAGCCAAACAATAAATGTGACGGATGTTCCTCTCTCACCTTCCTGTCTTTTGATGCTTTTGAGATGTGTTGCCATGGAAATCAGACCCCGAGGGAAAGTGGCGTGGGGGGGTGGGCGGAGATGAGCGTGGAATGGAGAGTGCCTTGTGCCCTTACTCCTCTGCTATCCCCCTACTTCACCCCTCACTGGCCCCAGCCCCCCAACAATCTCCTGCAAGGTGACACCAGGGCAGACTGGGGGAGTGCTCTGAGTCCCGTGGCACCCTGGGTAGTCATACTTTTCCACAATACCTGTGCTCCCCCCATCCTCCTCCGGCAAACAGAATCCTCCTTTCCACCCACTTTAAGGGTTCTTCACACAAATAGGCCTGAGCTTTGCTTTCAGGGTATGACTGGCTTCCCCAGAATCCCAGTCCACTCCCTGGGGTCTCCCCTGCCCTGCGTGCCAAGAATTCAGCCGTCCTCACTCCCCTGGACTGGCAAGATGCCTAGCTTGGGTCGCAAGAGTCCACTGCCTTGAGGCATCATTGACCATAGCAGAGACAGTACTCGCAATTTGGATATAGCCCCCTGCATCTTCCCCAGCATCTCATGTTCCTGTGCGCCATCCCGCTCCATCTTTCCTCCCTACTGTTGCCAAATACTTTGAAATTACATTTCTCTCTCTCGTATTCAGCACTGCCCATGCTGCATGCTCCCACCCCAACTAGACTGTAGCACAACTGGTACAGGCCCGTGGCTGGGCTCCCAGCATCAAGTGACTGCAGCTTCCATTAAAAAAAAAATAACGCAGTTTTTAGCCTTTGGGGAGAAAACCAGGAAGATGTGGCCGATGCCAACCAGAGCCTGCAGAGAGCCTCAGCTGATTGGGTCAAGGGCAGGTGTGGGAGTGGCCCTGAGTGTAACTGATGCGATGCCTGCCTGAGTCTGTAGAGAGCCTGAGCTGATTGCTCTGAGAAGGGGAGCTGCCCCAGGCATCTCAATGGGGTGACAAACTCCCACTTCTCTGAAGCACTGCCAGTCCCAGCCCAGCATGGGGCTCCTGTATGTGGGGGCGGGTACTCCAATCTGCCCCAGCCCCAGAAGAAAGGAAGGATCATTATACACATTTTACAGATGAAGAAATTGCAGCACAGAGAGGGGAAATGACCTGCCCAAAGTCATTTAGGGAGCAAGTGGCAGAGCTGAGAACAGAATCCAGGTGGGCTGAGTCCCACTCTGTCATCTTAACCATAAAAATGGGATTGATTTAGAGAGCTGAAAGGATAAATTCCTCCCTTCCTCTACCTCAGGGGTTCCCAGGGTGGGAGGCCAGATCCCTGGGGGTCCGCTGTGAGTTAAGCGGGGGTATGTCCCCTGAGCCAGGGCTAGAACAGCATTTTGCTGCATGGAGGGAGCCATTTTGTTCCCAAAATGGCATACTCTGCCCATCGTGACCTCATATGCACTGTGGCTGAGAGTCACGCAGGCAGGGCCATTCCCACACTGGCGGAGATGTGCCAGTAGTACTGGAAACAAAAGGAGTCCGGGACATTTCATCAGTTGCCAAAGGGGTCCTTTGTGGAAAAAAGTTTGAGACCCACTGCTCTGGGGAGCTGATAGAATTCAGATCTCAGTGCAGTAGAGCGGTTGAGCAGGGGCTTAAATACAGCAAAGGACTGCTCACCTGCTTGAAGCGATGCACGTGCTCAAGCAGTTTGCAGAATCAAGGCCCAGCTGCACTGGATTTAAGCACATCCTTGAACGCTTTGCAGAATCGCACCCAAATGTGTGAAATTGACAAAAGAGAAATGGGAATCATTTAGAACCCAGATGCCGCTTTCCAACTAAGCTTCCTTGCAGGGGGAAGAAAACCCAATAGTGCTACAGCTCTGTTTATTTTAGCATAAGTGGGGCTGGCTGCCTGTTTGCGTTAAATTATTTTCACACTCTGCAGCATGACCTTCCTCTCGTCTGTTATTTGAAAATGAATCGCTGGAAATTAAATTTGCACTGATTCGGGGTTTTTTTAAGTTTCTCAAGTTGGCAGACAGCTTAAAAAACCGTTGACAGCAAAACATTCCCAGCGTGAGGGCGTCAGGAAGACGTATTACAACAGCGCAGCTAGCTCTGGGATCCTGGGTCCTATGTTTTAATTCGAGGTGGGAGAAAGGTTTCCAAGGAGCAGGTTTCCACTTGAAATCAGTGCTTCACCTAAATCAAAGCAGGGCCCAGGGACACGGCGACTGAAACGTTTCCATTGAAAATGTTGTACAATAAGTTGAATCAAAATGGAGGATTTTGTTTTGGCTTTTTCATTTTGACTTATTTTTTTATAAAATTTTTCATTCATATTAATATATTAACATCACATGAATAGTTTGCATATATATAGTGCTTTTGACCACTTATATTTACATATTATATGTAATGCATACTAGAAAATGTAAATAGGCATAAATGTAACCTATTAATGTGTTCTTATAAAATATGTTAATGTTATTACATGTAATATTCATATATGCTCTATTCAATGTTTTATATGACAATGTTTCAATGAGGTCCTTTTGATGTGTCCAAAATGAAAAGATTGGGGAATTTTTGTTCTGCTGTAAATTTAGAAATACAACTTTTCATCCTGATTTGGGACAAAAGGAAATGCACAGGACAGAAATTCCATTTTCCAATTCGCTGGCTCTTTATATCTCAAGAGGCAGGGTCATGCATACAGGGACAAGGAACTTCAGCCAGACTTACAGGCTGTGCCCTGGGACACATGGACTCTGGAAAGGACTCAGGGATCCTGTGGAAACCAATTAATCATGAGCTGCTGGGGTAATGCAGGGGTGGATCAGTAGGGGGTGTCAAGCAGGAGCATGGAGATGGTGTCACCTCTGTATGTGGCACTGGTGACTGAAACACTGCGCCCAGCTCTGGGGTGCACACTTTGAAATATCGCCACGAGAACAATCGAAGGGCTAGGAACACCTGAGAGTTAAGGAACAACATTTATTTAGTTTATCCAAGAGAAGGTTAAGAGGTGACATGATCGTGATCATTACCGATGCAGGGAGGAGATTCTGGAGAGCAGAAAGCCCCTTAATCTTGCAAAGGCAGAACCCGGCCCAACGGCTGGGAGCAGAAGCTGGACAAATTCAGACCAAAACCAAGTGCCAATTTTTAGCAGGGAGGGAGACTAACCATTGAACAGCTCACCCAGGGCCAGGGTGGATTTTCCATCACGGAGTTTTTCAGTGGAAATTGGACCTCTCTCTAAAAATTCTAGCTCGACCACCATATCTGTGCTGGATGCAGGAATGTCTCTCAGAGGGGCAGGGAATTCTCTGGCTTGTGTGATTCACAGAATTTAAGGCCAGAAGGGACCATCAGATCATCTAATCTGAATCTCCTGTGCAGCAGAGGCCATTCCATTTGATCTAAACTCCCTTACACTGAGCCCAAAATCTTAGTCCTCAGGAGACTAACCTGTTGTGAGCCCCAGGCAGGGAACAGCAACACGAGGGGCCCCCCCATTCCTGAGACCCCTGACATGGCAGGGAATTGCTGAGGTGATCCCCACAGGCGACCTGTACCCCATGCTGCAGAGGCAGGCGAAAAACCTCTAATGTTCCTAACAATCTGACCAGGGGGAAATTTCTTCCTGACTCCCAGTCTCGTAATCAGCTGGACCCTGAGATCACGAGCAAGTCGTGCAGGAGGAGGGCAGACTGGACCCGCAGAATGGTCTCTTCTGGCTTTAAAAAGAAATCAAATAAAAATCCATGGTTCTCTGAAAAAAACAAACAAACCACCAAACAAAAGCAGCAGCCTGAATGCCATAGCATCTTCCTATCCTACTGTGGACTAGCGCCTGCAAATGTAACCATCGGAAAAGGCACCCGAGCCAAGAGTTTGTTCTGCTGTTTAGAGACATCATTCAAATCGCTCTCTGGCACGCTCGGCATTGTGCTGTGTCAGTTTAACAGTCCCCACCCTCCGCACATACACCTTGCCCCGGCCACACGTTTCCTTGCAAAGTCTGAAAGAAAAATCCATTTCCTTCAGAAAAATCTGAGCTTTTCACGAGTGCAGGGCAAGCAGGACGGTGATGGAGTTACCCAGCTGGAGGGAGAGGTGAGTTTGGGATCAGCAGTGCTGTGCCATAGCCCCGGCATGGATGCTGCACAGCAGTCAAGTGTGTGGTTTAGATGGTGGGACTCCTAGTGACCAGCTTTTTACCTTTAGCGCTTTAAAGCCAGGAATCCCAAAGTGCTTTGCTGAGGAGATCAATGCCATTTTGCTCAGTTTTACAGAGGGGGAAACTGAGGCACACGGCGAGGCAGGGCTGTGCCAACGTTACATAGTAGAAGTGGGCAGATTTCCCAAGTCCCTGTCCAGTAGTCTGCACCATACCGCCTCTAAGACACTCACTGAGAGCTCTATTTCCCAATATGCCCCACTTCACCTCTGTGCTAAGTGCTACGCTAGCTCCCCCCGCTTCTCGGAGGAGAAAGCCTCAGCCTGCGAGTGGAGGAGCCCCCGGCAGACTGTGTATGTCTGCAGCGTTCACTCTAATAAAACGATCACACACATAACCCAGCCGCAGCCGCCAGGATTCCCGAGCAGATGCCAAATCCAGCATGGGCTCTTTAGCTAGCTCTGCACTCCAGGCTCAGGGAGCAGATGTGAACTGAAATACATCTATTGGCAGTGGCTCAGCTGCTTTCCAAGCATAATTCTGATGGTCAGATCCATAGAGCCGTAGATTTACGGCCAGAAGGGACTCTGGCATCCTGGACAGCACAGGCCAGAGAACGTCAACCAGGTCCTCCTCTATTGAGCCAGTCACTTGTGGTTGATTAAAGCATCTTCCAGACAGGCTGGATTTGGAGACTCAGCGAGAAGGAGAATCCCCCCCACCCTCTTTCCCAACGGAGTTTGCGCCATGGGTTAATCGCCCACACTACTAAAACGCTGTGCCTGATTTCTCCTTGGAAAGTGTCTGGCTTTAACTTCCAGACCAGGGTTCTCATTTGGCTTCTCTCCATTAGGCTGAAGAACCCTGGGATCTTCTCCCCATGAAGGGGAGAAATGTCATCCCTTGCTCTTCTTTACAAGAAGCTGAGCAGATGGCGTTTCTCACCCTAAGGCATTTTTTCCAGCCCTCAGATCATTGTGGTAGCTCTTCTTGGCCCCCCTCCAACATCCAGCTGCCCCACACACTGCTTCTCCTCTGGCCCTGAACTATAGCACAGCAGAGCCACCGTGTCTGCTACGAACCAGGGCAAGACCCGTGGCTGATGGTTACATCCATAGGCCTGAAGGCCATGCTGGTCATCCCAGTGTGACCTCCTGCATACCACAGGCTGGAGAACTCCCCTCACCATTCCAGCCTCCAGCCCAAATTGGATAGTTGAGCTAGCCACTAGGTAACATTTTTGAAGTCCTCAAAAGGCACTGAGGGGCCTAACTCCCATTTAAATCAATGCGAGAGGACCAGGCTTTCGGGCCAGAGTCACAGTGGTATTGCGGTGTCTAAAGATGCAGATAGGCAGCTAATGGCTTTCACAAAAGTGCTCAGGGGAAGTGCCTGACTCCTCTGGAGAGACAATGGAAATCATGTGCCTAATTCACTTAGTCTGTGCAGTGCCCAGCATGAAGGGGGGCCTTCCCCAGCATCTTGATTGGAGCTCGGCACAACTTTAATGTAAATTAAACAATGGATACCACAGAAAGTAGAAACGTGGAAGAATTGCTAAGGAGGTGCACAGAAGAACAGCACAAACATGTAAGGACAAAAATCAGAAAGGTTAAGGCACAAAATGAGTTATACCCAGCAAGGACATAAAAGTCTACAGGAAATTGTTCTTTAAATACATTAGGACCAAGAGAAAGATGAAGGAAAGTACAGGTCCTCTTCTTAGCAGACACTCATCCCAAGTAATATTAAAAACAAGGGAGAAGGGACACAAGCCAAAACAGGGAAAGAATGGGTTAAAGAATATTTAGAAAGATTAGATGTATTCAAGTCAGCACAGCCCATTCAAATTCATCTTAAGGTACTTAAGGAACAAGCTAAAGCAATTATCTTCAAGAACTTGGGGAGGACAGGTGAGGTTCCAGAGGACTGGGGAAGGACAAATATAGTACCTAAGTTTAAAAAGGGGAACAAAGAGGACAGAGAATAATAGACCAGTCAGCCTAACTTTGACGCCTGCAAAGATACTGGAACAGATTATTAAACAATCAATTTGTAAGTACCCAGAGGATAATGGGGTTATAAGGAATAGCCAGCATAGATTTGTCAAGAACAAATCATGCCAAACCAACCTAATTTCTTTCTTGACAGTGTTACTGGCCTAGTGGATGGGGTGGAAGCAGTAGATGCAATATATCTTGATTTTCGTAAGGCATTTGACACACTCCCAAGTGACATTCTCATAAGCAAACTAAGGAAATGTAACCTAGATGAAATTATTATAAGGTGGGTGCACAACTGGTTGAAAGTCCTTACTCAAAGAATAGTTACCAATGGTTTGCTGTCCAACTGGGAGGGCATATCTAGTGGGATACCATAGGGGTCAGTCCTAGGTCTGTTCAATATTTTCAGTAAGGACTTGGATAATGGAGCTGGGAGAGGCTGCTGGGAGAGGCTGCAAGCGCTTTGGAGGACAGGCTTAGAATTCGAAACAACTTTGACAAATTAGAGACCTGGTCTGAAATTAACAAGATGAAATTCAATACAGACAAATGCAAAGCACTGCACTTAGGAAGGAAAAAATCAAATGCCCAACTACAAAATGGGAAATAACTGGCTAGGCAGTAATGCTGCTGAGAAGGATCCAGAGGTTATACCAGGTCACAAATTGAATATGAGTCAACAATGTGATGCAGTTTCAAAAAAGACTAATATTCTGGGGTGTATTAGCAGAAGTGTCATATGTAAGACCTGGGCCGTAACTGCCCTGCTCTGCTCGGCACTGGGGAGGTCTCAGCTGCAGTGCTGTGTCCAGTTTTGGGTGCCACACTTCAGGAAAGATGTGGACAAACCGGAGAATCCAGAGGAGAGCAACAAAAACGAGAAAAGGTTTAGAAAACCCGACCTGTGAAGAAAAGAAAAAAAATGACCCTGTTTCGCCCTGAGAAAAAAGACAGCTGAGTGAGTGACAGGGGCGGGGAGGGGGGGCTGCTAACCCACACACACCCAGGAAGAACAGGAGGACTTGTGGCACCTTAGAGACTAACAAATTGATTTGAGCATAAGCTTTCGTGAGCATAAGCATCCGATGAAGTGAGCTGTAGCTCACGAAAGCTTATGTCAAATCAATTTGTTAGTCTCTAAGGTGCCACAAGTCCTCCTTTTCTTTTTGCAGATACAGACTAACACGGCTACTAATCTGATACCCAGGAAGGTTTGCGAGCAAACAGAGTCATTTACAACCAATTGTCCTAGTCAACGGGAGCCATCAAGATTCGAAACCACCATTAGTGGCCCACACTTTGCATAATTACAATAGGACCTCAGAGTTATACTTCATCTTTCTAGCTTCAGATGCAAGAATGATACATGCATATAAAAAGGATGAACACAATTATAAGCTTTGTAATGATACCTAACAAGAGACCTTTTGCCTAAAGCATATTCCAGTTACATCATATTCATACTCATAAGCATATTTCCATAAAACATATGGAATGCAACGTCACAATGAAGAAGAACTTTCGGACTCAAAGGGCAGCTAAGTTCTGGAATCGGCTTCTCAGGGAGGCTGGCCTCCCAGTCATTGAAGGTTTTTAAGAACAGGTTGGACAAACCCAACAGGGATGGTCTAGGTTTACTTGGTTCTGGCTCAGTGCAGGGCCTGGACTAGATAACCTCTCCAGGCCCCTTCCAGCCCCACATGTCTGTGCACAGTTGCTCCTTCCAGTTTTTTTAGGGTTACAGAAAGGACCAAAGCCCTGACAGGAGTCTCTGCCATTTGAGCTGCCAGAAAGAGTCCTGACAGACCTCCCCAACCTGCACCGCACTTAGAAAGCGCTCTCCATCCCAGCTTAAACAGTGTATGGGCTGGATCAGCCTGGCCAACCCACAGCCCACACCCTTCTACCACAGGGCGGAGCGGTACTCTGTTCCGTGTCAATTACTCTCTCCTTCCTCCTGCTCGCAGGTGCTGAGCAGCAGCCCAGCTGCCTTGCCCCCCTTTGGCTCTGTGCAGAAAGGCATCATTGAAGCACTGAGGTGAAGGGGAAGCCGGGCAGAATTTCAGCTCCGTAAAGCAGACATGATTGATGACTCAACTCCCCAACTGCCCCTGCAGCCAAAGGGAGCTCACAGTCGTTCTTCTTTGTGATTCTATGGGCACAAAGCGAATAAGGAGCTGGGAGGCTTGAATCCCAGCTCGGCCCTGCTCTAACCCCACTCCCTGCTCAACAGGTGAGAAGAGAACCCAGGAGTCCTGGCTCCGGGCCCAGCCCTCATCCACTGGGCCATGCTGCCTCCCACACCAAGAATCTGTGAGTCTGCTGAGCCAGCCGTGGCCATGTCTGGGAAGGCTGCACTATTGTCCGGCCCTCCAGGGCTCTGATGTGTGGAGCAGCAGAGACCTCCTCAGAGAGCAGTTGGGGCTCCAGACTCAGATCTGCCCAGCACAATTGCACTTAGGTCAGCAGCCAGGGCTCAGCATCCCCCTCTGAGCAAAATCACCCAGCCTGCAGGAAGGAGGGGGTCACGAGTGAGTGCTGCGAGGGGTGGGAGGTAGAGTAGGGAGGGCTGAGAACAAAGGGGGGTGGCAGGGGCTGGGATAGGACACAGAGTCTAATCACACTCACTACCTGAATCTGCACTTCCTGCATTAACCCCTATCCCCACTCTCCTCCCACAATTGGAGAGGAACCCAGGAGTCCTAGCTGCCAGCCCTCCTGCTCTAATGCCTAGAGTATAGACCAGAGGAGGCCTGGCCCCCTGTACATCCCACCAGAGCTCTGGCAGGGAGTATAGTCTAATGGCTACAACAAAGGGGATTTCAGCCAAAATCCTGGATTCTCTTTATGGCTTGGGGAGGGGAGTGGGGTCCCATGGCTAGAGCAGGGGGCTGGGAGTCAGGACTCCTGGCTTCTGTTCCCAGATCTGTCACTGACCTGCTGTGTGAACTGGGGCAAGTCCCTCCCCACTTGGTACCTGTGTTTCCGTCCCACCCTTTGTCCATGAGATTATAAAATCTGTGGGGGGCAGGTACAGTCCCTCGCTGTGTCTGTGAGATGCCCACTGTGTCTGTGAGACGCCCGGCCCAGCTGGGCCCTGCTCATGGTGGGGGCCTGCAGACTTTACTAGAATATTATTTCCTACTCCTAGTTAATAATTAAGAGACAGCTGCATATGCACGAGTCTCCTCCTTAATCCCCAGGGCTTTTCAATCGGAGCTGGAACGGTCTGCGTGTGAGACGGAACAGAAACTGCTAGCAGATACCCAGCTGGCAGCGCTGTGCTCTGAGCCAAGGACACTGGTCAAGGCAGAGAGCTGGGTAATTTGCCGAGCCAGCCAACCTTAACAGCACAGGCCAATGAGCTCCCCTGTTGCTGCTCCGACCCAGGCCGCAGGGAGTCTAAGACAGCTGGATCACATCCCAGATCAGCTCTCATCTCCCCTTCTCGCATCACTCGACCCCAGAGAACAGAACCTCGGAGTCCTAGCTCCCAGCCATCTCGGAGCTAACCCAACAGACCGCGCTCCCCTCCGAGAGCGAGAGATGGAACCCAGAAGTCCTGCGTGGAGCATGCTGACAATGGAGGCCTGTTTAGCACCCAGCAGAAGCGGGAGGGGATGTTAAATTAGCAGAAGTCACGACATCCTGGTGGGTGGCTCACGCTGCTGAGAGAAGAGATGCAGCGGCATTCCAGAGCAAGATGAATCCTGGCACGGAGCGTGGTACTGCAGAAAGCCTTCATTCCAGCAAGCCAAGCAAGTGGATGAATCGGTGCTTTGTGCTTAGCCTGCCAGAGTCTGCAGAGAGCCTGAGCTGATCGCTCTGAGAGGGGTGGGGGATGTGCCCCGGGTGTAACTGATACAGGAAAACAGTCTGAATCTGCAAAGAACCTGACAATGGAAGAAACACTGCAGCATACACTGCAATCAGTTGAGAGAGTGAGGACTGCCCAGTGGTTAGGAGCTCTAGCCTGTGTTTTGGGAGATCTTGGTTCAAGTAGTTTTTCCCACCCAAGCACAGCTGGCCAGATGTATTGTGGGTTTGGGGGTTGGGGGTAGGGGATTTCACTTTTCTATGAAGCATCGGGGATCAGCCACCCCTGGAGATGGGACACTGGGTGGGATGGGCCGGGCTCTGAGCTGGTCCACAGAATCCTCTCTCTAGCAGTCTGGTGGGTGGGTCTTGCCCAGATGCTCAGGGTTCAGCTGATCATCAGACTGGGGTTCAGGAAGGAATTTCCCCCAGGTCAGATTGGCAGAGATCTTGGGGGTTTTCACCTCCCTCTGCAGCATCTGCTGGGATCAGCTGGGCATGGCTCACCTCAGCAATTCCCTGCCAGCACAGGGGCCTTGGAGGCCCTTTAGTCTCTCCTGTTCCCTGCCTGGGGCTCACAACCGATTAGTCTCCTGATGGCTGAAATGCTTTGGTTTAACTACTGTCTTGGGACTCAACACTGGGGGAATTGAACAGCCTGAGATAGACAAGAGGTCAGACTGGGTGATCTATTGACCCCTTCTGGCCTTAAACTATGAAATTCTCTGCTCCACCACAGACCCCCTGGGATACTTTGCACCAGCCAGCCAGCCTCTCTGGGCCTCAGTTTCCCCATCTGTAAAATGGGGATCATTCACCCTTCCCTATCTCCCACAGTGTGGTGGGGGTAAGTGCCTTAGAGATTGTGAGGCACTGAGACATTATAACAGGAGTCCAAGTAAGCACTTAAGATAGGTTATAAATAAACCAGGCAACTGCTCTGTCTAGAAGACTCAGGCTCCATGATACATGGCCCCTTGTTCTAATAAGTGGCTGCATCTGAAAAGCTCTGGGAAAGCAGGAAATTGAAACCACTGGCCCACAGAGCAGCTAGCTAGAATCAAAGTGGGAGGCAGCAGTGTGTCCAGAGGAGCAGCTGACCGGGCCGGCGAATGAGGCCTGGAAAGCAGTAGACGAGACAGAGTCTGGTCAGAGCGGGATCCCTGAAAGCATGGCAGGCTTGGAATTAGACAATGCCACGTTTGCCGTATGATGAATCCAACTGCAGGAGCAAAGTGGGGAGGTTTAGACATACCCCGGGCTCCCGCTAAGCAGGATCTTGAGTGACAGCTCATTTGTTGACCAAAATGAGGGGAGGCAGCAGACAGAGAACTGGACTTAGAGTCAGGACTCCTGGGTTCTATTCCTACTTCTGTCACTGACCTTCGGCAGGTTCCTTCCCCTCTCTGTATTTCAGTTTCCTCTCTCCTGCTCTTCAGGGCAGGGACTCTCTCATTGTGTGTCTGTGCAGTGCCTGGCCCAAAAGGGGCCCCAAACTCAGTTGGGATCCAGACAGCACCCTGCACAACCGGAGTGCTACCATAACACAAACAATTGTAAAATGAGAGAGAATAAGCAGTATAGCTGGTTGGGAAAGAAACTGGGGTTCCCCTCAACTTTTTGTCCTGAATGAGGCCAAAAACTGAAACGTGAAGACTTTGTGGAAGTGGAATTCCACAATTGTTTGTTCTGGAAATACCAAGACATTCCCACAGCCAGAATGTTCTGGTGTTTCCAAAACAAAATATGCTGCTGGGGAGCTCGCTAGGCCCTGGCTTCCAAGCTGCCTCCGAGGCAGGCCACCAAGGGGCCGGGGGAGCCAAGAAGAAACCAGCAGATTTCTATCAAAAGTTGGCGATTTTGACACATCAGCCTTTTCATCATTGCAGCCAACTTATTGGCTGGTCCAATTGTCACAGAAAACAGTGTGGGTAAGTGACCACTGGAACAAACTGTCAAGGGTTGGGGTGAATTCTCCAGCTCTCGGTGTCTCCAAATCCAGACTGGATGCCTTTCCAGAAGACGGTTTAGTCCAACACAACTGACTGGGCTCAATACAAGGGGACCTGGGTGAATTTTGCTGGTCTGGGTCCTACAAGAGGTCAGACAAGATGGCCAAGGGTCTCTCCTGGCCTTAAAATCTACGAGCAACCTGGCTGCAGGGCACTTAATTATTTGTTTTACTGTTTACCAGTCACAGATTGGTTTAAACCTTGGAGTATGAGTTTTGCCTCCAAAATTAGCTACTCCCATTAACTGCTGTAACACTGAATATTCTTGAGACGCCCAGAAATGAATTCACCCACTCTTGCAATCATGGTAAGTTCTTCATCTCATGTGGCAATGAGCCCCATACACTAATTTCAGGCTATGTGATAAAGCCATTTCCTTTGATGAGTGTCATTCACTGTTCTCTTGTTCTTGGGTTATGAGACGAGGAGGACAGAGGCTCCCGATCACTGTTCCCTCTAAGCTGTGCACGTGTGCGCACGCACACAGATCCTAACCCCCCCCCCCACACACACACGGTGAAACACCACGCGTACAAACATTTGCACAGAAGCACAACAATTTGCACAGAAGAAATTTTTTGCTCACATAGCCTGTCAAAAATTAAAGGGAACATGGCTCCCGATCGCCCATTGCTCTCCCAGTCATTATTATACAGACTTTAAACACATCCCCTGTAATTCATCTCCTCTCTACAGTGAGCAAACCCCATCTAGTCAATCTTTCTTTGCAGGAGTTTTACTAGGTCTCTAATTATGCTAGTTGCCACTCTTTGAGCCCCCTGTGATTGTGCAGTATGGATCAACAAAGCGTGTACACACCCAGAGAGCCAAGCTACCCCCTTGCTGCCCCGCCCCCAAGGGAAATCCACACACACAGCCCTACCCATCCAACCCTGGGGTAAGGGCCTACGCCACTCCTACAAAACAAATTCTCAGCACCCCCACCATGCCCCTACTGACACCCCCACCATGCCCAGCACATCTGAATGCAAACATGTGCCCAGGCAAGGATCCTAGCCCCCCATCTTTCTACTTCCCAGCCCAATAAAGAGAGTGGAATCGGTGGGGGCTCTCACAGCCCCTCCTCTCCTGCTGCCAGCTGGCGGGGGGGTTGTATCCATGCCAGACTCTTTTGCAGCGATCCCCAGTTGTTAGTTTGAGTGGCAAGAGCTGCCGCGTCGTTAGGAAGGGAACAGGGAGTCTGAACAGCCGAACGCCCACGCCCAGGGTTTGAATGGAGCAGCCTGTCATGCAGACGGAATACAAGGGCTTCTGTTTATCGCCAGCACCCCAGAGAATCTAGCACAACGCCAGGGAATGCGAACAGCCAAGAAGGAAACTAGCAGGTTGATCTTCACATGCTAAAGCCTCCAACAGCCAGGGATAGAACCCAGGAATCCTAACTCTAACCCACTAACTCCCACTCCCATCCCAGAGCTGGCAACAGGAGGCAGGACTCCTGGGTCCTCTCTCTAACCACAAGATCCCATTGCTAGCGTCCATGAATCAGACACAGAGGTGGACTTTAACACATGCTTGCCAGTGGATTAAACTCCGTCTCCAGACTGAGCTTCACAAGCAGTACTGCAGATAACACCCCCTTCCACCTCTAACACACACACACAGCCCCCCGCTTTCTTCTCCTCCCACATACACCCCGTGCTGCTGGCAGCATCCGTCACTCGGGGAGAATATTTCCCCCAAAGCTTTTTTAGGAAGGAAAATGAGGTTTCCCACATACAGAGAATTCCCGTGGAAACTTTCCGCCAGCCTCGGAATTGTAGATTTTTCATTAAAAACTGAAAATTGACTGGCATGGGGCCAGATGCCTCCCAGTGTTTGGAAGTTCCTAGCTGGAAACGTTACAGTTCTGGGGAAAGCGTGCTGGATTTTCAGCAGTTTTCAGCCAGAAGTCCCCCCATTTGGGGACAAATTTTTTCTTTCCAAATTGTCCAGGTTTGGGCTGAAAATTTTCGTTTTTCAACATCAAGTCAAAATGTTCTCCAATCAAGAGCAGATCCGCACTCTGCCCTTCCCCAGCAGGGCGCCAAACTGAGCCTGGTCAGCCCCTGCACTGGAGCTGGGCGGTGTCCTACCTCAATGCGGCCAGTGTCGGGCTGGAAGCCGCGGGAGGGGTCCTCGGTGGTGACGCGGCACTGGATGGCACAGCCATTGATGCGTATGCTGTCCTGCCTCAGGCCCAACTCTGCCAGGCTCTTCCCCTCCGCGATGTGGATCTGGGCATGCACCAGGTCCACGCTGCCAAGAGAGTGGGAGAGGAGGGCTTGTGTTAATCATCAACTGACCACAGCAGCGCCAGTGTCTGCCAGAACCATTCTCACCAACCTAACCTCCTCTATGGAGCCCAAGTGTCCCTGATTAACCCCCAAACGGGGGCCCTGATCCCCAGAGTCTGTTACTTCATGTGGGGCCCCCATAATGTCCCACATCACCCACCATAGCCTCTCCTCCTCCAGTGTCCCCCACTGTCCCCACAGGGCTGGGGGATCTGCGGGTGCATTGATTCTATCGCTCTTTGGGATCACACAGGGTTTTCTATCCACCACTTTCAAAGTCATTGCCAAACACAGGCCAGGATTGGAACCCCCATTATTATACAAAAGGGGAAACTGAGGCACGAAGTGGCAAGACAGTCCCCTCCCTGCTCAGGGCCTCAGTTTCCTCTCCCATCCTTTGTTTATTGCTCTAAGGGGCAACGGCTGTCTTTCACTGTGTGCCTGTGTACTGCACAGCATGACTGGGCTCCGGGCCTGTGTGGTGCCCAGAACAATGCTCCTCTCCCTTGATCTTAGGGCCTCTGGATGCTACAGAAATGCTACTTACAATCATGATAAGTTAAGCCTGTGTTTAAATGCTGTGTTGAACAGCAAAGGGATTACTCAAGCAGGTACTTAACTACAAGCTCTTATGGGACTGTTTTTAAAAGGCCATTAGGAGCCTAAAACCTATTGACTTTCAATAGGATTTGGCCAAGTAACTCCCATTAAGGCCTTTGAAAGCTGCCCTCGACGTGCTTTGCTGAACCGGGGCCACAAAGCTGGGATTTTAGCCAGTGATTGTGCTTGTGTGATGCACAAGCCAGGCCCAAATCCAGCTTGCAGGCCCCAGCCAGTCCAATTCTGAACACGCCTCAGTGGGAGCGCTCAGAAGACAGGGAGCTGTTTTTACATAGTCCCACAGAGCCAAGTTCAAGCATTCAAAGTCATGAGTTGGGCCTCCCTCCCTGGGTGGGGAGAGGGAGGGTGGGGGAATCACATTTGATTTAATTATCAACAGATCTTAAAAAAAACACACAACAGATCTGGAGGGTTTATTTGCCTCTTGATTCTGAGCCTTTAGAAACTCACAACTGAAGGTGGGGCTAATATTCAACCTTAAAGCATTAAATATGTAGAGTCTTGCACCGATACAAAATTTATATCTGCATCCAATCTGCAAAAATGATCCGCAGATATAAAGCAGAGATCCGCGAGCGGATATCCACGGATTTGCAGGGCTCTATAAATATGCCAAGTTTAGCTCAATGACCACCGAGGGAGAAATTTGGGGTGGCTGCAAGATCCCAAAGAGGGACAAAGGAAAACTGAAGGAACAATCATTCCTAAGAACAAGATCTACCAGCTACATTGTAGCCTCAGGACAGACAACACAACAAAGAGTACACCAAAGAAACAGAGAGCAGCTAACATCAAGGCATCCTCAAGTCCACGATCCTCTCTAGCTTGGCAAGTTGGGTAAAAAAAAACCAGAAACAGAGATTTTCCAGTGCATTGGCTAGTTTGAAATAACAAAATAAAATTTCGGTCCAAACTGATTGTCTGGTAAATCAAGACTGAAGAGGTTTGTTTGGGGTTGAACTAAACGTTTCACTTCAATTTTGTCGAAACAGAATGTTCTATTCAACCAAAATCATTTCCTCTCCTCCCCATCCCGCTGTTTTATTTCGATTGAACTTTTTGAAAATGTTAAAGTCAAATTAAAGGAAAATTTGAGACAAAAATCTGTTCTGAATGTAAAGAATTCCCCCTGCCCTCCCCAAAATTGGCCTTTTCAACATTTTTTTTAATTTGGGGAATTTCTTTCCTGAAATTAACAATTCTGAAAAAAATCAACAGAAATTCATGAAATGTTTCAGGTTACTGAACGTGCATTGTTTGCTGAAAAGCATTTCACCTGAAGAATTCTACCGAGCTCTATGAAGGCACATGCTTAGGCCAGCTACTTCTCAGGATGGTGAGTAGATTTTACTAACCTGTTCATTGCATCAGAATTAAGGAGGGCTCCCAATATTCTGCTGAGCTCCACCTACAAAATACACTCCCCCCACTGCCAGGGCTCTGTCTACAACATGAACTCCGGCCTGGCATGGTAAATTCTATCAAAGTTTGACTGATGAGAGGAGCATTATCTGGATTACCATGATGCCCTGGCGCTAGGCACTGTACAAACAGAGCAAAGAGATCAACCCTGCCCCTAAGAGCTGACAAAGAGTGTCAGTTCTGCTGGGCTCAGCTCCTTCTGGGGTCCAAAACAGTATGGGAACATCCTGTTCATCCAATTTGACTTGGTGGAGAATCTACCCCAGCCACTCCTGCCTCCAGAGGAGATCTGGCGGGTGAGCTAGAGCTCAGCTTTAGGGTTTCAACGAGTTTTAGGCCAGAAAGGACCCATAGATCATCCAATCTGACATCCTGTATAGCACAGGCAATTCTATCTCAGCCAGATTTCAGCCAAATCCCTCTGAATTGAGCAGAAAGACTTTAGTTAGACCAAAGCATTTCAATCCTCAGGAGCCCTGCCTGTTGTGAGCTCCAGGCAGAGAACAGGGGAGCTGAGGGTCCTCCAATACCCGAGGCCCCAGCTCGGACAGGGAATCGCTGTGATTAGCCACGCCCAGCTGATCCCAGCAGGCGCCCCATGCAGAGGGAGGTGAAAACACCCCAAGGTTCCTGCCAACCTGACCAGGGGAAAATTGCTTCCCAGCCCTCAATCTGGTGATCAGCTGGACCCTGAGTATCTGGGCAAGATCCACCAGCCAGGCAGCTAGAGAGGACTAGCTGAACCACCTCAGCACACGGGACCTGTCTCCAGCTGTGGCCGATCCCCGATGCTTCAGAGAAACACATCCAGTCTTGATTTAAAGGCTCCACATGATGGAGAATCCACCCCATCTCTGGGTCAGCTGTTCCAATGGTGAATCCACTTTCCACTTAAAAACACCTGGCCTCACTTCTAACCTGAACTGGTCCAGCTTCACTTCCCAGCCACGGGATCTCATTCTGCCTCGAAGAGCTCTCTGCTCTCCAAAACCTGCTCCCGCAGATTAGAGACCAGGACCAAAATACCCTCCCATGACAGTTAGGAGATGGGATTGGTTTGGAGCTGGACAAACAGGCTGGAAATCAGGTACAGATATTTAACAGGGAGGGGGATTAACCATTGAACATCTGACCCAGGGACAGAGCAGATCCTCCAGCACATGGTGTCTTCAGGTCAAGAGCAGATGTCTCACTTTAGAAGGTTAGCTCTAGTTCAACAACACTGGACTGGAAGTCAGGACTCCTGGGTTCCACTCCTGGCTCTGCCACTGACCTTGGACTAATCCCTTCATCTCTCGTGCCTCTGTTTCCCCTCCCACCCTTTGTCTATTCAGACAGTGAGCCTTGGGGGCAGGATCTGTCTCTCACCGTGTGTCTGAGCAGGGCCCAGATCTCAGCTAGGGTCTAGGCAGCCTCCAGCATGGCAGGGTCCTGGTGTGTGACCAATAACACAGAATCATAATGATAAGGACTGAGGTTTTTACAGCACCATCAAAGTGACAAGCGAGCCTTCAATGCTTAGTCAATAGGACAAACGCCTGACGTGGGCTCTAACAGACACCGGCCCCTGCAACATGCACACGTTACGGGGTGATCGATATTTTGTGATCCATGGACTCAAAGCTGGGTTATAAATTCAGCTGTTTTAAATACACCTGCCTGTAGCAGCTCAGATCTTGCCTTCACATAGATAGAGAGATTCTGAGTGGGGCCTAGTGAATAGAGCAGAGCGGGAGCGGGAGACAGGGAGTCAGGACTCCTGGGTTCTCTTCCCAACTCTGCGATTAAGGGGTTAGCGCATGGAGCTGGGAGTCATGTTTCCTGCTCTAACCCACTAGACCCCACTGTCCTCCCAGAGTCAGGGCTAGAACAAAGGCGCCCAGTCTCCCAGCTCTAACCACAGGCTGGGACTGAGGCACATGGCTTTAATAACGGGGCTATTTTAAAACAGAGCCAGAAACTCCCAGAGTTTAAGGCCAGAGGGGACCATGAGAATCTAGGCTGCCCTCCTGTGTAGCACAGGCAGACTGTCACTCAGTTCCCCCTATATTGAGCCCAGCCACTTGGGTTGCCAAAGCACCTCCCAGCAAGGCAGCCAATCTGGAGAATCAACCGATTCCCTTGGGAGTTTGCTCCAGTGTTTAATCTCCCGCACTGCTAAAAACTGGTGCCTTATTTCTAATCTGAACACATCAGATGCCCTGAACTCAGGCAGAAATATTAAATGCTTTCACTCACAGGAGCGCGATCTTCATTATTAGTGTTAGAGTTGTTCCCAGAAACCTCCAAACAATCACAGCCTCATTGTGCCCGGTGCTCCACAGACTTACAGTGAGAGACAGTCCCTGGCCCAAAGAGCTCGCAATCTAAACAAGGAGTGGGAGGGGAAACTGAGGCAGAGAGCGACAAAGGGACTTGCCCAAGTTCAGTGGCAGGGCTCTATACAGGACCCACAAATCCCAAGACCTAGCCCAAGGCCACATCTACTATACCACACTGCGTCTCCTGAGTCAGAGTGGGTTATCCCAGCAGGCTGGGACCCCAAGGGACTGCAGGTCGGGATTGAGGGGCACTAGCAGAGCTGTAGGGGAGCTTAGGGCTGGCATAGCAGGGGGCTATGCGTTGGGACTGAGGGGCATCGGCAGAGCTGGGGAGGCGTGACCAGGGCTAGAGTTTGTATGGCAATGGCAGCTCCATGATGGAGCTTTGCCTGTTACCTGCCCGTGTCCAATCACGTCCCTCATTTTCACGGACAATGGATTCAATGCTGTTCCCCCCACCCCCATGCCAAATACAGGTTACCACCCCAGCTGTACAGACAGACAGAGCAGCTGGGAAACTGATGCCAGGCTTTGAGCTGTGGCATGGGGAGCATGGGAGTCTGGTTTCTTTGGAGCTCGAGGCAGGTGAGCTCTGATTTAAGCAGCTCACACTCTGAGCACACAGGGGGGGCTCCATTCCCAGGGGAATCTGGAGAGTGACCCTAGCCCCTAATTAACAGGCCCTCAGGGTAATTGCTGACTGCAGGGGAGGGGGCAGCAGTGGATAGAAATAAGGGGACAGGGAATGTGCCAGGAAGGTGGCAAATTCAGGAACAACCAACAGGAAATGCTTAATGCTGGTGCCCCTTCATCCCAGGCTGATTGCTGGAAGCCAGGGCCTTGTCAGATTATTCTCATTTGGAGGAGAAATAGATGGTCCCAGTCGGCTATTTCTTTGGTGCCATCCTGTTCATTTACTAAGCATACAGAGAAAGTTTTGTTCCTTGAACACAGGACGAACGAAGAGCTGGCAGTTGCCTTGGTCTAAAATTCCCCCACAAGTCTCCAACCAGTCCTGTGCATAAGAAGCCCTGTCTCTCACTCAGGATCACTCTTGTGACTACCTTGCTCACTATTTGGCTCTCCCATCCAGATGTACACAGCTGCAACCATTCAACACCCCTGCCCCGAAACCCACAATCAGAAAACCCCTTAGACTACACAATTTAGCTTCTGATCAACCTTGCCAGGTGGAGCACTGCCTTAGACTTCTCCAGCTCTCTCACTTCAAAAAGGAGATTAATTGCTTTTCCTTCTATTTAGCCTGAAAGGTGCTTAGCACACTTATCAGCTGTATCCAGGTCTATAAATCAAAGGCCTCCTGGATGGCAGCTATTATCACCTTCCAGTGGAAGGACACACCACCAAACTGGCTTGGGGAACTCATCACTACAAGATCCCACTGCTATTCACCGTGCCTCAAAATGCTAGAACGAGGGAGACCATGGCAGGGACGCTGGAACAATGTGTATAGTGGGGGAGCTGAGAGCCATTGAATCAAACTGTAACCCTGGACGGAAACCACTTCAAACCAGGGGGTGCTGCCACACACCCCGCTCCCCGAGTTCTAGCACCTTTGGACCACAGCCCACTGGGCTGATCAGCACTGTCTAATCGTGCTCCCCCACCTGGTGCTTCTTGTCTTATACTTAGCCCAGACCGTCTTTCTGTCCTGGGTCTGTACAGCACCTAGCACCGTGGCTCTGTGAGGCGCAATACAAATAAGAAGTAATTGGTTGAGCTTACACAGAACTCGACAGGATGTCTCGGTCTGTCACTCCATAACTTGAACACTGCCTCTGAGCCATTCCCATCCTTTAGAGAAGGCCCTAGGAGCAGTGGCCAGCACCCTCTGGATTCTGAGGTATGGGGGACACGTGAAGACCCTGACAGCCCTTCAGCACAGCCCCAGGGTACAAGCCTGACTGTCCCAGAGCTCCCCTGGCCCCAGAGCCCAGCATTTCCACCTCAGCTTCCCCATCACACTCTTCAGCCTACTTCCCCTGCGGAGGTAACCTAGCCCAGCAGCCGAGCTGCTCCAGGGAGTTCAGCCCCTTCCCAAGTCACCAAGTCCCTGCAGCCAGCTCTAACACAAGAGAGCCTCCAGCCTTCCTCCTTTCAGGCAGGGCCCAGCAGCAACAGTCTGTCCTGTTGTCTAGCCACCTGGGCTCCAAACAGCTCAACAACAGGGGCCAGCTCTAACCACCTATCACTGCAACAGCCTCAGCCAGCTCCTGACTCTCCCCCAGGCTCCTTACCCCCGAGAGAAGCAGCCCATCTGCTTTCCTCCCCAGCCAGCCCCCCAGTGCTGGGCTATCCCTAGCTTCAGTCCAGCCCTCTGCACAGGTGTAGCGGGGCCAGGCTGGCTCACCCTTAAAGGGGCAGGCCACTCTGTTACAGCCAGCTTCAAGCACCTCTGCTGTTGTCTGTGGATCAAACAGCGGGTTGCTGGCACCAATTCATGCTTCCCAGCAGAACAATCCCCCATCTCATCTCTGCCCACCCTCCCAACAGAGTGTAACATGGTGACATCCAGAGGCATAATAATGGTGAGGAGGGGAAGACCACACAGCCCCTGGCCTGGGGGGCAGATTGGGAGGGCCCTGCCATGGGGGAAGGAGGATTGCGGGCACACAGAGCCCTGGCGTGGAAGGGAAGGGGGGAATGCGGGGTCATTCCAAGCTCTTACCATGGGTGAAAATATGGGACCCTGGAATGGGAGAATGGGGGGAGGGGAGGCAGACCCCAGCCATAGGGGAGGAGAACGGGGACCTTGGAATTGGGGGAGGGGAGCCCACACAGTGCCCCTCCCATGGGGAGAAGGTGGGAAAGGGGAGGAATGGGGCACATACAGAGCCCCTGGCAGTGGACAGATTGGAGGAAGTTGCAGGGAACGCTTGAAATAGAGGGGGCTGGGCAGATGGCACCCAGGGAGCAGTGTGGCGAATGGAGGGATGCCAGGGGCCCTGGTGAGGACAAAGCACTCGACCAACAGAAGCTACGAAGCGTGCAACCCACTAGTAGCAATTCCCATTAGTAACAGGGACAGCAAGCGAAGCAGGAAGGCAGCACATTCCAAAGTGACCTACGGGAAATGCTTCTTACGCAGCCCACGCTTAGCCTGGAGTACACGCTCCCACTAGACCCCGCTGCTCTTCCCCCAGTCACATGATGTAAGAACAAGGGGCAGCCAGCAAAAGGTGGAAAATTCAGAAGTGTGCCGTGTGGGGAACTCCCTGCCACTAGACACAGTTGAGATGAAGAGCTGAGCAGGATTCCACAAGGGGACTATCCGGAGTGAAACTAGTAGGAGTTTAAAGACCCATCAGGAGCTGTGGGTTTGGTTTAACCCCCTTCTGCTCCAAAGCTTAAGGCAACTGCTTACACAGGGGTCCCTCACCCATGAGATGCAGCCACATCTGGGGTGGGGCACATTGACTGTTTATACAGGGAGCCTTTGCCATGCACTGAGATGCAGCTGTCTCTGGGGTGGGGGATGCGGGTTGTTTACACAAGGATCCCTCATCCGGCACTGATATGCAAACTCAAATGAGACTGTACAACACTATTGTCCTCCCAACATTACCGTATGGCTTGGAACCATGACAAATGGTGAAAGTGCATGTTAGGAAGCTGAATGCATTTCACCAGCTTGGTTTGAGAAGAATATTGGGAACTGATTGGTGAGATCGTGTAACCGATGTGGAAGTGCTCGGCCACACAGTCAGCAAAGTGGGGACTCAGTAATTGGACAGAGTTGGCTATGGTGGTTTGGCCACGGACCCAGGTGGCCCTGTGGCAGAAGCACAAGGTACATCTTCGATTGGATTCCAGCTGTAGGAACGAGCAGGAGTGGAGGACAAGGACTGACCAGAGGCAGGATGTTAGAAAAGGATGCTGCCCCCGTGAAGACAACTTACGATGGAGCCAAACACCTTGGTCTGGACAGACAGCAGTGGGGAAATGGGTTGTGCCAGCAGGCACAGGAGACTCTATGGGTATGTCTACACTACAGTTCGACACCCATGACTGGCCCAGCCAGCTGACTCAGGCTCACAGGGCTCAGGCTAAGGGGCTGTTTAATTGCACTGCAAACATTCAGGCTTAGGCTAGAGCCCAGACTCTAGGACCCTGTGAAGTGGGAGAGTCCCGGCTACTGCCTAAGCCCAAACGTCTATACTGGAACTAAAGAGCCCTTTAGCCCAAGCCCGAGTCGGCTGGCATGGGCTAGCTGGGGGGTTTTAACTGCAGTGTAGACTTACCCTCAGTGTAAGTAAGACTCAGCCACTTCTAAGGTGAGGCAAGGATTCCCTTGCCCAGTACTCAGCTGTAGCCACTTCTGGGGTGGAGCACAGGGGCTGTTTATACAAGGACCTGGCACTGAGATGTGACCACCTCTGGCGTGGGGAAGCTATTTATAGAAGAAATTTTGTAGGAAATTTCCCCTAGAGGGCAGTTATTCTATCGCTCCCCATTAGGGGGGGGTCTTGCACCTTCTTTAACAAAGCTGATGCTAGCTGCTGTTGGAGACAGGATGCCAGGCTATATGGGCCCCTGAATCACATTGCACTGATCCCCCTCCACACATAAGGGAAACTATATCTGTTGACCAGGTGGGGAAACTGAGGCAAAGAAAGGCTACAGGATATATCCAATGTCAGTAGGAGAGCTGAGAAGAGAGCACAGGAGTCTTTACTCCCAGCTCCCCCTGGTCTAACCACTAGAACTCACTTTCCTCCCAGAGGTAGGATAGAAGCCAGGAGGCCTTAATCCCAGGCCTACCAGCTAGCTATCTGTGATGGATTTCCAGCTATGCTGGGGAAAGACAGATTGGTCTGATGGGGGCAGGGAGCTCTGGCTGAAAGGTGCTAGAGAAATCTTAGCTCCATGGAGGGAGCCAGGTCCATTGTCCTGCCACGAATAAATGCCCATCAAATAGCGTTATCTCCCAAAGACAGGCGACTGCCTCGCACAATGCCAACAACAAAGCTGCCTGGCCGTTGTAGCTGAGGTGGGGCCATCTACGGGAGCATGGAGCAGACACAAGTTAATACTGTCTCGCAATCACACAATGTACATGCCTATAATGTGTCCAGTGCAGGAAGTGGGAGGGAAAGGGGGGCAGATACCAAGCTATATGGGTCTTTTGGGCTAATCTAGGTGAGGGACATATTGGCCTGAGATGCAGATGCCTCTTGGGTAGGGCATGAGAGCTGTTTATACAGGGATCCCTCTTCTGGCACTGAGATGTAGCCACCTCTAAGTTGGAGGGGTGGGGGTGCTGATTATATAGGGACCTCTTATTATTTTGGGGAAGTTCTATGCCTGTGTTATATAGGAGGTCAGACTATGTGATCACAATGGGCCCTTTGGGCCTTGGAATCTATGAATCCCTCACCCAGTGCTGAGATGCAGCTGCCTCTGGGGTGGAGCGGGGGGTTGTTTATACAGGGATCCCTCACCCGGTGCTGAACCTCTGAGGTGGAGTGTGGAGGCCATTTATAAAATTACAGCTGTTGCAGGAACAGGAGGCAGGAGATGGCTGGCAACACTGGATAATTCAGCAGCCTATCTCAAAGTGCTTTACAGCTGCAATTAAGGCTCATAGCCCCCTAGGGAGGCTGGGAATAGCTGAGAGGGCCCCCCAGCAGAACACAGAGGTTAAGTGACTAGCCCAAGGTGACCTGGTAGAGCTGGAATTAAAATGAGTTAGCGCCTGCATGCCACATCCCCCGCCTCTAGCCAGGCCCCCCTGAAGAGAGAACAGGACGGGGAAGGCCTTCACAGGAGCAACGAGGTCTGTGGCTAGAACTGTGAAGTGGGAGCCAGGACTCCTGGGTTCTGTACCTGGCTCTGGGTGGGAAGTGGGGTCTAGTGTTTTAGAGGAGTTGGAAGCTAGGTTCTTGCCCCACCTTTGGGAGGGGAGTCAAGTCTACTGGTTGGGGGTAGCTGGGATGCAGGATGCCTGGGTTCTATCCTCACCTCAAGGGCAGTGGGGTCTAGTGCTCAGAGGCCTGGGAGTCAGGACTCCTGAGTTCTAGCTTAGCTCTGGGAGGGAAGTGGTATGCCATGGTTAGAGCAGGGTGTGCTTGAATGGCACAAAGGGGCTTTTATTTAATGGAGAAGCCCATTGTGCATGAATGCCATGTCTTCTCCCTGGGCCCTCCTCTCATCCCTTATCAACGGTTCCCTGACAAGGCTATTTAGCCTCTTCTCCTCTTGACAAATTGGTTCCGAGCTGGATTTATTTATTTTATGCAGGCCCAACGGTCCTTAGATTGCTGTTTGGGCCTTTTAACGTGGTGATTAATTGGGAAAGGTTGGAGTTTTTTATGTTCATTAAAGGTTACAGGATAAATATGCAAATATCTCAATTGGAAGAGCTAAGCGCGTCATAAAAGAAGCCTGCACACTGGCCCCAGTGTGGTGATAAATCTAGCTATATATTACCAAAATAAATATGAACTAGATCTCCTATTAAAGAAGCCTGAGAGGTGGGTTGTTTGAGCACTAACAGTAGGATTCAAAAGCTCTTTACAGGGTAAATCCGCTGCCATCTAGCTTGGTTTTTATCTGCACCTGTCGCTATAGTATAGGAACCTTGCAACCACAAATGGATTTATTTGTCTTGCAGTAATGGGTAATTGAGATGGGAGGGGGGGCCCACTGTGCTGGATCAGGGCCCCAATTGTTTAGTGTCCTGCACATATTCCTGCTTGAGATCGGGGAGACCCTGCTGCTCCGGGTGCTGCACAGACACACAAGAAGAGACAGTCCCTGCCCCAAAGACCTCAAAGTCTAAACAGACAAAGGGCTGGAGGGGAAACTGAGGCATAGAAAAGGGAAGAGACTTACTCCAGGTCAGAGGCAGAACAAGGAATTAGAACCCAGGAGTCCTGACTCCCACTCCAGTGGTCTCGCCTCTAAACCAGACCTCTTGATATAACTTCACATTGCCCCCTGAGGTGAAAGGAAATGTGATCCCCATTTTACAGATGAGGAAACCGAGGCACAGAGCAAGGAAGGTCATGCACGGGAGCCAGGAATTGACCCCAGATCTCCAGGGTCCCAGCTGGGTGCTGTAACCCCAGCCTGAAAGTTGACTTAGCAAACAGCCCAGAGTTTCTTGGGAGTCTCAGGTCTGGCCAGCCTGCCAGGTGTTTGCAATGGTAAATGCTCTGAAGTTATAAACTGGGCTGTGAACCTGTTCTGAGGATAATTATAGTGATCCAAGGAGACAATTACAATTGTTACAGCAGGAGACAGCAGGTGACACTGATTCTGGCAACATGGCAAGTTGTGTCAGTGAGAGAGAAGCAGGAGGTCTAGTGGATAGCATAGGAGCAGCGGGGATTGGAGTATGATCCAAACTTGGGACAACTAGCAGAAAATCTTCCCAGCTTCCGCTCCTATTGCTTCTAGCTCTAAAAACAACTCTCGGCAACATCTCCTCCCTGCCAGAGGGCAAAAGGGCCTTTAATTTGGATAAATACAAGGTTTCCAGTGTCAGATCTTGGACCATCAAGGATACCAGAGGTGACATCGGCTAAGCCCAGCCAAAAGCAATATGTGCAGCTTCGAGGTTCTGTGGCAGTCTGCAACAGACAAGAGGTTTGGAGAGAACCGAGAGCCCTGTTGGGACAGTGCGAGTCAAAGGAAGAGCTGCAGTGGATGATGTGTTGTTTCAGCAAAGGACCTTGAGATTCGACACAGGCTTTAATATAGCGTTGCATGTTCATATGATAAATATTTTATACTGCACCCGCCAGAGTGACAGCAAGGCCTGTGGTAAGAGAAATCAGACAGGCTGCCAGCACGTCACACAAATCAAAAAGCGCTCTGACATTCTCATTGCTTGTTATTAGGAGTATTATGGTAGATTCTACAGCCCCCAACCGGTTGGGGCCTCTGCTGCGCCGGGTGCTGCACAGACAGTGAAAGACTGCGCCAAGGAGCTTCCAATGGAAATATGCAAAGGGGGGGGAGGGAAACCAAGGCATAGAGAGGGGAAGGGACTTGCCCAGCGTCACCCAGCAGGTCACAATGGCAGAGCTAGGAACAGAGCCCAGGAGGTTCTGATTCCCAGTGTACTCCTTGTTCTAACCACTGAAGCCTATTCTCTCCCTGGCACTAGGAACAGACCCTAGATGTCCGGACTCCCAGGCCGCCCCTCTGACCACTACACCTGCATTTCCATCCCAGAGCTGAGGATAAAACCCAGGAGTCCTGGCTCCCAGCCCCACCCCCACCTGCTCTAACAAGCAAAGTACATTGCCTCTATTATGCAGCAAGGCACTGAACACGAACCACACGTTTAGAAAGAATCATTCTAGGGGAAGGTTGTCTATATACTTGCTTTTTGTGTATTTTTATGGTGTATTGATCTCAAGGGAGAGTAATTTGCCTGGCGTGTGCTAAAGCATGCAAGCAATTATACAGCTCAGACTCCTTCTCAGCCAGCTCCCTGGAGCTGAGGTGATAGCAAGGGATCTCAGTGGAAATGCCAGCGTGTATAGCTAGCTCCAGGCACTGACACACATGGGGATCATATGCAGGGTTTAGTAAATGTGCGAGCAGTGTATATTTAACAGGCATGTAACATATTATATCTGTATGCCGCATATTACACTTGCATACACTACATTAAACAGGCACCCTGCATATTACATATTCATGTAATATATTATATATTATAGTTGCATGCAGTAAATATATATAATATACTACATGCAGTATATTAAATAAGCACAAAGTATATTACATCTGCATGCAGAAAATTACCTGTGCATACAGTAAACTATCTGTGCGTGTAGTATTTGAATCTTTGCATGCAGTAAATACGTAGCTGTGTGAGGTATATTACATATACCTGCAGCATATATATGGACATGATGCATACTACATATGCATGTACTGTGTTTGCACGCAGCATATGCATGTAGTATATTTAACAGGCACTCAAAATATGTACACAATGTATATATCTGTATGCAATATATTGCATATGCACACAGAATATTAACTATCCAAACAGTACATTATATTTTGATGCTCTATATCAGGGGTTCTCAAACTTTAGATTGGTGACCCCTCTCACACAGCAAGCCTCTGAGTGCGACCCCCCCCCCTTATAAATTAAAAACACTTTTTTATATTTAACACTATTATAAATGCTGGAGGCGAAGTGGGGTTTAGGGTGAAGGCTGACAGCTCGCGACCCCCCACGTAATAACCTCATGATCCCCTGAGGGGTCCCGACCGCATGTTTGAGAACCCCTGCTCTATATTAAATAAGCACATAGTATACTAGATCTGCATGCTGCATATATATGAGCATGCAGTATATTGCAGTATGAACACAGTATACGTGTGTGTGTGTGTAGGTATGCAATCTATTACATATGCATACTGTATATTATATTTGCATGCAGTGTGTATATATATATATATATATCTTGGCATGTGGTAAATGACCTTTGCAGGCAACATATTAGATTTGGAAGCTGCATATGCATGCACGCAGTATATTGCAATGTGCACACAGTACATCTATAATGGCATGCAGTCGATTACATTTGCACTGCAGCAGCCCCATTGATTTTCAGTGCCACCAGATCTGTTTGCTTCTGGATTTCCTGCCACCTCAAATTAGATTCCCCCCCAAGAAATGAGGCAAAATTATCTCTGCTAATGCTGCAGCGACCCAGCCAGGTGCAAGGTGGCTGGCAGTTTTGGATGGCTGGGCCAGATAATGAACACAGTACATTCTGTGTGTCTGGCCCTGACCTCAGAACATAGCAGTTAAGCCTGAGCAACCGTTGCTGTTAAGGAGACACCAATTCGTTTGCACCAGCACTGGAGAATTAAGAAGAGCAGATGGAAACTTTCCAAGGGCACAGCTGGGAAAGGAGAGAGAGGATCCTAGTGCACGTGCCCACAAAAACAATCGCACCCAACACCTACCAGCTGCCCAGTTGTCTCCAGCAGGGGGCAGACACACCGACCCCAGCCTGATTCTCTCCAGCTGGGGGCAGCAGACCCCCCACCCCCAATGCTATTTAAGAACGTGGGAACTGTCATGCAGAATCAGACCAATGAGCCCATCTAACCTGGTATCTGACCCCCCCTTAACCAATTCCTGCTGGGTTGGATCAGATCTAGGGGGCCATCCAGCCTGGTATCCCTCCCCCCACCCCAGATCAGACCAATGTGCTGGTCTTGGGTCTTTGTCAAAGGCTGTCCCCAGAAGTTTCAGAACAGTCAGAAAACCTCAGAACCTGTTGCTACCAGGACCCTGACTCTGCTGGCAGCCAGCAAGGACTGGGCCTCAGACCTGAAGAGAACTGCTCTGACTTTAAGCACTGCTGCCATCTAACCAAGTCCCTGCCTGGCCCCAGTTCCTGTCATAGAATCATAGAATAGAAGGGTTGGTAGGGACCTCAGGAGGTCATCTAGTCCGACCCCCGGCTCAAAGCAGGACCAATCCCCAACTAAATCATCCCAGCCAGGGCTTTGTCAAGCCTGACCTTAAAAACTTCTAAGGAAGGAGATTCCACACCCCCCCTAGGTAACGCATTCCAGTGCTTTACTACCCTCCTAGTGAAAAAGTTTTTCCTAATATCCAACCTAAACCTCCCCCACTGCAACTTGAGACCATTACTGCTCCTTCTGTCATCTGCTACCACTGAGAACAGTCTAGATTCATTCTCTTTGGAACCCCCTTTCAGGTAGTTGAAAGCAGCTATCAAATCCCCCCTCATTCTTCTCTTCCGCAGACTAAACAATCCCGGTTCCCTCAGCCTCTCCTCATAAGTCATGTGTTCCAGTCCCCTAATCATTTTTGTTGCCCTCCGCTGGATGTTTTCCAATTTTTCCACATCCTTCTTGTAGTGTGGGGCCCAAAACTGGACACAGTACTCCAGATGAGGCCTCACCAATGTCGAATAGAGGGGAACGATCACATCCCTCGATCTGCTGGCAATGTCCCTACATATACATCCCAAAATGCCATTGGCCTTCTTGGCAACAAGGGCACACTGCTGACTCATATCCAGCTTCTCGTCCACTGAAACCCCTAGGTCCTTTTCCGCAGAACTGCTGCCTAGCCATTCGGTCCTTAGTCTGTAGCGGTGCATTGGATTCTTCCGTCCTAAGTGCAGAACTCTGCACTTGTCCTTGTTGAACCTCATCAGACTTCTTTTGGCCCAATCCTCTAATTTGCCTAGGTCCCTCTGTATCCTATCCCTATCCTCCAGCGTATCTACCTCTCCTCCCAGTTTAGTGTCATCTGCAAACTTGATGAGGGTGCCATCCACGCCATCCTCCAGATCATTAATGAAGGTATTGAACAAAACCGGCCCCAGGACCAACCCTTGGGGCACTCCGCTTGATACCAGCTGCCAGCTAGACATGGAGCCATTGATCACTACCCGTTGAGCCCTACAATCTAGCTAGCTTTCTATTCACCTTATAGTCCATTCATCTAGCCCATACTTCTTTAACTTGCTGGCAAGAATACTGTGGGAAACCGTGTCAAAAGCTTTGCTAAAGTCAAGGAATAACACGTCCATTGCTTTCCCCTCATCCACAGAGCCAGTTATCTCGTCATAGAAGGCAATTAGGTTAGTCAGGCATGACTTGCCCTTGGTGAATCCATGCTGACTGTTCCTGATCACTTTCCTCTCCTCTAAGTGCTTCAGAATTGATTCCTTGAGGACCTGCTCCATGATTTTTCCAGGGACTGAGGTGAGGCTGACTGGCCTGTAGTTCCCCGGATCCTCCTTCTTCCCTTTTTTAAAGATGGGCACTACATTAGCCTTTTTCCAGTCATCCGGGACCTCCCCCAAGTGCCATGAGTTTTCAAAGATAATGGCCAATGGCTCTGCACTCACATCCGCCAACTCCTTTAGCACTCTCGGATGCAGCGCTGTCATGTGCCAACACATTGCCATCGGGCAATGCACCAACCCTCACAATACCCTTGTGTGGTGGGGAAGCGCTATTATCATCAGTGTACAAGGGGGAAACAGACACAGAGACTAAGTGACTTGCCCGAGATCTGTGGCAGAGCAGGGAAGAGAGCCCAGGGGTCCTGGCTTCCAGGTCCTCTGCTCTAATCCACTCCCCGCACCTCCCTCCCAGAGCCAGCTGACTCCCAGCAATTCTTGCTCTAACCACTAGAGATCACTCCCTTCCCACAGATGGAAATAGAATCTAAGAGTCCTGACCCCCACAGCCTTCTGCTCTAACCACTAGACCCGACTTCCCTGCCAGAGCCAGCAATAGAACCCTCACCCAGGAGTGGGGTCTAATGGGTTAGAGCAGGGGGGCTAGGAGCCAGGACTCCTCGGTTTTCTCCCCAGCTCTGGGACAGGAGCAGAGTTTGGTGATTAGAGGAAGTGATGGGGTCCATGTAAAAAAATCACCAAGAAGCCCCCCAGCCACCCGAGACACAGATAACCTTCCTGCTGCCCCCCCCCCCCACCTCTCTCACAGACAATTGAAGCAAAGACAAAAGCAAGGCAGGCTCCCCAGCCCATCAGCTCAGCCTGGATTCTCAGAGCAGGGGCTGCCCACGCAATTCAGGAAGAAAACCAGACTGAAAAAATAAAAGCAACAAGGATGGGAGCAGCAGTGCCCGCCACCGCACAATGGAGAGCCGGACGCATGCTCGGGTGGAGGAAGAGAGAGCTGATTTCAAGAGCATTACATGGCTATTTTTAGGCATGGCTCTACTGGCCCGTGATCCATAGCGCCAGGGTGTGGTGGCTCGGGGAGCAGGAGCAGCAATGGGGCATGACTGGGGGGTCTCTCATTATGATCTAGATCCCCTCCCCCACCCCCCAAAGGGCTAGGAGAGAAGTGGCTTGGACACAGCATTCCCATTTATCATCACGGTGTGTATTGCAGTGACATGTAGATACCAGGCACTGCACAGACCCTGATCATGACTGGGGCCCACGGTAGCACAAACACCCAGTGAGAGACAGTCTCTGTCCCAATGAGGTTACAGCCGAAATAGACAATGGGTGGGCAGGAAAACTAAGTCACAGAGAAGCAAACAGACTTCCCCAAAGGCAGTGGTAGAGCCAGGAATAGAACCCAGGTTTCCTGACTCCCAGTCCACCGCTGCTCCAATCCAGTAGACCCCACTCCCCTTCCAGAGTTAGGAACAGAACCCAGGAGTCCTGACCCCCAGTCCACGCTCTTAGACGTTAGAGGCCACTGCCTGACAACCACCTCATTTAAACTGATTTCCTCCTAGTGTATACAATAGGGTTGCCAACTTTCTAGTTGCACAAAACGAACACCCTTGCCCCGCCCCTTCCACGTGGCCCCACCCCTTCCCGAGGCCCCACCCCCACTCACTCCATTCCCCCATCCCTCTGTCACTTGCTCTCCCCCACCCTCACTCACTCACTCATTTTCACCAGGCTGGCACAGGGAGTTGAAGTGCAGGAGGGGGTGAGGGCTCCAGCTGGGAGTGCGGTTCCCAGCCAATGGGAGCTGCGGAGCCGGTGCTCAGGGTGGGGACAGCGCACAGACCCCCTGTAGCTGCCCCTATGCCTGGGAGCCAGAGGGACATGCCAGCTGCTTCCTGCAAGCCGTGCAGATCCAGCTAGGGAGCCTGCCAGCCCCGTGCCAACCAGACTTTTAACGGCCCGGTCGGCGGCGCTGACTGGAGCTGCCAGGGTCTCTTTTTGACCGGGTCCAGTCGAAAACCGGACCCCTAGCAACCCTAGTATACAACAGCTCCTGAGCTGAGCCATGTTACATTGACAGCCACCAAACAATGCCACAAATGCTGCAAATTAGAGCAGTTAATGGGGGTGGTCTCTCGGAGCCAGGACTCCTGGGTTCTATCGGAGCTCTGGGAGGGAAATAGGGTCTAGTGGTCAGAATGGGGGGCTGCAAGTCCTCCAGCCCTTTACCCTTCCATACCTCCATTTCTCTGAGAGTCAAATACTTCACGGCATCACTGTGCAGGGAGGAGGCTGGCCTGGCGGGGGGGCAGGGGGTTCATGCAGCACTTCAGTCAAGTCTGCAGAGCTAAAACCTCATTCCAGCCCCGAAGTGTTAACAACTCCCCCTCGTAGCTGCTCGAGCCACCCAGGCTAAGCGATTTATATTCAGCTCAGCTCCCTGGGTTGAAACTTCAAAGGGATTCTGCTTCCCAACTCCAGCAAAGGAACGCGGACGCCTCCAGCCTTCTCCTTGCCATGCCAGCGCCCCCAGGCATGGGGCCAGGGCCAGACACCCCTCAGCTGGAAATGAACGACACCACCCTTCAATCCTGCCTCATTACTCTCCAGGTGGTGACCAGGAGCACCAAGTTACTAGCGTCATCTTCACGGGAGAGGCGCTGGAGGGAGCGGAGTGAGAACACTGGCTGTGAGGGCTACGCCTGGTTACCCCAGTCCCACCAGAGGGCGCTGTAGGGAGCAGACGCACTGGCTGTGGGGGAGCTCCTGCTTCCTCCAGTCCTGGTCTGTCCCAGCAGGGGGCGCTTTAGGGAGCAGGGCAGGAGCACTGGCTGTGAGGCAGCTTCTGGCTAATCCAGTCCCAGCCTCTCCCAGAAGGGGGCACTCAAGGGCCCCAGCTCAAACTAAGATCAACTTGGCAAACAGTGGAGGAGATGTCATAGTTTGGAAACTGCCCTGACCATGATCTGCATGCCCTGTATATACCTATCTCTGGGAGACCCCTGAGGCCAGACAGCCTGGGGAGAGAAATCCCCAGAGGCCCCCAGGCAGGCACACACCGGCCCCTTTGTAGCGAAGCAGGCTGGAAGCTGTCAGCAGAACACATGGCCTGGCTAGAGCTTCCCTGAGAGCAGAGACGGCTGCTTGGGGAACTGTGAAGCCAGAGGCTGCGTCCCGCTAATTAGAGCTAATTTTTCTAATTGGCTGCATATGTCCAATGCTGACAAGGATTTATGGCATTGTTAATGCCTCTGGAAACACACAGCACCCGCCCCCCCCGCCCTTTCCCCATTCCTAATCTCCCAATTGCCAGCTAATTGATAACAACTTCACATTCATTATAGTGCCTGGCTTTGCCAAGAGACTCTCTCTCTAGACATGGCTGTGGTCCGTGCATTGTTTATACAGGATCTCTCGCCCAGGGCTGACATGCAGCCGCCTCTGCGGTGGGACACTGGGGCTGTTTATACAGAATTCCTCACCCAGGGCTGAGATGCAGCCGCCTCTGGGGTGGGACACAGGGGTTGTTTATACAGGTCCCTCACCCAGGGCTGAGATGAGCTGTCATTACCTCTTTGTCACAAAAGGAGATGCTGAGGCCCAGGATGGGGCAATGACTTGCACACACTCATTGGCAGTGAAGGGAGTAGAAGCCAGTTGCCCCAGAGTGAGCACAATGGTTTAGCCACTCCCGCATAGCTACAATCCTGCCCTGCTGCCCTCTTCAGGTCTATGAGACTATAATAGGGTGATTGGCCCTTTAAGGGCCAGGGGGCTTGAGCCAGTCAGCTGTTTTATTTATCAGAATCAGACCCAGTTAAGAAGTCTCAGTGTTTTCCAGCCCTCAGATCCCTCTTATGGCTCTTTCTCTGCGATGTTTCAATGGGTACACCCCAGAGCTGGATGCAGCATCCTAGTCACTGGTGCCGTGAGGTCACCTCCCTGCTCCTATTCCATGCTGCCTGCTGATCCACCCCAGGATTGCATTCAATCTCGGCTCCCCGTTCACACTGGGAGCTCACAGTCACTTGGTTTTCACCAGGATCCAACTCCTTTCCAGAGTCCCTGAGTCCCAGGGCACAGCTCCCACCCATCTTGTAGGTGCAGCTGACATTTCTTGTCCCTGTACACACGACCTTGCTTCTGGCTGTAGGAAAATGCACCTTCTTCGAATGAGCCCAGCTTCCCAAGTGACCCCGAGTTGGAAAAAGGTTCGGAAGGTGCATACCTGTGAGACACAGATCCATAGACTGTAAGGCCCGAAGACACCTCAGACCATCCAGTCAGACCTTCTGTCTGTTACAGGCCATTCCATTTCCCCCAGCTCCCCCTGGCTCAAGTCCCGTATCCGGTGTGTGTCTAAAACATGCCATCTAGTGCTGGGCACTGGCAGAGACAGGCTGCTGCACTAGCTGGATGTTGGTCTTGAGCCACTCTGAGCTACATTCGCCACCGCTCAGGAAGCCTCAAATGGTCCTGGCCTCATTTGCACCCATTTTGCGGGACGAACAAAGGATGGTGCAGCAGTTCAGGTGCTAGCACGGGCCACTTGGGTTCTGTCACAAACCCTGGACCAGACACGAGGGGCGAGATTCACAGAGGTACTTCTGGGTTGCAGTGTCTAAGCCTGAGTGCTCCCATGGGGCCTGCCGCCGAGTGGAGTTCTTGGCTCCAAGTCAGGTGCCCCAAGCCTTGCGTGTAAGGAAAGGATGCTCAGAAGCCAGCAAGCTGCGCAGGGAGACGGCTCAGCTAGCCAGGAGTGAAATGCAGAGGAAAAGGGCAGAGCTCGGGTTCCAGCAACTCAGTCATCTGTGAGCCCTCTCCTGGAGTTGGGTCCTAAGACAGGCCGGCCCTTTCTCATGGAAAACCAGAGAGTCCTGCCCCTGAATAGCCAAGAGCTTGGCACTCAGGGCACTCACCAGGACTGTGGAAAGATGTGTTCAAGGCCCTGCTTGGGCTCAGTGAGGATTCGAATCTGCATCTCCCACAGTCCAGGTTTGTGCCCAGCCCACTGGGCTATTATCTTTTCTGGGCCAGACTTACACACATGCTGTCATTTGCACAAGGCCCAATCCTGAGCATGCTCAGAGCACACCTACAGAATCAGGGCCCGGTGGCAAGCTAGGGGGGAACACACAGTGTGAGAATCCTGCTTCAGGGATCCTGGGGTTTTGGCTTGTGCGAGGCTCCGAGCTGCCTGTAAGCTGTGGTGTGCCATCAGGAGTCAGTGGGTGTGTGTGTACCGACTGCAGGGAATTGCAGGGGGCTGAACATTCTCAGTGGCACCTAAATGTTGGACCTAGGCAGCTACATCCTTTTGTGGGTCTAGCCCCTAAGGAGCTTTGCGAAGCTGGCCCTTGGCTGCTCTGTGCCTCAGTTTCCCCATCTGCACAATGATGGTAATAGCCCTGCCACACCTCCCCCTGGGATTGTGAGGATAATGCATTAGAGAAGTGCCAGGGGTTATGGGGGGGCAAGATAAATATTTGAGTTGGAAGCACACATCTGATTTGCCGAGCATGCCTGGCCGAGATCACGGCAAGATGACATCTCATCCTGGTGCATGACCTCCAGGCCTTCATCAGCCCAGACAATGCCCCAATGGTGGTGGGGGCTGCCATGCTAGCCAGCAGGATCAGAAAGGATCCCACTCTGGCTGCAGTCTGGGCTGTCTCTCACCCGCTCACGTGGCAAGGCCTCGTAACCGGGGGCCAGACGTCACCCTGCTGGGAGTGCTGATGAACTGAACAAGATGACAGTGTGTTTGGGGTTTCAATAACTGTGCAGCCATTCTTTGCTCTCGGGGCTTGATAGTGGGGTCTGTCGATGGCACTTACATGGCCCCATCGCTATACTGTCTGAGTGCCTCATGAGTAGTAATGCATTATCCCCAAGACTCCTCGGGTAGCAGGGCAGGGCAGAGCAGAGCAGAGCAGAGATCTCTGTTGTACAATGGGTAAAAGGAGGCACCCAGAGGCTAAGTGACTTGCCCAATGTCTGTGGTGGAGCAGGAAGTGAACCCTGGTGTCTCAAGTCCTCAGCTAGTGTCCTAACCACTGGGCCATCCTTCCTCCAGTCTGTTATTATTTTATCATTCATTATTTATTTCATTATTTATGTATGGGTTTTGAGCAATTAAATGTGCAGCGCTCTGGGCCCCGATTTTGGTCAGGGGGGTCTGTACAGTACCCAGCACAATGTGGGGGGCAGAGAGGGGGATCTCAGTTGGGCCTTCGGCTTGCTACCATCATCTGAATAGGCTTGAAAGGATGAGATTTTTAATCCGTAAACATCGGTTTCACTGCACACACAAACCGACACAAAAATACTTCCAAACGCAACAGTGGAAATGTACAGACGGGCAGTGTATGAAAAATGCTGCTCGGAAACTTATTCAAATTTGATTTAAGGAGATTTACTTGGTCTATGTGGACCTGCAACGTTGACCATTTGTGTTTTAACGGCTATGAAACTTTGACTTTTTGAATCTCAGCGTCTCCTGTCATTCAATAATTATTGTCTCACTCCCCCATTCTGTGACCCTCCCCATAATTTCCTGCAACTGTGAACATTTAAATCAATAAAAATGGTAAAAAGCTTTAAAATAAACATTGCTATTATCTGTCGCTATAAACAATGAAAAATTCAAATAAAATTTGGCCAAATCCTCTATATAAACAACAGTACCATGCCGGGTGAATCACAATCTCAGCACATAGCACGACTCAGGCACCCAGCATTGTTGAGCCCCATGATATTTAGTACTTTCCTTAAAGCACCAGCTCCTGGAGTCATGAACTTGTGAGAAACTCAACTTTCTTTTTCTTTTCCGAAGTAATTTTCTAACCCTCGTAGTGGGGGAGAAAACCTGGAAAAGATTAACCTTAAGGGCTCCAAAACCAAGAGAAAACTAAAAAAACAAGATGCATGTCCAAAAATCTCATTATTTCCTAAGCCAATTTCCTGATTTTAAAGAACCTTCTTGCTGGTTTTTTTAAGCCAAGCTCATAATGTTTAAGCCAAGGTGGTGATTTTTAAAGCCAGCGCGGTGATATTTCCGGGGGGCTCTGATTTTTTTTCTGCACTAACCTGATGATTTTCAAGACGATCTAACGTGTGAATTTGGAACACCCAAGCCTCAGAGCCTCTGACGTCACTGGAGGCAGCTCTGCTGAAATGCCAGTCAAGCTGGGAGGAAGGATGTCCTTCTTCCCCTCCCAGCCGGTGTGCGGGGGCTCCCACTTCTCCTTTAGAGCGCGGAGTCTAAAGCTGTGTGCGTGAAAACGTGCCCCGGCTTTGGGGAGGCGAATGCTGCAAGTTCAGCCCAATGTCTTGGTCTGCATCTAACTGCAAACGTGACATCCACCCTTAACGGCCTGCTGAGCTGCCTGCTCATACAGCAGCAACCAAGATGTGGTCTCAGCGCTCCAGAAATTCAGCTCTCCGGAGCATATCACACAAGGCTACGAGCCAGGACGCGGGGCTATTCTAGTGCATACGTTATATGCTGGTGGAATTTGGCTTGCATTAGCACTAGGAGCCCCAGTCACGGGCCAGGACCCATTGTGCCAGGTGCTGTACAAACACAGAACAGGAAGACATCCCTGCATCAAAGCAAAAGAGACAGGTTCTGGGGCATACCTGGCTGGCTGGGCCCATTAGTCTGATCTGGAACGGCAGGATGGGAGGCCGAGCTAGATGCGCCTATTGGTCTGAGATGGGACAGCAAGCAGCGTTTGGATTCAGGGCACCCTCTTCCCCGCTCCATCCCATATGTCACACACAACATTCCCACACTCCTCCATCCTTTCATCTCCTCTTCCCAAGGGCTAGTCCATGCCCCTCTGCATTTGCCAGGTACCCCTTCGCCCCTCAAATCCTTCCTCCAACTACCAAGCCTCTCCACAGCCCACCTTTCTCGTCCTAGGCTTTGTGTCTACCTTATTTGCAAGGATCATCAGCTGTGTGGGCAGGAGATGGGTCTTGGCCCTGACTGTGAGCTGCTGGGTACATAGGTTGTAGTATATGAAATATTCCTGCTGCAGAACTGAGAGAAGAGGGCCAGGGTGACCACCCCAGATTCACGCCCCAAAATCGCAGCTTTCGTTTAAAAAAAAGAAGAAGAAGTCGGCCTGGCTTATGGTTCCAGAGAAAACTTTCAAAATGTGACAAGGGCGTAACTGATGCAGCAACACCAGCCTGAGTCCGCAGAGAGCCTGAGCCGATCGTTCTGAGAGGGGGGAGCTTCCCTGAGTGTCACCGATGCAGCCTGAGTCTGCAGAGAGCCTGAGATGATCACTCCAAAAGGAGGGAACTGACTCATAATTCTTTCTGTTGGGTGTTACTTCTGAACCCTAATGATGCACACTTCAGTGTCTACCTATCTATCAGATCCCTGTGTGACTCCACTAGATATATCCCCATTTGATGATGGGTCTCCCGCTGGAGATCAATGAGTTAGCCAGTTTTTAGTCCATTTGACAGGTGTCAGACGATGCCATATACAGAGCTAATACCACCTCCCTGCTCCTACTCCATATCCCTCTGTTTAGACGGCTAAGAAGGTGCCCCACCACCACAGACTGGGGCGTGAGAGGCGTCACTTACTCTGTGATCTCTTCCGTCACCGTGTGCTCCACTTGAAGCCGGGAATTCACCTCAATGAAGTAGTGTTTGCCATGTTTATCTACCAGGAACTCCACGGTGCCGGCATTTTCATATCCTACCTGCAAGGAGATAAGAGGTTCATGAGGGTCTGAGCATTCTAACTGTGTTTCTCAGTGGCAAATATATACAGAGCTGCCACGGTCTGGGTTAGAGCACAGGACTGGGAGACAGGGTTGCTGTGTTCTATTCCTGACTTGGGTCTAGTGGTTAGAGCAGGGTGACTCTAACCACTAGACTCTGGGCTCCAGGGATCTATCCTTGATGCGGGAAGGAGAGTGGGGTCTAGTGGTTAGAGCAGGGGGGGCTGAAAGTAAGGACTTCTGGGTTTATCCCTGGCTCTGTGTAGGGACTGGGGTCTAGTGGACAGAGGAGGGCTGGGAGTCAGGACTCCTGGGTTCTGTTTCCCTTGCTGCTGCTTCTGGTGGGGGAAGGAGACTGCCTCTGGGGATGCAAGTGGCAAGGTCCTCTCGGCCAAGTGGGGTGAGGATCCCATCCCCAGGAGGTGGGTGAGGGAGGGCACTGCAGGGACAAAGAAGCAGACAGGTGAGCGGCTGTCGTGGCCTCATTCCGTCCCTGGCGGTTAGAACGTGACACCTTCTCAGGGCAGCTTGGCTGACTGGCTCGCAGCCAAATCCTGGTTGAGTGCAATCAGACATCGTTATGATACGGCTCTTAATTAGATCCCAGCCCTCTCAACCAAAGCACTTGACTCCAGAAGATGCTGCGCAGGGAGATTTCAGATGCCAGGAGGTAAGACTTTCACTGGCCTGGGGCAGGGGTTTGGGGTGCATGAGGGGATGTGGGGTGCAGGCTCTGGGAGGGAGTTTAGGTGTGGGAAGGGGCTCAGGGCTGGGGCAGGGGGATGGGGTGTGGGAGGGCGGTAGGGCTTCAGCTGGGTGGCGCTCACTTCAGGCGGCTCCTGGGTGGTGGCGCAGCGGGGCTAAGGCAGGCTCCCTGACCCCGCACTGCTCCTGGAAGCGGCTGGCACGTCCCTGTGGCCCCTGGGATGGGGCTCTTTGTGCTGCCCCTATGTGCTGCCCCCCACAGCTCCCACTGGCTGCAGTTCCATTGGCTGCGGAGTTAGAGCTCAGGGGCAGAGCACGGAGACCCCCTGATCCCCACCCCAGGGGCTGCAGGGACGTGCCGGCCACTGCTGGGAGTGGTGCAGGACCAGGGCAGGCAGGGAGCCTTCCTTAGCCCCGCTGCGCTGCCAGACTTCTAGCGGCCTAAAATCTCCTGGTTTGGCTTCAGTAGCCTCCGAGAAATAGAGCCTGATTCCAGGAGACTCCCGGCGAAACCAGGAGGGTTGGCAACCCTAGCCAGAGAACTGAGGCGCAGAGAGGGGAAGGTCAATAGCAGAGCTGGAATTAGAAGACACATGTGTCCTGACCCCTAGCCCAGTGCTCTATCCTCTCTGCCACAGCCTTCCTGCTGAGCATCTTTCCTGCTGTCCATTGTCAATTAAGGGTATTTCTTGCCCCTTCCTATGGAGCAGCGAGACTTCGTCCCTGCTGGAGAGGGGATATGGTCACAGCTGGGCCCACTGACCTGCTCGTGTGCAGGGGAACTGTGGGGGCTACCAGGCTAGATGGGTTCCTGTCTGATCCGGGGCAGCAGGAGGTGCTAGATGGGCCCATTGGCCTGATCTGGGCTGGCAGTGGGGGCCGGATATTGAGTAGATGAGACCATCGCTCTGATATCCACTAAGCTATCTCTGGTGAGCCAAACACTGGGCATCGGGGATGTGTGTTTGCTGCAGTGAAACCACAGGTACACAGATTCCTTCCCCCCCACCCCCCGCCCCTGATCTCCCGCTCCTCCCTCTGATACCCCCCTGCTGGCCCTCCCCCCCATCCTCTTCGCCCTCTGCCCAGTGGCCCACGCCTCCTCTAGGATGCAGCTATCAAAGCCATTCCCCGCAACCCTTGTCCCCCACTGATCTGTGCCGGTTCCTGGGCCTCTCAACCTCTTCCCGGCTCAGCTTCCCTTCGCCTTATCCGATGTGACTCAAACGCGCCCTGCAGAGCGCACGTTGCTTGCATTCACGCTGGACTGAACCCAGGCTACTTGCAAGAACCGTTTCTTTCCCCGCATCTGTCCAGGGATCCCAGGTAATGAAGGATTCACGACTGCTGCCAGGGACAGCTCGGAATCCCTGTGGCACGACGAGGACCGCAGTTACTGGTGCTTTGCAGACAGAGGGGGATGGGAGGAAAGACAATTTCTCTCTCTGTGTCGCTTTCCCCCGAGCACTGGAATCTAGTGTGACTGAGCAACTGCAGTGCTTTCTCCTCCAGCTGCTGCGTCCTCCATCCCAGCGGGCGACATGCAGGCAGAGGTACGCTCCGTTAACTCCAGGGAGGTCCGGATAAAATGTAACAGGCGGAAGTCTGGAGGATTGGCACGTGCCTAGCGGCCGCTGGCAAACCATTCAAGGGGTAGGTGCTATGCCGGGAGCCCCCTTGTGAAATGAGAGCGGGGCTCGCACCAGGAGGTCAGGAGGAGACGCTTTCCACCACTACCCTTTGGAGGGAGATACACAGCCTTGCCTCCACTGCTCAGCCTGTGCCCAGAGGTGCTGACGATCACCCCCCTGCCTCGCACCGTTCATTACTCTGGGGGTTCCAGCCGAGGCCCTGAGCAGGATGGGGGCTAGCCAGCGAGAAGAGCTCCCGGGCCCAAAGACCCTGCAGTCTAACTAGACAAAGTGTGGGAGGGGAATCAGCTCCTCGGGGGAGGCAGGCCTTGCACTCAGGTCTCTTTCCTGCCAGCGCAGTGCTCCAGCCATTAAGCCGCAGTGGGATCAGCTAACCTGGCTATCCACTTCAGGTTACAAAGGGTTCTCCAAGAATGCTGACAAAGTTAGCAGGCCTGCCTCTCTGGAGCCACGGTTCCTAACAGGAGAGACATTAACTAGCCATAATGGAAGCAGAGCTCTCAGCCAAGGGCCCTTGGATAAGCAGGTAATTTCAGCCTGGCAATAAGCACCCCTGCAGAGACCTCATCCCTCCCCACTTCAATCAGAAATAAACAGGCCGTTCCCCGGGGAACCCAGCCACTGGAATGGAGTGAGGAACAGGCCAAGGCTGCTACTACCTATGCCATGGGAAGGGGGTCCCGAGTTCTTTGGGGCCCTCTTAGCAGTTTTACAGTAATACCTGAGATCCCCATTGTGCCAGGCGCTGCACAGACCCCGACTGAGCTTGGGGTTGCACAGACTCCAACCCAGAGCAGGGCCCCTGTTGTGCCAGGCGCTGCCCAGACACACAAGAGCATCCCTGCCCTGAAGAGTTCACAGTATGAAGAGCCAACAGCTGTTCATACTCCACTTACTCCTCTCCCTCACAAAGCTGAGGCCCCATCACAAACGCATCTCCCCCAGCAATGGCTGGGAAGGAGGTCCCAGGCTCTGCCCTCCACATGGTTATGATCTGCAGCAGGGCATAGGAGGTTGCAGGGGACCCAGGTGTCTGGCATAAACTCCCCTGATCCCTGATGGACTGTTGGGTAATCCTCACACCGCAGTAACAAGAACTCCACCCCCAGCAATAGGTTTAAAGGCCGAATCTCACTGAAGGGCAGCAGAGATAACCTCGTCTCAGCTGAGGTGCAGGGTGCCAGGTGGCAAGCACAGGTTGCTCCCTCATGGATAGAGCCCTGCCAAATTCATAATCCATTTTGGTCAATTTCATGGTTATAGGATTTTAAAAATAGTAAATTTCATGATTTCAGCTATTTAAATCTGAAATTTCACAGTGATCCCGCTTCTCTCCCAGAGTTGAGGATTGAACCCAGGAGTCCTGACTCCCAGCCCCCGTTTCTAACCACTAGTTTCCCCTCCCATAGCAGAAGATAAAATCCATAAGCCCTCACTCCTGTCCCCCCTGCTCTAGCCTCTAGACTCCCCTTCTCCTCCCAGCTGCAGGAGTAGAACGCAGATGTTCTGGCTCCCAGCCCCAACTCCCCACTCTAACCCCCTAGACCCCACTCCCTTCCCAGAGCAGGGGACAAAATCCAGGAGTCCTGAACACCAGTCCAATACCCTCCCTGAATCTCTGTGTGTGTGCGAGATCCAGGTGACGCGAGGACAGAAGACGTGGCTGTTGCATCTGTCCGTCTCTCGCAGACACACCAGCCGCTCGGGCGATGCCTGTGAGCCGGGGACATGGCAAGGAACATGACTAACTGTGGCATCGCTGTGTCCCGCTGAGCAGATGCTGCGCTGCAGCGGCAAATGCTGAGACGGCGCTTGGAAAACAAGGGAGGAGTGGCCAGCGTGCCAGACGGAGAGTCAGGACACCTGGATTCTGTCGCCAGCTCTGGGGGGCAAGAGGGGTCTAGTGGTAAGAGCAGGAGGCCAGGCTGGGAGTCAGGCCCCCAGGTTATTTTTCTTCCATTCCCTTGCCTGTTGAAGACCCAGATGATGAACTACAGATACAAAATCTGCCAGGCCTCATCACAGCCCCGGGGATGACCTTGGACTAGACTGACAGGACCAGGACCTTCTCCCTGCAGTGGCACTAAGGCATCAGAGAGAGCATCTCTGATCCAACCCACGCCTGCTAATTAACCAGGGAGCCCGCAAGCTGTGGTGGCTGGGAGTTCAAGGGGAGCTGAGGGTGGGGAAAATCCTTGAACGGCGCAACCAGCGGGGGTCAGTGCAATGCCGGGAATTAAACAACAGACCGGAGAATATGGATTAACTGTGCATTTCAATCTTTGCCGGGCAGGGGGGAGTGGGCGCCAGACAGCCATAAAGAGGATAATGAAGCATGGAGCTCATTAAAGATGTTTTAACTGTTCGGCGGCTCCTGAATTTTAAGAGGCATGGACAGCAATGATATTTTTCCCACTTAACAAGGCAGCAGGGCTGGGAAGCAGGACTCCTGGGTTCTGTTCTCGGCTAGGGGAGGGGAGCGGGGCCTAGGGGGTTAGAGTGTGCAGTGTAGGAGGTCAGGACACCTGGGTTCTATTTCCGGTTCTGCTACTTACTTACTGCAAGTCCCCGCCCCTCTGTGTGGCTCAGTTTATCTTTCCACCCTTTGCTAATTTAGACTGTAAGCTCTTGGAGGCAGAGATTGTCTCTCACTGTGTCTGTGCAGCACCTGGCACAATGGGAGCCCCAATCTCAGTGAGCGTCTGTGCAGTGCCTGGCCCAAAGGGGACCTCTATCTTCATCAGGGCCCCTAGGCGGTACCAGAAATCTATTATAACACTGTGAATCAGAGCTCACTCTGCTGTCTTGAGTAGGTGGGGCTTATTTAGTGGGAGGAGCATGGTCCCACGCCCCCATGCCAGCACAGACTGCTGGGTGAGGACACTGGGTCCTTCCGCACAGTAAGTGCACACAGCGTCTGGTTTACAACCATGCTCCACAACCTGCCTCCGCCAAGCCTGAACACTGGGCTCGCTTCCCCCCAGCGCGCGGTTATTTTCCAGCATGCCCGGGGGCGGTGCTGAGCTATCTGTTCTTACTGCCCCGAGCTGCCAACCCAGCTCCCACCCCCAGCGACGGAAACGCAGTGTAAAAAGAGCACCTTAATCTGCTCCCTGCTGGCACTGGCTCACATCAGGCTGCGGAGGTTTTTCTACCCCTGCTGTGGCTGAAGCTCAGAGAGGGAGCATCTGGGGAAGGGAGAGCCCCACATGCACGTGGCTCATGCATCACAGGAGTTCCTGGCTAAGAAAGACATTGGGCTAGTGACACAGGCATTGGACTAGGAGCTGGCGTCTACTCCTGGCTCTGCCACTGATCTACTGTGTGACCTTGGGAAAGTCCCTTCCCTGCTCTGTGCCTTTGTTTTCCCTCCCCCCTCTGGTCTGTGGTGAGACTCCAGAGTTCTATGCCCGGTTTTGGGAGGGGAGTAGAGATTCGTAGTTACAGGAAAAGAGGCTGAGAATCAGGACTCCTGGGTTCTATGCCTGGCTCTGCGAGAGGAGTGAGACTAGAACCCAGGAGTCCTGACTCCCACCTCTGCTTCTCTAAGCACTAGACCCCACTACCTACCTACAGCTGGGAATGGAACCCAGGAATCCTGACTCCTAGCCCAGTGCTCTAACAGTGGAGACCAGCGGCATCCAACCTACTCCCCTATATATTAAACTAGCAGCAGGATTTGACATCTCCACCCCACCCCGAGACTTGAGCAACACCCCACTCGTCCGTTGATTCCTATAAAGAGATGCTCCACATGGAAATGCATCTGTGTTTCTTGTAGCTTAAATTACCTGCTAACGAACTTGAGAGGAATAATCTCTTAATTATCTATTTAAGAAAAAATGTAGTACAGGCTGCCTAATCAAATATCATTTTGATCATTAAATGAAAGCACATTACGAGGCGATTGAGTAGGTTTAAGAGCGGGATCAGCAAGGTTGGAGTTTCCTGCACATCAGCAGCTGGAGAAAAGACAGGGTAGCAACATGCATAATAGACATTAGATAAGGCTGCCAGTCAGAACGCCTGGGTCCTATCTCCACTTCTGGGAGGGGAGAGGGGGCTAGTGGTCAGAGCAGCGGGGCAGCTAGGAGCCTGGGTTCCTGGATTCTCTGCCAACTGTGCCACCAAACTTCCTGGGTGAAGTTGAACGAGCCCCTTTACCTCAGTTTCTGCTTCCAGCCTCTCTTTACACTGTGAGCTCTGTAGGACAGGGACTGTCACTCAGGGTGTGTCTGTGTGGCACCCAGCCCAGCGGGGCTCCCAATCACACTCAGGGTCTGTGTGGCACCCACCAAGACAGGGCCCCTGATTGCAGACAGGGTCTGTGAGGCACCTGGCACGATGGGGCCCCCGATCTCAGTCAGGCCCTCTGGGAGCTTCCATAACCCCACCAATACTGGATTTGTAGGAGGCAAATTTAGGCCTTTGCGATGTCGGTCCTTTCCTGCCTTAGGTGGGGGGGCACATAAAGCCATGCACAACCCCCCGCAGTTTGCAGCAGCACCAGAAATGCTGGGTTGCAACCCCAGAAGCCCTTGCACCCGAGATTGCATACCCAGCTGGTGGGACAGCCATCTCTGCACTGCACATGCATGGATCAGACCCAGGTGCCTCCTGATTCAGGGAGCCTGCTCCTAGGCTCCCAAGCATCCCTATTATTTCCGGTAGAAAGGCTGGGGGAGGGATGCATCCCGCTGAGATGATGTATATTCAAATATGCAGATTAGGGCACTGCCTTATTTGCACAGTGCACCCAGCTCTGCACCCTAACTGGGGCATGTGCTAGCCCGCAGTGAAGTGGCTGAGCAATGAAGCCAAGGAGACGTGAAAGCAGCTGGGGTTTGAAGGGGTTGTAAAGGAGATTGATCAATGGCCCCGCTCTGTGGCTGGTGTCTCATCTGCTCCCTCTGGTGTCTCTTTCCAGAGGAATCCCCCACTGAACCTGCTGCTCTGTAGACGCTGCCAGAGACACCTCAATGTTGGGCTGGGTTGGCTCCAGATGCAAATGTAGCAATTTAGACACTGTTTCTGGCCCGGCTTTGTATTAGGTGCCCCCGAGATTGGGGCTCCCAATCGTGCTGGGTTCTGCACAGACACGACGCAGATCATGGCGTCATTGGGCCGAGTGCCACACAGATCCCTGGCTGAGGCTGAAGGCAGGGACGTGTTATTATCCTGGTTTTTCAAATGGAGAAACAGAGCCCCAGACAAAGTGAGTGGCCCAGGGAGACCATGACAATCTACCAAGTCTTAGGTTAGTAATCTAACCACTGGGCCATGCTTCCTCTCTGGGAAAGAAGGGCCATATGAATACTTAGATCCAGGCACAATGGAGACACAGTCTAGACTGGCTGAATGAATGTAGCACTCAGGACTCCTGGGTTCTATTTCCCACTCTACCATTGCCCTTGGCCATGTCCCCTCCCCTCTCTATGCCTCAATTTCCTCACCCCTTCTTAGTTAAATTAGACTAAGCCATCTGGGGCAGGGACTGTATCTGTGCAGTGTTCAGCCCAATGGGGCCCCACTCCTGGTTGGGGTCTGCACAGCATCAGACGCAATGGAGGCCCTGCTCCCAGTCAGGGTCTGTGCAGCAGCAGGTACCTTGAGGATCCCGATCTTGGCCAGGACAGGCAAGCACAGTTGCTTTATTGAACGGGGGAGCAGAGAGGAAAAAGGCTGGCTCTACAGGAGAAGGAAATTTGAAATCCTTCTCGCTGACTAGCAAGGAGGGATGAGGCTGAACTAGATGAAACTGGCTGAAAAGCTAAACATGATGAGGAATAAATAGAAGCCTGTTTTCAGAGCCCTGATCGTGAAGGAGTCTGAGAGGCAAAGGGAAATCAGGGTAAGCAGCCATTTGTCTTGGGGGCTTTAATCAAGCTGCAAAGAAGAACCCATAAGCCAGGAAAGACCGTTCTCAGCCGATTACGCCAAGCGTGTTCTGTGCCCAGGGCAATGATGCCACACAGGCCAGGGGCTGCTCAGCCCTTTGTCTGGTGTAGTTTAGAGGCCTCATTTGAGATTGTAGCTGCGCAGTGCTGGGCACAGTGAAGGCCCCTGTAGCCTCCACTGGCTACATCCTGATCACCATCCAGGTCTGTGCAGCACCCAGCACAATGGGGGCCCTGATCCTGATTCATGTCTGTGCAGTGCCCAGCCCAATGGAGCCCCAATCTCACTCAGGGTCTGGGCAGCACCTGGCACAGTGACGCCCCTGATCGCCCTCAGGATCGGTGCAGAGCCCATTATCGACAGGCATCTTTAGTGCTCTTAGTAACTTCAATCCACTGCGTCCCAAGTGCCTCCATTAGTTTGTTGTGGCCATAACAACCAGGAACTCGTTTACAGAGCAGGAGCGTGAACTCATAAGTCCTGATTCCCTGCCTGTTATTTTATCCTGTCATTTGCGATTCATCGTCCCTGAAGGAAAATAACCCAGCAGGGCTTTGGATGTAGCTCAGATGCATCACTCCCAGGCAGAGATGCATGGAACCCACAGGCTGTGTGCATCTGTTGGGTGAACGCTGCCCCCTAGTGCCAGGCATCCTGCCGAGCAACTGCATCTGCATTTATGAGGCAGGAGGCACCCATATAGCTGTGCCAAGAGGGAGTGGGGGCACCTGCCGGGAGGCTTGGAAGCTCCAGTGGCCCACTAGGGGCATTTGCTGCCTACTTCAATTAGATGGGAGAGGGGAGAGCGCAAACAGGAAATGACACTTGGGATCTTGATGAGATGCAGAAGAACAGGGAAAAATCTGCTTTTTTATGTCTTCTAGCCACTAGACCCCGCGCCCCTCACCACCTAAGCTAGAAATAGACTCCAGCAGTCCTGACTCCCAGCCCCACTGCTCTAACCACTAGACCTCGCGCCGCTCACCATCTGAGCTGGGAATAGACCCCACGAGTCCTGACTCCCAGCCCCATTGCTCTACCCACTAGACCCTGCGCCCCTCACCACCTGAGCTAGAAATAGACTCCAGCAGTCCTGACTCCCAGCCCCACTGCTCTAACCACTAGACCCCGCGCCCCTCACCACCTGAGCTGGGAATAGACCCCAGCAGTCCTGACTCCCAGCCTCACTGCTCTAACCACTAGACCTCACACCCTCACCACCTGAGCTGGGAATAGACCCCACGAGTCCTGACTCCCAGCCTCACTGCTCTAACCACTAGACCCCGCACCCCTTACCACCTGAGCTGGGAATAGACCCCAGCAGTCCTGACTCCCAGCCCCACTGCTCTAACCACTAGACCCTGCGCCCCTCACCACCTGAGCTGGGAATAGACCCCACGAGTCCTGACTCCCAGCCCCACTGCTCTAACCACTAGACCCTGCGCCCCTCACCACCTGAGC